>NC_047036.1:41648426-42267768 GCF_011762595.2 Tursiops truncatus
TTGTGTCTGTGCTCTTGGCAGGACTTGTTGTTAACCTTTCAATACTACATCTCTGAAGGAAATTGATGTGCTCTAGTGACACACTTTATGTTAGAGACTTTGTTGGCGGTGGTAGAAATAACAGCAGTACACAGGCCCGGTTCCGTGGCATGTGTGGGCAACCCCATGCCGAGCCATGGAGATGCATGAGCTGTGCCCTTGCCACATCACCTGGTCTCCATCGGCAGGCCCTCAGTGGACACTCCCACTTCTCTTGTTGTCCTTTCCACCTTCTCTCCACCCCAAACTTCTGCACAACCACTGCCCTCCCCATTCCCAAAGGAGGGGGAGCTGTGGGTCTGAAGGAGGACAGTGCCCACGAAAGTGCCCAAACCTCTTTTTTAGTTCCTGCTACCTCCGTATAACCCAGCCCTGAAGAGACTAGACTTAGCCGTGGGAGTGCCAAGTGACTTAGCTAAAACGAGCTTTGGTTGCAAAATAATTTGGGTGTTGATTATGGTTATGGTACAGAGAGGCCTCCACCTTCATTACTTGTGGCTGGAAACACAACCCCCATATTTAAGTGGTACATTTTTTCTAAACAAAAAGTGTCTTCTTTTTTCCTGATTGTCTAAGTAATATGAACTCATCGTAGAAAGAATTGAGAAAATACAGAAGGGTGTAAAGAAGAGGGTATCCATCCCCACCCCTGCCCTCAAATAATCTTGGTTAACAGTTTGGGGGGTCAAACTTTCTAGGCTTTTCCTATGCATGCACATACATTCATACTTAAAAAAAAAATGTGACTGTACCATTCATGATGTTTTGTAAACCATCTGATCGATTGCCACACAAAACCAACCTAAAACTTAGAGGTATAAAAGAGCAACCATTTTATTACAGCTCATGAATTCTCTAGGTGAGGAGTTTGGAGTGGACATAGCTGGGATATCTTGCCTCTGCTCCATGAAGTCCAGGGCATCAGCTGGGAAAACTCAAATGGCTGGGAGTAACTGGAACATCCGGGGTCTGGAAATACCTAGAGGCTTCTTTCTTCGCTCACAGAGCTAGCACCTGGTTTGGGCTCAGTGAGATTTTGAACTCAGCTGCAATTGTTGACAAAAGTACATGCATGTGACTTTTCCATGTGGCTTGCGCTTCCTCACAACATGATAGATGCAGGGTAGTTGAAGCGAATGACGAATCTAATGATTGATGTCCTTATGAGAAGAGAGAAATTTGGACCCAGGCACACAGCCACAGGGGGAGTATGCCATGTTAAGATGGAGGCAAAGATGGGGGTGATATATCTATTAGCCAAGGAATATCAGGGATTGCCAGCAACCACCCAAAGCTGGAAAGAGCCCAGGAAGGACCGTCCCCTAGAACCTTCAGAGAGAACAAGCTCCTGCTGACACCTTGATTTTGGATTTCTGTCCTCTAGAGCTGTAAGAGGATAAATGTCTGTTGTTTTAAGCCACCAAAGTTTATGACAAGTACTTTGTTACAACAACCCTAGGAAGAAAACGCAGTTACCCATATCGACATAAATCTGCATCATAATTTCATAGTTGCACAGTAACCATAGAACGCTTAATCATCATTTACTTAATCAATCTTTGATAGGTCTAAGAAATTTCGTTCAATAATTAGCATGGGGCTTCCCTGGTGGCGCAGCGGTTAAGAATCTGCCTGCCAGTACAGGGGACACAGGTTTGAGCCCTGGTCTGGGAAGGTCCCACATGCTGCGGAGCAACTAAGCCCGTGCGCCACAACTACTGAGCCTGTGCTCTGGAGCCTGTGCTCTGCAACAAGAGAAGCCACCGCAATGAAGAGTAGCCCCTGCTTGCCGCAACTAGAGAAAGCCCGCCTGCAGCAACAAAGACCCAACGCAGCCAAAAATAAATAAAAATAGAAAAAAAAAAAAACGATGAAGTTAAAAAATAATAATAATAATTAGCATGAGATTATAGTCTATGCAAATAAGTGGGTGACATAATCTCTCTCACAGACTTACTTTGTTTCCTCCACAGGGACCTAGCATTCAATACATATCAATTAATTTGTAATCACCAGCAAGAGAGTACCAGAAAATACAAAGTTTGATCACCTACAAGTATTATATTAAAGGATTCCAAATATTAAGGATATTAAGGATTTCAGGAAAGTCCTGTCCCTTCTGGAAAACTGCTCGGTTAGGTGACTGGAGGAACAGGTTAAAGCTTCAACCTAACAGAGCACTCCTATAAAACATCAAATATTTTGAAGTGAAAGTGATTGTAGTACGAAAAGGTTAAATCCCATTGCTCTTTACTGATGTGATCCTTCCAGTTCCCCAGCCACAAAAGGAGTTTTAAACATCTAAGCCTCTTTGCCAAGTGTTAAGAAATGACTCAAATGTAATCCTGGCAGACGACTAAAGAAAGGTACCCTGTGCGTTCTAGACCTTTTCTGCTGCTTCTTTATGACTTCTGGGTTGGATGAGGCCTCCTGTGTTTTCCTTCTCGAGTTCAGTTCTCTGTTTGTTTCTTAGCTCCATTTGTGACTTCCTCTACGCAGAAGGGCGGGCACGGGGCAAACCTGGAAGGGAACCACGGTGACCCTCCTTGTCCCTCACGGTGTCAAGTCAGAGCAGCAGGTGGAGTGCTTATTTCTGTAAATTACGAGGCTGCATGCCCTTCCAAGCTCCTCTTTTCTTTTCTTCCATAGACCACGAGTCTTCTCCAAAAGTGCCTGTAGGGAAAAAAAATAAAGCCTGTTTTAACTCTAAGATGCTTGGCAGTGCTTTTGCTATTTTCCAGAAGTCTTTAGCTTCTCTGAACACAACGGTCTGGACAACTGTTTGGAGCGCAACAAAAACTGCCCTGAATCCTTAGCTCAGTATGGAAATCCAAAGAAAATCGTGCTGCACACGTAGGTGCTCATTGAGGGCTACCTGATTGGAATGGGTTGAAATGTTCACATTTTCTGAATATCTGGGAGGTGGTGTCCTCGGGAAATGCCCCCAGAGAGACCTCCCCATTTCCCTCGGGGCAAATGGAAATGTATCTGCTACCTGGATGGAGAGTTCTTTTTGCTGCTCCCAGAGGCTGAGTTCTGTGTCTGGTTGGGCAGGGCCTCCCCTGTGGCTCACCACTGTGCTGGCTCCCAGCAGGCCGGAAGTCCCTCCTTGTGAGGCTGTGTTTGGGTGGGGTGGGAGGGTGAGGAGGGAGACTGGGTGCTGCACACTTGCCCTTTCTACTCCCCTGCAAATGATAGCTGAGTGTTTGTTGGGCCCCTACTCTGTATCACACCCTAGGATCAAACAGTTAACCAAGCCGGCTGGAGGGAAGTCACTAAGTGCCTCCCCAAGATCTAGTCTCCTTTCTTTGCTAATAGAGCCCTAATTTGTGTGTGTGTGGGTGGATGGAGATGACAACCTGTTCAGCCCTAGGTGATTGATTTATTCATGTTGCCAGCCTCCTGTAGAGGTGGCCATGTAACTGTTCAGAAGAATCTTGATCTTTTTTTTTTTTTTTTTTTTTTTGCTGTACGCGGGCCTCTCACTGTCGTGGCCTCTCCCGTTGCGGAGCACAGGCTCCGGACGCGCAGGCTCAGTGGCCATAGGCTCACGGGCCCAGCCGCTCCATGGCATGTGGGATCTTCCCGGACCGGGGCACGAACCCGTGTCCCCTGCATCGGCAGGCGGACTCTCAACCACTGCGCCACCAGGGAAGCCCAGAATCTTGATCTTAAGGATAGCAGATTGTAGTTTATGAGACTGGTCTCAGCAAGACTTTCAGCCCTATCTGCTCCTCAAGCCCCTCACCGCCCCCGCCCCTCCAACTTTGTCACTGCTTGATGAACTGAATGTGGTGGACGTGATCCTGTGTGACTCCTGGAGCAGGGTCATGAAAGGTGCTCTGGCTGCCACCTGGCTCTGGTTCTCCTGGGACACATGCCTTTGGAGTCCCGAGGTGTCCTGTGAGCGGTCCAGCCACCCTGCAGCCGCTGTGCTGGGGGGAAAGAGAGGGGTGCCCAGTGAACCCAGCTGTCTGAGTCTCCCTAGTCCTGGTGCTAAATGTCTGAGTGGACGAGTCCTAGGATGATTCCAGCCACCCACCCCCCTGCTTCGAGTCTGCCAGTCGAGGCTGTAGACAAGGTACGTCAGAGACAAGCCACCTCCCCACGTGTATAGTCCTGGCCCATGGACTCCATGGGCCTCATGAGTGGTTGGTCCATGCCACTAAGTTTTGTGGGGATGGGTTATGTAACCATAGTGACTGGAACACAAGGCAACTGTGGGTTGCAGGTATCCCTGAGGCTTGGAGTCCTTGGGATGTAGTAGTTTGGACTCCTCTCAGCAGAGTGGCCAGTGGGAATGAAGTCCCTGGAGAGTTTCACAGCCTCTGATTCCGCATCTGGACTAGGTGGCTGGGTTCAATCAGAATAGACCTCAGCCCGCTGGGATCATTAGCCTTTGCCCTGATGGTACTGGTGAGGACCAAGGACAGAACAGTTTGTTGACGACTTTTGGCTGCTTCAGCACCATCCTCCCTTTCTGATCCTCAGAGTAGCATCTAATTCATCAGAGTAGCAGCATGAACTTCAAACCATGGCCGAACGACGCAAGGATCATTCCCCTTCCTCCTAATGGGGCCACAGCAGCCCTGGAGCCTGGTGTTTATTTGGTGTGGAGCAAATAGCTGTGTTGTTCTAAATGAGGATTCGATTCTGAGCTTGATTTTAAACCTCAGTCCTCTAACTCCATCAAGGCTAAGCCAGGACACCTTGGCAAGTCATTCATCTTCTCAGAAAGTGTTTCCCATCTGTAAGAAGGGAGATGAGAAAACCCGTGCACAGAATTAGTATGAGGATGAGGAACATTTAGATGTTTCGTGAATCCATATTAAAATAGACTCTGCCCCTCTCCCACCTCCTACTGCTCTAGCAATGGCAGGAGAAAACTTAAGAGGCAATGTATTCTGGAAAGGGCAAATCGAAACTAGCTCAGGGGAGACAGAGCAGAATCCTAGGGCTAGGACTTTGCTTTTGGTAGGGCCTCATTTTTATGGAGAAGAAAATTGGAGCCCAGAGAGATTAAGCAACTTGCCCATAGTCACACAGCTAATTTATGGGAGGGCTAGGATTTGTATTTAAGTCCTTGTTGTTCTTTCAGCCACATTAAGCTGCACAAAGTAATTCAGGAGAAGGGATGCAAGAGGTTAAAGCAGATGTAGGGATGAAGTGGGATCCTGTAAGAGCTGAGGGCTTGGCCTTCCTGAAGGCAAGTGCAAAACTGAGACAGGGTGGCTGAAGTTCTGGAAAGGCCAGGAGGAAGGGGAAGGAGTTACACATAGTTGTTTCCTTCCGTCTCCTTCTGAGTTTTGTGTGCAGGAACTGAGCAAGTGGCTACAACACCATGTGTGCTTGTTGAAACTCCCATGAATTTTGAGAGCCCATGGTGTGAAGTAAACTGGGTCAGATCCAAGCCTGACACAAAGCAGAAAGAATGCCACAGATCTGCAAGTTGTTACACAAAATGCCCTGTTTTGCTCCCAGGCTTGCTGGGTCCCACCTCCTTCCCATCTGTAATTAAAGCTCTTCAGGAGGGGCTGGGTCTATGGCTGGTGGAAAATCAATGCGGTATTTCTGGATGTCAGGTGAGCTCCATGCCTCTCAACTCTTCAACCTAAGCCCATTAATCAAGTCTGATGACTTAATTTACTTTAGGAACAAACACATCCGTTGCAAAGTGATACATCACAAACATTTCCACTTCCCAAGTGCCAGGGGAGTTAGCCCAGAGAAGAAAGGAGAATTAAGCCTTTCTCTAAACAGAAACATTCTCCCTTGTAAAACCGGAGACAGAAGATAGGATCTGAGAGTGTTGACTGGCTTCTGTGCTGGAGATGCCAATCATTTCTTCTCTGCTCCTAGGACCCACAGCAGAGGCCCCAAGGCCCCGACCACCCTGCCTCCAAAGCAGCAGCTGGTCAGCCCTTGGGGAGCCCAGCCGATTCTCCAGCTGTGTGTGTACTTGGGAATAGGAAGCGATAAGCAGTGAGCTGAAAGCCATGTAGACCAAGGAGCTGAAGCTGCATTTTTGACTGATCTCCGGAGAGACCAGAATGAATCAGTTGTACAGCAGCAGCGAGAGGTGCTACTGCCCCAGGGCGAGAGACGGTGATGGAGAGAAGTTACCTGGTTGCAGATGCTTCCCTCGAGGCTTGCTGTACTTCCTGCTCTGGTCCTGCAAGATGTCCCTGAACGCTTAGAATAATTTCCTCCTCATTTCTATGAGCTTGAGAGGTTTCTATCTCCTGCAACCAAATGTTTTTCTTTACTAAGATGCCTACTGCGTGCAATTCCAGGCTCTCTGGAGAGAGTCAAGAATGATCAACATCGGGCTTCCCTGGTGGCGCAGTGGTTGAGAGTCCGCCTGCTGATGCAGGGGACATGGGTTCGTGCCCCGGTCCGGGAAGATCCCACATGCTGCGGAGTGGCTGGGCCCGTGAGTCATGGCTGCTGAGCCTGCGCATCCGGAGCCTGTGCTCTACAACGGGAGAGCCCACAACAGTGAGAGGCCCGCGTACTGCAAAAAAAAAAAAAAAAAAAAGAATGATCAACATAAGGTAGCTAATTGATCCCTTTGAAATAACCTCCATGTCTTTTGTTCCTTCATAAGTACACCCACACTTATCTACCGTCCTGTTTCACTTACAATATCATTTAACCAGTTTATTATTTACTAATTATTCAAAGTTTGTTCATCTTTACTCTCTAACTGGACTGAAAATGGCCTGATGTCAAAAACCATGTCATATATAATTTTTGCACCCCCTAATGGTGACTGGGACAGTATCAGACGTATTTTAGCCAATAATTATAATAACTTTTTTTTTTCTTAAATAGCAAAAAAAGTGATTACAGAATCAAGAGCCAATCCAGTTATTTAATAAATGCAAATTTTACTTATTCCCTCCTTCATTCATCCATTTATCAGTCACTGGTTCACTTAATCCATCTGGTTTGAGTGGCTTGGAGTTGGAGAGCTTGGGAGAAGCTAAACCAATTCAAGCTTCCTGCAACTCCCCAAATGGAAGGTGATATAAGGGTCTAGTTAGTAGGATGCAGAGGAAGGTACCCATGTGAGGATTTTAGGAGTGAAATCAATGATACTGAGAAACTAGAAGGACTCTGGATTGGAAAGGGAAATTAATCAAAGATGGGGAACAACCTCAGATTGTTCCCAAGAGGACTCACTGGTAAGGTCCTGGGTGTAGCTAGGGTGTATGTGTGGCTGGCCTTAGGAGTATTGCAAAGTGCATTTTCCTCCCTTTCAAGAAATTATTTTTCTTGAAAAACAAAGAAACAGTAGTTTCTAACTATAGGAGTTGAACAAAAGAAATATGTTGTCCTTCTGAACAAGATATGATTTTGCATTTGCCAGATGGACTCAATAGTCGTCTGTCAATAATGCATTTGTTTGTCCACATGTAGACACATTTAATTATTTAACGAGTTCATACAGTCTGGCTCAGGTTACACTGGCTAGAACACACATACACACAAAACACACACACACATACCACACACACACAGAGTTCCAAGGTAGGCATTTGCCTGATGGGGATTATAAAACTGGTCAATAAAATAAAAAGCATTTACAGAACAGCTCTGCAAAGTACAGCTTTAACAAATGCTAGCCTCTGTCATTTCCCCTTCTTAAGCTTGGACTTACATTTGAATTTTATATTCATTTTTGAAGGATTGCCACATTTAGCAGAAGGTCTCAAAAGGGTTTTTTTTGATGGTACTTATAAAAAAAGTCTGAATTTATAGATTAAGAAAGTGATGGGCTAATTGGCTTTTCAGCAGGACTGCACTTGCTCTCTTGCTCTCTCATTTTTCTTAGGAGCCTACTTTTACAATTTATGATTTATGTTCATGATTTTTTTGTGTGTTTTATTTTGTTTTTGTGGTACGCAGGCCTCTCACCGCTACAGCCTCTCCCACTGCGGAACACAGGCTCCAGACACGCAGGCCCAGCGGCCATGGCTCACGGGCCCAGCCGCCCCGTGGCACGTGGGATCCTCCCGGACCGGGGCATGAACTTGCGTCCCCTGCATCGGCAGGCGGACTCTCAACCACTGCTCCACGAGGAAGCCCCATGTTCATGATTTTAAAGCTCCTAGAGCCAAGCACTTCTGACTGCAGGGAACTCATGAGCAGGGCATTCTGACAAGGTAGAAGTATGACGTGTTTCTTGGGGACATTCAAAAACCAATTTCCCATGACACAGTAGAAGATAGCTTAGAACTTTTGACTTTTGCTTTGGGGGAAACTTTGCTCAAAAGTGAGTACTGACTGTCCTAAGCGGTGTGAAGCTGGGGCCAGCGGTTCCCCAGGAAAGGGCCATGCAGGGGGCTTAATGGAGGAGGTGGAACTCAGAAAGGATACTAAGGAAGCATTGGAGCTAGGAAAGCAGAGAGAAAGGGTAAAGGCCTATCAAAAAAGCTGACCCCCTAGTCCCAAGGAAGCAGAGGGTTGTTTAAAGAGTATTGTGGGAGATCAGATTAGAGCGGCCTGTTCGGCCAATGAAGGTTGTGGTGTATCTTTGTATTCCATGGCCTAGAGTCCACTTCAGTTCTCTTCTATATCCTCTCTGTGCCAAGGTGTAATGTGAATAAACCCTGAATAAATAGAGTTATATTTGGGAAGACGAATCTGGTTTCGCTGTGTAGGAAGATCAGAATGAGAAAGACACTAGAGGTGGGCGGTGGGGACCATCTAGGAGCAATTGTCTAGGAAAGGAGTGAGTGTTTTAGGAAATTGGCTGGGATTGCTTTCTCACTCTGGGGTTATAGATTCCAAAACAACATCATGCTGAAAGGGGAAATTTAAAGAATATGGCCTGGCCTGGGTCCACTTGGGTGTAAATGAGGATGGATGTCTCGTCTGCTTCTTCCCAGGCTCTCCTCTGCGCTGTGGGCTTACCCCCTGCTCCCAGGGCTCCCTTCTCCCTCCCTTGTACAGGGGACTGGGGTGCATGGGCAGCTTCCTGCTTACACCAATCAACAATCAACAAAAAAAGATCCCCAGTCTGGTAAAGGCTAGCAAGACTTGTGGGCAGCTGGCCATTTGGGGATCTCTTGTCCAGACAGATCTCTTGTCCATCTTCCCTATCAAAGTCCTCCATGCGGGTGGTGGTGGTTTTATTTATTTATTTTTAAAATATTCATTTATTTATTTATGCTCCTCCAGGTCTTAGTTGCGGCATGTGGGCTTCTTAGTTGTGGCGTGCAAACTCTTAGCTGCAGCATGCATGTGGGATCTAGTTCCCTGACCAGGGATTGAACCCGGGGCCCCTGCATTGGGAGCGTGGAGTGTTACCCACTGCACCACCAGGGAAGGCCCGGGTGGTGGTAGTTTTATTTAACCCAATCTCTGTTCAGTTACTATCGCCAACATAGCAAAACATCCAACTGTCAATGCCTGTTTGGATCTAAAGATGCAGAGCATGCTGTGTTAAGAGACAAACCCAGAGACACCACCACAATCACCTCCAGCCAGCACTTACTCACCAGACTGAGCTCAGGGCCATTGCCAAGGCAGTGCCATTTCCGGCTCTTTGTAGGGCATCATTCAGGGATCTGAGAGCCAAGAAAGCCAACACATTGTTCAGGTTGCCTGTGAGAGTTTGCCGAGGCCTGGGCACAGGGCCTCCATAGAAATGGGAAGTAGAGAGCTTTGTGGAGTAAAACTCAGGTCATGGCTAAAACTCTGCTTTCAAAGCTTTCAAAGCTTCTGGTCTTCTTGTTAAAAATTAGGAAAGTGAACAGGCCCCTGGAACTAGACACCTTAATCCTGTATCATTTATTATGTTTTAAAAAATCTCTTAGAAGGCAGCAGTTGCCTGTGTCTTAAATTGAAATTATTTGTGACTGGGTCAGAAATCACAAGACATCCCATGAGCATTAACTAGAAAAGTTCAGGACACAAAGTTATATGGTTTCAATGGTAACGTGTTTTTTAAAAATTTTGTGTTTATATCATTTTGTTCTAAATGTAGAATCTACTTAGAAGTTGAAAAAAGAAAAGCAAAATACATAACTTATTATCACTGGCTTTAAAAGAAAAAACCAGCCATGATATCTGGTTGTAGGGGAGAGGGTTAGTAACGGTGCTTATGTTTCCAATCCTTCCAAATCTCATCTGTCCTTGAGAGTTTGGTTCAAGTCTCTTCTTTATAAAGCCTTTTCTAAAACAGCCAAATTCACCTCTTTCTTTTCTGAACAGCTATAAAAATTATAGTCAGTACCATACAATTTAGTCCTTCCTTGTAAACTGTATCATTTACCATTATATGTGCTGCTCCTGTTTCCCCCAACCAGATGGCAAGGTATTTTAGAAAGCATGGATCCTGTTATTTCCTAAAAGCTGAGCATGTTCCTGAGTGCATCAGCACTCAGTGTATTTGATCAGCACTTTTTGAAAGAAAATACTATTGAGCATCTAAGTGGGGCTCATTTCAGGAGCCAGGTCTGGCTCTGGGTCTTCCCTTTACTGCAGGGGGAAGCTCGGGCTCAGTGTGGTCCAGCTGGACATGTGGAGGTAGGTCATGATGATGCCAATCATTCCTTGTTGACAGCCACGACCGGCAGGGGGGCATACTGGTTAAGAACAGTCAGCAACCTAGGCTCAGATCTAATTTTGCTCACTTATTAGCTGTGTGGCATTGGACAAGCTACTTTACTAAATTGTACTTTCCTTGTGTATAAAATGGGAATAAAAATAGTACCACCTCATAACATTTTTTCAGGAATAAAATAAATTATGTAGAACCATATGTCCCACTTCACCAGTTGGTATGTAGGTAATGCAATTCCACCCGCTGCCTCTGGATATGCCACTTGAGAGCCCACATGTCCAGATTAGGAAGTGGACATGTGGGTTTGGGATACAGAAATATCAACAGAAACAGCAAGAACAACAATAAAAAGCTGTCCCTAGCTTTTCCACAGGTAGGGGAATCGTTACAGATTATATGGCACTTAGGAAAAATGTTTCTCTTCTTTAGAACTGGGAGCTTTATGTGTGTGCTCCAGTAGCTAACCACCAGAAGAACGAGGGTGCCCAGCTTTTCCTCACACGAGTGGGTTGTTTTGGAAGGTGACCAAACCCCAAGAACTAAGACCCATCCCAGGCTGTGCTGTGGAAATGCCTCAGTTACTCGAGACCGTATTTCCTGGGCCAGACAGGCCAGGCTGGGAGGCTGGCACATTTCTTCGATTATGTACCTGAGCCTTTGTAAGAAGGTAAAGCAGTCATATGATGATCTACATTTCCTGACGAGCTTCCTGCTTTCTACTTGGGAGACTGCCTGGGGAATTGGCCACACAGGATCAGGCAGCAGAAAGGCTCAAAGGTTGTGCATCCTTTTGTGCTGGGTGGTTGAGGTGGGGTGGGAGCCAGAGGCCTTGTTCCACGCTCTTGGTCTTCTGTCACACTGGCCTCTGTGATCTTAAGTAAAAGGGACATGGAGGCTTCCCTGGTGGCGCAGTGGTTAAGAATCCGCCTACCAATGCGGGGGACATGGGTTCGAGCCCTGGTCTGGGGAGATCCCACATGCCGTGGAGCAACTAAGCCTGCGTGCCTAGAGCCTGTGCTCTGCAACAAGAGAAGCCATCGCAATGAGAAGCCTGTGCACTGCAACGACGAGTAGCCCCTGCTTGCCGCAACTAGAGAAAGCCCATGCGCAGCAACGAAGACCCAACACAACCAAAAATAAATAAAGAAATATTTTTTTAAAAAGGACATGGGACTTCCCCTGAGTTAGATGACCACTGTGAGTGATTTGCTGAGCCCAGCTTGTGAGGGATTGGTAGGAGAATGTCCCTAGAGTGAGGGACAAATTATTTAGTAAGGATGTGAGTGTAACAGGAGCATAAACAAAGGTCTCATGACCTGGGACTCTGGAAATGGCCAAGTTTTGTGTCAGGCTGTAAGTTCTTTTACACTGTAATGTCCTTCAGCCACTCCCAAACCCTTCACTAGTAACTATCTACATCTACAGTCTGGCTGTGGGGAAATAAGGGACAGAGCTGGTCACGGGACGTAGCTTGCCCATGTCACCCGTCTGTGAGGCCAGCAGCAAATCCAGGGGAAGCCAAGGCTGGAAGGAGCCTATGATATAGAAGCGTAGTTGTGTGGCGTGTGAACAGACATATATGCATGTGGCGCAAATAGAGCGGAGGAAGGGACCCTTGCTGGGGAAAAAGGAGGGGACTTTGTAAGGTGATGGCCAACTATTTTGACTGCAGCGCCTCTTCTAGTGGGGAAGCGTGTTCCAGGTGGTAGGGTTGAAGCCTCCCCCATCCAGACAAATGGTCCCCTTGGGTATCCAAATGCTAGTGGAACAGCCAACCTACTCATCCAGTCAACCTCTACTCTCATAATGAATTTTTAAAATCTGATAACCCACTGCCTTACCCTGTCATCAAGTTTTGGTCTAGGCTATCGTAGTCCATCCAATATTTTTAATAATTTTAAGTCTCAAAAAAGAAAAGAAGGGAATTGTTTGTTCTTATGTTAAAACTGGCATGTAAACAAGTGGTTAGGGAAGCAGTTAATAGTAATAGCAAGCCTGGTCAAACCAAAGCTACAATCTATTACTGTCTTGCCCTAAAAAAGGGAGTAGCTCTTATGAGAACAAAGGGCTGTTCTCCAAAATGTTCTTACCTCTGTAGATGGAAGACTGTTTATAACTTCTAAGAGACAAAAAACAAAACTAAAACAATAAAACTCTTACTGTGCTGTCTCTACACGGTGCCTACTACATGCACCTGCACGCCGTGTGCCTTCTTTATTGGTGTTGCCAGGGTTCCAACCTGTTTTATTGTGCCCTTCCTTGCTCCCAGAGTCTCCTGCTCTCTTTCAGACCAGTGAGCGATGAATATTACTGTGGGTAACATCACCACTTATTGAGAGAGAAGGAATACAGCTCCGTACTTTCCATTCATGTCAGAGCCAGAGGCTGCAAGTTTATCCCCTATACTCATTCTCTGCTTCTTGTGCACATTAATAAACCCCCCATTGTTATCTGGCACATGGCCCCTAGGGGACAGTTTGCATGTCCCTGCTTCC
Organism: Tursiops truncatus; assembly: GCF_011762595.2. Taxonomy (NCBI): domain Eukaryota; kingdom Metazoa; phylum Chordata; class Mammalia; order Artiodactyla; family Delphinidae; genus Tursiops; species Tursiops truncatus. The sequence goes on from NC_047036.1 coordinate 41,661,534, forward strand.
CTTGCAGCTAGGCATGGCCATGTGACTTCATTCTGGCCAATGCATTGGGAACAAATGTGATGAGCCATCTGCCAGGATGTGCCCTTAAAGAGAAGGAGTATGCCCTCCTTTGCCCCTTTCCCTTTCATGGTAGAGGGCCTCTTGGACTATTTGTAAGAAGGCAACCTGCTAGGGATGCAAAGCAGCAAAATCCAGGGAACTGAGTTTCTGACACCAGCACCCAGTGTCCTACACTTCCCCTTATTTCACAGCACACTGTCTCAGGGATTTCTTCACAGTATCCCTAGGCCAGAAAGAAAGGCTTAAAAATTCGATTTATTAAGTAGTTGTATCCAAATAATTTAATATGTACTTAGGTCCTAACAACATAGACACCACCTGAAAAACCAGTACAAATAAAGATACTCTTATTTCATTCTTAAATAACTACCATCACTTACTAGTGAGATGTGTGTATCTGTGGGGCACCACACAGCTTCTCAAACCTTGGATTCAGATTGGGCAACGGTACCATCTTTTACTTGTATTTTATCAGAACAACCGATTACCACAATCTGGGTGGCTTAAAACAACAGAGATTGATTCCCTTATAGTCCTGGAGGCCAGAAGTTGGAAATAAGGACAAAGTAGGATTACGCTTCCTCCAGAGGCTTCTAGGGGAGATTCCATTCCTTGTCTCTTCCAGTGTCTGGTGGTTTCCTGGATCTGCCATTGTATCACTCCGATCACTGCCTCCATGGTCACGTTTCCTCCTCCTCTTCTCTGTGCCCGTCTCTCCTCTGTGTATTTTAGAAGGACACCTCTCACTGGACTTGGGACCAACTCCTGGTTGAAATTCAGTGACAAAGGCTGGAACTGTTGGTCAACTTTATTCCTGTCTCACATTTGTTGGCAACAGGTGATACTAAAATCATGGAGAGTTTAATAGCAAACCTCGTGAGGCAGTTTGAAGAAAGAGCAAAGAGAACTGGCCCATGGAGCAGGCAGCAAGGGACCGTCAGGCTGGCCTCACTTGCGTCAGGGGCTGACACTGTCATCTCAGGCTTGCGGGGGCAGGTAGCAGGGGCCGGGGGAGGAGCCTATCCCCGGTGCAGGGCTTTGTCCTAGGTCCAAAGAGGGGCTTTTCTCAGCAGTATGCATTCCACCCAGCTTTGGTCAGGAGTCAAGAATTGTGCAAAGCAAGCACTGTCTCTGGATGCAGGGAGAAGAGATAAGACACAAGCAGACAGCCTCCAGAAAACTGAAGGCGAGGAGGGGTGAGAAAGAACCTGTGGCTCGTCAGCGATTCAGAAGAAATCAGTTAACGGCCATGTTCCTTTTTTTTTTCCTCTTAACTGAATGTTGTCAGCTTCAGTTTTGATTTCAGAAAGCAAGATAGATCCTCGGCCTTCTCTCAAAGTGTTTTTGCTCCACTCCACCTACCTCCCACCCCAACCAGGATGCATGTCAGAGCGATTAAGTTGGGAAGGTGACACTCCCCAGTGCGATGCTTCTATCAGTGGGCGCCCTCTTCCCCTCCTGCTTCCCAAAGCTTTGGGCTGCTAGACTGGCCTTGTGGTTGGAGTAGGTGGCAACCAGTAGCTGGAAAGGTCTCTGACCTCCACCTCTGACCTCTGTCCCTTCTCTTCCCTGGGTCATGCCTATAGCACTGCTATTGGAGAAGGCCATTCCAGAATCTTGGTCTTCCGCTTTTGAAATGCAAATGCCTGTGAAAAAGAGGATACAATCATTTACCCAGTTTAAGACTTCTCTTAGGATGTTGCCTAATTTAAAGGAAACTGTGCAGCAACATGAATGAGTTGATTAGAGGCATCTCTGCCTGAGGGCCAGTGCTCTCTCTTTCCTCCACTATCTCTACCAAAAAGACTCTTCAGGAATTAGGAGAGCATTCCTGATGGACATGAAGGGTCCTGGGACAGGCTGAAAGCCAGCCAGCAAGCAAACAAAGGCCTTCGCTTTGGAACTTTGTTCAGGGCTGGCCTGTTTGGCTAATTTGGTTGTTGTTTGCCCTCCTTAGGACAACAAGCAGGAAAGAGCTCTTCCCCCAACAGTGAGAGATAGTGGAGGCTGGATGATTCATAAGTGAAGTCAAGTTCACATTCGCTCTGTCCCATGGCAGTGGAGGCCGGCTGTGGGAGAGTGTTCCAGCTTAGGGGCCAGATGTCCTGGGTTCTAAGACCTTCTGCAGCCACCAACTGCCTGTTCTATGGTCACAGCCTACTTTCTGTGTCTCACTTTTATCTGCAGTTGGGGCAGATAACACCTACTCTATCCTCTGTACAGGTTTTTATGGGACTGCTGCCATCACAGTGAGGAGCTTCTAATAGGAATGGCTGTGCCCCTTCCCCTCCCATTCCTGCAGTGGCGACCTGAGTAGTGTGTACTTGGGTATGAATGAATAGCTGGAACCGGTGACTGGAAACAGCCCTAGATCAGACTCAAGTGAGTAGGTCAAAAAGGGATGAACTATGGAAACTTCCTATTATCCATCCATCATCTCTGTATCTATCTGCGTGTGTATGTATGTATGTACACATGTATGTATGTATGTATTGGGTTGGCCAAAAAGTCTGTTCTGGTTTTTCTGCTCTTACAATGCTATGGAAAAGCCGGAACGAACTTTCTGGCCAACCCAATATGGCTTGTCTCTCTCAATGCATTCATCTGACACATATGAACTGGGTACCCAGGCACTCTGAGGCCCTTTGTATCTCTCCTCTGGGCCTGAGCACTTGCTAGGCTCTAGCAGTGAGAGAGCCTGAGGACAGTCTTTGTTTTAGCCCTTCCTTTGGGACATCCTGGCAGGCATTTCTGTCCTTATAATTTGACCAGAACCTACATGTGGCCTGGGGGCAGGGAGCAGCCTGGCCTGACAGGAGAGTTCTGAGCACCCTTCTGTCCTGTTCCTATTAGAGAGCCTTTGCTCCAGGACACTTAGTAACCAGTAACTGGCAGCAGCAGAAAGGACTGACAGGGGAGGAGAGACGGCAGATGAAGTTCACCTGGGGTCATGCTCCCACTTGGTTTCCACCTCTGCCTTCTGCTCCTCTTGACTTTGACCTTCTCACTCTGCTCACTTCCTTCTCACTCATCTGTCAGCTGAGACGTGGTCCACTTCCCTCTTCCCTCATCTGCCTGCTCCAGCAGGAGGTAATAAAGGTGACACATGATTGATTGGGAAAAAGTTGCACACCAGTTTTTATTTTTTTGGCTGCGCCACTGGCTTGCAGGATCTCAGTTCCCCAACCAGGGATCGAACCTGGACCCTGGCAGTGAAAGCCCCCAAGCCCTAACCACTGGGCCACCAGGGAATTCCCTGCAAACAATTTTTTTTTAAAACATCTTTATTGGAGTATAATTGCTTTACAATGGTGTGTTAGTTTCTGCCGTATAACAAAGTGAATCAGCTCTACACATACATATATCCCCATATCCCCTCCCTCTTGCGTCTCCCTCCCACCCTCCCCATCCCCCCCCAGGTGGTCACATAGCACCGAGCTGATCTCCCTGTGCTATGTGGCTGCTTCCCACTAGCTATCTATTTGACATTTGGTAGTGTATATATGTCCATGCCACTCTCTCACTTTGTCCCAGCTTACCCTTCCCCCTCCCCGTGTTCTCAAGTCCATTCTCTACATCTGCGTCTTTATTGCTGTCCTGCCCCTAGGTTCTTCAGAACTTTTTTTTTTTTTTTTTAGATTCCATATATATGTGTTAGCATACGGTATTTGTCTTTCTCTTTCTGACTTACTTCACTCTGTATGACAGACTCTAGGTCCATCCACCTCACTACAAATAACTCAATTTCGTTTCTTTTTATGGCTGAGTAATATTCCATTGCATATATGTGCCACATCTTCTTTATCCTCAAACTATTTTTTTAAAGAAAAAAGAGCACATTGGAAACTAGGGATTTGGAGACAGATTTTGGGTGTGGTTTCAATGCACGGCTGGAGTTTTATAAAACTCCCTATTCTCTGTCTAACTGTGAGCCAAGTTTCTGAATCCAGCATTTCCTTTGGTTAGACAGTAATCTTACTCACCCTCCTCACACCCAAGACTTAGTGCTCCTCAAGTGAGCAAAGCCCCCCAAGAATCACGGCCCCACTAGAATGGCCTTCACCTGAGGCAGAGCCCAGGCAGTGATAAAGCCTTAAGAAGTTTTTTAATGTGGGGAGATGCAGAAATGGAGGGGCGATTGAGGATCTATAATCGAAGGTTGACCTGAGGCCGCCTGTCTGGGAATCACGCAGGCAGCAGACTATGGAGGCGGGACCTGGGTGAAGGCCAGTGGCCCCGATGCAGAGGGCAGGAGAGAGCTGGGAGGGTTGGTGGAGCCACTGGGAAAATAGTTGTAGTCTGGCAGCCTTTTGGAGCCTACTGTTGTTGGGATTCTAGGAGGTTTCTCTTATCCTCCTTTGTTTCGAAAACTGCTGGCTGAAACAAGAGTGTTCCTAATAGTAAAGGAGGCTGACAGGATTTGGGGAGAAAATCCATGGAAATGGTTCCCGGTACCAGGGGCGTTTTTACTTGGGTTTTGCCATCCCCATGTAGTGACCCATTATTATACATAAAGTGCAATGTGCAGTGTGTGTGTAATTTATTATATATTATACAGGGTGGTAAAATGTACTAGTTATCTGTATATGGCATATATAATCAGAATTACCAGGCTCAGAACTACTTGAAAGTCATTACAATTTTTATTCCAAAGAACGTTGCTTGAAATTTTAGGAAGTCTTGGGATATCAGAACTTGTATTTTATCTGAACCAAAGACTCAGCCAGCATGCCTCAATTCTCAGAGGCAGATGATGTAATTTAATGGATTTCTCAGTTGATCCTGCTTCCTTTAGTCCTGGCTCTGGCAAGTGCTAGAATCCAGAAATCAAAGGGAAAAGGATGAGAGAAAAAGTGAGGCAGAGAAGCCTAGGAGGCACTGGCATGTGGGCCTCAGTGGGCCTTTTCTTTTGCTCCCTAAAAAGCCAGGGGAAAGCCTTCCATTCCTCCTAATCCATAATCATCAGCCTGAATCTAGAGAACTCAACTGAGAAAACCAAACTGTAAGCAAATAATGGGGATTTATTGATACTTCAGCTCTACAAGTATTTATTGGGTGTCTTCAGTGTGTTAAGTGCTGAGGTCACACAGATGATGAGACCTAGCCCTGCCCTCAGGTAGTTTGCGATTGATTTAAGAGTATAAAGGAGACAGAACACTAACAATTGCTGAGGACCTACTTCATTCATTCACTCAGCAAAAGCTTCTGAGTGTCCGTTGTGTGCCAGAATTATTTTAGGTGCTGGGAATGCAGGGGGGGAAAAGACAAATGTGATCCCTGCTCTCGTGAAGGTTTCATTTCAGTGGAGCAGACACACAAATGCATTTTAAATATGCCAGGCTGACAGTATGGTGGTTTCTCAAAAAGTTAAACATAAAATTACCATGTGATACAGCGATTTCGCTTCTAGGTATAAACCCCCAAAGAATTAAAAGCAGAGACTTAAACAGATATATATGCACCCATCTTCACAGCAGCATTATTCACAGTAGGCAAAAGGTGGAAACAGCACAGCGTCTTTTGATGCATGAATGGATAAATGTGGTATATACATACAGTGGAATATTATTCAGTCTTAAAAAGGAATGAAGTTCTGACACATGCTACAACGTGGATGAACCTTAAAAACATTATGCTAAGTGAAATAAGCCAAACACAAAGGAACAAATATTGTATGATCCCACTTTATATGAGGTGACCTAGAGTAGGCAAATTTGTAGAGACAGAGTGCGTAACAGAGGTTACCAGGGGCGGGGGAGAGGGGTAATGGGGAGTTACTGTTTAATGAGTGCAGCAATTCTGTTTGGGAAGATGAAAAAATCTTGGAAATGGATAGTGGTGATCCTTGTGCAACACTGTGAATGTGCCTAATGCCACTGAATTGTATACTTAAAAATAGTTGAGGGCTTCCCTGGGGGCGCAGTGGTTAAGAATCCGCCTGCTAATGCAGGGGACATGGGTTAGAGCCCTGGTCTGGGAAGATACCACATGCTGTGGAGCAACTAAGCCCATGTGCCACAACTACTGAGCCTGCACTAGAGCCCGTGAGCCACAACTACTGAGCCCATGTGCCACAACTACTGAAGCCCGCATGCTTAGAGCCTGTACTCCGCAGCAAGAGAAGCCACCGCCATGAGAAGCCCACGCACTGCAACAAAGAGTAGCCCCCGCTCGCCACAACTAGAGAAAGCCTGCGCACAGCAATGAAGTCCCAATGCAGCCAAAAATAAAATAAATAAATTTTTTTAATGGTTGAAATGGTAAATTTTATATTATGTATATTTTACCACAATAAATAAACTAACAAAGAAACAAAAAAAATGCCATACTGATAACTTAAAGAGGGCAAGAGAGTGACTGGATATTGACTTTAGGTTGGGTGGCCAGAGATGGCCTTTCTGAGGAGGTGCTATCTAAGCTAAGATTTGAACATCAAGAATAAGAAGCAAACAACGGGCAATCAGAAGGAAAAGCATACCTGGAAGATGGAAACAACCATCGTGTTTCTAAACTATTAGGCATGTACACACGTTCCTTCTGAGAGTTACTTGTGTACCTAAGTGGGAGGATAACAACTAAAATAGAGGTAGGTTTAAGGATATAGAGAAGGGGGAAATACATTCTGACTCAGAAAGTTTGAGATGGATTTATGGAGGTAGCGTTTTACTTGGGACTTAAGCCATAGCTAGAGATTCATGGGGAGAAAGGCTGAGGAAAGTGTTCCGGATGGAAGGAGTAGTATGAGCAAAGACTCAAAGTTGGAGTTCAGACATTTTTTTTTTTTTTTTTGCGGTACGCGGGCCTTTCACTGTTGTGGCCTCTCCCATTGCGGAGCACAGGCTCCAGACGCGCAGGCTCAGCGATCATGGTTCACGGGCCCAGCCGCTCCGCTGCATGTGGGATCTTCCCGGACCGGGTCACGAACCCGTGTCCCCTGCATCGGCAGGCGGACTCTCAACCACTGCGCCACCAGGGAAGCCCTAGACATTTTTTAAAAAAGATTTCATTTGAAGGTCTTAGAAAAATGTGGCTGTACTTTTCACAGCGAACCAATGATGGATGTATGTATGAGTCATATAGCAATCATCATCCAAGAAGTCGATGGTGTGTGTGTGTGTGTGTGTGTGTGTGTCTGTGTGTTTGGCTTGTCACATGGCTTGCGAGATCTTAGTTCCCAGGCCCTCAGCAGTGAGAGCGCTGAGCCGTAACCACTAGACACCTTGGTGTTGTCACTATTTTCTTTTTTTTAATAAATTTATTTAGTTATTTTTGGCTGCATTGGGTCTTTGTTGCTGCGCGTGGGCTTTCTTTAGTTGCTGCGAGCTGGGGCTGCCTTTCGTGTGGTGCGCAGTCTTCTCATTGCGGTGGCTTCTCTTGTTGCAGAGCACAGGCTCTAGACGCGTGGGCTTCAGTAGTTGTGGCACACTGGCTCAGTAGTTGTGGCTCACGGGCTCTAGAGCGCAGGCTCAGCAGTTGTGGTGCACGGGCTTAGCTGCTCCGTGGCATATGGGATCTTCCCAGACCATGGCTCAAACCCGTGTGCCCTGCATTGGCAGGTGGATTCTTAACCACTCCGCCACCAGGGAAGTCCATTGTCACTATTTTTCATTTTAGTCATTCTGATAGGTGTGTGGTGATATCACACAACCTCTACGATGGTATTAATTTTCAAAAAAGACAGAAAGAGCCACGAATCTGTTCTGTCTGCCCCAACCTGCAAAAGAATCAAACTCAAGCCGCTTGAGTGTGGATTGTTACAACGCTGGGGGTGAGGCAGCGTCTCTGGAGCAGCCCATCATGAAATGTGGATCCTCAGCTTTGATTATCAGAGACAGTTATCACCAGGAGCCACTATGAACAAGGAGTCTGCTTGTACTTATTCTTTAGTCATTACTTAATATTGTGATTATTACTATTATTGGCAGTAATGAGACATTTCTAATAAGGACAGTCCAGGTTACTGTCTTGGTGGAAGAGCAATTGATGAGAGGATTCTTTTCTAACTTCTCCTCTTGGAAGCTGGGATTTTAAACTTGGGCCTTATTAGCAAATGCCCTGGGGTTTATGTGTGTCATAAATACCAGAAAACAAAACAATGTCCTCTTAATTTCAAGGGTGCAAGGAGTGGTGAATCACGTTTCTGTTTTTCCCAGAGCCCTGTGCCATGGTCCCTCTTCCTTCTCCTGTCCCTGAACACTGGCTATGACAAAGGCTGTCTTTGTTACAGTTTTCGCCAGGGCAAGCAGTGCCTCTGGGGAAGGTGATGGAAGCCATCTGTCATCATTTTGCTCAGTCAGTGACATTCCACACACCAGCGTTTCTCGGGCCCCAGCCACTGGTTTCCCTACCCGAGAGCTCCTAATCCAGGCCTACAGTCAGAGAATTTTGCTCTTCCCCTTATCATCTCCCCCCACAAAGAAACTTCCATTATGGGATGAACATTCCTGGCCTTGACAACTAACTAGTTAATGGGGTAAGGGGCCTGTAATGTGGCAAGGGTTATAATGACTAGAGCTTGGGATGGGGGTTGGTCAGATGGCTTCAAGAGCAGGTGGGTAACTGTGTGGTGCAGGGCTGTACCAGAATTGGGAGGGCTGAGGAGAGCCAATGGCAAATTGAGGAGCAGCAAAAGCCCTCAGAATTTAAATTTGATTCAAAATGCTTGTGGTTGCAGTTTGCTGCCCTGGATTAAAGTGTTAATCTCTTTAAGGAAAGCAGAAAAGTGGATCTTTAAAATCCTGCTCAGAATCAGATCAGTAAGAGAAAAGGACATAGCCCTGTTTCAATCATCCAAGTTTGTTTTGTTGAGGGGAGGGGCTGTAAGCGATGATGAGACTGTGAGTGGGGGAAATTTCTGACCTTCTTTTGAAAGTCCTGTTAGGGCTAATGAGGTGTCCTTAGAAAAGGAGATGCTCCTCCCGCAGGAAAAATTGCCAAGGGCATTGAGGTTAAACTTTGTTAAGATAGTGGAAGGCAGCCCTGCCAGCCCACTGGCCATCATGATTCTCAAAGCTTAGAGCTGTTATATATATGAATAGACACAAAAACAGGAAGGAAAAAGAGCTTGAGAGCTGGTATCTGTGATCTTCTTTTGCATTTGGGACTAGAAATAGAAAATAGTTCTTGTTGTTTTCTCTGGAAACAACAAGAGAGCCTCACCCTGATAAGACCAATAGACAGATAAGAGAGGTTTATGGAATTTAGTAGGGTTGGGAGCCTTAGGACTAATTGTCTAGATTTTAAAGGGTTTAGAGTGAGATTTATGGCACAAGGTCAGTGAGTGGTAATCTCCAGTTATACTGAGATAAAATACTACTTGTATAACATAGATCTTATTCCTTCTAAGAATTCATAAACAAGGAAAAATAATGATAAAGATTTAAAAGACATAGACACTAAAAATAAAATTACTTGAGCATCTCCTCTCTATCAGGCTCTGTCTTGATCTTCATAACAATCCTTAGAAGTAGGTATAATTACCCCCATTTTACAGATGAGGACACTGAGGGTCAGAGAGATAAAGAAACTTGCTCAAGTCACCCTTTCAACCAACCAGTAAATGACTCTAGGGACCTGGTCTTTCTACTTGGATTTTTATGGAAAAAAACAGTATGGATGGAGTAGATATTCAGGCCTCTGGGACTTCAGTTAGAAAGGCTTGGGAAGAAGCCTGACCCATGTTGGATCTATGCTGGTCTCAACCAACCAGGTTGATTCTATGTTCTGAACCAAAGGTGGAGTAGGTAAGGGGACTTCCCCTGCAGTCCAGTGGTTAAGACTCTGCCTTCCAATGCAGGGGGTGTGGGTTCTATCCCTGGTCGGGGAACTAAGATCCCACATGCCGTGCAGTGCAGCCAAAAATTTTAAAAAAACAACAAAAAAACAAAACAAACTTGGAATAGATAAGAGATTGCTGTCTCACATCTGGATGCCCACTAGGCAAAGAGCAAACCCGGAGCAGGATCTAGAAGGTTCTTTGTTGTCTAGTTCCTGGCTACAGTTCTAGCCCATCTTCCCCATCAGGTGCCCCATGTGAGGTGTGTAACTTCTCAAGACTCTGTGCTAGGCCTGCGCTGTTTCCCTTTGCTGGGTGTACCCCGAATCTGCCTGATTGATACATTCCTACCCATTTAAACAAACTCAGCTTCAGCCATCTCTTCTGTGAGGATATTCTGTCCTTACCCCCTCACTTCCCATCTGCCAGATAGAATTAGTCACTCTCTTGTGTGTGTCCTCAGAGCTCCGTTACATACTTCTCCCAAGAGGCATTGTTGCTTTGTACCACGATGTGTGTGTGAGTCTGATGCAGTCTTAAGAGATCTGTTATTAAAGACTTCTGAATATACAGTGCTGTCTTATGTGTGTGCCACCTAGTTTAGGTTCTAACCAAATGTTTCTGGACTCTAATCAAGAATGTATAATACAGAGGCATAGAACTTCTGTTATTCACATCTCCATCAATATGGGTACTTTGCCAATTAGCATAGTTTGTGTCAGAATTTTTTTTTTATTGGTGAAATTGGTGGCATTTGATTAACATGATGAAAGTTAGAAACGGGATCTCCTTGACGAATATAAAGATATTCAAGATAAGTGCCTAAGTTAAAATAGTTTAGAAACCTTCCACTCGTGCATGAACAGGATATACACATTCAGCTAGAATTATAGCCTGTACCCTTAGAATGCTGCCTGAGGTAAGACTTTACTTGGTTTTGGGTCCAGCCATGAACTTTGGAGGATTCTAGTTGCCCCATGGTGGCTATACTGGTGACAGGATCCCGCCTCTGGAATTCTGGTAATTGTTTTGAGAGAACCTTGCATGCGAGGTTGCATAATCTTATTAGTAAGTGTCTGTAGTGCAGCGGAATTTTGCCGGTGGCTTGCTTTGATCACGATCAGGTAACACAGTTGTAGAGGAGAGTAGCTGACCCTTGATTGAACAATTCCTGGATGGCTCCCATTTTAGCACCAGTAATCCTGCTCAGGTCAGTTTGCAAGACCCACTCACTAGAGTGTGAGTTTCTCAAGGGCAGAAACTTACCTAATTTATGGAAGTATCTGTGAAATGTCTGAAAGTGAAAGGCATCTGGGAGATGGAGTTTAGATGTCAAAATATGAGCATTTCAGGGAAAAATGGCAGAGCATAGCGGAACTGAGAAAATGCAGGACCCATGCTTGCCATGCTTAAAGGGCGGCTCTCTCCCCAGGGCCTGGTTCTGAATTGCACACCCAGTGACTGAGGACCCAGGCAGCCTCCATAGGACACACCTTACGAAATACTAAGATCCATAAAGATCGTATTCTTTGAACTAAGGAAATGACTGGGGACTCTCGAAGCAGGGCTCCCTGCTCAGAATCACCCGGGGCGCTTGTCGCAAATGCAAATTCCTCATCACTTTCCAGACCTCCTGAATTGGCACCTGTTCCTGTGGGTCCCAGGTGTCTCAAGTTTTAGCAAGTTTTCTAGAGGTTCTTATATATTTAATAGCAATGAACTTAACAATTCAGGGGGACTAAAGAAGAGCTACTACATTGCAGAGTCACAGCGATTGTAAAAACGCATCTCGATGCAGAAACATTAAAATGTGGGTGAAATGTGCATCATGGAATAAAAACAAAACAGTATCACGTTTTCCTAGATGACACATTTGTATTTTAACCAGGCTCTCACTGCCTAAATGGAGATGAGGTAAACGTGAGGCTCCTTTATCTGTCCTGGAGCGAGCCAACGGGAGATATTGGGGGGCTGGGAAATCTCTCCAGGGTCCTTCCGATCACATTAAGCTGGCTGTATTTTTGAGGAGCAGACTCCCTTTGCCCTGCACCCCATGTCCTTAGACAAGAAGGAGCTCTCTTCATTTCGAGATTCAAATATTGAGGCATAGAGTGAGAGTAAACGACCCTGCCAAAGCCCCCTTCTAAGAAAGCCAGTGATCAGGCAAAACACAGGAGCAGCGTTCTGACTCCTGATGAAGCCACAAGGCCTCTCCTTCCCGTAGGCTGTAGCACAAAGCCTTTCAACAGGTGAATTCCCGGCCTAAAGGTTTCCTTTCCTTTCCTTTAAAATTCATAAAGCACAACAGACAGACAGAACAGAGCACTGAGTGCAAATAAATCTCTCCGCCAGCAGTTCTGACAGCTCCTGTTTAGTTCCTCAGGGAAATCACAAGGGAAAATATCACAAGGGAAAATACAGTATTCTTCAGAAAATATTTCTTTAAAAAGCAGGGGAGGAATGGTGTACTTCCCCTTCACAAGCAAGACTTTTCGAAATTTCCAGTGTTTTAATTCTCCGGTCAGTCAGTGGCATCTGTTGAGGATGTCCTGTGTGCAGAGGACCGAAATAGATTGTGGGGAGGGTGAGGTGGAGGTGCCCAAGAAACAGAAGTTCTAGCTTAGGAGACAAAAATACCCCACAGACAAGATGATTATATCTCTGAGTGAATTCTGGAAGGCATTTGTTCGTATCTCTGTGTATTAATCTGCCAGTAGCCATGCCCCACCGTTAGGTAAAGTCAGCCATGGAGGAAATGCTGGAGGTGAGGTCTAAATCAGGGGGAGGGGAGGATCACGGTGGGCACAGCATTCCAGGTGAAGTATTACAGATTCAGGTGAAGGTACATGGTGGGAGGAGTGAGCGGGTCAAAGGGCAGCAGGCAGCAGCAGAATCCCAGGTGGCGTGGATCATGCTCTCAGCGATCACTTAGACCTGGTGCCTTCCCATCCTTTGCCACTCACAAGTTGGGTCATATTGAAGGGATCACCTTCCTAAGCTTGTCTCCTTGGTTATAAAAATGGGATGATTAGATGTGGCTCATAGGGTTGGTTGCTCTAAGAAGGAAAATCATGTGCAGTGCCTTGTAGATAGTAGGCATTAAACAAATGGGCAATTTGCCTTTGAAGTACAGAATGATTAAATGTGAAGCTGGTGAAATGAGAGAAGGAGTTGAGGTCACTGGCAAAAGGAAAGGGAACCCCAGGAATCCCAAATTTTTAAACCTTGTAGTGCTTCCCCAGGAGATTAAATCCTCACCACTGTAGAGAAGACTTCTTTACTTTTCAGATATTAAACTCTGAAAAAACAAAAATAAAAGCATGACACATTGCTGACCATGTCACAGATGGAAATCCTGAGCAGTCAAAATTATGGACAGCTTTTTCGCAACGGGTTTGCTGCCAGGACACAGGTGTCGTGAAAACCACCGCTAAACCTAAGCAAAAATGGGAAAGGAGAAGACCCACATCAACATCGTTGTCATTGGACACGTAGATTCGGGGAAGTCCACCCCTACTGGCCATCTGATCTACAAATGTGGTGGGATCCACAAGAGAACCATTGAAAAGTTCGAGAAGGAGGCTGCCGAGATGGGGAAGGGCTCCTTCAAGTATGCCTGGGTCTTGGACAAACTGAAAGCTGAACGCGAGCGTGGTATCACCATTGATATCTCCCTATGGAAGTTCGAGAGCAGCAAGTACTATGTGACCATCATTGATGCCCCAGGACACAGAGACTTCATCAAAAATATGATTACAGGCACATCCCAGGCTGACTGTGCTGTCCTGATTGTTGCTGCTGGTGTTGGTGGATTTGAAGCAGGTATTTCCGAGAATGGGCAGACCCGTGAGCATGCCCTTCTGGCCTACACTCTGGGTGTGAAACAGCTAATTGCTGGAGTTAACAAAATGGATTCCACCGAGCCACCCTACAGCCAGAAGAGATACGAGGAAATTGTAAAAGAAGTCAGCACCTACATTAAGAAAGTTGGCTACAACCCCGACACAGTAGCATTTGTGCCAATTTCTGGCTGGAACCGTGAAAACATGCTGGAGCCAAGTGCTAACGTGCCGTGGTTCAAGGGATGGAGAGTCACCCGTAAAGATGGCAACGACAGAGGAACCACACTGCTTGAAGCTCTGGATTGCATCCTGCCACCAACTCACCCAACTGACAGACCCATGCGTTTGCCCCTCCAGGACGTCTACAAAATTGGTGGTATTGGCACTGTCCCTGTGGGTCGAGTGGAGACTGGTATTCTCAAACCTGGCATGGTGGTCACCTTTGCTCCAGTCAACGCGACAACTGAAGTGAAGTCTGTTGAAATGCACCATGAAGCTTTGAGTGAAGCCCTTCCTGGGGACAATGTGGGCTTCAATGTCAAGAACGTGTCTGTCAAAGATGTTCGTCGTGGCAATGTGGCTGGTGACAGCAAGAATGACCCACCGATGGAAGCAGCTGGCTTCACAGCTCAGGTGATTATCTTGAACCATCCAGGCCAAGTCAGTGCTGGCTGTGCACCTGTGCTGGATTGTCACACAGCTCACATTGCCTGCACGTTTGCTGAGCTGAAGGAGAAGATTGATCGTCGTTCTGGGAAAAAGCTGGAAGATGGCCCCAAATTCTTAAAATCTGCTGATGCTGCCATCTTTAATATGGTTCCTGGCAAACCCATGTGTGTTGAGAGCTTCTCTGACTATCCTCCTCTGGGCCACTTTGCTGTTCATGACATGAGACAGACGGTTGCTGTGGGTGTCATCAAAGCAGTGGACAAGAAGGCAGCTGGAGCTGGCAAGGTCACCAAGTCTGCCCAGAAAGCTCAGAAGGCTAAATGAATATTATCCCCAATACCTGCCACCCCAGTCTTAATCAGTGGTGGAAGAACGGTCTCAGGACTGTTTGTCTCAATTGACCATTTAAGTTTAATAGCAAAAGACTGGTTAATGATAACAATGCATCGTAAAACCTTCAGAAGGAAAGGAGACTGTGTTGTGGACCATTTGTTTTGTGTGTGGCAGTTTTAAGTTATTAGTTTTTAGAATCAGTACTTTTTCATGGAAACAACTTGACCAAAAATCTGTCACAGAATTTGAGACCTATTAAAAAGTTTAATGAGAAGCCTGTGTTTTCTTTTGGTCAACACTGTAACTTCCTATAGTACTTACTACTTAGGTAAGAGTTGCCCATAATCTGTTTCTGGTATTAAGTCTGCTGAAACAAAAGAATTTTATATTTCTGGGTTGGAGCTTCAGGTTTCTTACTCTTATGTAAGG
The DNA here is from genome assembly GCF_011762595.2 of Tursiops truncatus. Taxonomy (NCBI): domain Eukaryota; kingdom Metazoa; phylum Chordata; class Mammalia; order Artiodactyla; family Delphinidae; genus Tursiops; species Tursiops truncatus. The sequence goes on from NC_047036.1 coordinate 41,676,642, forward strand.
AGAATTCACCTGTTTAAGTACATCATAGAAAAGCGTTGGTACAACACTTCACAGGTTAGGACAGATAAGCAAAGTAACTGTTATGTAAGCCAGTTTGTAAGAAGGTCAAATTCTATAATATGAAAGCTCATGTTGCGTATAAAATTTTGCATGGTTACGTAAGTATTGAGTAAATGAGTTACGTCAAATTTTAGTTTCCCAGTTATGGGAAAGTGCATTCACATTTACAATATTCAAGTAATTAACCTAAAATGTGAAGCCTAAATAGTATTGAGCACCGCCCTGCTAGAGTTATTGTATCCAGATTCTAGGAAAAACAAAAGATGCTGGAAACTAAAAAAAAAAAAAAATTACGGACAAAGATGGGTTCCAGTTAATGAGCTGACCTCAATACTGCGGCCACAGATTCTAAGATATAAGTATAATTAGAAAACAAAGGTGAAAAAGACCCCCCAAAGCAATTAAAATGCCTACATTATTATTTAAGTAAGTGATTTCTGATGACAGACGGCACATTTAAAAAATTTTCTCATCTGACATGAACTTTATGTGTTAGGGCCCAGTGTACTGTAGACACTATCTGTGATCCTTTTCTGGGTGGAGGGGAAAAGAAGGTTTTGTCCTTCAGTTTCTCCACCTCTGTTTTATAGAGAGCTCTATCAGTCTGAGAAGCAGATGTCACACTCAAATTAGGATGATTTGGAAAGGGTTTATTTGCAGAAGTGTGGTCACAAAAAAAGCAGAAGAGATAGTACAGTGTCCCAGGGCTGCTACCAGCAGAGCTGTTTCCATCGTAAGCCTGTGGCTTTGAGGGGAGGAGAGCGTCATGTAGGAACAAACTGCCTTGAGAGAAGATGTAATCTTTGGTTGAGGGGCACAGTCAGCCTAAGGTGACCTTGCAGGAAAAGAGTTAGGGGAATAAATATTGAAGGGTAGCAGAATATGCCTCTTTGGCATAAGGATTATTTTGAGAAACAGCAAGCACAGAAGTAGAAGTTAGCCTTTTGTAAGGAACATTTGCATTTATAAAGGAACTCTCCATTGTAAGGGCATCTCCCTCTCTGTGTTAGGAAGAGAAGGATGACTGAATCACAGGAGAACCTTACGGATGGAGAAGGTGTCTGCTTAAATCTGTACAACAAACTATTTCCTGTTGACCTTGCTTTTCCAGATAACTTCCCAGAACTGGCCTCCTCCCACATCTTTCTTTCTTTTGTTGTTAGATGAAGATGGAATTTAAGCTGGAGTTCTAAGCCACCTTGGAGAGTTACTCCTTTTTCACTGGGTATCTCCCACATATACATGATGTATACAAGTCAATAAACTTCTGTTTGTTTCTTCTGTTGTTCATCTTTTATTACAGGGTCTCAGCCAAGAACTCAGAAGGACAGAGAAAGTTAAAGCTTCAACAGATGAACGTTGTGGGGGGGGTGGGGGCATAATTCAATCCATAACAGTTGGCAATATGCTTTATACCAACTTTTTAAAAAATATATTTATTTATTTGGCTGTGCTGGGTCTTAGTCGTGGCAAGCCGGGTCTTCGTTGCCATGTGGGGGATCTTTTTAGTTGGGGCATGCAGGATCTTAGTTGTGGCATGCGGGATCTAGTTCCCTGACAAGGGATCGGACCAGGGATTGAAGCTGGGCCCCCTGCATTGGGAGCTTGGAGTCTTAACCACTGGACCACCAGGGAAGTCCCCTATACCAACTTTAAATGGCTTCTGTGAACATGTAGGTAATTGGAATAGCTCACAGAATATCCAGAGCCTCTCATTTTGATTTCATTGCTCATCACATTATTCTTCCAAACACCTTTTTCTGGCATTGGATGTCCATCTCTGCCCCTCTGACCACAGGCCTTGAGACATGGAGACTCTGACCTGGGTCCTTGATTTCCAGGTATCAGATCCAGTGAACTTCTTTTTTTTTTTTTTTTAAAGTAAACTCATTCCATACCAGTGAACTTTATTCTAACCTAGAGATTCATTCAGTCCTGTGAGTAACTTTCTATTCTTATAAGTAGTACATGTCAAGTTCCCTTTTTACTGAATTTAAGTTGGGTTCCTGCCATTTGTGTCCCCAACTTCTGACTGGTCCTGACTAGGGTTATAGGGCATTTATTTGTGAGAATTTTGTTCTAGTTACTTAGGAGCAGGAGAAAATTAGAAATCTCCCTTTCTTTTCTTTTTTTGGTCACACCATGCAGCTTGCAGGATCTTAGTTCCCCGACCAGAGATTGAACCTGGTCCCCAGCAGTGAAAGCGCTGAGTCCTAACCACTGGACTGTCAGGGAATTCCCAGAAATGTCACTCTTAATCAAGATTTGAGGCTAGTTTTATGAAACAGCAACCAGCCTATCTCTGTCCCCAGCAGATGTGTCCACCCCTTGAAGGGATCGACAGAGCCAGGGAGGGACACAGGGCCCTTGTTTAGTGACCACTGCAGCCAGTCGTGCTGCTTCTCAACACTGACCTTTAGAAAAATATTATGTACAACATCACTGTTCACATTCGACATTCACAGGATCTCTCAGGTATCAGAGAAGGATTAATCCTACACCCCCCAGGCTTGCTTGTTTCCCCACTCTCTTTGTTCTTCATGAGATGGGTGGGTTGCAGCCAGGAGGCTCTGGAGACAACAGTGGCTTCCTCTAATAAAATGCCTTGAATGTGTTACCTCAGAGGCTGCAGACAGCTACTGTGCTAAATTATTCACACTGACTTTTATTGGGTACCTTCCTCCCATTTCAATTACTTGGGATTTTTATAGAAAATTGGCTGTGGGAATTTGACCACTCTAACTGCCTGGTAATAATCTGGTCTGAATAGTAAACTCAGCAGGTATTGATTCTGGGACAAGCCAGAGCATTCTCAGAATTTGTGAGGAGCTGCCCTCCACTGCAGAGAAAGCTAGGAATGTTTATACAAAATGAGGCTATTTATTTGTGGGAATTTTGTGCTATTTACAGACCAGCAGGAAAAATTAGAAATGTCACTCTTCATCAAGCATTGAGGTCGGTTTTCTAAAATAGCAACAAGCCTTTTCATAAATACTTTGACCTTGTGGGACTATGAAAATGCTTTTAAACGTCTGTATTATAATATAAAGACATTTCGATGTCCACACACAAGCCATACACATAACAGCTGAAAGCTTGGCTGGGTGCTTACTCTATGCCATGTGCTGTGCTCTGTTTATGTTCATTAGCTCACATAATCCTGATAATAATACAATGCGATAATGGCTGTGTTATCCCCATTCTGCAATTTGGGAAACTGAGGCTCTGGGAGATTACGTGACAAGGTGAATTTACATAGCTTCCCAGTGGTGGTTTGATTTCATAGCCTGGTTCTTCGTGACAAGCTAAAATACTTTAAAGTTAGGCCATGTTTGTAGCAGAGAAAAATAAGTATTAAATTCTTTAATTAGTTTGCTTATACTCCATAGTCAAGGCGAATTGTTTCCTGAGTTTTCTGTCATTAAGATCAATACCAGAAATATAAGAAAATGGTTTTGGATATCCCCAAACACACTGTGTTATATTTCACATGTGGGCTCAGTCTTACTTAACTCATATCTACAGTGCTTACCACCTGGTGTGAGAACTTGGGGTGTCTAAGCTTGTATCTTAGGTTTGCAGACAAGTCTGGATGGCCAGTGGGGTGGCAGGACTCACCCTTTAGGGCAGAGAGAGTCCTCTACACAAACTTGGCTCAAGGATGAGAAGCCAGCTTCAGGAGAAAGCTCAATTACAACTTTTGGGATTTGCTCATTTTCCAGATCCCCCAGAACATGTGCCAGAGTCCTAGGGAGATGAAGTAGTAAAACTAAAAGAGCCAGGGGCCTTTTTGCTCGTCTCTGTAGGAGCTTGAAAGCAGAAGGCACTGCTGTACTTCAGTGAGGGAACCGCTGGAGCATATGACACAGAGGCCAGCATGTCTCTGGAACGGGGCAGGTGGGATCTGTCCTATCTGACACTGAGGCAGCAGTCTTCAAAGCAGGAGAGAAGGAACCAGCAGGTTACATGCTGCAACTACAAAAACTTGCAGGGATAACCAACAAGGACCTACAGCTCAGGGAACTATACTCAATATTTTGTAATAACCTATAAGGGAAACGACTCTGAAAAGGAATATAGCTATCTCTATCTGTCTATCTACCTACCTATCTATCTATCTATTATCTCTCTATTTATCCACCTGAATCACTGTGCTGTACACCTGAAACTAACATGATATTTTAAATCAACTATACGTCAATAAAAATAAATAAATAAATAATTTTTAAAAAAAAGAACTTGCAGGAGGGAATGGTTCTTTCTATTCATAATCAAATCATCTCCAGTCCTACATTCACTTAATACACCCAGGAACTTCCTCAGCTACTTGGGAGAATTCAGAGGGAGCTAGACTCCCCAAAAATGTGTGAGTAGGTTGGAGCTAGAGAAATACTGTCCTGCTGACATTACTGAGACTATGATGGTCTTGGGAAATGCAGATCAGTGTAAATTAAGAAAATACACTTAAAAAAAAAGTTTTTCAGTTTTTTTTTTTTTTTTTTTTGAGAAAGACAAATAAGACTCTTTCTTACCTGGGCCTTGGATGGAAAGCTTGGCACTTCAAAGATCTCATCTGATACACCTTTCTTCTCCCCGATTTTTAGCATCTGGAACTTTCACTAAAGTTATGTCATAGGAACGGAACAGAAATTTTTTTTTAACCTCACCTATGAGTAAGCAGATCTTTAAAAGTATGCTCAGTTCATGGGACTTCCCTGGCAGTGCAGTGGTTAAGAATCCGCCTGCCAACGCAGGAGACACGGGTTTGATCCCTGGTCCAGGAAGATCCCACATGCGGCAGAGCAACTAAGCCCGTGCACCACAACTACTGAGCCTGCGCTCTAAAGCCCGTGAGCCACAACTACTGAGCTCTCATGCCTAGAGCCCATGCTCCACAAGAGAAGCCACCGCAATGAGAAGCCCACGCACTGCAAAGAAGAGTAGCCCCCACTTGCAGCAACTAGAGAAAGCCCGCATGCAGTAGTGAAGACCCAACACAGCCAAAAAAAAAAAAAAAAAAAAACTGCTCAGTTCATTATAAAGAAATGTGGTTAGTAAAAATCTCAATGCTAATGGAAGGATTACAGACATCCAGTAGCCCATTGAGCAGCTATTAATCTGAAAACACACATTGACTAAATCCCTCAATGTTATGCTCAGCATTTTACTAGATCAAACTATTCAAAAATAAATTAATCATGCAATATAGTATCAATCAAATACCACACTCTGTAGAAGCTACATAAAATAATATACTTCGAATGGTTCTAATAGTACTTGACATTGAGTTCTCCCAGTATTCAAGTCACTTCCTAAACTCTCTCCACTATGTGACTTTTCATCATGGGCAATTTAGAGAGTCTTGGGCTCCAGTGGGTTATCATTAGCCAGTCATTGTCTCCTTAGTACTTTATTTAACTTTCACTCTTACTGTGATCAAATGCTGGACAGGGGGGTTATTTTTTCCAAGGTATTTACCATGAACCAGGAATGGTAAACTAGGACATAGAAGTGAGAAAAGAAGAATTCTGTTCCACATATCATGTTTGCTGGAGAACCTGAAGCAATTCAGAGCCTTACAAGTAACTTCTTTTAGTGCTTCCAGGACATTTTGGAAGAAAATTTTCAATCAAGACCTCAATGCCACTATTTCAAAATTGAACTACAAATGTACGATACTGTGGCAGACGATTCATCGATATGTCAGCTTCTTCTTAGGCTGTTCAATTTCCTGTTTAATGGGAACAAAAACTGTCTTTGTCAACAGGGAGACTTCAGAGCTTATGTGATAATGGAAACTAAAAATCCAGAACAGACAGGTCTAAAACAATAGAAAAATTCCACTTAAACTTTCTCTCCAGCAGTTTCCATCTCCAGGGTTAATGGAGGAAAAAATAGCTGTCAACACTGGGCTGCCCCTGCTGCCCCCAGGACATGTGGCTTTGCAAAGTCTCTTGTGAGCCAGGTCAGGACAAACTGATTCCTGATAGTCATTTGAAAGCCTATGAGTTTTCCCTCTAAGGCTAGGGGGTTAGAAGAGGGCTTTCTTTTTCTATTTTGAAGCTTATATGTTCAATCAATGCAGTCTACGTTGGATGTTATAATGAATATGTATTTTTGAGCACCAGAATTCCTTTGGAGCTATGGTCTCACCCAATCTCAGGCCACGGTGTTTGGTGAAAAGGTCCCCATCATGTATTCCTAGGGGTGTGTATGTGTGTATTAGTTATCTATTGCTATGTAACAAATAACCCAACTTAATGGCTTAGAACAAAAAACACTATCTCATAGCTTCTAAGGGTCAGGAATTCGAGTGTAGCTTTTTCTGTCTCTCTTTGCCTCAAGATCTCTCTCAAGACAGTAAGATGTTAGTCAGTGTTAAAAACAGCTTAAGGCTCACCTGGGGGTGATCTGCTTCTAAGCTCGCCCACATGGTTGCTGGCAGGTGTTGAGTCCTAGATGACTCTTACAGCCATCAATTTCTTGCCACTTCAGCCTCTTCATAGTGCAGTTCACAATGTGCCAGCGTGAATGAGACAGAAGTCGGTCTTTTTGTAACAATCTTGGAAGTGACATCTTATCATTTTTGCTGAATTCTATTCATTAGAAGTGAGTCCAGCATATATTCAAGAAGGGGAGAATACATGACGTCAGGAAAACCAGGAGACAGGAACCAATGGAGGCCGTCTTAGAGGCTGTGTACCACAGTGTGTGCTTACAAGCCTGGGAAATCATGTGGAGTGTTCTATTTCTCTGGCCACAATGATTGGCTCATCGATGGATACCTGATCTAAGTCAGGCCAATGAGACTTTTAACCCTGGAATTTTGGCCAGAACACTTGGGAAAGAGACCTTCTCTCTCCACTGGCGGTTTCTAAGAGAAACCACCTTCAGTGGCTGTCTCTGTCACCATCTTGGGAAAGCATCTTGAAAATAAAGCCAACACAGAGAAAAATAAAACTAAAAGATGAAAGTGAAATATTCTTGGTGTCATTGTTTGAATACCTCGATCCAGATGTATTTAAATACAATTCTATCCCTGGACTTCGTGTTACATGAAACCCAATGAAAAGCTTCTCTTTTTTGCTTAAGCCGCTTTGAATTCGGTTTCTGTCACTTGCTACTAAGACTACTGATAGACAGATATATTATGAAAAGACACTATAATTGTTTTTAGAAATTTCTACCTGGTAAAAAAGAACCAGCAAGATCTTAGAGTTGGGCAGTGTTGATAGATCAAATCACTTCTTATATTTGTAGTAAACTATTTGCTCAGTACCTTAAATTTATGGGACCTGGACCAATAAGAGAGTTTTAACTCACTTGTCCTAAGTCCTTGTCATCACAACAGCAAGTAGAGTAGTTCTCTGTTGCTCTTCAGATGCTCATCTGGCTCCTTGCGTCTGACTGAACTTGGGTTTGAGAGGTAGTGCTACTCTGAATGTGTTTCTCAACCAGGGGTGATTTGGCAATTCTAGAGACATTTTTGGTTGTCACAACTAAAGGGGCAGATGTGCTACTGTCATCTAACGGGTAGAGGTCAGGGATGCTGCTAAACTTTCTACAATGTACAGGACTACTACCTCCCCCCAACCCCAACAAAGAACTACCTAACCTAAAATCTCTGTAGTGCTGAGGTTGAGAAATCCTGCTCTAAACCATCTGTGGGTGACTTAGCAAATTACACTCAAAGATGGTGTTAGTTTTTTCCTGGTTAAATAATAATACAAGAGGGTTCAAGCTTGAAGATGTCAGAATGTATTGACTTGGAGGAGAGTCTGTCTTCCTCCTGCCTCCCATGGTGGACCCTAAAGCTTGGAAAGTAATACAACAGAGAATGGGATCTAATGCTTTTTTCAAAACTGTTTAAAAATGGAGTCCTTAGGCATATATTTGCATGCTCTGTTCTGTTCTAACAGAAAGATTTCCATTTCAGGATGTTCTGAGATGCTGAGTAATGACAGAAAATTATTTAGGATTTCTGGTGGGATTTGGTTCCACATCATGCTTACAGACACAACTCTACGTCGAGATCCTGAATTTAAAGATTAAGGGCTTTTTCTTCTAGCTGGAAAATGGGGCAATTAGTATTTTAATCTATGACATTAGGATTTGAAGGGAAAAACCGGGAATAAAAACATAACCCTACTCTTTGTACTAGTAAGAAATCTAGTTTTTGTATGATCAGATGGTATTTAGCTTCTCTGCTTCCATCCCTTCCCAGGGATGTGTTTTAAGCCCCATATAGGACTGCCATAAATAGAGACATGTTCTTTCATTTGTTATTCATTAATTCAGTAAATGCTTGCATATTCCCCAAAGTGCCTAGCACACAGTGGGTATTCAATACCCCTTACACCGTGCTTTGTTATAAGAGATTCTGCAATGGCCAATAATATGTTCTCCTACTCCCTCTTGCAGGCTGGGGACTGTAGGAGGGTTAAAGACAGTTATCCAAGGTTCCAGGGCTGCCTTGCACGGTGGTGGCCAGTTGTATCAAGCATCAGGGTACACATGAGGGGACCAATGGGGCTAGAATCCAGCCCAAGCACTCTGTCCCAAGCTGTGTGCTTGACCCAGAGCTATGTTCACCAAAGACACTGACAATTAGCCAAGCCATGCTCCCTGTGGAGCTACATTCTGATAGCAGGAAAGCCCCTGACTTCAACAGAGGTTAGCAGACATCATGAGGTCTCCTACCTAAGCTGCCTTAAGGCTGTCTGATAGAAATTTTTCAACCTGCATGCAGATGTCCCTGAGCTCCTGGAGCCCAGGCCTTATTGCAGGTTTCCATTATCTACACCTACAGTCTGGGTTCACAGGCAGTATAATTTTCATCTCAGCAGGGTCCTGTTAAATCCTACTACCCAACCATAAAAATATAGCAGGTGCTTCTTAGGCCGTGACATGTACTGAAATACAAATTACGTGGACACTTCGCTAAGAGCATGCACCTGTGTCTTCCACTTGACGTTCATGTTGCCTTTGGTTTTACTGCAGGTTAATCATTTGGAAAATAGAGCTGAGATGTTGTGTTTCCCCTCTTGCAGTTAATTATTACTTAAGATCCTGGCAAGGTGAGTGAAAGGAAACTACCCTGAATCAAAAAGATGAGTTCTGAGAAGTCATCCTTAATGTCTCAGTTCTAGGAAAGCTACCTGAGGACATTATTGAGCCAACTATATTATGATTTTCCCCTCCTGGGATTTCCTTCTTAGTGAATGACACCACTAGTCACCCATCTTCAAGCTGGAAACCTGGATGTCATCCTTGACCCCCATTTCTCTCTCCCCTCCAAGCTTAAAGAGTGACCAAATTCTGTCAACTCTACCTCTTTAACACCCTCTTTTACCATCTTTGCCTCCTCACCCTGAAGACCTCACCACCTCAGTCCACCGCCTCATCTGTTGGCTGGTATATTACAGTGAAGTGTAGCCCTGCTTTCAATCCCTTCTCTAGGCAGCTTCCCCAAAGAATATGAAACCACAAGTCTGATTATGCTGTTCCCCAACCCATGCCACTCCTTTGCTCTGTTGCTCTTTTCCTCCACCTTGTCCTTCTGATGAACATCTAGCTATTCATCTTTATGAGTCAGCTCATGTGAGGGTTTTTCTTGAGAAAACCCTCTACTTTCACCTTCTAGAAGTGGCCACTCCCACCTCAGCACCCTGCGGTGTCCTGAACACACTTCTTCAGTCCACCTGTGTCCTCTACACTGGAAACTTTTTCAAGGCCAGGATGTCTTCAACCTACAGTGCCCAAATGGCCACTAGGGCAGAGTAGCTGCTTATTAAATGCCTGTGGTTTACAAGATGCTGTTTTGTACTTTGCTGCTCGCAAAGTACTTTCAAAAACATTGCCTCACTTAAAACACTTTTTTCTGAGACTTGCATCCTGGCTCAAAGATATGGAGAAAGTCCCTCCATATCTTTGAACCTAGTGTCCTGATATATCAGGGTATAATCATACTTATTTGTGAATTAAAGTCCATGTTCTTCTTCCTGTCTTCAAGCTGCTTCTCTAACAGAGAGAGAGAAAAATGACTATTTACATAAGTAACAAGTGCAAGTGCTATGTGACAAAACTGATAACTTTATATCACCATTAACCAAATTAAAATTTCAGTTTCCACTTTTCCATTCACTCAGATTCAGGTGTTGTCTGTGTAGAATGTACATCACTGTACTGTTTGAAACGAATTTGAATGTATCACACTTATACAGTTTAACAAAGCCAAAGGACAACTGGATTCTTGTCACTGTGTTAGAATCTTTCACATAGATAAAGCCATCTGTGATGTGATTATTATAGCCACTGTGCCCAGGGTGCTACATTTACCTTTGGTGAGTCTCCTTCTTGTTGAAACTAGGAGATAATTTAATTAAAACATTGATTAAATGCTTATTGTGTGTTTTCCACAGCAACTAACACAGTGGTTTGTGTTATCCAAGTTGTATAAAGCTTGGCTCTCCCTGGAATAGTTTGTGAACATCTAACCCCCCTATTATAGTAGGACTAAAATACTAGTCCAAATCACTAAAAGAGACGACTAGAAACTAGGAGCATAGAAAGGCAAGATCAACTCTCAGTTGAGAGATCAATCCATCCTTGCATTATGGAGGAAAATTAAACTTTCCTTTAAGACCAAGTAAGAAATAACATAATTCAACATTTATTAAGCTCTTTCCATGTTAAGCACTTTACAAGGAATACTTCATGTAATCCTTTAGAGAGTCCCTTGAGGTTAGGATTTGTAATCACATTTTATGAAGGAAGAAACTAAAGCACAAAAAAGCAGAATCAGAGGAGTGGCAGCAGCAGGATTTGAATTCAGAGAGTTGACTTCCTATTCCACTCAGTTAACCCATTCTGTAAACCAGGCAGTGTCTGATGATAGCATCATCAGGTCTTACCTTGGCAGATGAATGTTTTGCCAAATCTGCCCCAGCTCTGCTTTGCTTTGAGACCCCCAGTCCCTGTTCTGTGAACATGGGTGGGAGAATTGACGTGATAATCTGGATTAGCTCTCCTTCTAAAGTTAGGATCCCCAGACTGCTTACACAAGATGGATTTGGGTTTTGGAGAGAGGTGGAGTAGACCTACATGTATGTGTTGGGGGGTGATGGGTGAGAAAGGAGATACTTTGGGGGGACCCTGCACCCTCACTACTCTTCTTAGAGTTTCTTCTCATTTTGAAAGCTCACCTACCATTTCTTTAGTCACTAGAAATACTGAGTTCTCTGGTCTGGATTCCTTGACTCTGCTGAGAACCAAGTGCCACCTCTGATTTACCACACTTGAATCCAGAACCTCATTGCCTTTTGAAAGACATACCAGTCAAGATATGGTACAGGAAGCAGGGCTCAGACTGCGAATCTATTGCTTCACAGTCATTGGTGAGCACTCTTTCCAGGCACCCAGAGGAGTACAGGTTTCCAAGCTTCTCTTCATGGAACTTGGAATCCATTGGACAATTCCACTGCCTACAGAGGTAAAAATGAATTTTAGAAAGCTGTAGTAATTCAAAACAAAACAAAACAACCCATCTCCCTGAGGGTATTTGAATTTAGCTTCTGATGAAAATAAGGCCATTTCAGTGACATCATACAGCCATGTTTACCTTTTCCTGCCCTCTCCGACTGGAGCCAGCTCAGTGCTTGTCCCCGGCCAAAACTAACAGCTGGACTTCTTTTGCAACTTTAAGAAGCCACTCTTTTATTTAGTGCTGAGAAATCTCTCTAAGGAATGTTTCATGGAACTGTGCTCAGTCTCCAGCTCTTCTGTAGGGAAACAAATCCAGGATGGTTTTAAGGGTAATCGGTTATCACGGAGTCAAAGTTCATTATCATTAAACCAGGTTATTGTTTCAGTGGATGTTTCACTTAGTATATGTTTAGAAGGGCTCCAAATTAAACAATCCGACCAATTCCTTTTTCACTTGTCTCTCTGCCAGTAAATAAATGCTGAATATTATAGTGCACATGACTGAGTCTCTTCTCCTCTACACAAGGCTGTTATTAATGTAAATTTTATTGAGTACCTACTGCATGTAAGGCTCAATTTTGGATGCTATGGTGAATGGAAAGGTGAAAAAGACACTCCTTCTCTTCTGTAGAAGATATTGGGAAGGTACCACCACATATAAAATATCTGAACAAGCCATGCGATAATCACTGCTAGCTGAAGGAACCTCTAGGGGTCAGAGGAGGTATCTGAGAGGAGAGAGATTGGAACCGGACTTAAAATGACGTGCAGGACTTTCCTGAGTAGATGTGACATCTGCAGAGCCGCACATGATTGATTATGCTGTACAAGCACTTGGGGGAGCAGCCATATTCACCGTAGCTATTCATTGTCAATGAAGGCTGTGGCCTGTAAGTTTCAGCTCCCACTGCAGAACCCAAACAGAGTCAGCACAGAATGCACTGTACATTGACCCTCTTTAACAGAGACAAGAAGACCCCTCACTCCTACCTCTCTCCTGTTGCACAGGGAGAAGTTAACCAGAGATCCCGAGAAGGCTGGCATGTCCTTGCTCTGGCCAGCAGTCTGGTCTCTGAAAAGGTTGAGGGAGGCTCACGGTAATCTTGGGAAGATGCTGGTCACTGGTCCAATGAGCACCTGGTCCCTGGAGCACATTTCCCTTGTAGGGTCCTGCATTCAAGCAGACAGTTCCCCCGCACCACCCCTCTCCTTCTACCTCCTGGGTCATGTTTCTCTTAGCTCAGCTTCCCAGAGACATGCAGAGGCCAGGGTAGTGGATCCAGCCAAAACATGTCCTTGGCGGAGATGCCAAGATAGAGCCTTGAAGAACAAAGGAAGTGTAGTAGATAAGTGGCTTCCTCTGAATGAATCCAGAGGGTTATGACTACAGTGAGCTGTTGGCACCAGCGGGGGATGGAAACCGGGCCTTGCAAACTGAATCCCAGCTTGTCTGGGATGCATTCAAACCTGGCACATGTGTAGGATGAATGAGGGCTGGATGCAGGATGCTGTGGGGCTCCCTCTCAGTGGTGTGGCCTTTCCCAGGAGCCCAGCCAAACGATGGAGAAGGGGACTGAGTCACAGGGGGAGCTGAGCTGTGTGCTGCTTCAGGCCAGGGAGGAATAAGGAGACTTGTCCTGGTTTCTTTAAAAAGAAAACACACAAGTTCTTTCTATTTAGCCAAGCCTTAGGCAGATAAGAAGTATCCCTTCCAAATTCAGGGCAGTGTCTTTCTGATACTGGAATCACTTGGTTTGCTAGCTAAAAAAGCTAAAAACTTCAGGCCTGGTGAACTTGAATCTGAGATAATTTGGGAAATTTGCAAAGTTTAACGCGTGCCCCATGTGAGTCCTTTGCCCTAGATAAGTAAAAATCCTGCCTCTAGTTACAAATAGAAGGACTGTGAAGCTTGGGTTTTGTATACCAAGCAGTGATGGTGGCTTCCAGAAGACCTAAATGAAATTCAAGACATTCATTCACTTCCCCAAACATATTTAGATCCTGAAGCTGAGACCCTGTGATAATTTAGATACTAAATAGTTCAGTGACTGCAGTGGTACCAGCCTACCTCAGCTAGTTGCCCGACAAATTGTTGCAAGACAATTTATACATCTGAGCTTCTGTTTTTGCATTTTCAAAAGGGTAGAGTTGACTGGTTGAATGCAATTGGAACCAAGAATTCTTCCGGTTTTGTCTGGGTTGAACAGAGGACCCCCATCAAGGGAAATGGGCTCCAGGAGCCAGTGACCAGCATCTGCTTTTATTTTGCTGAGGTTTAGTGGTTGAGAAACTAGGCTTTGATGCAAGACCTTCCTGTTTGAAACCAAACTCTGACACCCATTAGCTGTATGACTTTGGGCAAGTTACTTAACATCTCTATGTCTCAATTTTCTCATCTAAAAGGGAATATAATAATTAGATATTCCTCCCAGGTGTTACAAGCATGTAAAGAACTTAGAATCTCACCTGCCTGGTAGAAACACTCAACAAATGTTGGCTTTAGTATGCATTTCGCGTTTTACAGATGATCCTTTGGAAGACCTTCCAGCTTAATCACTGAGACCTTCCCTAGGGCTTGAAAGTACATTTTACTACATGTGCTGGGATAGTATGCTATGTTCTTTTAGAGTCAACAAATATTTACTAAGGCTTTACCTGGTACAAAGGTGCAGAGGAAAGGCATATACTTTGCCTTCACGCAGCTATTAGTCTTGTTGGGAGATAGGCATTTTATTGTTGGTTTCCTTGCCTGTAATTGTACAAAGAACTCTGAACAAAGGAAGAATCTGTTAATCCTTCGAATCCTTTTTCCTTTGCTTTCATGGCAGAATCTCATTTTGATCCTGACAACAGTCCTGTGCAAAAAGCAGGCAGTATTTAGGAGAGTGGTTTTCAATACTCAGTGACTTGTGGGGTTCTCTGGAGGCCCTTAGAAGCCAAGCGGGGAAGTGAAATGAACATAAGGGTCTCCCTGTCCCTCCTCCAAGTACACATGAACACACTTCCTCCAATCAGAAGATGTCTATTCTAACTATTTGAACTTCCTCAGGAAGCTGTCATTAAATCAGGTTCTGCTGGGTGTAGAGGGTGGTGTGGAGGAAGAAATCCAAGATCTGGCTTTTTCCTGCAAATTAGGACTTCTGAGAGGATGGCCTTGGCATAGAATTGAGGCTCAAGAAGGAGAGGCAGAGCCTCGGGGCTCTTTCTCATGGAGGTACTTGTTTCCCTTTGTTTGTTTGTTTTTAGTAGATTGGAGCCTGTAAACAATTTAGGCCACAGTCCCAGAGGGTAAAACCGTTTCTGAGCACCTACTTCACTCAGCAACTTCACTCAGAATTACACACGTAAAACCTGCAAACATTGGGATGAAAAAAGGGAATCAAACTTCAGACTGGAATAAAATGCACTGCAATTCTGAAACACACATGATACATTGTAACCCATTTTATAAATACACTCCGTTTAGGAATATTAAAAAAATTATTGACTCATTCATAAAATAAGCTGGTCTAAGGGAAGCCTGTGTTTAGACTTTCTAGGTCTTGGAGCTTTTGCTGATGACCCAGGCTGGGGCATGCTCTGCTCCCAGCCTTTTGCACCAGCATGTACACTCACACGTGGGCCCGCACTAGGATGTGGATTTCTGAATCTACCCATTTCAACTTCATACTTTCACACTATAACAGTACCTCGCCTGTTAAAGAATGGGGCACGTGACATTTTGATGAGGTCTTCTTGGTGCAGCCGTTTTGACTCTGGGACATTTTGGCCTGGGGAAAAAATCAAAAAATCAAACTTTCAGGGAAAAAATTCTGAGTAATGTGCACGACAGAAAGATCAACTCATGTCTCATTTTCTCTCCTAGGAGCACTTTGACAAAACTACCGAATAAACATGTGCATCATTCATACCTCAACCCCGCACCTTTCCCCAACTCTACTCTGCTGCTCGTCCCAAACCTGCCTCTGTTGCCAACCACAACCCCTGTTCTTAGGGTTACGGAAAAAATAAAGACAGAAAAGATAAAACAACAGTTTATTATTACTTAAGTGAAGTGTCCATCTAAACAGTGCACTAAACAGACAATTTTAAATTGACAAAAATGATGGCATATATATGTATCTCACTTGAGAGAATACCTGACACATGTGATAAACATGTGTAATGTATTTGTATTTGTTATATATAATGTGTAATATATTTGCGTATGTTAACTCACTTAATCCTCACAACATACTGAGGCACAAAGAGGTTAAACAGTTTGCCTAATATTACTTTGCAATGCAAGTGGGTTGGGGCTATGCTTCAGACCCAGCCAGACTGTGTTCCTAACCACTGTGTCACCTGCACATGTGTCCTCAAATCAGATGGTGAGGATGTCACCAGATGCATTATTTTTTATTTATTTATTTATTTTGCGGTACGCGGGCCTCTCACTGTTGTGGCCTCTCCTCTCCCGTTGCGGAGCACAGGCTCTGGACGCGCAGGCTCAGCGGCCATGGCTCACGGGCCCAGCCGCTCCGCAGCATGTGGGATCTTCCCGGACCGGGGCACAAACCCGTGTCCCCTGCACCGGCAGGCAGACTCTCAACCACTGCGCCACCAGGGAAGCCCCAAATGCATTATTTTTTACCTTAAATATAGAGTTTAAGATGGATTAATGAAAGGCAATGTCCAAATATACAACTTGATTAAATCTACTCACTGATAGATGCAAGTGGAATTCACTGTGGAGCAGCTGACATGGGGCAATTAATAAATGAACTTTATTTGTCCAATCTGGAAAACACTAAGAATATGAGCAGAACATCTGTGGAGAAGAAACACCATAGAGAGTGCTTAAATGTACGAGGACTGAGAGAAGAAATCTGAGACTTTTGAGCCTGGAAATGGAATACAAAGGCAGAACTATCAGAGAGGAATCTCATTATAATTTTCTTATGAATTCATCATGAATAAAATGTTTGATATCAGAATTTGTAACTGAGCAGGACCCTATGGTGCCTTCCCACAACTGACCTCCCCCCAGGCCCTCCTCCGCCTGCCTTTTGTCTGTAGAAAAACTTTAGTCAAAGAATATATTTAAATAGAGAAGTGAGAAAATGCAGAAAGAAAGGAAAGCAGTCAGAATACAAAATAATAATAATTCAGCCATTAAAAAAAGTCAAGGACCTTTCATTCCTCCTCGAGGACTATAGAGAAAATTCTGAGTCATGTCCTTTGAGCTGTCTGATAGATACTGAACCTCACCCTCTGCCCCCACCAGGTAGAAGAAGTTAACTGTATGCTGCCGACAAGCATGTAGACCCCAGACTGGTTGGAACCAGAAGATTGATGATGCTGACTACCGATTACCTCACCACCAACCAATCAGAAGAGTGTCCACGAGCTGACCACACATTCCACAACCTCCCTCCCTCACCCTGTCTTTAAAAATCTTTCCCTGAAAGCCTTCAGGGAGTTTGGGTCTTTTAAACACTAGCTGTCTGGACTCCTTGCCTGGCGCCCTGCAATAAACGCTGCCCTTTCTGTCACCACAACCTGGGGTCAGTAGATTGATTTTACTGCAAGTGGGCAAGCAGACCCAAGTTTGGTTTGGTAAGAAACCCACTTTAATCAAATACCCCTGTGGTTCAGAAGAGTGGGTTTTCAGATAATTTACTGAAAGAAGTTTCCTAATACATTTAGATTTTTCTGGTTGACACCAGCAATGAGGAATGAGTGGGGTAGGGGGAGGTGGGCTAGGTTCAGGGATAGGGAATGGAGGAAGGGGAGATGAAAACTATCGTACAAACAGCACATACTAGGCCCCAGGTTTCAACAAAAATGACAAATGAGGACATAAGCAGGGGTAGAGTGAGGGTCAGGACAGGACAGTTGACATTACCTGGTAATCTTTTTAAAAAAGTAAAGATTTCTTTTTAGGAGGAAATCTATCTACAAGACTGGCTCATGGGGAAGAATTATTGATCAGTGGCTGGCATTGACAGGTAATATTTATTACACATTTACTGATGCTTTAGATAGATGTATTACTTCATTTCAGCCTCATAACAATCTTGCAGGGTAGGTATTTTTATTTCCCACCCGTATAGCTCAGGAAAACAGGAGCATAGAGTCAGCAACTTCCCTAAGGTCATCTGGGAAGAATGGCAGAAGCTGGGATTTGAACCCCGTCACATCCCTCTAGGGCCTGACTTCATAATCGTGAGAGTCCCTTGAAGGCCAGGAGTGGGGACTCTCTCCTCCCCCCAGACCAGCTGCCAGAGCAGTAAATCTGTCCAGATATAATGTCTGTTTTTTAAATATCTTTTTACCTTTTATTTTTATACGTCTCATTTTAGACAGTACTCATCTCAATAGAGGGGAATATAAATGTGGACAAAAATCATGTCTACATTTTGGAAAATCTAATTTGGAAACAAAATTTTAAAAGTCCTGCCACGAATTTCCTAACTCGGTCCTCTTGAGGCTGACAGTGAAAATTTGCTCTCAGAAGTCATGGTGGGTTGGCTACCAGAGGCTTTCCTAACCAAGGAAATAAAACTTTAAAAGCAGGAAACTGAGAGGTGAGCATTTTAAAACTCCAGGTTTTTTGCAGGCCTTATCATGTTAAAAAAAACCTTCAGAAAAACTAACACTTTAGAATCTGTATATGTATTTATAATTTATGTAAAATGGCTGTCCTTAATTTTTGGCTGATCGTAACAGCTGGCTTATTGTAGGTGCTCAATAAATACATTTTTTTGGTTTTGTTTTTCGGCCATGCAACGCGGCTTGTGGGATTTTAGTTGCCCAACCAGGGATCGAACCCGGGGCCCCCCTGCAGTGGAAGTGCCGGGATCAGGGAATTCCCTAAATACATTTTAAATAAGCAGATGGATGAATGAGTTTGGCAAAGCCAATGTCAATACCAGCACTGGCCAAGACAGCAATATCTAATATTTATTGATGACTTGTTATGTGTCAGGTATAGCTTCAATATATAGCACACTCACTCATTCAAACCCTCAAGCAACCCTTGGAAGTAAGGACTACTTTTAATCTTTATTTTGTAGAGAAGAATACAGGGACCAAAGATATTTCACACTTACTCAAAGTAAGTTGTATACCCACGATTTAAACTTGGGCCCTATAGCCTGGGGCTTATCCTGGGATCCACCGGGACAAGTCCCCTCCAAGAAACAAAGCTCATCTGGGCCTGATTAAGCTCTGTTTAGTCACTCCCAGAAAAAAAGTGGTCTGCAGGCATTCTGGAGGGGCCTCTTGGAGTCTAGTGATGAGGCTGACCAATGAGGTTATGCAAGGGCAAAATGACGTTGGGCCATGAGTGAGGATGGGCTGTGGCCAGGCTGGGGACTAAGGGAGTTGTCACTTCCTGTGGCTGATGGAGGTGGTGCTCCTTTGTCAGAGTTCTGTAGGGAATCCAATTGGAAATATGCTTTTAAAAGTGGATGAGGGGAGGGGAAAAAAAAAGTGAATGAAACTTGGAATATGGTGATTATGGGCCTCAGTTGTCAGTATCTAAATTCAATATGGTGTCCAATATGTACCCCGGCAGAATGAGAAGGTAAGAGAAGCCCAACCTCAAACACCTCCTTGAGTTATAAGGCCCAGCCTTGGGAGAAGAAGGATCACCACTGTCAGTAGAAATAGGGTGTCCTATCTTAGGTACTGGCCCTCTAGGAGGTCCTGGATTGCCCAGAACAATCCAGACACGGCAAAAGTACCTCCCAGCAGGAAACCATCTGGATGGACTTTAAAAAAGATTCATAAAGTCTCCCAGCTTCTCCTTGACTGTCATAATGACAGAAAGGAACTTGTGGTGGCAACCCAAGAGAAGGTTCTCCCAAAGCCCTCCAGGGGTGGGGTGGGGATGTGTAATTAAAACCTGGAAATCTGTCCATTCAAATCAGGTTGATTAAAAAAAAATCAGGCAAAAATACAAAGCAGTCCCAGAGCCCAGTGTACATCCACCACTCTGCTTCTTGTCATGAGACTTCATCCAGGGGTTCAACACCACCTTGCTCCTCACCAGTGTCAGGCCAGGGCAGTGCAGGTGGGTCCTTCCACAGGTGTGGCCTGCACAGTGTCCACTTTGGCTCAGAATTACTGTTGTGTCCTGATGTATTATTATAAATAACACTATTGTTATATATTATGTACAATATTATTTATATATTATATATAATATATATAATACATTAATAATACTATTATTTATATGTTATATATAATATATTAATAATACTATTGTTTATATATTATATTATCTATGAAAACACTATGTGTGTATATATATCCCTCAAATCCAAGGGTTATAAAAAAGACCAGAGGCTTTCAATAGCATATTTTTTTAAAAGACATTTCAGATGATCTTTTTTTTTTTTTTTTACAGTTTTTAAAATTTATTTTAAGTTTTGGCTGTGTTGGGTCTTTGTTGCTGCGTGGGGGCTTTCTCTAGTTGTGGCAAGCAGGGGCTACTCTTCGTAGCGGTGCGCAGGCTTCTCATTGTGGTGGCTCCTCTTGTTGCGGAGCGTGGGCTCTAGGCGCACAGGCTTCAGTAGTTGTGCATGCGGGCTCACTAGTTGTGGCTCGCGGGCTCTAGAGCTCAGGCTCAATTGTTGTGGCACACGGGCTTAGTTGCTCCATGGCATGTGGGATATTCCTGGACCAGGGCTTGAATCCGTGTTCCCTGCATTGGCAGATGGATTCTTAACTACTGCACCACCAGGGAAGTCCCTCAATAATATTATTTAAAAGCAGAACATTTTTTTTCCCTGAATGAAATCATGTCTGAAACCTCAGCACAGAAAGTAAAGGGGAGCTCTCTAGATGCAAGGGCGGGGTGGGGGGCAGGGGAGGTGGCGGGAAGGGGAGTTAGGCAGGGCTGGAATTGGGGACATCCCAGGAGGGTCATCCCTGAAGAGACAGCAGGGAATGAAAATTCTCTGAGGGAAGACCCATCCTTTGTTTTGGGCTCCTGTATCCCCAGGCCTAGCCCAAGGCCTGGACTGTTCAGCACTTGTTGAATGAAGTGGGGAAGAAGAAAGGAATGGGGCAGTTACATCTACATTCTTTGGCAATAGGGCGGGGACTTCAGGGTGGGGATGAAGAATGTCTTTAAAACATATATACACTACCAAATGTAAAATAGCTAGTGGGAAGCAGCCACATAGCACAGGGAGATCAGCTCGGTGCTTTGTGACCACCTAGAGGGGTGGGTTAGGGAGGGTGGGAGGGAGATGCAAGAGGGGTGAGATATGGGGATATATGTATATGTATAGCTGATTCACTTTGTTATAAAGCAGAAACTGACACACCATTGTAGAGCAATTATACTCCAATAAAGATGTTAAAAAATTTTTTTAAAAAATAAAAATAAAAAGTGAATGTCTTTAAGTATAGGAGAAGCTAGTGGGCAACAAACCTATTTTCTATGAACTGTTTGTCATTCTTCCTTCTATGGTTGATGACTGATACTGATGCTAATTAATGGGCTGGTCGTGTATTTGTCCCTGAACCTCAAGTCTTTCTTCCTTTCTTTCTTCCTTTCTTTCTTTCTTCCTTTCTTTCTTTCTTTCTTCCTTTCTTTCTTTCTTTCTCTTTCTTCCTTCCTTCCTTCCTTTCTTTCTTTCTTCCTTCCTTCCTTCCTTTCTTTCTTTCTCTTTCTCTCTCTCTTTCTCTCTTTCTCTCTCCCTTTCTTTCTCTTTCTTTCTCTCTTTCTTTCTCTTTCTTTCTTCCTTCCTTCCTTCCTTCCTTCCTTCCTTCCTTCCTTCCTTCTTTCCTTTCTTTCTTTCTTTCTTTCTTTCTTTCTTTCTTTCTTTCTTTCTTTCTTTCTTTCTTTCTTCTTTTCTTTCTTCCATTCAAGAACCAGCTCTCTGGATCCTCTATCATCACAAAATACCTCTTGGAACTCCTGCCAGGAGTCCCCATGTGGTAGAATGTAGGGTAGTTGCCCCAAGTCACTGCTCACTCTGAAAGGCTCTCATGGACTTCCTCACAAGACCCTATGGGATATTTTTCAAAGTAAAATGTCTGTAGCAAGTTTCTGAGAATAAAGGTGAACTTTTTAAAAAAAATTAGTGTTGTCTTCAGAAATGAATATTTCATCTGATGGTGTCTAACGTCATTCTGGAGGGGGGTGATGAGATTTCCAGTGATTCTAGGTGTTCAGAGTTAGTTTTATTATTTTTTGAGGGATAAATGAATAAGATGACAGCTGGCTATCGCATGCCAAGATTTAGCAATGGGTTTGCAGAATCCTTCAGTCATGTGTAAACATTTTCTGGTCCTAAAGTCTTCACCTTACTGCCAAAGTTGGAGAGGTGATTTAGCTGGGAAACATCATATGAAGAGTGCTTGGTTAGCATTTTTTCTCACCTACCAAGTCATAAAAAGACTTTATCCTCCAGGAATGTAGGCATTTTTGTCTCTTTTATTCCCTGTTGTATTCTAGGCATCTAGAACAATACCTTGTAAGTGGTACACACTCAATAACTAGTTTATGAATGTATGAAGTATGCTTCTCTGCAAATCCTTTGTGAAATTCAGGCCCATGGGCCAAAAGGAATCAGGTATCAACTTCTTTGACTTTCCAAACTTTAAACATTTTTTTTTCTCAGCTGTAGATACCTTTACTAGGGTCCACCAATCTACTCCACATTCTTTGAGATGAATGGGACAGAAAGACCAACTTTTAGATCCAACTCAATACAAAAAAAAAAAAAAAAAATCCCTAAAATGTGTAGAGATGTTAATTCCCTGATAGTACAGAATAGAGGGTCCCAACATGTCCAAGTATAAGGATGTCTGTTTAATATTCAAAGTTTGGCATATTGTCACATAATGGTTGTTGTATGTTTAGTATCCAGTCATTGCTTTTTGCCATAATATATTTTCTCAATTAAAAATTCAGTCACATTTAAAAATAAATTTGCATTTTATTACTCAAAACTACATCTATAGCACTTGAAAAATAGTAATAAGTATATATGAAAAACATTTGATTTATAACAATGCTTGACACAAACATAGATTCATGGACTACTCTCTTCCCCTCTCCCATCCCCCACCCAAATCTGATGGTGGAACAAATACAGATAGATCATATTACATTTATAAATAAAAGCTGCTTTTGGTTAATTTGCATAAATTATTTTTAAGGAATGAAGTCCTAGTAACACTAGTAGTAATAGATGAACACACGATAGCTATTCACTATCCGAAGACTGAAATTTTGGAGGAGTTAACTCCTTGAGATAGGCATCTCGGAGAGCAGCCCACCTGTGTCCTCTATCGTTGCCTTGAGCCATCAACAGGTGGCATCATTTTATTCACACAAGAAACCTCCCTTTCAGGAATGTATATATTTTTTTGTTTTTTGCTTTTGTTTTTGTTTTTTTTGTGGTACACGGGTCTCTCACTGTTGTGGCCTCTCCCGTTG
Source organism: Tursiops truncatus (assembly GCF_011762595.2). Classification (NCBI taxonomy): domain Eukaryota; kingdom Metazoa; phylum Chordata; class Mammalia; order Artiodactyla; family Delphinidae; genus Tursiops; species Tursiops truncatus. Next base: position 41,699,632 of record NC_047036.1, read on the forward strand.
CGGAGCACAGGCTCCAGACGCGCAGGCTCAGCGGCCATGGCTCACGGGCCCAGCCGCTCCGCGGCATGTGGGATCCTCCCGGACCAGGGCACGAACCCGCGTCCCCTGCATCGGCAGGTGGACTCTCAACCACTGCGCCACCAGGGAAGCCCAGGAATGTATATTGCTTCTTGGCCCCTGCCTTCTCCCTGGAGGTCCTGGGCAAAGAGTCAGGAAAAGAATGTGATTGCTCAGGCGAAAATCAATGGCCTGGCATTTCTTCTCCTTGGGTGACTCTACTCAAGGAATGAACTGCATTGGCACTGAGTAGGGAAGACGGCACATCCCCTTTGGATTCATTCCTTGATTTATAAGCCATAACCTCAGGGACAATAGCTGGAGGGCCTGACAGTATCCTTGAGCCAGCATCTCGGCTGATGTCACAGTAACAGTGCTTCCCTAGCACCTGAGAACCAATGTAAAAAAAGGCCGAACCAAATGAAACATTGAATATTAATGTTATTCCAAAGGTGAAGCAGCAGAAGTATGAAGAGCTGATTCCCCCCAACTTTCTTCAAGTTTTAGAGCCAAGCATGATGATGGCTTCAGTCAAGAAGTGAAGTCAGGGAGCATATAAGGCAGAACTTGCCACAAAGATAGCTGACTTTTCATGTGTACCTGAGCAGGGTAACAGCAGAGGTTAAAGCTATGGGTGACTAACAGGGGATCCATGATGATCTCATATGACTTTAGTAGAGGCTGCTGCTACCTGCCTGGCATCCACTTCCCCTCCTTCCTTACTAAGAGAACCTCAATTCAGTGTTATCAGCAGTGTACGCAGCTGATAAACCACATTTCGATCTTCCTCTACACAGGTGGCTACGCTGTTTTGGCCATTGACATGTAGGTGAATGTGATGTTGTGATTTATATTAAGAAATATATATATTTGGTTTTCATCCCCATTTCTGGCACAGAGCTCCTAAAACCCTTGAAATTTCCTAAGTGATAAAGGTGTCTTGATATTCATAAGAAACCCCCTTCAACCACACCTGAGTTTATGTGAATGAGGTGACTTTTGGACCACACCTAAGGATGGGGGCTGGTTGCAGGGGAACAAACCCTGTGATTAGAGGGTTGGAACTTTCAGTCCCACCCCTAACCTCAGGGGTGGGGACAGGGGCTGGGAGGTTGAATCCATCACCGATAACCATCACCTGTTTGTCCTTGGTGCTTCCTCTTCTCTCCTGGTTATAGTATTAATGTGATGGCCAGAGTGGCAGCTGCCATCTTAGGACAAGAGGAGACCTTGGGGTTGTAAAGCACACCGGGGATAGTAAAGGAGATAGAAGGTGATAACATAGCAGAACCTCCAAAGCAGCGTCAGCTGCTCATCTCTGGACTTAACTTGCAGGAGAGAACAGTAAATTCCGTCTGGCTCAACCAACTCACTGTTGCCTTGTGGACCAAGAGCTTTGGCATCACCTGGGAGCTTGTTAGAAAGGCAGGATCTCAGGCCCCTCCCCAGTCCAACTCAATCAGAATCTGCATTTAACAAAATCCCCACATGCTTTGCACACACACTGAAGTTGGAGAAACACCAATCCAGATGTAGTTGGTATATGTACCCCAGTTTCTCTGTTTATAAGAGATATAAGAATAATGCATCCTACTTGCTAGTACTAAAACATAGTTAGAATTACATAATCATGGGGTAGAACAACTAAAGAGACTTGAGCTCTTTGCATACAAAGAAATGAAGCTTTTGTGTAAATTAGTTAATTCATGTTCCAGCCACTACTTTTGGCACCAGAGATATCTAACAATGGATACATGTAAGCATTGCATTACAATAACTGTTTACATGCAACAAGAGAGATATGCCCAGGTGTTTGGGGAAAACAGACTAGGAGGCTAAGCCTTCCCTCCTGGGCCATGGAGCATATCAGAGAAAACTTCTTGGAAGAGAAGTCACCCAAGTAGTTATGGGTGATCTTGCTTCTTCTCCCAGCTTCAGGGATGCAGAGGCCATCCTCTTTGGACTTAAGGAAGCCTACCAGCCTCCCCAGAGGAAGAGTTGATGCTTAGAAACACAGATTCCAACACTAATGTCTTCAATGTATGCCACCTTTAGTTTCTCGGTTGGTTCATAATATGGACTCCTTGACTCCATTTTACGGTCGAGGAAAATGCAGACACTGAATAGTGAGTGTATTTCAAGAAACTCAGAGTAGGTGACGGATTAAGCCCATATGAGGTTTCAGCGTTCATTGACCACTGATATCATCTCAATTTTGTCAACACTGGGTTTTGATTTCCATTGTTGATTAGCTATCTCTCTTCATCTGTATTTCTGTATAATCTGAAGTTGGAAATCCTTTTAACAGGTATTTAGAATACATTTTCCCCTTTTCTTTATATTTCTATTTGATATTCTTCAGTTCATTACATTTTTTAAAATGAAATCACATTTTTGGATATTTGTGGTTTGGCTGGCTAGCTGGGAAACTGTTTTCTGGCATTCATTAATGCTTTTTTTCTTTCCATTTAAAGAACATTTACTGGATTTGGTACTTGAAGAAACAAAATGCCAAATTAAGAAATGGGAGGGAGAATAAATGCCCTGTGCATGCAAAAACCCAGAAAGATTTTTTTTTCTCCCAATTTTTATGGATTTGACAGTATTGGGAAAGGGAACATTGTTTCTAACAAAACCCAAATTTTTATTTCTCTCTCCAAGAGATGTGACTTTAATCCTTTTTTTTTTTTTTTCCTTTTTTCCGGCTACTTTTCTGAAATGGTTTTCTAGGGTCTGATTTTCTTCTTCCTTAAAATAGACTAAAATAGCCTTGTTGGGGAATACCATCATGGAAGTGAAACAGACAAGGACTCAGCTTGCCTCACACTCATGGTCTGTCTACTTCTCTAGACAGTGCCTGGGTCCACAGCTCACTGCTTCTCACTGCCCTAAGTTAACTGCAACGAGGGGAAGACAGGAGAGCCTTGGGATATTTTTATATTCTCCTCTCTTCTGAAGAATTCACAAGTTAGCAAGTATTCAACCAGTGCTAACTAGAGGGTATTGCCAAGCATAACAAACTATACACAAGTCAACAAGGCCTCCCTCATATTGCAATCCCAGCAGAAAATGGTGTAGCAAAAGCAATCCCCAATCCTTGGTTGTCTGCCACACAAGTTCTTGTTCCAAGCTACGTATTCAGCCAGTTCTAGGACGGTGCCACCTTTTCCTATGTCCAGCACTAGGTTTACACCCGCAGTCCTTTCTACCCAGAATGTGTTATTTGGCTCTAACAAATGCAAGAGGAAGTGCCCTTCCCTGCACAGAAATCCAAACACAGGGTGAAACCACAGCTCGTTTTCAACAGGCCTCCTGTTATGAGTCCTCCCGGCTGTGCTGCCTTTCTGAAAGTGAGCTGGGGACTGGTGGTTCGAAGCCGTGGCCTCTGCCTCTTCCCGAGGACGCCTCTAACGAGGATCTTGAGATCATTAGTCACGAGCTGGAGATTTACCAACATGGCTCACTGAACCAGGTCGTGCTTTGTCAGATGTGAAATTCTAATGTTCTAACACATTGCTTGTTTGCAGATTGTGCCTTAAATAAATATGCTGATAAAATATAAAACAATACAGTGCTCTGAACTAGTGCATTATTTATGGCTTCATTTACTCAATAATCGTTTATTAAGGGCCTAATATGGGCCAGGCTCTGTGCTACGTGCAGCAGTTACAAGTCAGAAGAGAGATGGCATTGTCCTAAGTGGGCCAAGGATTCAAATCTCCGTCTCCCCTCTCTCCACTAAACTACAAGTTCAGTAAGTGACCGCTGGTATGTAGGGAGTATAGTGGGAATGCAAAAAAGGGAGTAGTAGATTCCACTTATGCAGAAGGGTTGCAGCTAGTACATACAGTACTTTTTTGTAAATCAGACCCACATCCTCTGGGCTCAGGTATTCTCTACCCCAGAACATGGGATTTGGTGAGTGGAGTATGGGCTGTGTTGACGCCACACTCACCTCTGCAGCAAGTCCTGATCAGGACAGTTTTCTTCAGGGGTGGTGCTTGAGCTCAGTCTTGAAAGATATGGAGGTGTCTGCTGAGAGGACAGGTATAAACAGCATGCCAGGAGGAGGGGACCGTGGAGCAAAGGTAAATAGATATGACACCACCTGGCACAGTCCTGGTACTACAAGCAGTTGAACTTGGTGGGACGGGGCATAAAAGGAAGGAGAGGTAGGCAGAGGCCTGGTTGTAATCGACCCTGTGTTCCAAACTAAGAAGAAAATCCTTCATTCTGAAGGTTGTAGGGCAACATTGAAGGGGTTCCCAGAAAACAAGTGAGACGATCACATTACTCATCCTCATGGCAGCATCAGAATGGGTTGCAGGTGTTGAAAACAGCAGTAGGAGACCATGAAATAGTCCAGGTGATGGAGAGTGTGTTTGAACTTTCAACAGGCAACAGGGCTGAAGAGGTGAGAATAGATTTGAGAGAAGAAAAGGTGGTAGGATCTGCAGAAGGTGGTAGAATCTGGGAATTGGTGGGATTCTAGAAGAGGAAGAGATTTGGGTGTTAAGGATGAATGGCTCCAGGGCGTCTTGTTTGGGATCCTGGATGGTTGCCGGTACTTTTCACTTAAGAGGGATGCAGGGGGAAGAGGTGCTTAATGGGGGTACTCTCAGAGGAAGAATGCTGGGCGCTGTCTTACCAATGGCTACCGTCTGTTTATGGTACTGTTTTGGCAGCAGTGGGAGGTGTGGCAGGCAAAGTGCAGAGGAGCTTATCAGTCCCCACTTCATGTCACAGATGACTGAAGAATTTTTACCCAGATCAGACCCAGAACTTGAGCTGCCTACTCTATCATCACACAGAGAAAAATATCCTTCCAAAACTATGGCTCCGTTGGCTCTGACCCAGTCTGGAGAAGGCAGTGTCTGCCATTGCTCGTAGGGGGCAGTGGGTTGGTGGGTCAGCCTGACATAATGCATCCCCCTGAAAGGAAAGCCTCGGAAGCACATGCTGTGACACACGTCAATACCATTGACTTACCCTACATAATGGGAAGACCACACTCTTTAGCACTAATAAAACATGCTACCCTTCAACTGCAAGTTATGTGTACACTCACAGAGTAAAAAAGAGGCCAGGACTACAGTTTATATACTTTATAATTCTTCTTCTAAGTTCTCAATTTAATGAGTGTATATATTTTTTTGAGTTTTAGAATTTTATTTATTTTTTATACAGCAGGCTCTTATTAGTTATCCATTTTATACATACTAGTGTATACATGTCAATCCCAATCTCCCAGTTCATCCCACCCAGCCCCCCCTCCCCCCCTACTTCCTCCGGTTGGTGTCCATACGTTTGTTCTCTACATCTGTGTCTCTATTTCTGCCCTGCAAACTGGTCATGAGTGTATATATTTTTGAACTTTTTATTATGGAGGATTTTAAGCATATATGAAAGTAGAGTAGAAGGGATAATATAATATACCCATCCTTGTATCCATCACCCAATTCCAGCAATTATTAAGTTATAGCCAATTTTATTTCCTCTATACTGCCGCCAATATCCCCCTGTCCCTCAGATTATAGATTATTTTGAAACAAATCTATTGAAGATTAAATATACTACATATGTAGTGTATAAAATATTACATAATTATATATATAAAATATATTTTTAATTTTTATTTTATTTTATTTTTTGGCTGCACTGCATGGCTTGTGGGATCTTACCTCCCTGACCAGGGATCGAACTCAGGCCCTTGGCACTGAGAGCATAGAGTCCTGACGACTGGACCGTCGGGGAATTCCCTAAAATATATTTTTTTACATAAACTTTTTATTTTGAAAGTTTTAAATCTAAAGAATTTAGATTTCTTTAAAATCTAAATACCCAGTTTCCCCTATCATTAACATTTTACACTAGTAATTACATTTGTGATAATTAACGAACCAACATTGATACATTATTAACCATACAGTCCATATTTTATTCAGATTTTCTTGGTTTTTCCCTAATGTCCCTTTTCTGTTCCATGAGCCTATTGGAGGTATATTTTACTCTGCATTTAAAAATCTTCGTGGACTTAGGGATGTAACGCTCCATCTCATCCCTTACATGTAAGTTTTTCAGGTCTAAGAAGCCTGTGTCACATCGTGTTCACTTCATCCCTTTCTCCCTCCTTTCTCCCATGCTCTAACGGAAAGTGGATGTCTAGCACACAGGCCCACGGCAGCTTAGGGGCACTGATACCTTTGCTACCCTAGGAGCACTTTGGGCACATGCCACTACGGAATTAATGCTGGGAAAACCCACTGAATGGACTTTAGGAGAGTGGGGAAGCAGACAATTCAGAAAGGGGCAACGTACCTTTAAAAATACATTTGTGAGTTCACCACATTAATTAAATGAAATGGAACTAAAGTCACCCAGGCTCTTTGGGTCAATGTCTATGTTGGCTGTTCACAGCATAGGGTGTTCTGTGACTCAGAGGCCCTGTGGAGACCTGGGGAGGGGCTGCTGGCTGTTCACCCCTCCTCAGCACGAGGGTACCTGGACAGAGGCCATTTGCTCTCTGCTGGCGTCACAGGAAGTCAGTTCTCTTTGGAGGTGTTTGTTTTGAATCAGTGGTGTGTGTGGTCCACATTTCTGATGCAATGCTTGCCTCCAGCCAGCCTGTTGAACAAATCTAAGTGCCTGAGCCGGCTGGCTCAGGGCCAGAATGGCGTCACTGCCCATTAATAGAAGTTGACAGAGCTCAGAAAAATGCTTTAGGTCTGGCAACAACCCAACTCCTCCTATACTGTGTCTGCCTCTGGGCAAATAAATGGAAAAATCAGTTTAAGGATGCTTATTTTCATGAGTTTGTGCTAATTTAAGCATTGATTTGCCTAATTACTGTTGGATTAAAAAAAAAGTTTTGTGACACATCTTGCTTTTACCCAATTTATATATTCTTTTATAGGCTCTGCTTCTTTCCAAAAAAAGATTTGAGGATTTGAGATGATTTATTACAAAGGACATTTATTATTAGCATGTAAGCTTCCTCTGCTTTTCCTTGATGATGTTCTACTTATATAAATACAGCTGATGAAGTAAGAGCTTATTTATCTATCAAACATATGGAATACAATTATGGATACATTCAGAGTATACAGAGACTCACATCATATAACAAGATAACACAAATTATAAATAGATGAGAAAGAGAAAAGGAAACACAGTTAAGAACATAAAACATATGTTTTGTGGAAATTAGGACTAAAAAGAAATTGATACTGTGAAGTCCTCCAAATGGGTCACTTATCAGTCAACAAGCATCAGAAAAGCTATGAAGAAAGAGAAAACATGACCATCTGGTAAACCAAATGACAATAATCTAAAAATAAGCCACACAATTTTTCTGATACCCAGATCAGAAAGAAAATACTATGTAATGAACAGCCTCAAAAATATTCTTATTAGAAATTATTATGGGCTGAGTTGTGTGCCCTTTAAATTTATATGTTGAAGTCCTAACCTCCAAGTGTCTCAAAATGTGACTGTATTTGGAGACAGGGTCTTTTAGAAAGTAACTAAGTTAAAATGAGACCATTAGGGTGGAGCCTAATTCAGTATAACTGGTGTCCTTAGAGGAAGAGGAGATTGGGACATACGCTCAGAGGGAAAAACACGTGAAGACAAGAGGCAGCCAAGGAGAGAGGCGTTAGAAGAAACCAACCCTGCCGACACCCTGGTGTTGGACTTTTGGCCTCTGGAAATGTAAGGAAATAAATTTCTCATGTGTAAGCCACCCAGTCTGCAGCACTTTGTCATGGCAGCCTTACCAAAATAATACAGACACAGTTATGAGTTTCCTAAGGGATATATCTAATGGCATTCCTCTTCGCAGGCAGATTACATCACCCTAAGGTACACACCTCCTCCTTTCCCACCTTCCACCCGAATTCACATGACAATTGTGGGAACTTTGATATTCTTATGTGACCTTGCCATGCTGACCACAGCTAATCAATCTGGAAGCAGGCATCTGACCCCAGACAGCTCAATCCAAACGCTTTTCTGGAATTTTTCCACGTGAAACCAAGAGAGCTTGATATTAGTCCTCTCTGATAGCGGAAACCGTAAGATGGAAGCCTTGTTATCTGTCAATGGCCATATTTTCTCCCAGGCTAGAAGATGTCAGGCAGAGTCTTAGCATTATTCCAATTTCTAGTTTATTCTTTCATTCAGTAAATATTTATTGAATGTTACTATGTTCCAGGTGCTAGTTCAGTTGTTCCTGAAGTTCATTAGCATCCCTGCTTTCTTGGCATCTTAGTTTGTTGCTACCCTTTTATTGATTTTATCACCAATAACCCCCCCCCCCCTTTTTGCCTAAGCCAGAGCAAGTGGATTTCTGTCACTTACAACCAAAGTAATACATCACAATTCCACACATTCTCCTTTCCCTCCAGTCACACTGAATTGCCAGTAGCTCCTTGAACAAGTCCTATTGTCTCAGGATAACAAGAGTCAGTCAAAAGATAATCATGCTTCTTTCTCAACATAAAAATGCAAAGTTCAAATATTAATTGTGCTGGTTTCCTTGTTCTGTCTGTAAAAATCTTTTTCTCCCAAATATCTGAGCTGACCTGGATATTCTCCTCCTCTTTCAAATTTGAGGGGTTCGTTACAGAGGCTTTTACTCACAACCGGGTGACTATGTCAAAGAGTCAGAAGTACCTAACCTCTTTTATAACCTCTTCTAAGGCAGAAATGATCGGTAGTAACAACATTCAATCATGGACTCAACATTATATGTATTAAGGGAATTTCCTCCATCTAGTAAATCACTCTCTTTTCTTTAGGGGGTACATTATCTTCCACTTCATGTGAAATTTATCTTTTAGGAAAGATGCATGCAATTTTTTGTGTAACTGTTCTCAGTTTATAGATTTTATATTTTTCCCAAGACGAAGGTGAAAAATCATTAACTCTATGGTGAGGCTTTCAGCCATAGATAGGAAATGGGCACTCAATCAGGGATTCTTAAAACACATTCAAATAATTTAATAGATGTTTTCTATTCTGACAAATAACACCAAAGCCAAAGACCTAATACTTAGAAAAGAATGGTCGTTTGTTTTCATTCAGGAATGTCCACATTATCTCTAGTTCTGTTGTGGAAACACATGATGTTTATTAATTAATTAATTTATTTTTACTTTTGGCTGTGTTGGGTCTTCGTTTCTGTGCGAGGGCTTTCACAAGTTGTGGCGAGCGGGGGCTACTCTTCATCACGGTGCACGGGCCTCTCTCTGTCACGGCCTCTCTTGTTGTGGGAGCACAGGCTCCAGACGCGTAGGCTCAGTAGTTGTGGCGCACAGGCCCAGCCACTCCCCGGCATATGGGATCTTCCCAGACCAGAGCTCGAACCCGTGTCCCCTGCATTGGCAGGCAGATTCTCAACCACTGTGTCACCCGGGAAGCCCTGGAAACACATGATCTTTAGCAGCCCAAGTTTGGATACCAGCACTACTTGGTAGGTGGGAGCACTGTACCAAGCAGGTCATTAGGCTCCAGGGCCTTAGTTTTCCTCCTGTATGGAATGGGAATTAAAAAAATTCCTACTTTGTAGTATAGCTGTGATGTCAATGATAATAAATTACTGTCACAAGTGTCTGGCATGTTATGGGCATTCAAGAAATTGTATTATCATCCAATTCACTATATAATTGCTTATCTCTAATGTTCAATTGCCTTGTACGCTTACTGTCTATTCTTTCTTTCATGATTTTCTTTTTATCATTTGATACATATAATTTCTGGGCTTTTGGTGACATAAAACTGTTACCATGGCATTTTTTGGCTTTCATAAGGAGGCACAAGGGAGGAAAAAGCAGAAAAGGAATACTAATTCTACATCAAGTCATTCATTTATTCATAGAAAGTACTTATTCATAGCAAGTAACCAGTATAAATAGTCCATACCACTAGAACAGCATGAGGTGTTCAAACCAAATTATGCATGTCAATGCCTTTCAGCTAAAGATCAGCAGGAACACATCTGTTGGGTTTATGACTTGTTGCAGGGAAACAGACCATGCAGCAGTAAGAGGGGGTTCCAAAGGAGTTGGAGGACTTGGGCTTGTGTTAGCTGACATGGGGAAGGCAAAGGAAACAGGGCTTGTGTTTGGATTGAAAGCTGTCAGGAAGAGGAGCAAATCTATGATTGGGCATCTTAATAAATCCTATCCAGGAAGAGGAAGTGCTAAGGTTATCACTGGAAAAGAGCAGCAGTCACTCAGATGAGCAAGAATAGGGGCATGTTTGGTCATTTTTGTGATACGGACAATGTTCATAATTTGTCCACGTTCAGACATGACACAGAGTGGTCTTTATGTTGATCCATCAAAGTCAACAGAGGGACCTTGTCTGAAGCTGATGTTCTGAGAAATTATTTACATTCAATTGGAGAACACATGGCTTATCTGTAAATGCCAGGTCAGTTCCTAACAACTGTGAAATGTAGCTGTAAGTGTCAGCCCAGTTTCCATGTCAGGCTGCTTTTTTCATTTTTTTTTTTTTTTTTTTTTTTGCGGTACGTGGGCCTCTCACTGTTGTGGCCTCTCCCGTTGCGGAGCACAGGCTCTGGACGCGCAGGCTCAGCAGCCATGGCTCACGGGCCCAGCCGCTCCGCGGCATGTGGGATCTTCCTGGACCGGGGCACGAACCCGTGTCCCCTGCATCGGCAGGCAGACTCTCAACCACTGCGCCACCAGGGAAGCCCTGCTTTTTTCATTCTTATGTATTAACATGCTCTATAATAGAATTTAGGTGCAGATAACAGGCACTGAGCCATTTTAAGAGAATGAGAATTAATACAGGGAACTGGGTGCTTACAAAATTGTTGGATGAACTGAAGTAATGGTTCTGGGCTTAGAATCCAGGAACAACTTCAAGAATCACCCCACTGAACTAGTTCTCCAGGGGAGCTGCTAACCACTTAATTCCCCACCTTCCTGGTTGTAGCAATCGCTACTGAAGTTGTTCACTCCAAGAATATGTTAGCTTATGTACTCTTCAGAGATCAGGAAGCCATTGCTGCAACTTCTCAGCTTTGAAACCATGTCACATCTGCTCGGTGCATTCTAACTCATTTGAGCCCTGCCTCTTGGCTCTTACCATGCTGGTGACCAGAGCATGGGTACCTCTGCTACCTCGGCCATGGGACAATGCAACTCTTCTGCAGCCACCTTTGCCAACAGAAGCAGCACAAGTTGCAAACAGCCCATTCTCTCTATCACTTCCAATTTCCAGATCTCAAGTCAGCAATCTGATTGCCTGAATCAAATCATATCCAGAACTCTAGCTGCAAAGGTGTTGGGGTTAGTGTTTAGGTTTTCCCGTTTTTGCAGTAGGAAGGCATATTGGAAGGAGGTTGCAATGGATATTGATTTCCAGGCCAGGTTATTCATCACAAGCCCTAACAGTAAAGAGACCTGGATCTAACCCTGATTCAGTCACTTATTTGCTATGTGAAGTTAGAAAAGCATCATTGCCTTTCTGGGTCTCAGTCTCCATGACCAAGTTAGAGTGGTTGATATCCAATTTTCTTTCGGATTCTAAAATTCTGTGGCTCTATTATAAATTATTATACATTATAAATATTTAAAATATTTTCTTAAATAGGCTCATTTTGAAAAGAATTTTCTGTACTTCTTTTTTACAAAGATTTTATTTTCCTCATGAATACTTGTAATAAAATAGGAAGTTCTCTAAGATGATTGGAGGGTCCAAGTGATTTTTACCTCTCAGTATTTTCACCCTCCCACATTGAATAGGGTTGGCCCATGTAACAGGATATTGTGGAATTAACAGTGTGTAACCCAGGGTTAGATCATAAAAGTTGCATCTTCCACCTTGCTCTCTCTTGGATGACTCACTCTAGGGGAAGCCAGCTGTTATGTCATGAGGACACATAACCAGAACTGTGAGGAGATCAGGTGTTGAGGACTGAGGCCTCCTGACTACAGCCAGCATCAATTTGCCAGCCATATGAGTAGTCCCCCCTGGGAAAGTGAATGTCTCAGCCCCAGTCGAGCCTTCAGATGACTGTAACCCTGGCTGACATGTTGACTGAAACCTCATGCAAAACTCTGAGCCCGAGCTACCCATTTAAGCCACTCTCAAATGCCTAACCCACAGAAACTGTGTGAGATAATAAATATTTAATGCCATTTGAAGCCACTAAGTTCTGGAGTTAACTGTTATGCAGCAACAGAAAACTAATATATTCCCCAATCAGTATGCAAAATAGCATAAGAATTACCGAATTTATTTCTTAATTTCCAACATCAAATTTCATTTTCTTCTCCTTTTCTCACATAAAGCTGGTAGCCTTTGAGATTATATCCCTAGGACACAGAAGCCATTGGGTGTGTAAATCAGGATTAAAACTAAGTAATTTTTTTCTGAAATTTTATAAAATGTAGTAATGGGTAGACAGGAAAAGAGCTTATTGTTAATACACTAAGTAGCAAATATTTTCTCAGGCAAAATGCCAGGCACTTGAAACTTATCACAGGACTAATATATTCTTTGGAAAATAAAGCTAATGAAAACATAATAGTTAAAATGACTCTTTCACAGCCATCCCAGTCAGCTCTGCAAAATGGCTTTTAATTAATGAAGGAACTATGCTGTGTCTATCAGTTAACAAACACTCCAATATGATAAAGAAAGATAAGAGTTGCCTGTTACTGAAATATTTTTTGTTTTAAACTAAAAGGTAAAGAAATTAATCTAATTTCTTGCTGTTTATAATGGCTTAAAGTTTCATTGAACAAAGAATGTTCCAACAAAACTTACTCATACTTTTTTTTTTTTTTTTTTTTTTGCGGTACGTGGGCCTCTCACTGTTGTGGCCTCTCCCGTTGTGGAGCACAGGCTCCAGACGTGCAGGCTCAGCGGCCATGGCTCACGGGCCCAGCCACTCCACGGCATGTGGGATCTTCGCGGACTGGGGCACGAACCCATGTCCCCTGCATCGGCAGGCAGACTCTCAATCACTGCGCCACCAGGGAAGCCCAAAGCTTACTCTATACTTTTTTCACTGAGTTTATTTTTAATTAAGGCTCCCTTCTGAATTGTGCACCTATGTCTGGTAAGAACATAGTTTCTTACTTAGAGCAGTAATCTTCCGCTTATTATTAAAAATAAGAGTGCATGAGTTTTGGAGGATATATTAACTCGAAGTCTGAGTAACAAGTGCCACAAACCTTATATAAATCAGCGTGAGCAAAAAGAGTTTACCAGATAGTCACTGCATTCTCCTGGAATTCAAGTCACAGCCAGGTCCCGAGAGAGCCAGAGCCTGGGGCACCGACAGAGCCAGGACTGGAAAGCCTCCAGTTCTTCCAGCCCCATCTCTGCTTCTCTGGGTGCCAGCTTTGTCCTGTGGCAGACTGGCTTTCTCTTTGTTGTGGAAAACACAGTTTTTGGCCATTGCCAAGTTTTATATTTTTCAGCTTCAGTCACTGGATACTTGTTCTCTGGTCTCAAATGCAAGTTCCCAGTGAATTCCAGACAGGATTGGGATCATATTGTTCAACATGGCTGCTCTTGTGGGAGGTGGGGAGGGAGGGAGATTTCCCAGAACAACGGCAGGCTGGAAAGACAACGCAATACAATATGTCCCATGTATCAGTTTCCTAGAGCTGCTGCAACAAAGCACCACAAACTAGGAGGCTTAAACATGAGAAGTTTATTGTCTTGCAGTTCTGGAGGCTAAAAGTCCGAGATCATGGTGTCGACAGAGTTGGTTTTTTTTTTTTTACTTTTGGCCAAGCCGAGGGGCTTGTGGGATCTTAGTTCTCTGGCCAGGGATTGAACCTGGGCCCTAGCAGTGAAAAGCTGAGTCCTAACCACTGGATCGCCAGGGAATTCCCCAGAGTTGGTTTTTTCTAAGGGCTATGAGAGAGAATCTGTTCCAGGCCTCTCTCCAACTTCAGGTAGTTTGCTGACAGTCTTTGGCATTCCTGGCTTGTACCAGTATCATCCTAATCTTGCCTTTATCTCCCTGTGTGTTCTGTGTCCAAATTTCCCCTTTTAATAAGGACACCAGTCATACTGGATTAGGGACCACCCTAATGGAATGACTTCATCTTAACTAATTCCATCTGCAGTGCCCCTTTTCTCAAGTAAGGTCACATTCTGAGGTACTGGGGGCTAGGACTTCCACATGTAACTTTTGGGGAGGAGGGAAAATTATTTAACCTATAACATTTCACTTAGGGCAGCATTTCATGTACAAGGTATCAGAGACCAAAGAATGGAAGCAAGAAGCAAGGACATAGAGAAGTAAACCTAGAATTGGGAAGCGCTTCAGATTTCATCTTTCAAGAGAGAGAAGTAACAAACCTGCACCCAGAGAAGGAAGTGGAGGATGTTTTGGTGGTGATGAGGTAAGGTTAGACTGGGAGGGATATAGATTAATACGGAATACCTCATGCCTATAGTGACTCATTGGACACACCGACCTGCATGGATGGTCCTATCTTCTTTCTCAGGCTCACCATCCCTTCAGATCTCCAGTTGCCCAGGGTTGGAGTGGGGATTGATATAGGATGCCAGTGGAAACAAGTAGAACGAAGAGCCTAGCTTCTTCTCTGTCTAGTGAACATGAACAGGATTGGACAGTAGAGCGAGATTGGAAAGAGGAAGAAAGTCAGGCTGAGCACCCTGATTTCCCCTCCTACCTCCACGGGGTGCAGTGAGGGGCTTGCAGTTTGGAGTTGAATGGTGGCAGTGAGTCTCTGCTCCACTTCCTCTCTTGGTCTCCTGAGATCTGAAGCCCTGAAGATGCCCCAGCTCCACCGAACACTTGGAGGGCAGCAAAGTAGCAGCAAGTGGCTTCTGGACCCAGGATGGCAGAGGAGACCATCAAGGTCCCTTGCAGACATCCATCTCCTTGCATTGCCATCCCAAGAGAAGAGAGGCGCGTCTCCACGGCAGCAGTACTAGTGGGTGCAGACCAGCCATGATGTCATAAGGGCCCCTGGTGAACCTAGCTGTATCCCAAAACAGGGGAGGAGAAGAGTCGTTCATTGACTGCATTTCTAGTCAGAAGAGGCAATTAAGGTACTGAATTGAGCTAAATTCAGTACCTGAAATTACTGTAAATGAACAGGATTAAGGTTCCCCTGTCAAAGTAGGAAATCAGAATCAGAGACATGATTGATTATAAATTCAATGACAAAGTTGAGCGTGCAAAAATGAATCTTCTTATTCTATTGTGATTTCATTATTTAGCACTTACTATGTGCCATGGAACAGCCTGAACACATTAATTTGCACCACAAATCAGTGGGTCTTACTATTCCCATATTACAGATAAAAAGACTAAGGCCTAGTGAAGTTGAGAAACTTGAACTAAAAACTAAGTGTGGGGGAATTGTATGGTATGCAAATTTTATCTCAATAAAGCTTTTACAAAATAAAATAAAATGAAAGAAGTCTGCTTGATAATAAAGCCTACATACCATATATACTAGGAAATATCTTGCTTAACTGGTAGCAAGAAAGTGGATTGTCCTCATTTACATTTTTCTTGTTTAGGAGAGTGTACGTATATTATCAATTTAGTTATAAAAAGTTCCAAGGCCAGGGTCTGAAACAAAGTGATGTCAGTTCTGCCTTCCTGTATTCTGGGCGATGTGTCTTCCATGGAGGGTCATATTATCTCCTCAGAGCACAAAGGCCAGACCAAAGCCTGCTTTGCTTAAAGGGGAAATGGGAAAATTCACTATCTTGTTGGACGTTATTTAGATCCATCACTTTTTGAAACCATGCTTTATGCAATTTTGATGAAATCTTAATTTAATCCCTTAGTTGAAGTCGCCGGTACTTCTTTGAAGAGGGAATCATAGAATATACTAGGAGAACTCACTCTGTTTTCATATGCCACTAAAAGCAAATAAATTATCGCCTTATTAGATTTATGAAAAAATATTCATACCGATTTTTTTCTAAGTCTTTTGTAAATTGACAAGCATGGTGACCCCTTTGTTTCATAATTTATGGTAATGGATTCAAGTTGTATCTCATTTTATTACATATTCTCTTAGAGAAATTACTTGATGTGGGCCTTCAAAATGGATACTTGTCGAAACGACAAATTTGAAAGCCTTGTGAGAGTTTTGTTCACAAGCCTTAAGAGGAACGAAGGCGATATTTCAAAGTCCTTTAATTATCTCAGATGATGTGATAAGGAAAATAATATGCTAAATGCCAAAGCAAAACCATACATTGGGATGAAGTCAGTTGTTACATATACAATGGATTCTTTTCTCTTGAAAACCGTGGTCTGGACACATTTCAGTAACTTTCTTCTTTAGACACAAGCAGTGAACCACAGAGAAACCATGAGGTCTGCGATTCTGCAGGGGGCACTTTCAAAATGCTGACTTGCTACCACGGAAGGTTGCCCAGGGTACAGAGCAAAGTGAAAAATGTAAATTGTCCAACAATGTGTACAGTGTAGACCATTCACAAGGGGAAAACAGATATGATATGGTATATTATGATTTGATACAATAATTCATTATAAACATAGAAAGGCAATTCTGAAAAGACCCCAAAGAAGCATTTAATACTTGTTGCCTTTGGAAAGAATAAATTAGGAAGGATGGTATCTTTTACATATTATAGTTAAAAAGATTTTGTGGTAAAGATAAGGAATATTAAAATTAACAAGTAAAATAAAAATAAAACAAAAATAGAGAGTAGCCACTTCATAAAGAATAGCAGGCTGGGCAGGGGTGCTGGGTTTATCCCTTGGAAGTGGACCCCAGAGCACATCACTTGCTGAGGCACCAGCAATAGGTTGACTGCTCTCTGTCTGAACGTCATCATGTGCTGGTTGATCCCTATTGACCCTTTGTATCATCCACTGAGCCGCCAGGAGATGACAGCACACTGCACCCCTTCCATATCTGTCTACGTTTCTGACATAGTAATAACAGCACATATAAAAGACTAAGGATGATGCTGGTGGCTGTTGTTAGAATGTGCATCATAGCATTTCAGTAGATATTTAAGTTCACTAAAACTGAAAAAAATCACAGGTAAGAACAATTTTTGATTCAAAAGAAAGAATATTGCAGTGTTGTGATAACCAACAAACAAAAAGCAGATTTTGGAAAAGTTAAGTTTTGACCTTCTCCTGAACCCACCATCCTGCTGATCTGGAATACTGAACACATGTATTCTAGGAGACTTGTAGAATGCTGTTTGATTTATTTTACTTCACTGTTTAAACTGTATGCTTTTATTTTTTTAAAAAAACTGCATATTCATGTGGGAAAAGAAACATCTGTTTTCAAGACATTCTAAACTTTCTTATAAATGCCATTTCATCCTTGATATTCCACCTCCCTCCAGCTGTAGATTTTATATACTGGTTGAGAATAATAAATGGTGGTATATTTTAAAAAATCAGTGTTGATGGGTTCCAACATCAAATCAAAAGATGGGTATTTCCAGTGAAAGATTTCAAACGTACTAAAAATAACACTTGATTTTATGTTTTAAAAAATAAAGTATAAGATTTTGAAAAAATTGGCAAAGAGTCAGGGATAGGCTGCAAAGTAGATATATCTTCAAGCAAATATCTCTTAACTGTGTATCTCCTAGTTGGGATGCTTTGCTCTGCTCTGATTTCTCAGATGTGACAGGTTCAGAGGACAAGCTTCCTTTCCAAACTACAATAGAGAAAACTGGACTCTGGAGATGTGGCCTCGTTTCTATATTTCTATCCCTTAAGAATGCTATGTTTATTCCTACCCCAGGGCTTTTACACTTACTCTTCCTTCTGCTTGGAATGCTTTTTCCTAAGATCTGCAGGTAGCTGCCTTTGTTTCACCATGTAGGTCTGTGATAGGTAGAATAATCATCCCTAGTGATACCCATATCCTAATCCTCAGAACCTTACATGGCATAAGGGACTTTGCAGATGTGATTAAGGATCTTGAGATAAGAAGATTATCCTGGATTATTTTGGTGGATCCAAGGTAATCACAAGCGTTCTTTATAAGTGTAAGAGGGAGACAGGAGAGTGAGTGTCAAATCAGAGATTTGAAGATGCTACTCTGCTGTCTGCTGGCTTTGCAGCTGCAGGATGAAGCCACAGTTAAGGAATGCAGGCATCTTCTAAAAGCTGAGAAAGGCAACTAGAGCCTTCAGAAGGAATGCTGCCCTGCTGACAACTTGGTTTTAGCCCAGTGAGGCCTGTGTTGGACTTCTGACCTCCAGAATCATGAGATAATACATTTACATTGTTGTTTTAAGTCATTAAGTTTCTGAAACTAATACAAGGTCTTAACTCAAATGTCATCTCTTAGAGAGAACCTCTTCATACCCTAAATAACTAGTCACTCTCTACCACATTATCCTTGTTTAGCCTCTCCATAGTATTTACCAGTACCTGAAAATATTTTAGACAATAAGCACATTAAAAACACTTTTTCCTTCTATTGAACTCCTTAGGGACGGCACTTGCTCACCACTGTAGCCCCAGCACCTCGAATAACATCTAGCACGTTATAGGTGCTTATGAAAATGCGTAATGCTCCTCCCTGTAGAGTCTTTCTTCCTCCTCCTTTTCTAGAATATACCTGCAGGAAGAGAAAAAAATAGTTTTTCATTTTAAATGTTTGTGTTTATTGCCAAACAAACCATTTTGAGCCACTTCTAAATTCCGGGTGGGAGTGAGAGTCCTCCTGATACCCTCCTCTCTCCCGCTTGCCTTGCTTCCCGAGATTAGGAATGAGTCAGGCCAAGCTAGTTATTCCAGAATTCCATCACATTGTTCAAGTCAAGAAGAGGCTGAAATTTCAAGAGTCAGATCTCTGGTAAATTTCCTGAAGGACATAACTTGGGCCTGAGCTTGATGTACTTCCTGATATGATATCATCGTTCATTTGTGACTTATTGGAAGCCCTCCGTGGGCATGTATGGCAGAAGTAGTTGGTGGGTGGGGTGAGTGAGGCATTTGACAAATGCCTGCACTTGGCCCAGAGGGTCCTGCCTTCCTTGGCCACTGTGGACTTGTCCAGCCTCATCTTTACCCTCTCTTCTCCATGTAGGTTATGTTCTTAGGCTCCCTAGAATCCTTGCTGCTCCCTGGAAATGCTGTCCTTTCATGCCACATGTCTTCCTCATGCTGTGTCTGAGCCTGGAAGGTCTGTCTCCTTGTCCACACAGCAAACTCATGGTCTCCCTTCAGAGACAGATCTCCTCTTCTGTTCCCTGACACATCTATCCTGGGTAACCTGCATTGACTAACAGCTGTAACAGAGGTACGTAGGCATTGTTGCTGTCCTGTGCAGGAACACTGTCTAGTGCACTCTGGAATCCCTAATGCCTAGCACAGGGACTGACACGGTCATTTGCTGGAGGAAGGAATCTCTGACCCGTATTAGACTAGACCAGGGCCATTCACCGTTCATCTCTATATTTCAGAAAAATACAGAGTGGCCCAGAGTGCACTGAATACATGTTTAATGACTAGACTTGAGGTAAACGGTATGGGAAGCTATTATTCTTAGCTTGTAAGATTTTTAGTTTGGCACATAGCCGTCTAAAACTTTTCTCCACTTTACACGTAGTTGTGGCCAAATGACCAAGTTCTGGCCAATGAAATGTGAGCAGAAGTGTCATGGGGCAGCTTCTAGGAACTTTCATCAAGAGAAGGATGACATATGCCCTTTGACTCTTCTTTGGGTCCTGTCTCCCATCGTCCTATCTGGAACATGGATGCCTCTAGTCGTGCAGTGTCAAAATCCCAATGCGGTATCCTGGGGCTAGTGATGTCAGGACACTATTGACACCCCCAGCCTGGGACAAAAGAAATGAGTGGTCATTGGCATCTTGAAGAAGAGGGTTGTGTGGAGAGGGCCATTCATCAAGAGCCATATCAGGGAGAGCATCAGTCAGCCTGCAGGGAGATAGCTAAGGGATTAAATATCTGACCTCACTTTCCTCCATCCTCAAGTCAATGTTCCCCATAAACTGAACCAAGTGGAAATTTTAAGGCAAGGGAGCCCAGTGATGTGGGGACTCCAAGGGCACAGCAGGAGGAAGAGGATGGAGAGAGGATTTGTCTGGGTAAACAGAAGATATTCAGCACACTTGGGTAGACTTGTTTTCTCATTTTATTTATTTATTTATTTATAAAATAATATTTGGAATTTATTTATTTATTTTTGGCTGCATTGGGTCTTCTTTGCTGCGCACAGGCTTTTTCTAGTTGCAGCGAGTGGGGGCTACTCTTCGTTGCGGTGCAAGGGCTTCTCATTGCGGTGGTTTCTCTTGTTGCAGAGCACGGGCTCTAGGCACGTGGGCTTCAGTAGTTGTGGCACAAGGGCTCAGTAGTTGTGGCTTGCGGGCCCTAGAGCACAGGCCCAGTAGTTGTGGCTCACGGGCTTCGTTGCTCTGCGGCATGTGGGATCTTCCCGGACCAGGGCTCGAACCTGTGTCTCCTGCATTGGCAGGCGGATTCTTAACCACTGCACCACCAGGGAAGTCCTTGTTTTTTCATTTTAAAAACAAGGAAATAAGATGAAAACAATCTCTACTTTTCTTTCTGGTTGTTATATTCTGAGTGGATTTTCTGCATTAACTGGTTTCACTTTCTCAGTCCTTTATGCTGGGCTACAGGGCAATAGCAGTCAAGCACTCCAGAGTATCAGATATTACAGACCAATGTCCCAATTCAAAATCATATTAGTTGGTAAAGAATATATTAAATTTAAAAGTCCAGAAACAGATCCACACACATATGAACCATTCATTTTATGCCAAAAGTGACACTGCAGAACAATGGAAAAAGGATAGTCTTTGTAAAAAATCATGCAGGATCAGTTGTATAACTTTATGGAAAAAATAAATACTAACCTGTACCCTATACACAATTCCATATGGACAGTTGAGCTACATGTAAAACAAAACAAAAAATAAAACTTCTAAAGAAAACATAGGAGAGTATCTTCATGATGTCCGCAAAAGTACGGACAAAAGATTTGAACAGCACTTCCCATATGGTCCATAAATGTAAGAGAAGGGTTCAGCCTCATCAGTTATTATCAGAATGACTAACATGACAAAGTTATGCAATGATCATTTCATAGTTGTCATTACATACTGACAATTACAAGGGTTGGTAAGGGTGTAGAGCAACTGGAACTCTTATATACGGCTAGGGAGTGTGGAGATTGGTACAATCACTTTGGAAAACTGCTTTCTAGTATCTAATAAAGTTGATCATACACAGAACCCATGACCCAGAACAGCTAGGAACATCCACAAAAGATATGCATGCCTATGTTCGCTTAAAGACATGTATACTCAAGAATATTCATAGCAGCATTCTCTTTAAGAGCCAACAATTTAAAACAGCCCAAGTGGAAATCAATAGTAGAACGGATATATGACTTGGGGTGTATTTATATAATGAAATACTAGTACAGAGCAATAAAAATGAATAATCGCTACATGCAGCAACAAGCTTGAATCTCATAAAAAATACGCAGAAAAGTATATACAGAATTACTACATTTATACAGACTTTAAAAATAGGCAAAGCTGTAATCAGTGGTGTCAAAAAGCAGAGTTATGCTTTTCTTTTGGAGGGATATAGGATCTGGCTGGGGCATGAGGGCAACTAATTGAGGCTGGTAAATTTTTTTTTTTTTTTTTTTGGTACGCGGGCCTCTCACTGCCGTGGCCTCTCCCGCTGCGGCGCACAGGCTTCGGGCACGCAGGCTCAGCGGCCATGGCTCGCGGGCGCAGCCACTCCGCGGTATGTGGGATCTTCCCGGACTGGGGCATGAACCCGTGTCCCTTGCATCGGCAGGCGGACTCTCAACCACTGTGCCACCAGGGAAGTCCAGAGGCTGGTAAATTTTTGTTTCTTGATCTTGGTCATGGTTCTGTGGGTGTGTTCACATATGAAAGCTCTTTGAGCTGGACACTAGTTTATGTTTGTTTCTGTAAATGAAGACTTACCGACATCAATAAGTGTTATCATTTAATACAGCTTTGTCCTTTTTAAAAATAAAAGCTGGGGCAGGAACCCAAACACCAGCCCTTTGCTTTTCAACACTAATGTAAAGATCAGGATTACAGCATGTCTGTATTGCCATTGAGGAATTAAAAGCAATGAATGATTTCAAACAGGCTTTCTGTGAACAGGTGTTCAAAACCAGAAAGGTTTCCTAAGTCATTTGTGAAATCAACTTTCACTGTAGTCTAGAGCCCCGGTACTCTGTCAGGAATCATATGCAGTGAGATTTTTTTTTTTTCGCCCACATTTCTGTCTGCTAAAGAAAATAAAACTATTTGACAGAACAAAAAATTGTCTCAAATGAAAACATGTCAAAAAAAAGGGCAGCATTATTCTCAACTCTGAGTGCCTCAGAGAAAAAGAATATGAGGTTTAAAATAAAGAGTTCTCTGTCCTGAGAAAGATTAAATTTTTACCTACTCTCTCAGCAAGCTCATTTATTAAGTTCCAACTATTTCTAACCAGTAATTTAGGTGACTTACCAGAAAGACACATCAACATAGACTAATGATAAAAATAACAACCATAACCAAAACATCCAAAACAAGAGCCATGTTAAAGATGAGTGAGAGGCAGTTTTACCGTAAAGTCCATCTACACCGAATTTACTCCAGCTGTGTACCACATTTCACTCTTACTACCCTAGTGGTCAAGGGGAAAGAGAAATTTAATAAATTATTTAGCTCTCCTTTAAGAAAAAAAAAGAAAGAAAATGAAGGGAGGAAGTGTGCTAGTCCAACATGAAGGACAAACATATCCAGCATATTAAGAGAAATTAATCAGGAGGATTGTTTATATAAGGTTTTAAATTTTATTTATTTATTTATTTAGTTATGGCTGTGTTGGGTCTTCGTTTCTGTGCGAGGGCTTTCTCTTAGTTGTGGCAAGCGGGGGCCACTCTTCATCGCGGTGCGCGGGCCGCTCACTATCGCAGCCTCTCTTGTTGCAGAGCACAGGCTCCAGACGCGCAGGCTCAGTAGTTGTGGCTCACGGGCCTAGTTGCTCCGTGGCATGGGGGATCCTCCCAGATCAGGGCTCGAACCCGTGTCCCCTGCATTGGCGGGCAGATTCTCAACCACTGCGCCACCAGGGAAACCCTATATAAGGTTTTTAAACATTATAATAAAAACTGTCATTATAGCCAGTTTTATAGTGTATAAATTATCTCTGGCAAAAGGCAAAGCCATAACAATATTAAATCATGGTTTCTTTTTTTTTTTTTTTTTTAAATCATGGTTTCTTGAAGGCACAGTGTAATACATGTGTTCCTGATGATTTGACTTGGCATTGAAGTGATTCTGTAGTGTCCAGGGCAAGCGATGGGTCTGTGTAACCCAGGTGCCTTGGCCATACCACTCTGGGGCAAAAGTAGAGCATTGCAGCATGGTTTGTCTGACTGCTCCCAGCTGACACCGCAGAGTCCCCCCAGGTGTTCATGGGCATCCCCGGGGATGGCTGTGTGTGCTCTCCTGTATGGCCCTCTCACCTACCACGTGACTCCTGCACCCAGCTTTCGTCCTCTATGGCTCCCTGTGGTGATGTTTGTGTTTGGGCGTGACGCATTCATTTCCACTGAAGATACCGATGTTACTGAGCTGTGATAGCCGTGCTTCAAAGTACTTATCATGGATTACTGATCTCTCTCTCTTGTGCCTACTGAATGTGTTGTTTCCCTCCCAATTTGTCTTCCCAGACTGGGCTCAGGTGGTCTTAGCACAAACTCTATCCATCCTGGGTTCCAACCCAGTCAGAGGCACCATAACTCCCTCCTGTGCTCTCCTCTGTGCCATTGAACAGCTGCCACTGGGGCTCCCAATATGGTCACCTTCTTACATCTTTACTGTCTCCTCTCCTTTGGGATCTAATCCCTGTGGGCAAGACCAGAAATGTTTTGATTCAGAGCAAAGTGTGGGGCTTATCATTTTCCTCTCTGAACCAAGTTGTGTACCAGATATGCTTTCCCTAGAAAAAGCCTGTCCCGGGAGGGGGGATTATCTGCCAGGAATGCCAGGTACATGTGAATCCAGGGGGAACATAGTTTGAACTTGAGCAGAGACTCCAGCAGTAACAGCATGTCCCTAATACCATTCCTCCCAAATGTTTGTCTGCTGCTTAGATCTTGTCTAAAGCCAAGCTCTTGCGGAAAGTGCACATTCTTCTTCTGATCTTGCATCATCCCAGAGCGGCACCTCCATTTAAATAACTGTAGTCACAGTTGCTTAATGCCTGCTTCACACTGGGCACTTTGAGGCCCTATTTCTGCTTTTCACAATCACTCTGCAAGAGAAGTGCTGTTATCCAAATTTTAACAATAAAGAGGTTATTGCTGAATCATATGGTAGCTCTATTTTTAATTTTTTGAGGAATCTCCGTACTGTTTTCCACAGTGGCTACACCAATTTACATTCTCACCAACAGTGCACAAGGGTTCCCTCTTTTCCACATCCTGGCCAACACTTGTTATTTGTTTTCTTTTAATAATAATCATTCTGACACATGTGAGGTGATAGCTCGTGGTTTTGATTTGCATTTTTCTGATGACTAGTGATGTTAACCATCTTTTAATGTGTTTCTTTGCCATCTGTGTGTCTTCTTAGGAAAAATATCTATTCAGATCCTCTGCCCATTTTTTAATTGAGTGATTTTTCTTTGATGTTGAGTTGTATGAGTTCTTTGCAATTGCACTCCTTGGTATTTATCCGAAGAAAACAAAAACACTAAATAGAAAAGATATATGCACCCCTATGTTCATTGCAGTGTTATTTACAATAGTCAAGATATGGAGGGAACCTAAGTGCCCATCAATTAGTGAATGGATAAAGAAGATGTGATACACACACACACACACACACACACACACACACACACACACAGAATGGAATATTACTCAGCCATGAAAAAGAATGAAATCTTGCCATTTGTGACCACATGGATGAAACTAGAGGGTATTAGGCTAAGTGAAATAAGTCAGAAAGAGAAAGATAAACACTGTATGATTTCACTTATAATGTGGAATCTGAAAAATAAAACAAATGAACAAACAAAACAGAAATAGAGTCATAGATAGAGAACAAACAGGTGGTTTCCAGAGGGGAGGGGAATAGGGGGAGGAGAAAAATAGGTGAGGGAGATTAAGAGGTACAAACTTCAAGTTATAAAATAAATGAGTTATAGGTATGAAATGTACAGTGTAGGGAATATAGTCAATAATTATATAATATCTTTGTATGGTGACAGATGGTAACTAGACTTATGGTGGTGATCATTTTCAAATGTATAGAAATACCAAATCTCTGTGTTGTGTAACAGGAACTACCATAATGTTGTACATCAATTACACTTTAAAATCAACCAACCAACCAACCAAACAAACAAACTCATAGAAAAAGAGATCAGATTTTTGGTTACAAGTGGCGGGGACTTGGGTGAAGGGGAATTGGATGAAGGTGTTCAAAAAGTACACACTTCTAGTTATAAGATAAATAAGTACCAGGGATGTAACATACAACATGATAAAAATAATTAATACTGCTGTGTGTTATATACGAAAGTTGTTACGGGAGTAAATCCTGAGTTCTTATCATAAGAAAAATTTTTTTCTATTTCCTTAATTTTGTATCTGTATGAGAGGATGGATGTTCACTAAACTTACTGTGGTAATCATTTCATGATGTATATAAGTCAAATCATTATGCTGTACACCTTAAACTTATACAGTGCTGTATGTCAATGATATCTCAATAAACTGGAAGAAAAATAAATAATAAAAGATTTTGCACATCAAAATAAATAAATAAAGATGAAGAGGTTAAGTAGTGAGGTTAAGTGACTTGCCCACGGCAACGGTGAGTGAGTGGTAGAGCTATAACTCAAACCCAGATTCGTGGGAAACAAGCCTAGCCCTGTCTTGATGAAAACGGTTCAGTATCATACAGTCCTTGGAACCAGAATCTTCTTATGAACGGCTCTCTTAAGACACATTCAAATAATTTCATCTCCTTCTCTGAGAATTTAAGAGACAGATATGCACTCCCAAACACACAGCCTCTTGAGTCTTGGTATAGACTATTCCTGGCCTTCTTGCCTTTGGACATCAATTTCATGCCATCACCATTTTCTAATTGAAGACAGCTTCCAGATCTAGTATACTAGGAGTATATTCTAGGATTGATCAGTTCAAATTCCTTCCTTTTGCATGGTTCATTCTTATAGAAAACCTGGGCCTATTCAGGCTGAGAAGGACCCCTCTCCCACGTGTCATGTTAGCACCCCTGCCAAAGTCCTTTCCCTGAAATCCACATTTCTTGGTATCTCTCTCTTCCCTTTCCCCACTCCCAGTTCCATTTAGGAATTCCTGTGCAGCTCACACTTGCCTCTGGGGTGGAGTATATAACCATCTTCTGATCATGTGACTGATTAACTCAGCTTAGGCCAGGAGTGCCACCCTTGAACTAGATTGAGTCCCAGGACTCTTTACAAGACTGCTGGGGCAAAGATGCTACCTCTTCTTTTTTGGCTAGATCTGAACAAGGAATCGTGTAGCAATGGGAGTTGCTTATGGCTCTCTTGGGACTGTGAGGGGACCCAGTCTTAGAATACAGTCAATACCCCAGAAGACGGTGGAGAAATGGAAAAGAAACAGTGATTGAGCTGCTGGGAAGGAGCTTGTCTGAAGCAAGTGCTCCCCTGGGGTTTTCAATCATGTGAACCAATAGATTTCCTTCCTTGTTTGGGCCTGATTGAGCCAGCTTTTCTGTTGTTTGCAATACAAGCATTTTAAATATACATTGTGCAATGATGAGTCATGTTTTTAATGTTCTCTCACTAGACTGTGGCTTCTTGACCCCTGAGAGAAAATTGGTTGAATGGATGAATGGGCAAAAGAAGTGAGGAAAGAGAGGCCATTTGCTCTTGTGTGTTGAGGGCTTAAGGCCATTGCCGTTTCACTAGCTATTTGTTTCTCTTCCTGATTCATGGACATTTACCAATTCCTCAAGAATCTTCAGTACTGATATCCATGGTTAGAAACATGTTTATCTTGGTGGTAAGGAGCCCAGCTCCACCAGATATCATTAAATCTTTGCAAAGCAAGGAATAACTCAAAGAGAATCCTCAGGATAAACTTGCATCTCTTATCACACAATAAACAGAAGAAGCTTTGACTCACCTATTTTTGTATCAGGGTCTTGGCAATAAAGCACTTGGGACATGGATGCCTGTGGGAGCCTCTCTGCAGGAACGTTGCCAATTGACTCCAAACTCACAGGGACTGGTATTTGGAGGCCTCAACAGCCTCCTGCTCCACAAATAAAGTCACAGGGATGAAAGTGGTGACGGTAGTTTAAGTAGATGTGGGTCTTTTGTCCTTTGCTTTGTGGGTCTAATGAACCGCTGATGCTTTTTTGTGCATTTATGTGCACCCCACCCCATACACCCATTCAAGGCAGCAGTGTCGGTCAAGAGTCTCAAAATAAAAAAGTGAGGTTGTCACTGAAGCCCCAGGAGAAAAAGAACCTGTGCAGGGATAGATTTCTTGCTGTTTCCCCTGGTTTTGCTTGCCCTGACTTTTGCCCCCTCCCCCTTTCACACCTCAAAGCCCCCTCCCCTTCACACCTCCCTTTCACCTCTCACACTCCCTTCCCTGCAACACACACAGAGGAACAGCTTTGCTCTTCGGGAAATGTTGGTCAGGAGGAAATGCCCTGGTTTTGGCCTTTGCTTTCACAGCATCAAAGGTCAGGGGCAGTAAGCACTGGGGAGGAAACATTGCATGCATAACTTTGAGTTAGCAAATCGGAATTAAGGGCTTTCAGACAGCAGTGACGAGAAAATAATGGGTGACAGATTCTAGGCCAGGCTCTGCCACCATTTTTGAAACTCTTGGCAAGTCCTTATGCTTCTCTGGACCTTGATTTCTTCAATAGCAACACAGGGAGCTTCTGGATAACAAAATAAGGCAAAATGGCTGCTACCATCTCAATACATCCTGCTGGCTACAAGAAAAAGGATGAAAGCTATTTTTTCCAGTTCCTCCAAGGTTTGTCCCACCAACACCTGTAGCTGCCAGGGAGCTTGTCTCCTGAATCCCTTGTCTCATCCCCACAGATGTCCAACAGCCTCCTGTCCTCACTCAGAGTCTCATTTCCAAAAGGCTCATGCTTCCTGCCATGCTGTCTCATCTAGGAATAGATAAAAGGAATATTCACTTGGTATGTGCTATGGTCTGAATGTTTGTATTCCCCCCAAGTTCATATGTTGAAATCCTAACCTCCAAAGATGAAGGTACTAGGAGGTGGGGGCCTTTGGGAAGTGCTTAGGTCATGAGGGTGGAGCTTTTATGAGTAGGATTGGTGCCTCATAAAAGAGGCTCCAGAGAAAGCCCTAAGCCCTTCCACCATGTGAAGATATATCTGCGACCCAGAAGAGAGCCCTCATGCTGGTGCCCTGATCCCAGACTGCCATCCTCAAGGACTGTCAGAAATTCATTTCTGTTGTTTATAAACTACCCAGTCAGTGGTATTTTATTATAGCTGCCCAAATGGACTAAAGCAGATGTCCAAATTGTGAGAATCACAACTGAAAGACCACCTGAAGGGGTGTCACAAAGAACCATACACCTGAAAAGGAGTACTATCCATCCACCATTCTATCAACAACCATTCATTCATTCACTCGTTCAACAAATATTTATGTTGAATTAATTCACTCACTCGACATGTATTACACTGCCAAGGTTTGGGGCTTCAAGAGTAAATAAGGTGTGGACATTCCTTTCTTGTTGTTTAGTTTAGTGGGAGACACATGTTAATAAGTAGCCCTAAAAACATTACAATGAAATTGCTTTTGACAGAGAAGCCATGGAGTGCTATGTCAGTGCACATGAGGGGCAACTATGTCCCTAGATTTCCAAAGAAAATGATATATAAGGATGAGCAGTAGGAGTTAGCAGAGGAAGAAGGGATGGGGGAGGGTCTACAGGGAGTGTTCCAGGAAGGAACGGCCTGCATCAAGGCCTGAAGGTGAGACCAGACACAGTGGATTACAACAGAGATTGCATGAGGATGGGGGTGTAGATTGCGGGGAAGCTTGAATCCTGTGGTAGTAATAAGGCACGTCTGTAGATTCTTGAGCAAGAGTGTGGCATGATAAAAATGCTTTAGGAAAACAATTAGTTTGTTTCGTATATTCAGCATGCATCAGAGGTGACAGAAACCAGAGGCAGGGACAGGAAGCAGGGGGTACTGGCAATAATGAAGACAAGGACCAGAGTGCCGGCCATGAAAACAGAGAGTAAAGAACTGGAAGCCAGACTGTCTCTCAGATGAGCCTATGCTGCACCAGGAGAGCCGGAAGAGAACTCTGCTAAGTAATAAATGAGCCCAGCAATTGCCATCCATTGGGTGGAATCTGCTGTCTATTCACCTGGACTTATTTATCTTCCTGGTTTTCAAACTGTGTCCAAAGATCCCTAGGGTTTCCCCAGAGGTGCTTTAGAGACTCCATTAAGCCAGGTTGATTCTACGTTGATCTATTTTGGACAAATAGAAAACCACTAGTCTACTTTTTCCACAATGTACATGTTCTATCCAAAGCCATCGTTCTTGGTACTTACTAACTTTTGATATGTTTGCGTCTAGACCACCATTCTCTCTTGGAAGTTTCTTAGCAATATCCCAACCAAGCTCCCACTAAAGATGTGATCACTCTTTTCCTGATGTTCTGTTTTCTGCTGTTCTTCACCCACTACCTAATTCCAAACCCAAAGAAAACCTGTTCTTAGCATCCCTCCCCATTTTAATTCTCTTTAAGCTCTCCTCTGGAGAGTGGAAAAAATTTATTATTGTTATCAACAGCAATCATAATAAAGCATGAAAACTGACTGATGAGTTTTTAGTTCAGCCAAACCTCTTGAAGAGAAACAGAAAACGAAAACAATATTTTTTCCTTGACTAGAATGATCATTTGTCAAAGGAAATAACAGAAATCCTGCACTTTGTGGGAGGAAGGGGGCAGATAGGAGGGAGGTAGAGGATGCTCAGGCACGATGCTTGGCTCAAAGAAGTTGTTCAATAAATGTTGGGTTCATAGTTTTCTCCACTCATTCTACAAACATGAACTCTGATCTCTAGGAGGAGTATTTATTTGCCTCCTGAGTTGTCTCTTGGCAATACTAATAAAGTCACTGTACAAATGATATCTAGTGTCTATCCGCTGGCTTGATTCCTGAGTTACCCGAGTTCTGCACAGTGAGCGAGAATCAAAGGCTCTCAGACCTGGACCGGGCCTTTAAAAATGACCCGAAGTCAGCTGACCAGGAAGATCCCTCCCAAGTTCTGCGAGTGTGTTTGGACATGTCCAGCCTCTCTGTCTTCGGACAACTCTGCTAGAAAATCTTCTTGATATTGAGCTGAAATTAATCAGCCCACAGCTTCTCTCTATTGCTCCAAGAAATCCAGCAGGGGTGGGGGACTGGGAGGCAGCACAGAATTATTCTAACTCCTCTCCCCATCGGCAATTGAATATCGGAAGTTTCCTACCACTAGGAAACTTCCTTTAGGTTGATTCCAGTCTATTATTAACCAGCATCCTTTGAGTAAATTCATCCAGCCTGTAAATAATCCACTTAATTTCATTTTTATCTTGTGAATAATTTACCCTCTTGAACAAAATAATATCATGAAAATTTTGTCAAATGACTTGGACAAGTCCAGAAACACCAAGGCTGCTGTGTTTTCTTTCTCTATCCAGGAAAATACCACAGTAGAAAATGTGTTCTCTGTGGACTCCTGCAGGTTCCTGGAGATCACAACTCTTTCACCTATGTGTTTATTACTCACCTTAATCACCAGCTTGGGAACCTCATTGAGAAACAGAAATTTTTATATTCTAAAAGAATCCTACTCAGTTAACTAAGGTAATGCTGGTAATTGAAGCAGATAAATCCCCACATCTCAGTGGTTTAACCCAGTAGCATATATTTCTCACTCATGTGAAGTCTGTAAGGGGCATTCCTGATTAGTGAGTGGTCCTATTTCCAAAGAGTAATTCAAAGCTCTTTGTTCCTTCTCTCTTGTAGTCCCATGATTTTCCTAACTGATATGCCTGATACAAATGATAATGCAGGATTAGATGAAAAAAAAAGAATTCAGTAGAAATAACAAGGAGAATTTCAGACTGACAGGGGAAGAAAAGAAAAAAAACAACAAAAAAAAAGCAGGGATGCAAAGAAATGCAGAGTATATGGCACACTCAAACTAGGGTATGGGGAAGGCTTCTAGACAGGAACCGTGCCTTCAGTTGAGGGATGAGGCCGACTTATGCCAATGACACAAGGAGGGAGCCGGGAAATGTATATCCTGACACCTGGCCTCACTCTCCTCCTGCAGGGATCCGCATTGTCCAAACAGAGCAATTAGCCAAAGGGCAGGGGAATTCACTGGTGTTTTCCCCACAGGTTGGTCTTCAGGACACAAAATGGGGGAGAAGGGTAAGAGTGGGTATGCAGCGGCAAACAGAAGACAGTAGCACAAGAATCACTAACCATTTTTGAGGTGAGAGTAGCGCAATCTGACTTGTGCTTTACAGAGATTAATTTGGTGGCAGTGGAAACAAAGATTGGAGTGGGGAGATACTGGAGACAGGAAGACTCTTAGGGAGGCAAGGGCCAGGACAGGGCAATGGTAGGACAAGAGGCAAGGGCTAAATACTGGAATCAGTGAATTGTTGGATATGAGAAACAAGAAAAGAGTTGAAGGGGACTCTAAAACTATAGTTTTAAAAGGAAGAGGATGAGTTCATTTGGGGACATGTTGAGTATAAATTGCTGTGGGACAACCATATGGAGATGTCCTGAGTCAGCCCAGCCCCATGGGAACTGATTTTGTCGTCTGGCTCTGCTGCTTTCTGGAAAGCTCTCGCAAATGACAAGATAGTAAGGCCTGGTCCAAAGTGAAATCATAGATGCCTATTTAAATAATCTTTCTCTTAAAAGAATCTCTGGGTAGCAAAAGATATTTTATATGATTTCCATATCTTTAAGAATTATTTATTTCATGCTACATTGCATTGTTTTCCAGAAGACATATGCTATAAATGAGTTCAAGGCAACATTTGCTACCTGAAATTTAAATTGCACTTAAAAGTGCCTGTTGGAGTATCTCCCAGAAGGAAGGAACTGAATCAGACCTTGTAAAATTTAGCGTTAGTCTCAAAAGCATGTTTTAAAACACAGATTGTCTCTGAATTCATTGCTTAAAAACATAAAAATCAGTATAACAGTTCACCAGGCTCAGATTCTTGCTTGCCAAATATTTGTCTAAAATTAAGGTCACTTTGATATCATAACAAACCCAATATTTGAGCTTATTCTTGACTGAATGTTGAAAACAACTTTTAAGAAATATGAAATATAACTCTAAATTGAACCTAAGTAAACAAACCTGGAATTTAATGTGGATGGCCTTAATCTACGTGTAGTCCCACAATTCCATTCATCTTTTTTATATCTTTACAGTCAACTATCTACAACAATTATCTTTCTAAAGGGATTTGGTTGATTTTAGTTTGAACCATTTTAAATAGAAATATACAACCATTTTTATATCTTCATACTTACGCATTGAAGTAATTACTCTTATATTAAGGCAGCTTTAATACCAATGACAAAAGATCAGAAAAACACTTCAAAAATAAAATAACTTAAAATTGCAGGTAAGATTCAGGATAAAGTAGGCATGTGATATTTAATCATGCATGTGATATCTCACAAATCTAACTGGTGTTATGAACATCTACTCTGACAACATTTTCAGTAAGTGAGTCACATTTCAAAGATGGTTGACTTTTCAGGGTCCTCAGTAGATTGGAAACTGTCCATTTCTTCTAAAAAGAAGTTTCTCTGACAATAAAGAAGTATGAGGTATTTGGGGGCCTCAGTTACTGCTGCCCTAATTATCAGCTATTCTAAACAGCATAGGCTGGGTTATGCTGTAACAGCAAATAACCTTAAACTCTCAGTAGTTTAAAACAGTGTTCATTTCTCATTCCGGTGTTATGTTCATCACCCTTTGGCAGGGGCCTCTGCTCCACATGTGTACTCAGGGAGCTAGGTTGGTGGGCCCTCCATTAACTGGAACATTGCTGATGACAATGACATGGGGAATAATCACTGGTAAACTTCTTAAAGACTTCCACTTGAAAAACATACATATCACTTCCATTTATATGGCCATTTATATCGGCCAAAAAAACAATATGACTACATCTAATGTCAGGAGAGTAGGGAAGATTAATTCTACTCATGCCCAGAAAGGGAGAGTTGGAAATATTGGTGAAAAGCACCAGTGTTTACCATACCAACCTTTGTTAGAATTTTGGTTTTAGTTTCAACAATGAGTTGCCAGATCAAGTGCAATTGTAGAGGACTGAATTTTGCATTCAGTTCTGGATTTCAAGGACAAAAACATTGCTAGAATCAACATGAATTTGGTTATCTTGACACAGATTGGCCTGCCTGAAATCTGCCTGATATGGAAAGTTGAAGAGATGGTAGGAACATAACCCTAGTGAGCAATGGGTTTGTGGCCACTGGACATGTCAGAGTGAGATACCTTCCTTTTGGAAGAGTGATCCGCCTTCTGATCTCTCTCCTCCCAAAGTTGCTCAATCTTGAACAGCTCTAGCATTTTTACTTTGGAAATGCTGCATATATTTGTTGCTTAGGGAACTACTTCCTGACGAATGGTTTTAATTTTCTTTTTAACTCCTCATTTTTTGGTATCATCTGTATTTAGTTGAGAATAGTTTGGGAGGACATTAACTGAACTATTCTAGTTTCTTCTTTTCCAATTCATTACTTTTTATTTTGGATCAACTGACTTTTACCCCTCTGTTTTTAAATTTTTTCCCCCTAACTGGCTCACAATGTTGATTCTTAGGATTTTTGAAGAATGTAAGAATTTGGCATTGATCACATTGTCCCACATTGAACTCAAACACACACTGATTTCTCTCTCACTCTGATTTTTTATTTGTTTAAATTTTTTCTGAAACCAGGTGGGGTACAACTGAAGGGTTTTCTGTTTGTTTGTTTGTTTGTTTGCTTGTTTGTTTGTTTTAATTTTAAAAAGGCAATCTCCATATGGAAGAGCTTCTTCTAAATTTTGAACAATCAAGGAATTCCTTTAAACTGTTCTATAATCAGGAAGCATCAGAGCTTGGAATCAATTTAAGCCCTAGTTTGCTTTGAGGACAGACAGCATGAAAGCTCAACTTGGCAGAGAGAAAGAGCTGGCTTCAGGACAGAGTGTAAGCCAAATCTTTATGGAGGGTTCCATCCACCAATGGGCTATGGAATTGCTGGCTTGCTGGCTCTTAGTGATTTCCGGAGGAGAAAGAGGAAAAGAAGGCACTAGTCGAGTCCTATTCTCATAGAGCTCCTCCTTCTCTCTTCCTAAGGACAAATTATTTAAAAAGTTAGCATTCTTTTCACCCAGTCAGAGTGAGTATAAATAAAAGCCCACACGCCAATCACCCACAGTTTGAGTTTTATAAAGCAAATTAAAGTCTCATTAAATAATTAGAGCAGTTTTACGTGCACAGCAAAATTGAGCAGAAAGTACAGAGTTCCCATGTACCCCATCTCCACACATGCACAACATCCTCACCATCCATATCCTGCACCACAGTGGTACATTTGGTTACTCCTTCACTGAAGGAGTATGATCTTCCTTTCGTTATGCAGATCTGAGTTTCTGACTTATTATCCCTTTTCTCTCTTTAAAGAACTTCTTCTAACATTTCTTGCAAGTCAGCTCTACTGGCAAAACATTCCTTCAATTTTTATTTGAGAAAGTCTTTATTTCTCCTTCACTTTTGAAGGAGAATTTTGTAAGGAACAGAATTCTCTGTTGGTGGTGTTTTTCTTGCAACACTTTAAATATTTCACTCCACTCTCTTGCACATATGGTTTCTGATAAGTCAGACGTAATTCTTATTTTTGCTTTCCTATAGGTAAGCTGTTATTTTCCTCTGGTTTCTTCCCATATTTTTTTCTTTGTCTTTGATTTTTTTAAATTTAATTGCATTTATTTATTTTGGCTGTGCTGGGTCTTAGTTGTGGCATTCAGACTCTTAGTTGTGGCATGCATGTGGGATCTTGCTCCCTGACCAAGAATCAAACCTGGGCCCCCTGCATTGGGAGTGGAGAGACTTACCCACTGAACCACCAGGGAAGTCCCTGTCTTTGATTTTTTGATGTTTGAAGATGATGTGCCTGGGCATAGGGTTTTCTTTTTTGTTGTTGTTGTTTTTGTATTTATTCTTTAGTATTTAGTATATTTTAGTATTTATTTAGTATTTAGTATTTATCCTGAGTTGTGTTCTCTGAACTTCCTGGGTATGTGGGACGGTGTCTAATATTAATTTGGGGGTAATTTATCAGTTATTATTGCTTCAAATATTTCTTATCTTTTTTTCTTTCTTGTCCTTCTGGTATTCGCATTATGCCTATGTTACAGCTTTTATAGTTGTTCCACGGTTCTTGGATATCCTGTTCTTTTTTTTTTTTCAGTCTTTTTTCTCTTTGCTTTTCAGAGCCCACATTCTAGAATTCTGTGTCTCAACTGCCCACTGATTTCCCTTCATCCCCACTGCTATGGTGCAGCAAACACATATACACTGAGGGAGCTCTACGGTAAGGATTACTCAGCTATGACTGAGTGAGGTGTAGGCATCCATGTGTCTGTCTTTCCCTTTGGGCACTCAACTTCCCCTCTGCTACCTTTCAGTCTGGAACATGGCCTGGGAAGCCAGAGTTGTTCAGAGAATGGGCTCTATTTTTGTGTGTCTAGGATCCTTTAGTCAATACTTCCACGAACTGAGGCTGGTTATTTAACTTCTTTTGCTTCAGTTTCCTCTACTGTAAAATGGGCATGATGATAATAGGACTGAAATATAAAGTATGTAGCAAAAGATGCTATTCCTTTATTCCTTGCTAATACTGGCCACATATATTGAGGCCTACCAGATGCCAGGTGTTGTTCGGAGTGCAGGTTTTGGTAGGTAGAATAAGGAGAGATGGTGTGATGTGAGAGTGAGGGGGGTGCTAAGGACATGACATGAGAGAAAAAGAAAGAGCACCAAAAAAGGAGTTAAGAGTTGCAGAATAGCCAAAGCTGAAGTTTAGTTCAAAACAAACTTCATTTCTTTTGCAGTTCCAATTTTCCTAGACCAACTCCTGACTGATTATCCAGAACCTCTAAACACCAGGAATGTGGATGAGGGAGGGAGTGAGAACCGATATCCCAATTCTCCCCACCTCTCCCTCCAAGGAATCCAGGGCTTCATTTGGACCCTTTTTAACTCCTCGCTCCTGTACTGTCTTCCTGGCAGAGGCTCTGTAACTCCACTTACTTGAACAGATGAAGGCAGCTCAGATTCAAAGTTCTGAGTGTTTTTCGCCATGTTCCAGCTGAGTCATCCAGGTCAGCACAAGGTTTTCCTAGTCCAGGATGTGGAAGATGGCATTTTAACTGCAGCTGGAGATTTCACAAATCCAGAAAATGCCAGAGGAAAGGACTAAGGGAGTAACCGAGGGTGGCTTATGTGAACAGCAGCCCTCCTTAACATTTGTTCAGGGCTTCCCAACCAGCCAGGGACAAACACAGGAGAGGTTCAGTGACCTTCTCAGGATTGCACAGCTCAAAAGAAAATGGTGGGGCTTCCTGATGCACATTTCTTAATTTGTTTGTTTGTTTTTTAGTGACCTGTTGACTACCTCCTGTTATTTGAACTGTTACAGTTTTCCAGGCTTGATCAGACTACAATTGCATAAGAAAAAGCATAAGAATATTCTTACAATCTCAAGGTAGAAAAGGATTTCTTCACTAAGACACGGAGGAATCAACTGCAAAAGAAAATATTATTTATGGTGGGATTTTTTGGATATAAATTTAAAATTTTTAATGTAGTCAAATTTATCAAAGAGTAAACACCAGCTACTGACGGGGAGAAGATAACTGACCTTCATAATCACCAAAGGAAAAATATCCAGCCCATAAGAAGAATTCCTACATCAACAGGAAATAAAAAGCTAAAATATCCAATAGAAAAATAGGCTAAGGACATAACCCAGCAACACACATAAGAGGAACCAGAATAAGAAATAAATATGAGCAATGCTCCATCTTCCTAGAAATCAAGAAAATTCAATTAAACAACTGTGAGATCTCAATTCTCCATAATATCTCCAATACTTGGGGGTGTCAGACTTTTCCTTTTTTGTCAGTCTGATGAGTATGAAATGGTAACTCTTATGTAATGCTGGCAGGGATGTGAATTGGTACAACCAATGTGGAGAATAACTTGATAACATATAAAGATGTGTCTACAATTAGACTCATCAACTTTATTCTATGTGTCTACTTCTCAGAGATTTTCACACATACACCAGGATACACAGGTGAGAAAGTTTCATTTGTGGCATGTTCATCATTGTGAAAAACTGGAAATAACATAAATATCCATCAACAGAAGAGTGTATCAGTAAATTGTGCTATATTCACACAGTGGAAGCTTCTATAGCAGCTAAAATTAACGAAATAAAGCTACATGTATGTATCTACAGGTATAAATCTCAAAGACATTGTTGATGAGAAAAGCAAGTTGCAGATGGATAGCATACTCTTGATATCATTTTTATAAAGATTTTAAACATGCAAAACCATAGTAAATACTGTTAATGGATACATGTACATGTGGTAAAGACATTTCTTGGGAAAAATAAATACAAAATTGAAGATAGTGTTGGCTTCTATGAGGAGCAAAGGAGGGAAATGGGATTGGAAGAGATACACAGGAGGCTTCAACTATATCTAAAATGCTTTTATTTTTTTCCTTAATGTTTTGCCATATTTTATTAAATCTTTAAAAATCGTTCTGAAGCAATCTATATGGTGGATACATAGGAGTAATGTTATTCTCTGTATTTCTCTATAGTGTGAAGTATTTCATAGTAATAAAAGAGAAAGAAATATCTCCAATGACAATGTGTAGATTATTTTGGAGGAGTAAGTCTGGGGATAAGAAGACCAATTAACCTGGTTAAGAAGCAGTGGCAATAAGGTGAGTAATTGTGAAGGGCCCAGATTATGGCAAAGGAGTGGGGATGGAGGGGAAGACATTTCAAAGGTAGAATCAACTGAGCTTGGGGATTCATTATATGTGGGAAATTAGAAAAAAGAAAGAATCAAAGACGAGCTAAGAGATTCACAACTTGAAAGGCGAGTTGGCTGATACAGTTGGGAATACAGGAGGAACATAGGCTGGGGTTGGCAGAATTGACAGGTTGGGTTTGAGGGATCCATGTGTCACTTAAGCACAGCCGTCCGGTAGAAATGTAGGCCTAGCCCTGGAAAGGGTGTCAATTAGGTTTCAGCCCTGTACCTTACATGTGCCCAGGCACTTATGTATCTACCCATACACATGACTCAGGAATTTCTTCAAGCTGCCACTCTTCCTTCTCTGATGGTTTAATCGTCATATCAACTCCATCTTCTTTGGAGGATTACTGGTTTGACTCTCCATTCTGATGTCATATACTCTGACTGCTCTTTTTCTTTCCAACCTCTGATTTCTTGCTGATAGCTCCCACTGCCAAACCCACCAGAAGCCAGAGGGCAAGGGAACTTGGGTGATGATGCAGCCTGTAAGAATCAGCCTTCTAGGGTTCAGAGCAAGACAGAGAAGGGTGGAGAATCGATCCTTGGTGGATGTGAGGGGATACCAATGGAGAATAGCCAGGATAGCCATGTTTGGTCCAAGAGTGAGAACATAACTTGATCCCTGTCAGCAGGACGGTGCTGTGCTATGACTAGCTCAGCCTAGACTATGGGTCACAGGCCGGGGGAAGAGGGTTTGTTACCAGAGGCAGGAAATTAGGAAACTTGCTAGGCCTTGAAAATCTACTACAAAGTCCAAATGAATAGTCTACTACAGTCATGCATGCAGATGTAGTAGGAAAACCACAGGAGTGCTTACTTCAGAAGAGGATGTAGTGAGGAGAGGAGATGGACAAAGCCAAAGATATACCCAACTAAAGTACTGACATTTAGGGAAGAACTCTCAGAAGAAGAAATGCTTACAAAGTGACTGAGAATAAGCAACCAGATTGGTAGGAGGAACACGAGAGTGTGGTCTTACTAAAACCGAGGGAGCAGAGAGTTTCAAGAAGACAATGGTCAAGAGTGTAAAATGCAGAACCAATAACGCCAAGTGGAAGCGTGTAAGTGGGAAAGGGGAAGACGAGGAGGAGAAAACAGTTATAGCTTTGGAGATGACTGAATTCCCTGAAAGGGTGCACTGAAAGGAAAGAAAGAAGAGAGCCGTGGGACGATGATGAAATGATAATAACACAGATAGTCAGGAAAGAACAGAAAAGGTCAACTCAGTACATCCCGACCCCAAAACAGCTTTGTGGGGAATAAGATCTGGATTATATCTGATAATTACAGTTATTTAAAAACAGAAATGGGTTCTTATATTATCCTCTTTCAATTACATCTTTATGTGGACCCATTAGATTCTGGAGCCTCCCATAACTTTCTCCATCTTCGAATTATAGCCCATCAAACTGTCTTTCTAGGGGGAAGAAGGAGAGGGGAACTGCCATCCAGCGGCAGAGTGAGGCATGGAAGACAAAGGTGGTGACAGAGCACAGCTGGGGCCACAGGAGGCCCAGATCGAAGTCCCAGTTCTGCCATGACCACATTGCTAAACACAGGGCCACTTGCCCATGTCCATAGGCCTCATTTGGGGTTGGATTGGGTGCTCCCTAGTGCTGCTTTCATCTTTGACTGAAGCATTTCATTCTCAGTGCTCACAGATGTGCTACCTGAGAGGGGTCTTTGGGAGGTGCTCTCCTCAAAACTCAGAGCAGATTCTAGGGCCCTTCACCAGTTTCTCTTTCCACAGGTCGACGTGGAGCAAAGGTGCCTGCTCGGCAGGCAAGGAGAGAGCCCTTAGCAGGCAAGGAGCTGGCTCAGTGCCTAGAGCAGGTGCTCAGAAAACGGGCAGGGCGTGGCCTGCGCTGGATGGAAAGTCTGAGGCCGGGTGGTGTGCTCGGGGCCAGAACACTTTGGGAGGAGCTGCCAAAATCATTCAGACAAGCACCTGGGGGAATTTCCGTTGTCCCCAAAGTACCTTTTAATTTGAAAATAATTAGGAGGCAGGTCAGAGGGTTTTTCATCACTTGGCAGCGGGTGACAGTGCCTGGTCTTGTAGAGCCACTCTATGCAGTTACAGGCCCCAATTAGGTGTGAGAAGAGGTTACTGCTGCCTGCCAGCTGGGGGAGAGCCAGGCAGCCTGTCATCTCTTGTCTCATAAATACCAGGGGCTCCAGCACCAGGCCCAGAAAGACCAATGACACCATTCATCACATAAAACTTGCCAAACACTGGAGGAAGCTCACAGGTTCTGCAGCAAATCTTTTCACCCAAGGGCCTGAGATGACACCACTCAGAGATTTCTGCAAGTAGAGATGCAGGTGATATAGCCAGTATAAGAGGACAGTCCGTTTCTGAGTTCCACCAAAAAGAAATATGAACAGAGAAGTCTTTACTGATGATTTTGGAGCAGAAATGGAGTCTCATGCCACAGCAAGGCAAGGAACTTCATATGAAGGGCAGCCCCCAGCACCTCTTCAACAGCCTGTGAGCCCTCACGATTGGGCTGTTTGACCTGGTTCTCAACTCTCTGCACTTTGTGCTTTCTCCTTCCTCCTTCCATTCCTTCCCTTGTCTTCCCCCTTCATCTCCAAAGCAAAAGCAAATTTCTCTGCATGTCCAGTGCAGGCCAGTTTTACTTTATTCTTTGAAGTTCTATGGCCAAAAAACACCCAGGCCCTCAGGGTCCCCAAAACATTTCCAAACAACAGCTATCAAGATAATAAAATAAGGCTTTCAAGCAATTTATAAATATTGCCTAATAGAAAGTCTTCTCAACCCTGTCCTACATCAAGAGAAAGTAAATGTTTTGATACTCGGAGGCAAAGTCAAAATACCAGCCTGGTTCTCTAACATACAGTGTGAATATTGGGGAAAACCCTCCTCAACTTTACAAACCTCCAGATCAGAATGTTCCCTCAGACACATGCTCCCAGGGCAGGAGAAGTTCCTTTTCACCTCCCACCTCTTCTTCTCTCATTTTCCTTCCCTCTCCCGAAGGACAAACCCAACCACAAGGTGACCTAGGCCACGAAGTCAGGGGCGCATCTCTCCAGCTCTGCGACTGCCTCTCACCCTCAACCCATCCCCCATCTCCTGCCCCTGCTGGCAGTGGAGCAGACCCGCTGATGTGAGCAGGCGGAGAGCAAAGCGCAGGAGGTGGCCGTGACGACAGGGCCCCAGAGAGCAGGCAGCGTGGGGACAAGATGGTCATGATCCCACACTGCAGGACTAC
This sequence comes from Tursiops truncatus, assembly GCF_011762595.2. NCBI lineage: Eukaryota > Metazoa > Chordata > Mammalia > Artiodactyla > Delphinidae > Tursiops > Tursiops truncatus. The sequence goes on from NC_047036.1 coordinate 41,741,199, forward strand.
TGGCCACACCGCCTCTGCGCCTGAATTTGAGGATATGGTGTCACTATTTTGGGGTATGTCAAGCGAGTGCCTTAAGCACTTTGACAATTTAAAATCCTAATTGACTTTTTCCTTCACATCAATTGCAGGGAAGTGATACCCTTTCTGGAATGGGATTACTTCTTTCTTTGATTGGCAGCCTGAGGCAAGTCTCTCCCTAGAACTCTGGGTTCCCAGTCAACAATTAGCAGCGGAACCTGCAGAATCCTATGGAATGTTAATGTGGGGCTGCCTGCATTTGCCAGCTGGTTGTCTTCACCACAATCCTTTAATTTCCTAGTACCCCGTTCTCCTTTAACCCCATCCCTCCCCAGACCAATACAAGCATCTGAAGGTAAATAAACCCATCAAGGGAGCTCATAACCCTAAACACCTCCATTTTATTGAAGCCAGTAAAACAGGCCAGTTAAACTTTCCCAACGTTCTTCGACTGCCACCCCCAAAACCGCAAAATATCCCAGCTCTGTCTTCAATGTATCTCTTTTACTTGTTAAAAATAGATGTTCCTGGATCTAGTATGTATTGCAAAAATAAAACTCATTTGCAAAACCAACAAAGGACTTAAGACATTGCATTTCCATCGATCTGAACGGGACGAGTGCAAACAGATTCAGCATTGAGCTGCCACAGCTTGATGATATTAACCTCAACATGCTATGGTTGTGACAAAAGGGTACAAGATGAATAAAGCCTAAGGAGGTAATGTATAACATGGTGACCAGAGTTGACAAAACTGTATTGCATAATTGAAATTTGCTAAGGGAGTAGAACTTAAATGTTCTTACAAAAAAAAAAAAAGTTAAGTGTGTGAGGTGACGGTGTCCATTATAACTTAAAGGGAGGGAACCCTTTCCCAATGTAAATGTGTGTCAAATCATCACAGTGTTCACTTAAATATCATATTTGTCAATTATACCTCAATAAAGCTGGAAAAGAAGGGTATGAATGTGTACTTGTCTTCAAATATAGAATAATTTAATCAGATTCTCTTCTCAATGATTTGGGGTGTAGAGTGGGTGGAGGAAGGAATGAAACTTGTTACTGACCTTTTCCAGTTGGTACCCAACAAGGGTCCTTCTGCAGGGTGTCCTTCGAGCCAATAGAACGAGACTGAGTTTAGTTCAGAAGCAAAGGAAAGCTTTATTCTTTGATCAAAGAGTGGAGAGGTGCCAGCTCGAGTTCTAGAGTACAACTCTTCCCACAGGCCAGCTATTGTTGGGCTGCTTCACAGGGCTCTCCTCAGTGGGGGGGGGAAGGGGGAGGGGGGACGGGCAGAGCACTCCTGCACAGGCGTGCTGTTCACAGCGGGGTCTCTGTGCACTGCGTGCCATCGCCATATTTTTTTTTATTTTTTACATCTTTATTGGAGTATAATCGCTTTACAATGGTGTGTTAGTTTCTGCTTTATAACAAAGTGAATCAGTTATACATATACATATGTTCCCATATCTCTTCCCTCTTGCGTCTCCCTCCCTCCCATCCTCCCTATCCCACCCCTCCAGGCGGTCACAAAGCACCGAGCTGATCTCCCTGTGCTATGCGGCTGCTTCCCACTAGCTATCTACCTTACGTTTGGTAGTGTATATATGTCCATGCCACTCTCGCGCTTTGTCACAGCTTACCCTTCCGCCTCCCCATATCCTCAAGTCCATTCTCTAGAAGGTCTGTGTCTTTATTCCCGTCTTACCCCTAGGTTCTTCATGACGTTTTTTGTTCCTTAAATTCCATATATATGTGTTACCATATGGTATTTGTCTTTCTCTTTCTGACTTACTTCACTCTGTATGACAGACTCTAGGTCTATCCACCTCATTACAAATAGCTCAATTTCGTTTCTTTTTATGGCTAATATTCCATTGTATATATGTGCCACATCTTCTTTATCCATTCATCCGATGATGGACACTTAGGTTGTTTCCATCTCTGGGCTATTGTAAATAGAGCTGCAATGAACATTTTGGTACATGACTCTTTTTGAATTATGGTTTTCTCAGGGTATATGCCCAGTAGTGGGATTGCTGGGTCATATGGTAGTTCTATTGGAGTTTTTAAAGGTACCTCCATACTGTTCTCCACAGTGGCTGTATCAATTTACATTCCCACCAACAGTGCAAGAGGGTTCCCTTTTCCACACCCTCTCCGGCATTTATTGTTTCTAGATTTTTTGATGATGGCCATTCTGACTGGTGTGAGATGATATCTCATTGTAGTTTTGATTTGCATTTCTCTAATGATTAATGATGTTGAGCATTCTTTCATGTGTTTGTTGGCAGTCTGTATATCTTCTTTGGAGAAATGTCTATTTAGGTCTTCTGCCCATTTTTGGATTGGGTTATTTGTTTTTTTGTTATTCAGCTGCATGAGCTGCTTATAAATTTTGGAGATTAATCCTTTGTCTGTTGCTTCATTTGCAAATATTTTCTCCCATTCTGAGGGTTGTCTTTTGGTCTTGTTTACGGTTTCCTTTGCTGTGCAAAAGCTTTGAAGTTTCATTACGTCCCATTTGTTTATTTTTGTTTTTATTTCCATTACTCTAGGAGGTGGGTCAAAAAGGATCTTGCTGTGATTTATGTCATAGAGTGTTCTGCCTATGTTTTCCTCTAAGAGTTTGATAGTTTCTGGCCTTACACTTAGGTCTTTAATCCATTTTGAGCTTATTTCTGTGTATGGTGTTAGGGAGTGATCTAATCTTATACTTTTACATGTACCTGTCTAGTTTTCCCAGCACCACTTATTGAAGAGGCTGTCCTTTCTCCACTGTACATTCCTGCCTCCTTTATCAAAGATAAGGTGACCAAATGTGAGTGGGTTTATCTCTGGGCTTTCTATCCTGTTACATTGATCTGTTTTTGTGCCAGTACCATACTGTCTTGATTACTGTAGCTTTGTAGTATAGTCTGAAGTCAGGGAGCCTGATTCCTCCAGCTCTGATTTTTGTTCTCAAGATTGCTTTGGCTATTCGGGGTCTTTTGTTTTTCCATACTAATTGTGAAACTTTTTGTTCTAGTTCTGTGAAAAATGCCAGTGGTAGTTTGATAGGGATTGCATGGAATCTGTAGATTGCTTTGGGTAGTAGAGTCATTTTCACAATGTTGATTCTTCCAATCCAAGTACATGGTATATCTCTCCATCTATTTGTATCATCTTTAATTTCTTTCATCAGTGTCTTATAATTTTCTGCATACAGGTCCTTTGCCTCCTTAGGTAGGTTTATTCCTAAGTATTTTATTCTTTTTGTTGCAATGGTAAATGGGAGTGTTTTCTTGATTTCACTTTCAGAATTTTCATCATTAGTGTATAGGAATGCAAGAGATTTCTGTGCATTAAGTTTGTATCCTGCTACTTTACCAAATTCATTGATTAGCTCTAGTAGTTTTCTGGTAGCATCTTTAGGATTCTCTATGTATAGTATCATGTCATCTGCAAACAGTGACAGGTTTACTTCTTCTTTTCCGATTTGGATTCCTTTTCTTTCCTTTTCTTCTCTGATTGCTGTGGCTAAAACTTCCAAAACTATGTTGAATAAGAGTGGTGAAAGTGGGCAACCTTGTCTTGTTCCTGATCTTAGTGGAAATGGTTTCAGTTTTTCACCATTGAGGACAATGTTGGCTGTAGGTTTGTCATATATGGTCTTTATTATGTTGAGGAAAGTTCCCTCTATGCCTACTTTCTGCAGGGTTTTTATCATAAATGGGTGTTGAATTTTGTCGAAAGCTTTCTCTGCATCTATTTAGAGGATCATATGGTTTTTCTCCTTCAATTTGTTAATATGGTGTATCACATTGATTGATTTGCATATATTGAAGAATCCTTGCATTCCTGGAATAAACCCCAGTTGATCATGGTGTATGATCTGTTTAATGTGCTGTTGGATTCTGTTTGCTAGCATTTTGTTGAGGATTTTTGCATCTATGTTTATCAGTGATATTGGCCTGTAGTTTTCTTTCTTTGTGACATCCTTGTCTGGTTTTGGTATCAGGGTGATGGTGGCCTCGTAGAATGAGTTTGGGAGTGTTCCTCCCTCTGCAATATTTTGGAAGAGTTTGAGAAGGATAGGTGTTAGCTCTTCTCTAAATGTTTGATAGAACTCGCCTGTGAAGCCATCTGGTCCTGGGCTTTTGTTTGTTGGAAGATTTTTAATCACCGTTTCAATTTCAGTGCTTGTGATTGGTCTGTTCATATTTTCTATTTCTTCCTGATTCAGTCTTGGCAGGTTGTGCATTTCTAAGAATTTGTCCATTTCTTCCAGGTTGTCCATTTTATTGGCATAGAGTTGCTTGTAGTAATCTCTCATGATCTTCTGTATTTCTGCAGCATCAGTTGTTACTTCTCCTTTTTCATTTCTAATTCTATTGATTTGAGTCTTCCTTTTTTTCTTGATGAGTCTGGCTAATGGTTTATCAATTTAGTTTATCGTCTCAAAGAACCAGCTTTTAGTTTTATTGATCTTTGCTATCGTTTCCTTCATTTCTTTTTCATTTATTTCTGATCTGATTTTTATGATTTCTTTCCTTCTGCTAACTTTGGGGGTTTTTTGTTCTTTCTCTAATTGCTTTAGGTGCAAGGTTAGGTTGTTTATTCGAGATGTTTCCTGTTTCTTAAGGTAGGATTGTATTGCTATAAACTTCCCTCTTAGAACTGCTTTTGCTGCATCCCATAGATTTTGGGTCGTCATGTCTCCATTGTCATTTGTTTCTAGGTATTTTTTGATTTCCTCTTTGATTTCTTCAGTGATCACTTCGTTATTAAGTAGTGTATTGTTTAGCCTCCATGTGTTTGTATTTTTTACAGATCTTTTCCTGTAATTGATATCTAGTCTCATAGCATTGTTGTCAGAAAAGATACTTGAAAAAATTTCAATTTTCTTAAATTTACTAAGGCTTGATTTGTGACCCAAGATATGATCTATCCTGGAGAATGTTCCATGAGCACTTGAGAAAAATGTGTATTCTGTTCTTTTTGGAAGGAATATCCTATAAATATCAATTAAGTCCATCTTGTTTAATGTATCATTTAAAGCTTGTGTTTCCTTTTTTATTTTCATTTTGGATGATCTGTCCATTGGTGAAAGTGGGCTGTTAAAGTCCCCTACTATGAATGTGTTACTGTCGATTTCCCCTTTTATGGCTGTTAGTATTTGCCTTATGTATTGAGGTGCTCCTATGTTGGGTGCATAAATATTTACAATTGATATATCTTCTTCTTGGATCGATCCCTTGATCATTATGTAGTGTCCTTCTTTGTCTCTTGTAATAGTCTTTATTTTAAAGTCTATTTTGTCTGATATGAGAATTGCTACTCCAGCTTTCTTTTGATTTCCTTTTGCATGAAATATCTTTTTCCATCCCCTTACTTTCAGTTTGTATGTGTCCCTAGGTCTGAAGTGGGTCTCTTGTAGACAGAAAATATATGGGTCTTGTTTTTGTATCCATTCAGCCAATCTGTGTCTTTTGGTGGGAGCATTTAGTCCATTTACATTTAAGGTAATTATCGATATGTATGTTCCTATTCCCATTTTCTAAATTGTTTTGGGTTCGTTATTGTAGGTCTTTTCCTTCTCTTGTGTTTCTTGTTCAGAGAAGTTCCTTTAGCAGTTGTTGTAAAGCTGGTTTGGTGGTGCTGAACTCTCTCAGCTTTTGCTTGTCTGTAAAGGTTTTAATTTCTCCATCAAATCTGAATGAGATCCTTGCTGGTTAGAGTAATCTTGGTTGTAGGTTTTTCTCCTTCATCACTTTAAATATGCCCTGCCAGTCCCTTCTGGCTTGCAGAGTTTCTGCTGAAAGATCAGCTGTTAACCTTATGGGGATTCCCTTGTGTCTTATTTGTTGTTTTTCCCTTGCTGCTTTTAATATGTTTTTTGTATTTAATTTTTGACACTTTGATTAATATGTGTCTTGGCATATTTCTCCTTGGATTTATCCTGTATGGGACTCTCTGTGCTTCCTGGACTTGATTAACTATTTCCTTTCCCATACTAGGGAAGTTTTCAACTATAATCTCTTCAAATATTTTCTCAGTCCCTTTCTTTTTCTCTTCTTCTTCTGGAACCCCTATAATTCGAATGTTGGTGCGTTTAATGTTGTCCCAGAGGTCTCTGAGACTGTCCTCAGTTCTTTTCATTCTTTTTACTTTATTCTGCTCTGCAGTAGTTACTTTCACTATTTTATCTTCCAGGTCACTTATTCGTTTTTCTGCCTCAGTTATTCTGCTATTGATCCCATCTAGAGTATTTTTAATTTCATTTATTGTGTTGTTCATCATTGTTTGTTTCATCTTTAGTTCTTCTAGGTCCTTGTTAAATGTTTCTTGCATTTTGTCTATTCTATTTCCAAGATTTTGGATCATCTTTACTATCATTATTCTGAATTCATTTTCAGGTAGACTGCCTATTTCCTCTTCATTTGTTAGGTCTGGTGGGTTTTTATCTTGCTCCTTCATCTGCTGTGTGTTTTTCTGTCTTCTCATTTTGCTTATCTTACTGTGTTTGGGGTCTCCTTTTTGCTGGCAGCAGGTTCGTAGTTCCCGTTGATTTTGGTGTCTGTCCGCAGTGGCTAGGGTTGGTTCAGTGGGTTGTGTAGGCTTCCTGGTGGAGGGGACTAGTGCCTGTGTTCTGGTGGATGAGGCTGGATCTTGTCTTTTTGGTGGGCAGGTCCACGTCTGGAGGTGTGTTTTGGGGTGTCTGTGGACTTATTATGATTTTAGGCAGCCTCTCTGCTAATGGGTGGGGTTGTGTTCCTGTCTTTCTAGTTGTTTGGCATAGGATGTCCAGCACTGTAGCTTGCTGGTCGTTGAGTGAAGCTGGGTGCTGGTGTTAAGATGGAGATCTCTGGGAGATTTTTGCCGTTTGATATTATGTGGAGCTGGGAGGTCTCTTGTGGACCACTGTCCTGAAGTTGGTTCTCCCACCTCAGAGGCACAGCACTGACTCCTGGCTCCAACACCAAGAGCCTTTCATCCACACGGCTCAGAATAAAAGGGAGAAAAAGTAGAAAGAAAGAAATAGTAGAAGAAAAAAGAAAGAAAGAAAGAAAGAAAGGAAGAAAGGAGGGAGGGAGGGAGGGAGGAAGGAAGAAAGGAAGGAGGGAAGGAAGGGAAAAAAGAAAGAAAGAAGATAAAGTAAAATAAAATAAAGTAAGATAAAATATAATAAAGTTATTAAAATAAATAATTATTAAGAGAAAAAAAAATTTTAAAAAAACGGACGGATAGAACCCTAGGACAAATGGTGGAAGAAAAGCTATACAGACAAAATCTCACACAGAAGCATACACATACACACTGACAAAAAGAGGAAAAGGGGAAAAAAAATCATAAATCTTGCTCTCAAAGTCCACCTCCTCAATTTGGGATGATTCGTTGTCTAAAGGAGGGAAGGAAGGAAAGAAAGAAAGAAAGAAAGAAAGAAGATAAAGTAAAATAAAATAAAGTTATTAAAATAAAAAATAATTATTAAGAAAAATTAAACAAAAAAAACAGACGGATAGAACCCTAGGACAAATGGTGGAAGCAAAGCTATACAGACGAAATCTCACACAGAAACATACACACTCACAAAAAGAGGAAAAGGGGAAAAAATCATAAATCTTGCTCTCAAAGTCCACCTTCTTAATTTGGGATGATTCATTGTCTATTCATGAATTCCACAGATGCAGGTACATCAAGTTGATTGTGGAGCTTTAATCCGCTGCTTCTGAGGCTGCTGGGAGAGATTTCCCTTTCTCTTCTTTGTTCTCACAGCTCCCAGGGGCTCAGCTTTGGATTTGGCCCCGCCTCTGCGTGTAGGTCCCCGGAGGGCGTTTGTTCTTCGCTCAGACAGGACGGCGTTAAAGGAGCCGCTGATTCGGGGGCGCTGGCTCAGTCAGGCCGGGGAGAGGGAGGGGCAAGGAGTGAGGGGCGAGCCTGCGGCGGCAGAGGTCAGCGTGACGCAGCAGCCTGAGGCGTGCCGTGCGTTCTCCTAAGGAAGTTGTTCCTGGATCCTGGGACCCTGGCAGTGGCGGGCTGGACAGGCTCCCCGGAAGGGGGGTGTGGAGAGTGACCTGTGCTCGCACACAGGCTTCTTGGTGGCGGCAGCAGCAGCCTTAGCATCTCATGCCCGTCTCTGGGGTCTGCGCTTTTAGCCGCGGCTCGCGCCCGTCTCTGGAGCTCCTTTAAGCGCACCAGGAAACAAAGAGGGAAGAAAAAGTCTCTTGCCTCTTCGGCAGGTCCCTCCCGGCTAGCCGTGGCGCACTAACCCCCTGCAGGCTATGTTCCTGCTGCCAACCCCAGTCCTTTCCCGGCGCTCCGACCGAAGCCCAAGCCTCAGCTCCCAGCCCCGCCCGCCCCGGCGGGTGAGCAGACAAGCCTCTCGGGCTGGTGAGTGCCGGTCGGCCCTGATCCTCTGTGTGGGAATCTCTCCGCTTTGCCCTCCGCACCCCTGTTGCTGTGCTCTCCTCCACGGCCCCGAAGCTTTCCCCCTCCGCCACCCATAGTCTCCGCCCGCGAAGGGGCTTCCTAGTGTGTGGAAACGTTTCCTTCTTCCCAGCTCCCTCCCACTGGTGCAGGTCTCGTCCCTGTTCTTTTGTCTCTGTTTATTCTTTTTTCTTTTGCCCTACCCAGGTACGTGGGGACTTTCTTGCCTTTTGGGAGGTCTGAGGTCTTCTGCCAGCCTTCAATAGGTGTTCTGTAGGAGTTGTTCCACGTGTAGATGTATTTCTGGTGTATGTGTGGGGAGGAAGGTGATCTCCGCGTCTTAGTCTCCCGCCATCTTCCCGGAAGCCCCTCTGCCATCTTGAATTGAGGTGCCGTGGGCAGCTCTTCTCCAGGCAGCCACGGAGCTGAGGTGTCAGGCTGGCGGTTAGGTGCTGGAAACTCTAATCTGACATGTTAGGTGCAAGGCCTCTGCACACGGCCCCCTATAGGCAAGTGAAACTAGACTAAGCACAAAAGAAGACTTTAGACCTTATCTTATTATTTATATTCCATCTTACTTTCCCTGGGGTCCCTAGTGGGCTTTGCCAGTGACACTTTACCTCTACCACCCCCTTCTGTTTCCTCATACCCTCTCGACAAAGTTTATTGTCAAACTTGTTGATCTTTTCAGAGTGTGTTATTCAAACTGGACTGATAAAAATGGTAATATGTATCCTTTATTATAAATGAGACCGTTAATTTTGAAAAGTCAGACAAAATCACTCCATTGTGATTTTAATTAAAGCAACCTGGTCAGACAGTGGTTTTCTCTTGGGGGCACCAGAGCCAAGTCTCTCTACAAGATGAATGATAGCTTGTCTCCCGTGTCCTTATTTTAGAACTATTTCTACAATTCCCGTCCAGTTATAGACACTGCCGGCATCTGAGTGGCCCACTCGCCCACTCTCATTAGAGCACCTCTGAAGAAGAAATGTTTGTACCCCAATAAGGCCCAGAGGTTCAAATCAATGAAGACGTGAGTGTCACAGGCGGGGTCTCCCGGGAAGCAAACTTGAACAGAGAGAGCAGTGTGTGGGCTGCTTCTGAAAGTGTGCTTGACACCTGCAGAAGGAAAGAGAAGAAATCAGGATTGAGCACCAGGAGAAGTTGAACTTCAATGCTGGATATCTCAATGGAAGACACAGTCAACCCTGCAGGGAGTTCTGAAGATGGAATCATATTCAGAGGGACCCCACGTTGGGGAAAGGAGGGAAAATACCTTATATCTCTTGTTGATTAGTCACTGGATATGGGCTGCCCAGGAAAAAGGTAAGACTCTGTGTGTGTGTGTGTGTGTGTGTGTGTGTGTGTGTGTGTGTGTGCGCACGCACGTGTAGGTCTCTCTTTGGCTGAGGCCATCCCTGTGGGGATGGCCAGCCAAAAGCAGTTTGTCTGCCGCACTCCTGGTAGGAATAATTCTTTCCTTCTTGAAGGGAGTGCTAAGTGGAGCACCACAGTGTCTACCACGCTGAATGATGTGGAAGTGAAGGAGTTATGGTAAAAGGATTGTGCCGTGAAAGCTGGTAGGATTGTTTCTTGCCTTTGAGGGAAATACAAAAGGAAGAATGCACTGAGAGTCAGGTAAGGTATTCCTTCACAAAGAACACTCTGTTGCTTATTTAGCACTGCTAGTGGATATTCTTGGCTTACCTGAACTGTAATCAAAAGGGTATAAATATTCTTATCCAAATCTAGATACCTAAAAAAAAAAGGGCAGGGGGTGGGGGATAGATAACCTATTCCTAGAGGACAGCTTTAGGACCCAAAGCGAGGCAGGGAGACACTCATCTTTCAGACAGTGTCTGGCCACTTTTACTTGAGCTAATCCAGGCTCATAAGTGGAGCAATTCGTGCAAATTTCTCAGTCTGTGTGTAGGTACATGAATATGTTGGAGGTGTTTGAATGCATCTTTTTTGTTTGTCCATTTGTTTTTTCTTTAAATTTATTTATTTATTTATTTTACTTTTGGCTGTGTTGGGTCTTCATTGCAGTGCGCGGGCTTCTCACTGCGGTGGCTTCTCTTGGTTTGGAGCACAGTCTCTAGGTGCACGGGCTTCAGTAGTTGTGACACACGGGCTCTAGAGTGCAGGTTCAGTAGTTGTAGTGCATGGGCTTAGTTGCTCCACGGCATGTGGGATGTTCCCGGACCAGGGCTTGAACCCATGTCCCTTGCATTGTCAGGCAGATTCTTAACCACTGTGCCACCAGGGAAGCCCCTGTCCATTTGTTTTTACAAAAATTTGGTAGTGCTCTTGGCCTTTTTGTAGCTTTATTCCTTGGAGATCTGTTTATTTTTTCTAAACATAAGAAACAACAGATATTTTATAGTGTGTATTTTAAAATTCTAATTTTGAAGTCTCTGTGGTCTTATTTCTGCTTATTCTCATTCCTGTTGTCTGGTTTATGTGACTGATCATATTTGACCATGTGCTGGTCATTGTACTTGAAATATAATTTAGGAATGATTGTTCAAGGCTGTGGTTCCTTGGACTATCTGGATGACCCAAACCTGGGTTGCAAATTCACACAACAGCTGGTGTACTTTTGGCTTTTCATTTGCCTGAGGGTACAGGCCTTTGGATCCCAGTTTAATATATTTGGGGAAGAAGTGAGACTCCCCAGTTCTGGTGGGCCCCAGGCTTTGACTTCTTCCTTTTGCTTTTTGAGGCCACCGAAACAGCACCTCAGCTTTGCGTGTGTCTTCATGTTTGATGGTTGCTGTTGGGTCAAAGTAGCTTCATGCGGTCAGTTTACCTCCCTGGATTTGCCTTCTAGATTTTTGCATATTAAGTCCTCACTATCTTGTTAGCTTTTAGGTTTTATTAGTTAAAAAAAGTAAAAAATTAATTTCACCCAGTTTTTCATTTATTTGTTTTGTTTGGGGTTTTTTTTAGTTGTTCTTATTGGAAGGGAGGAAACCTCTGGTGCTTCTTGTCTATGGCCAAAACCTGTGGCATTCTCTATGAGAATTCAAGGGAGATCAGGAGGCATCTTATTTAGTATCTCAAACTTTCAAGCTTATTTTGTTGGTTGAAGTTGAGTCAGATAGAATCATATATTAGCACTGCATTGTTCTAAGGACTTAAAATAAATAAAAATTGAAAATTCTCATTAAGCATGGATCTGATTTTCCATCTCAAATGTAACCACATAAATATAAGATGTTATATTAAATTATCATAATTTCTCTAAAACTAACAGAATGTGATACCCAAACTTTAAAAAATAAAGCTATAGAAATACATACATCATCAATGACATTTTCATTTTTAAGTTATTTAGAATTTACTGGAGGTGGGATTAACTTTTGATAGGTTATTTGAGGATGAGAAAATTAAAAAGGAGAAGTCAAGTATTTTTTTCAGTGCAGAGAGGCAGTTATTTTTAGTGATAGGAAGAAAATTCAGGTCTTCCTTATAATTATAGAGCTAGCACATAGTAATTACATGAGAAAAACCTCTCATAGATAACGATGCAATCTAAGCCATCCAGTTTAGGGTAATTTTCCTTATTTAAAAAGTGCCAAACACAATTAATGTTGAATAACTTTCAAAAGAATAATGAAATTTCATTTCCCCCATTCAAGAAGACTCCAACCTAGAGACACAAGTTCCTCATTTCAGGAACTAGTTACCCACAAATGAACCCTTATGACATAAGTGAAACCTGAAACTCTTCAAGTGCTAGATTTATTTCCATGAGGTTGATGTAAACCAAAAAGATTCATTCTCTCAAAGGAATTGTTTCATCTCCCCTGCAATGCTGTGTCTTATAATAGAGTTATTATTAGCTTTGACCACAGTTACATCACTGGGACAGCCTCCCCACCTGCTCGGACCAAGAGTGATGTCCCTGTCTCTGGAATGCTGCTTGCACTTCCTCTTCATACCACTCAACTGACACTTAGCTTTGCTAAATGTTACTTAGCCTTTTATGTGCATGGCTATCTCCTCAAGGAGACCGAACCCTTGAAGGGCAAGGGCCCTGCCACACCAGGCCTTGTTATAGGTCCCTGAAGTGCCCAGTCCCAGCACCTTCTACACAAGATGCTCAATACATGTTTGTTGATGGTAATGATAATTCATATTGTGACTTGGGCGAGAAATGTATCTTATTCATTATGTTGCCTCAGCTCCTAGCACATTCCCTGGCCCAGAATAGAAACTCAAGAAAAGTTTACTGAATGAATGAACAAATAAATGAAGGGATGAGTCCTTAGATAAAAATCTGGTTAGAAACATACACACAGAGAATGGAGATCATCATGATCAGATTATTTTTCAGGCTTTCTTTTTTCTTTCTTTCTTTCTTTTTTTCTTCTTTTAGTTTACCATGAAAGGATAGACAAACTATGACATGATCAGTTTAATCAAGTACCATTAAATCCCACACCCCTTTTACTTGTCTCAGGCATATAGGGTATAAAAGTCAAGTGTCCTGACTCTCCCGCCAGTGCCATATATTTTGTTTTGTGAACAAACTGAGAAGTCCAGTGTCTGTGACATTCCTTCCCTGATCTTCTGCTCTACTTTAGAAGGAGAATGTGGGACTTCCCTGGTGGTCCAGTGGTAAAGACTCTGTGCTCCCAACGCAGGGGGCATGAGTTCGATCCCTAGTCTGGGAACTAAGATCCTGCATGTCACAGGGCGTGGCCAAAAAAAATAAAAATTAAAAATAGAAGGAGAATGTGACCCATTCCCTGGAATTTGGAGAAAACAGGACATTGGAAAACCCTATTTGACCATAACAAGAGACAAGTGTCAAAATGGTATAAAGGAATAGCTTTAAATATCACTCCTCTCATCTAAAAGTTAAGTGTATCACCACTGGGTTAGCACTGAATTGTTCCTTTGCTAGAATATTATTTTCTTTATTAGATGCATTATTCTCTAAGATTCCTTTTAGCTCAAAGATCAGTGTTTTTGTAGGGAGTATAGAGTTTGGAGTTTGATGATCTGAATGTCAAATTCTAGCTTCACTTTTCACAAAGTTGACTTTGAGCAAATCATGTAATCTGCTAACACCCCGACCCCTGCCCAGTTATTCCTGTGTAGACTGGGGTTTATAATTCCTGCCCTGTTTCTCATAGCATAACCATGAGACTCATTGGGGAAATGCATATGAAAATCCATTAAGTATTAAACTATTCAGGTATTAGACATTAATGATAGTTAAAGAAGATAAATATCTTCCCAAGAGACTCGAGACCAGCGGGCTGAGCATTTCCTGAAGGGTGTTTCAGAGAACATGATTTTTTTTTTCACAAACGGTAATAGCCATGACATGACAAAATCATTTCAAACAAGAATGGGAAATTCTATGCTAAACAAAAGTAAGCAAATTCTTTTATTGTAGGACTTAGCAGAGCTGTTAACGTGGTCATGTGCTTTGTGAATCTCTGAGCATTTCCCAGTGTAAATGGACAGGGTATCTTACAGGATTAGGATTCCACGGAGTACAACTTGGGGAGCACTGAGCTAGTTCCTTGCCCAGACCAATCTCACACTAAGTCAGTGCTACTCCAAGTACCGAGAAATGTTTGTTCCCTGTCTGTGATGAGAAAAAGAGTTTATGAGAGAACATAAATCAACACATGCTTCCTTCATCAGGAAAGTCTTCCTACCGGAAAAAGAAAGTCAGTCAGCTGAGCACAGCTGATTTATTTTGGTGCAAGCTCCTCATCGGCTTGCATACCAGCAGTGGTCCTGTACTACTTTTTGAGGCATGGAGAAGGCTGGGAAGTGACTCTGGAGGGGAAAATGAAGGCGATCCAGAACAGTGTCACTTACTACCGAGCTCAGAAAGCAAATAGTTATAATATATAATAGCCAAGGCTCTTGGTTTCTGTTGGCCTCTCTTATCAAAACTTTTGCCAATCATTTTTCTTCTTTTCAGTGCTGTCATAGTACCAGAGTACCAACTTGCCTTTGGACTGAGATGCCCACTTTTTCCAGAATATAATTCTCAAGATGAAAAGAGAATGGGCACGTTTGCCACCATCAGCCTCATAAATCCACACACTAAAAATTATGTTAATCAGCACTATTTTAACTGAAAGGCCTCACTTATTTGATTTCTCTCTTATTTTTAGAGATAAATTTGATTTAATATTGTTTGCATATACTCAGACTCCCCATTAAACACACATCCCTGGTATAAACCTACTGATCTTGACTTGCCAGCTCCCTAAAAGCCCTTTGCCCTTGGGATTATCATGACATTATTCGGTTGAGGACACCCCATGGAAATAGTGTTCCCATTAAATGTCAGTTTGTAGGAGTGAGGCTGTGGTTTCAGGCCTTCGAGCAGTGAAACACCTGGATGCTCTGTGGAGAGCAAGGCTAAGTAACTGCTCTTTGTGTATGACCCACTAGAGCACTTATCACAGTTGGCGTGTTGCTTGGTTGGCGTGTCTGACTGGGAGCCACTCGAAAACAGATACTCTGTATTATCTCTGTTTTACTTCTATTGTCTCCTACGGTTACCAAATGAACATATGGTGACTTCCTAACAAACTGGCCCCAAATCCTATATCCCAATGAGTGTTTTCTTTTAAACAGGATTACCTTTGGAGGCAATGTAACGGTTCCAACAATACTGTCATTGCTGAAAGATCTTTGTCTGTGGCAACCTTTATCGGGCAGTCTTGATAGTAGGAAATATTTGTCTTTTGAAGATAGGTTTTTAGTTTTATTATTTTCCTTGATGGCTACCAAGCCTTGGAAGAAGTCATGCAGCTGAGACCATTTTGAGTCAAAAAAGAGTTGCAGGGGCTTCCCTATTGGGGCAGTGGATAAGACTCCATGCTCCCAATGCAGGGGGCCTGGGTTTGATCCCTGGTCAGGAAACTAGATCCCACATGCTGCAACTAAGTGTTCTCATGCCACAACTAAGGAACCTGCGTGCCGCAACTAAGGAGCCGGCGAGCCGCAACTAAGGAGCCCTGGAGCCACAACTAAGGAGCCCACCTGCTGCAACTAAGACCCGGCACAACCAAATAAATAAATAAATATTTAAAAAAATAAGATAGCACTACAGTGTTGAAATAATAATTTAAAAAAGAGCTGATTTATAACATAATTGTATTGGTTTTGCTATGTGGCCGGGATATCATTTCAGGCTCAGCTGTAGAGGACAGAATCCACTCTTGCTAATTCAAGCAAGAAGTAATTCAGTACAGGGTGTAAAATGGAAGTTGGAAAACAAACTTCAGATTGTTTTTTCAAGAGTGACTCTCTAGGTCATGCCCTAGAACAAAGCTTCCAAGGGAGCGTCTATCTACCTTTGTTAAGATTGGGAAGATGCTGGCTCCAAAAGCACACCATCACTGCTGCCCTTAATGCCCTTGTGTTCCCTGATCAGGAAGCTTCCCCTACAGCTGCAGGTGCTGGTATTCTGCCACACCTGCTGTCATCAATACCAGCAACATGACTATGCCTTTGACACCAAAATACCATCTTCGCCTTTTACAGAGGTAGAAAAGCCAAATGCCTTCATGACCCGGCTTGCCGACAGGAAGGGAAGGAGTGAGGCCTCCACCAGACTCCTGCCGTCACATCTTGTGTGTGTGCACCTAAGGCTGAGCCCAAACCATATCTGGAATGGGAGAACAGAAAAGTCCTTTCTAGATTATAGAGCCTGCAGTACACCAAGCTTCTAGAACAGAGCTCCTCAGGGTGTGGTCCTCCAACATCCTGCATCAGAATCTCTTGGAGAATTTATTAAAATGCAGATTCCCTGTCCCCATGCCAGCCCTTGAGGTTAAGGCCCTCTGCATTCTAGGCACACTTCTCAGGTTGTTTTTACATTTATCACCAAGAGTTTCAAAGTGTAGTTTATCACCTGCTAATGGATGGCGAAATCAGTTTAGTGGGCTGTGATTAGCACTTTTTTTTTTTGCGGTACGCGGGCCTCTCACTGCTGTGGCCTCTCCCGTTGCAGAGCACAGGCTCCGGACGCACAGGCTCAGCGGCCATGGCTCATGGGCCCAGCCACTCCGCGGCATGTGGGATCTTCCCGGACCGGGGCACGAAGCCGTGTCCCCTGCATCGGCAGGCAGACTCTCAACCACTGCGCCACCAGGGAAGCCCTGATTAGCATTTTTTAGAAAAGAAATAAAGTATAATAAAATAGACGGTATCTGAATGTATTGCATTAGTAAAGGTAAAGTGTTATTTCATAAAACTTTTGTTTTAGTTAGGTAGATATAGATATAAACTGGATCACAAGACCAAACATATTTCTTGTCATGCCGTGTGGTGAACAAGGTTTGAAAAATTCTTCTCCAGGAGGAGGTGAAACGTCTGTCAGGTGCTAATCCTCCAAGTCACCACCGCCAGTAAACAAACTGCAGGAAGTTCAAGAAAGAAGTTTCAAAATGTCCTGTGCAACCACAGATCGTTATTATACGTGTTCAATCTCCCAAGAGACTACTATGAAGAGTACAATTAGAGAAGAAACGGGTACTTATTAAGCATCTACTGTGGGCCAGTCTGCCAAGTGTGTTCTCTATTTTCCTGGGTGAGCCTCATAACTACCAGTTCACAGATAGGAAGTGTGGCTCAGAAGTTCAGTAACTCCCCCAAAGTCCCCTAGGTAGGAAGTGATGCCGCTCGGCATAGGGGATATATAAGTCTACCCTATATAGTAGTCTGCCCCTCTGGAGTGGAAAAGAGAAACCTTGCTAGAACACTACTGTTATTTATTGGAGGAAAGAAATGAGGTCCTCTTGACGGGGCTTCTGGTTTCTTACTAGTGAAGGGATAGCATCTTCATTGAGCTGCATCTGCCACTGAACAAATATTTCTGTTTCGTTGTTATTCTCAAGATTTTTCCATAGCAATTTAAATTATTTCAGATTATCAAAGTAATATAATTTATTAGAGAAAACCTGGAAAATAAGAAAAGAGTGTAAGGGAGAATACAAAAATCTCAATAATTCCACTCTTAAAGCTAACCACTTCCACCCACAAACACACACATAAACACAAATTGGGACTATATTTTTATATTAATATACACATATATATGTATACATGGTATCCTAATTTTGTTAATGACATTTACTTGTGCCACTAAATACTCATTAAAAACATACATTTTGGGCTTCCCTGGTGGCGCAGTGGTTGGGAGTCCGCCTGCCGATGCAGGGGGCGCGGGTTCGTGCCCCGGTCCGGGAGGGTCTCGCGTGCCGCGGAGCGGCTGGGCCCGTGGGCCGTGGCCGCTGAGCCTTTTTAAGGCCGTTGACACACAATGCCAACTTACCCTCAGGAAACGTATGTCTGTTCATGTCATCAGCGGGCATGAAGCTGCCTCTTCCCCAATAGCAGGGTCATTGGGATCCTGAAATCATGACAATGTGGGGGTGGTTCTCTACAGCAGGCTCCTGGGAGTCATTTCATTACCCTCATAACCATGTGACCTTTGCCTTTTACACAGTTAGTTTTGGGGGGCCCACTTATGGTATTACAATGGGGTTTTACTTTTAATCTGGGCCAATCTGATAAGAGAAAAATGGGCAAGTTGTTTCATTTTGCATATCTTTGAATACTAGTGAGGCTGAGCTTTTTTTCACAGATATTTTGGCCATTGTCTATTCTTCTTTCCTAAATTGCGTACACTGTCCTTTGCTTGTTTTCTTCTATTAGAGTATTCATATTTTTCTTATGATTTATAATAATTCTTTTAATAATAATAAAGGCTAATGTTATGTAAGCATTTATGTGCTAATATACTCTTTTAGGAGCTTTACAATGTTTTTGCTTTTAATCCTCACAGCAAACCTATGAGGTAAATATTATTATTATGTGTTTTGTGAATGTGAAAACAAAGGCTTAGAGAGGTAAAATTACTTGTCTATGGTCACACAGCTAGAAAGTGGCAGATCTGGGATCTGATCTCAGGTCATCCAATTCCCGAGTATCATTAGTTCACGAGATTAATCACGTTGCAAACATTACCCCCGGTTTATTACCTTTTAATTTGTTTGGGTTGGTTTGGGATGGAAAATATATTGGTTAAGAATTAATTTAACAGAAGTGCTTTCTAATGGTAAGTCCATCAGTCAGTCTCTAATGTTCAGAAAATTGGGAGTTTGTGCCCAGACCAGGTGGTGAGGGTTACCTGGCTGACAGCAGCATACTCTCCCTTTCGGAGATAACCTGAGCCACTACAGGCATAAACATCCTTAATCATGGGACTGAGAAAGTGTACCCCTTTCCAGCTCCTATTGAATATTCTGTGTCGGATCATCTCTGACCCCTTCACGCATGCCCACAGGCAGAACTGCTCTCTTTGAGGGAGGTACGGGTGAGAGTTCAACTTAAGAGACAAGGAATCACTTTTTAATTACAGGTCCACAATCCCTTATTTGATATCCTTGGTTGTCAAATATATTTTGGAATTCAGAGTAGCAAATTTTTCTAGAGGAAAATGAATAAATATTCACCCAAAGTGGGATTTAAAAAAAAGACTGTGAATGAATTTACAGCAAGGTCACGTTTTGATGCCAAATGTTTTTGTCACAGATTTATCAGAGTAAATCAGTTTTTAGAGTTTTGGGATTTCTGAATTGTGGAAAACGGATTTGGGAATATAGTTCATCAGGGGCCCTGAGTTTATTGTCTGTTAGGAGATGATATAATGAGGTCAGTACTCCCACGTCCCCCTTGGAGTCCACTCATTATTCTATCCCCAATATTTGCAAAAGTGTCATCTCCAGTGTTCTCCTCTTCCAGTTTTGCAACTCAGGGGAAACGTGTCATTGTGAGATGCAGCAGAGAAAACCCTTATGTGATGTAGGGCCTGCTCTTTGTAGCTTCCTCCGTGGTCTTGGCAGTTAGGGGAGGCTGGCTTTCACCAGAGGGCCCCCGCCAATCGCTGTCTCTTGATAAATGCTCCTTTTTGCACCCTGAGACCAGGAATAAGAAATACTCCTAGAAAGCTGGTGATATTCAGCGACTATTTCTCTTCATGAGCGATGAGGTAACTTAAAAATGCTCTGCAGAGATGTAAATCTTTTACTTTTTGCCCATCTTTTTTTTTTTAATAAATTTATTTTATTTATATTTGGCTATGTTGGGTCTTCATTGCTGTGCGCGGGCTTTCTCTGGTTGCGGCAAGTGGTGGCTACTCTTCGTTGTGGTGCGTGGGCTTCTCATTGTGGTGGCTTCTCTTGCTGCGGAGCACGGGCTCTAGGCACGCGGGCTTCAGTAGTTGTGGCACGTGGGCTCAGTAGTTGTGGCTCGCGGGCTCTAGAGTGCAGGCTCAGTAGTTGTGGTGCATGGACTTAGTTGCTCCGCGGCATGTGGGATCTTCCCGGGCCAGAGCTCGAACCCGTGTCCCCTGCATTGGCAGGTGGATTCTAACCACTGCCCCACCGGGGAAGCCCCTTTGCCCCATCCTTACTAGAAATGAAGCACTTCTTGACTCGGAGAGATTAATAAGCATTTTCTGAACTGAAAAGTGCCAGATTCATCTTCCTTAAGTTCTGCTTTGATCATGTCATTTTCCTGCTCTAAAACTTTCAAAAGCTTTCCACTGCATACTGAATAAAGTCTTTCAAGACGTTTATGCTCTTCCTTTTGGCCTCTTCTCTAGGCTCCTGAAGAGGTGCAATGTCATATCCTGCTTCTGTTTCTCCTCTGTTCTTCCTTTCTCCCTCTCTTCCTTTCTTCCACAGACATGTACTGAGTATCTCTTATGTGCCAGGCAGTGTACAAACAGTAGTAAATACAAGAGACATCATCCCTGCCTCCATGGAGCTTTCTTGTAATCTGTGCTTCTGTAGCTGCCACCATTGGTTCCCTCCCCATGTTCCCTCCCCATGACCACTTAAGCATGCATCTGTCCAATTTCCAGCACCGGCATTTCTTTCCCTGGGAGTTTTCTGTGGCCGACAGAGCTTACTTTGTCATCTATATGGCAGGTTGGAAGTGTTGAGGAATTAAAGCCCCCCATCTTACAGCATTTTTCAATCTATGGATGGAAAACCTAATTACTCTTCTCCCTTACCCCTTGTGGGAAGATAACTCTGAGGTGCAGGTTTTACATTGAATCCCAGAATTCCCTGGCAGGATTCAATTCTAGTTACCTACAGGGGCAACTTGTTTAATAATAAACTCTTTATTAGTTCTCTTTTCTACCCTGTCTTACTTCCCCAACTCTTTACCAAAATTTCCTGAGATTAACTTCAAAATAAACTACCTGCACTTGAGTTTTATCTAGTCTGGCTTGGAGCGAACCCGAAGTTATTTCCTGAATAGCCTTGCACTTTCTTATGTCTGCATAAGACGTAGCACAGAATGGTGGGGAAAGCAGAGATTTTGGCATCAGACAGACCTGGGTTTGAATTTTGGCCCTGCCATAGACTGACCTGTGACCCTGGGTATATTTATAGAAGGGGGAAACTGGACATAATGAGGAGGATATTGACAATGGCACATAGTTGGCACTCAAGTTGAATTTTGTCTTTCTAAATTCCACTATCTTTATTCAAGCTATTCTTTCTCACCATTTTTGCCTATGGAAATCGTGCATTTGCCTCTGAGTCCACATCAGCCATGAGGTCTTCTCTGAATATGTAGGAGAGAATGAGATCTTTCGCTCCCCATTTCCTTTAGTACATGTTACTAGGAGCATTTAGCTAACCTGCTTTATAATTCTTTGCCCCTATCCTACCTGCCCTACTCATTGTAAACTGACAGTGGGCAGGAGCCACATCTGGATCTAGGACAAGGCATTCTGTTTGCTGAGCATCTAATAGAACTTCCCCTAGCGCTCTGGTTGGCGGAACCATGGTGAGCAGCTTACGTTCCGGGAGAAAGCCAAGATCCCATGACACAGATTATGAAACCATATAACTTTGCTTTCATTCCTGATTATAAACACCCTGTGTCTTAGTCCTTTCAGACGGCTATAGCCCAAAGTACCATAAACTAGGTGGCTTTTAAACAAACATTTATTACTCACAATTCTAGAAGCTGAGAAATCCAAGATCAGTGAGCTGGCGGATCTCGTGTCTGGTGAGAGCTGGCTTCCTAGATAGCTGGGTTTTTTGTTTTTTTTTCTGTAACCTCCTACATGGCAGAAGAGGCAAAGGAGCTATTGGGCTTCTTTCATAGGGCACTAATCCCATTTATGAGGGTTCTGCCCTCAGGACCTAATCCCCCCCAATGACTCCACCTCCTAATACCATCACCTTGGGGTTTAAGTTTCAACATGTGAATTTAGGGGGACACAAACATTCAGAGTGTAGCACCCTGGCTTTTAACAGTTAAGGAAAAAAAAAAATAGATTGACCTTTAATTTCCCAGGATCTTGGGATGTAGGGTAATAGGGAGTCAATCTCAGGGCAATTTCTGCCAGTGACCTGTTCCCTCTACTCAGACAAAGTTCTTCTTTGTGTTCTTCCTCCAGCCCCCTTCCTTGTGGGGCCCCCCCCCGGAAGGTGAACGTCCTGAATGCTTTATTCATGGCCATGATCCTCTTTGCGGAGGCTTCTCAGAGGAACAAGGAGGGCGGCAGGCTGCTGCTGCCCTGAGGTTGCTGGGGAAGCTTCAGTAGGATCCCTTAGCCCCCCTGTAGGTGACCACCCCTTTGATGCCACCAGCCTACCAGCCATGGCAGCAGAGAGAGGCCAAAACACAATGCAAGGTCACATTGCATCTTCTTTTTGTTTTTGTTAGTATTTATTTTATGGAAGTTGTACATGCATATAATATTAGTTAAATAGTCCACAAGACCACTTACCAAAACCAGGAGACATTCTCCATGCCCAGCCCATTATAGCTCCCCCGTAGCAACCACATGCAACAATTTTAACTCTTCCTTTTGGTATTTGCCTTCATATCAATGAGTAACAAGCTTATATTGTTACTTCTCCATTCTCCATAATGACTAAACTAAAAGAATGTTTTAATCAAGATTTAACTTTTTTTTCACAGTATCAACCCCCTTCACAAGCCCACTTCCTATCTAATATTCTCTTAAAATAGTTATGTCTAATGTTGAGCATATCAAGAATCAGTGTTTACATGATTACAGCTATGTAAACACAGTTGTTCATCACTGAACCAGGTTGTAGACACTTAATTTTCCTGTCTTGCACATTTATTTTTTGTTTTCCTGGAAGCTAGTGATTGTCTTGTTTTATCATTTGCTTAGTTTTCTATGTAGTTATCATTAATTCAGCTCCAAATATTCCACCAATACTTTAAATGTTCTCAATATTTTCAAATATGTCAGATATTCGATCAATTTCAACTTCTTGAAGACGTATTTCCCAGATAGAACATTCTTTTTTAAAATTTCATTTTGTTTTTAAACAGCAGGTTCTTAATTAGTTATCTATTTTATACATATTAGTGTATATATATCAATCCCAACCTCCCAGTTCATTCCACCACCACCACCACCCTGCTTTCCCCCCTTGGTGTCCATACATTTGTTCTCTACATCTGTGTCTCTATTTCTGCCTTGAAAACCAGTTCATCTGTACCATTTTTCTAGATTCCACAAATATGCATTAATATACAACATTTGTTTTTCTCTTTCTGACTTATGAGAAAGTCATATGACAGTCTCTAGGTCCTGTATGACAGTCTCTAGGTCCATCCACGCCTCTACAAATGACCCAATTTTGTTCCTTTTCATGGCTGAGTAATATTCCATTGTATATATGTACCACATCTTCTTTATCTATTTGTCTGTCAGTGGGCATTTAGGTTGCCTCCATGACCTGGCTATGGTAAATAGTGCTACAATGAACATTGGGGTGCATATGTCTTTTTGAATTATGTTTTTTTCTGGGTATATGCCCAATAGTGGGATTGCTGGGTCATATGGTAATTTTATTTTTAGTTTTTTAAGGAACCTCCATACTGTTCTCCATAGTGGCTGTACCAATTTACATTCCCACCAACAGTGCAAGAGGGTTCCCTTTTCTCCACACCCTCTCCAGCATTTCTTGTTTGTAGATTTTCTGATGATGCCCATTCTAACTGGTGTCAGCTGATACCTCATTGTAGCTTTGATTTGTATTTCTCTAATAATTAGTGATGTTGAGCAGCTTTTCAAGTGCCTCTTGGCCATCTGTATATCTTCTTTGGAGAAATGTCTATTTAGGTCTTCTGCCCATTTTTTGATTGGGTTGTTTGCTTTTATAATATTGAGCTGCTTATATATTTTGGAGATTAATCCTTTGTCCATTGATTCATTTGCAAATATTTTCTCCCATTCTGAGAGTTGTCTTTTCATCTTGTTTATGATTTTCTTTGCCATGCAAATGCTTTTAAGTTTCATTAGGTCCCATTTGTTTATTTTTGTTTTTATTTCCATTACTCTAGGAGGTGGGTCAAAAAAGATCTTGCTGTGATTTATGTCAAACAGTGTTCTTCCTGTGTTTTCCTCTAAGAGTTTTATAGTGTCTACTCTTATATTTAGGTCTTTAATCCATTTTGAGTTTATTTTTGTGTATGGTATTTGGAAGTGTTCTAATTTCATTCTTTTACATGTAGCTGTCCAGTTTCCCAGCACCACTTATTGAAGAGGCTGTCTTTTCTCCATTGTATATCCTTGCCTTCTTTGTCATAGATTAGTTGACCATAGGTGCATGGGTTTATCTCTGGGGTTTCTATCCTGTTCCATTGATCTATATTTCTGTTTTTGTGCCAGTACCATATTGTCTTGATTACTGTAGCTTTGTAGTATAGTCTGAAGTCAGGGAGTCTGATTGCTCCAGCTCCATTTTTTTCCCCTCAAGACTGCTTTGGCTATACAGGGTCTTTTGTGTCTCCATACAAATTTTAAGATTTTTTTGTTCTAGTTCTGTATAAAATGCCATTGGTAATTTGATAGGGATTGCATTGAATCTGTAGATTGCTTTGGGTAGTATAGTCATTTTCACAATGTTGATTCTTCCAATCCAAGAACATGATATATCTCTCCATCTGTTTGTGTCACCTTTGATTTCTTTCATCGGTGTCTTATATTTTTCTGAGCACAGGTCTTTTACCTCCTTAGGTAGGTTTATTCCTAGGTGTTTTATTCTTTTTGTTGCAATGGTGAATGAGATTGTTTCCTTAATTTCTTTTTCTGATTTTTTATTGTTGGTGTATAGGAATGCAAGAGATTTCTGTGCATTAATTTTGTATCCTGCAACTTTACCAGATTTATTGATTAGCTCTAGCAGTTTTCTGGGACATCTTTAGGATTATCTATGTATAGTATCATGTCATCTGTAAACAGTGACAGTTTTACTTCTTCTTTTCCAATTTGTATTACTTTTATTTCTTTTTCTTCTCTGATTGCCATGTCTAGGACTTCCAGAACTATGTTGATTAATAGTGGCGAGAGTGGACATCCTTGTCTTGTTCCTGATTTTAGAGGAAATACTTTCAGCTTTTCACCATGGGTTTGTCATATATGGCCTTTATTATGTTGAGGTAAGTTCCCTCTATGCCCACTTTCTGGAGAGTTTTTTTCATAAATGGGTGTTGAATTTTGTCAAAAGCTTTTTCTGTATCTATTGAGATGATCATATGGTTTTTATTCTTTAATTTGTTAATATGGTGTATGACATTGATTGATTTGCATATATTGAAGAGTCCTTGTATCTCTGGGGTAAATCCCACCTGATCTTGGTGTATAATCCTTTCAATGTGTTGTTGGATTCTGTTTGCTAGTATTCTGTTGAGGATTTTTGCATCTACGTTCATCAGTGATATTGGTCTGTAATTTATTTTTTTGTAGTATCTTTGTCTGGTTTTGGTATCAGGGTAATTGTGGCCTTGTAGAATGAGTTTGGGAGTATTTCTTCTCCAGATGGAACATTCTAACATGTTCTATGCTGGCCTGGTTGCTCTCTATCTCAAGTACCTAATTGTCACCTTGAGAATATCTCTTCACCATAATCCCATGAATTCCTTTTGTTTCTCTCTTTTGTTTTGCTTCTCTCTTTTGAGACCTTACATGTTTGAAAATATTTTTATTGTACCCTCACACTAAATTGATAGCTTGGTTGAATAAGAGATCTCTCACCATTTTCAAGGGAATTTTCTATTTTCTTTTAATTTCCACTGAGGATCTTTAGAGAATGAAAGCAATTATAATAGTTGATGCTTTACATGAGAACTGTTTTATTCCCCTGGAAATTGGTGATTGTTTTTTTTTTGCTTTTTCCCCAGTGTTCTAAAATTTAATGATGATGTGCCTTGGTATGTGGATCTACTTTCATACATTGAACTTTGTATTCGGGGGTGAGGGGGAGGGCTTTCAATTTATAAACTCATGTCCAAATTTACTTATTCTCTTTATTTCTTTCCCTCAATTTTTTTTCCATTCTCTTTCATAACTCTGTATTATTGTGACATTAGAGCTCCTGGATGGATTCTCTAATTTTCTTATCTTTCTTTCCCATTTTCCTCAACTTTATTTTCAACTCTTCTAATGAATTTTACATTTCTACCATCACAGTTTTAACTTCCAAAAACTCTTTCTTATTCTATAATTATCCCATTTCTGTGGTATCCCATTCTTGTTTTATGGATGTAACATTTTTTTAATCTCTCAGAAGATATTAATTTTTAAAAAATCTTCATATCTTTTCATAGTTTCCATTTTTTCCAAGTTGTCTTTGTCTTTTCCTATTTGTTTTTTGTCAAGAACTGTGAAGAGTCTAAGACTTTATATACCCCACTTGCAGGCCAACACATCAGCGTGGCACAGTTGCATGGTTGCTAGCAGAATTCATGAGACTCCTGGGTCAGAGACAATGGACTTTATTACTCATAGAAATACTGAAGCAACAATGTGAGCATTTGTACCAGTTTCCTGAGCATAATTTCCCACAGGGCAACATAAAGAAGCCTGGGTGAAACCTGCACACAGTAGGTTGTGTTATAGGAGAGGAATCGCAAGCTTGGGGAGCCCTAATCTTTTATAATGCACAGTAAGTCTTTCTGACTTTTGCTCCAGCAAAAGATAATGTACTGGGCAGCAAACAAATCTGCCCTTTGCCTCACAGGGAGACAACATCTTTATCTTGCAAGACTACTTGATGTATAAACGTTTCTTAAAAGATAACCTGGGGCTTCCCTGGTGGAGCAGTGGTTGAGAGTCCGCCTGCCGATGCAGGGAACACGGGTTCCTGCCCCAGTCCGGGAAGATCCCACATGCCGCGGAGTGGCTAGGCCCGTGAGCCATGGCCACTGAGCCTGCGCGTCCGGAGCCTGTGCTCCGCAACGGGAGAGGCCCCAACAGTGAGAGGCCTGAGTACCGCAAAAAAAAAAAAAAAAAAAAAGATAGCCTGGAGCAAAAGCACAGTGCCTCTGCTTAAGAAACATGCAAAAATGTGAGAGACTCATAGAGAATTATCTCCCAACATTGTTTGTTCTCTATCTTTCATATTAAACACTTGCTTCAAATGTCTGATGATCCCTGGCTACATGCTTATATTTAAGAACTGCCTTAATGGTGTAAGATTAGCTCCTGGAGTTTTGAAAGCCAAGTGGAAGAAAGAAGGGTGTGGGGGATAGTGCAATAGGAAAGAATGTTTTAACATTTAGGATTTAAGCTTCTACTTAACTCCCATTTTTCAGTATAGTTTCTTTGCTTTCAACTATGCCTAGTGTCCCTCAGCCCAGAGGCCCTTTGTTTTATGCTCTGTAAGTTGCACTGTTCCATACAGTAGCCTCTAGTCGTATGTGGCTACTGAGCCCGTGAAATGTGGGTAGTCCAAATTGAGGTGACCTGTAAGTGTAAAATACTTATCAATTTCAAAGACTTAGTGCAGAACAATGTAAAGTATCTCATTAAGAATGTTTATACTGATAATGTGCTAAAATAATATTTTGAATACATTGGATTAAATAAAATACATTATTAAAATTATGTTTATATTCTTCGTTTTACTTTAAAAGAAAGTGGCTACCAGAAAATTCTTAGGGTCATGACATTCTTCTTCAGCACTGTTTGGTGGTATCTAGCACTTTTGGTGACACATATCTCTTCTAATCAGGGTAAGCCAGTTTTCAGGGATATTTAGGTCCTTTTCCACAATTACCCAGCAAGTTCTTCATCTATAGTAGCATCTTTCTCTTTGACCACCCCTAGGAAATGTTCTCTGATTTTAGAGACTCAGGTAATTTGATAGGGGCTGCACAGATAATCTAGGGTACTCATTCACCAAGAGGTCTATAACCTTAATCACACAAAGTCCATTTTCCAGGTAAGGTAGCATATTCACAGTTCTGGGGATTAGGGTATGGATGACTTTGGGGGCCATTATTCTGTCGGCCACACTATCACTGTGTCCATTTTACAAATGATGAAAACTGAGGCACAGAGCCATTAAACTCTATGTTAAGTTTGCACAACTAATATGTGTTAGAGCTGAGTTTTGAACCCAGGCGGTTTAGAACCAGAGCCTATGCTACATCAAGACTGGATGACCGGAATTTAAGAACAAATCAGGGGGAAAAAAAAAAGAGGTTAACAAGCAGCAGAGGCAAAAGTCACCTTTTGGCAGAGGCCTTAAGTATGTGAACTGCATTCCTGTTGAAGGTTTATCTCTATTATTTTTGAAGACTTAGATAACAAGAACAGAAAAAACATCCTTTCGTTGTTAGTAAGTTGCTTAAATCACATAGAACCCTTTCATGATGACAAGCGTATGGGCTCCAGGAAAACTGATCAACTGTGGGTCTGTTTGATATTGATAAAAATTCCTGACCCCACTGAATTGTGGACAGAGGGATATGTCCTTTGTAGCTTTCCTGACTCATCAATTTGATGAAGCCTTTGTTTCAGAGCTGGGAAAAAACTAAGGAAGGATGTTCTGGGTGTGATGGAAAGAAAACTGGCCTGGGAGTCTGGTCCTCTAGGTTCTCAACCTGCCACTGACTAGCTGGGTTATGAGCAAGCAGCTCCCTTTCACTTCTCTGAAGCCGTTTTCTATTTGAAATGAATATATGTTTAAACATTTTTAAAATTTTTATTATGAAAGTTTTTAAAGACGTAGCAATAGAAAGGATAGTACGATAAGCATTCATACACACAAACTATATTTAATAGCTGTTAACATTTTTTCTGTACTTGTTTATATATGTATATACACGTGTGTGTTTGTGTGTATGTGTATATACATATATTTTAAAATTTTTAAAAATTGTTTTTTTGCTGGGGATTCCCTGGTTGTCTAGTGCTTAGAACTCCGAACTTCCACTGTAGGGGACACGGGTTCGATCCCTGGTCATAGGGAAACTAAGGTCCCACATGCCATTTGGTGCAGCCAAAAGAAAAATTGTTTTTTTTTTTAAAAAGTGAGTTACAAATACGATGACATTTTACCCGTAAATACTTTAGCATTCATCTCCTAAGACAAGGACATAACCCAACATAACCATAGAATCATCATCATATCTATGCAAATTAATAATTCCCTTAAGATTATCTAATATCCAATCCATATTCAGATTTTCCCCATTGTCCCTGAAATGTCCTTATAGCTATCTTTTTTAAACCAGTATTCAACCAAAGTTCATGTTAGTAAGTCTCCTTTATTTTTTTATTTTATTTTATTTAAAAAATTTTATTTATTTATTTACTTTGGCTGCAGCCAGTCTTAGTTGGCATGCGGGATCTTTGTTGCAGCATGCAGAATCTTTTAGTTGTGGCTTTGGGATCTTTAGTTGAGGCATGTGGACTTCTTAGTTGCAGCATGCGGACTCTTAGTTATGGCATGCATGTGAGATCTAGTTCCCTGACCAGGGATTGAACCCAGGCCCCCTGCATTGAGAGCTCGGAGTCTTACCCACTGGATCATCAGGGAAGTCCAGGTCTCCTTTAGTCTATACCATGCTTTATAAGTATTATTAGTTGCCTGATGTACACATTCTCATCACTGACAATGCTTCACTCTAATAATGATTCTAAATGGGGAAGGATAGGGCCACCCTTAGATTATGCAGGGTGCTCTCTTCAGGAGTAGGGGAGAACTGAGACTGGGGCTACCTAGGACACAGGCTGGGCTTGGGACAACCTGCCAGAAGCACTATTGGCCTAGGCCAGTCCCAGGTATCAGAAGGGGACTTAACAGATTTGAGAAGAAAGATACTGTAAGACAAGATGCCCCCTGAAGTGTGAGGGCTGGGACAGGGGCCTTGCTTGCCCAAGTCAAGGGCTGTACTGGAGGTCTGGATGGGATATTGAGAGAAATATCACTATATAGTGGAGAAGCGTAAGAAGTACGGGTATAGTTAGTATATACAGGGGTTGTTTTCTCAGATACCACCCTAACAGGTGTACCCCATCCCAGTGCCCCTCTCTCTCTCCCCTTCATTCATTCAACAAGTATCTGTTAAGCACCAAGTTTGTACTAAGCACTGTTCTAGGCACCATTCTAGCCAAAAATACCTGCCCTCATAAAACCCACATTCTAAGGGGGGAGACAGGCAACAATATAGATAAGTAAATATATATATACACAAACACACATATATATGTATAACGCACATACACACATTTTATAGTGAAAAGTGGTAAAGAGAAAAAAATGTGTGGTGGGTGTGAAAGATAGGAAGTGTCAAGGTGGGAGTGACATGTTACAATTTCTGATAGTGTGTTAGTTATCTGTTGCTGAATAACAAATTACTCCAAACATTAGTGGCTTAAAACACTTATTACCTCAGTTTCCAAAGCTCAGGAATCCAGGCATAGCTTAGCTGTGTCCTCTGGCTCAGGCTCTCAAGGCTGTCATGGAGGTGTTGCTGGGGGCTACAGTCATTCAAGGCTTGAGTCAGGGAGGAACTAGTTCCAAGATCACTCATGTGGTTGTTGGTTTCTTGCAGGCTGTTGGACTAAAGGCCTTAGCTCCTTATTGCCTCATGGCTAGAGGCCTCCCTCAGATCCTTGCCACTTCATCCTCTCCATAGAGCAGCTCACAACATGGCAGCTGGCTTGCAGCAGAGTGAAAAGTGAGACAGCAAGAGAGGCCGAGCAAGGAAGCCCAGTTTGTGACCTAATCTCGGTAGTGGCACTAGCCATCCTGTATTCTGTTTCTCAGAAGTGAGTCACTAGGCCAAGCCCACATTCAAAGGCAGGGCATTATACAAGAGCATGAAGATTAGGGGATGAGCGTCACTGGGGGCTATCTGAGAAGCTGCCTACCACAGATAGGGTGGTGACATTTGAATATAGACACATAGCAAGTGAGAGAGGAAGAAGAGGAATAACATACCTGGAGGAAGAGCATTCCAGGCAGAGAGAACAAAACATGCAAAGTTCTTCAGGCAGGAGCAAGGCTGGTATATTTCTTTATGTAAAAATCATCAACTGGATGGTCTCCAAGGTTCTTCCTGAATTTAGCATATTTTGATCCCAAATGCACTAATCAATAAGATCTCTCTATCCAGTGAACATATACCATCTCCCATATGTTGGGCTCTGTGCAAGGCCATTAGTGCCAGCAACCCTGAGCTCAACAAATCACAACTCAAAGGAAACCTTATCAGGCCTGCGCATAGACCTTAGAGCTTTGTTCTTAAGAGGGTGGTCTGTGATTTTGATTACCCCACAGCACTTTCCTTTAAACTCAGAAATTGTCCGGACACAAAGATGCTCTCAATCTCTCAGGGGTTGTTAACCTGAAGTCAGTTGTTAACCTGAAGAACCTGAAGTTGTTAACCTGTGCATGGAATTCAGGGTGTAGGAACTTGGATGAGAAAAATTTACATCTCTATTTTTACTAAGCTTTAACTTAAATCTAGCTTGTCCTTCCATTATGAGCATCACTGTGGTAACCAGCCTTTCAGATGGCCCCCAGGACCTCACTCCCAGTGTTCACACGCTTGTGCAGTTCCCTCCCACATGTGTCAGGGTTGGTCTGTGTGACCAATAGGATGCAGAAGTGATAGCATGCTACTTCTGAGATTAGGTTATAAGAGCAACTTTATCTCGGGCTTTGCTCTTTCTCCATCACTCACTGTGAGGGAAACAGGCTGCCATGACTTGAGAACAGGTGACAAGGAAATAAGGCACCCAGCCAAGAGCCGTCAAGGAACTGACACTGGCCATCGGCCATACAAGTGAGCTTGGAGGTGGATTTTCCAGCCTTCAGATGATACAGCCCAAGCCCACAGCTTGACTGCAACCTCATGGGAGACTCTGAGTAGAAACATCCAGAATCTCCTCTTGGATTCCTGACCCTCAGAAATAGAGTGCAATGATATTTGGTATTCGTAAATTGCTGAGTTGTATTATGCAGCAACAGATAACTAAAACAGTAGTCAGCAAGCAGTAGTGTTAGCAGTACCTGGAATTTTGTCATCAATAGAGATCACAGTTACTTTTATATCATATCATAGTTATTGCAGAGAGAGTCAATATATCATCATTACTTCAAAATTATACCAGAACATTTTTTATATATTAATAAAGAAGCACATTTATTACTTTATCACAAGTCAATATTTTGATAATTGAATTTCAGTATAATTGGTGTCTTTTATGTGTGTATTTTAATTTTTTGCATTTAAAAATATTCTTCTGCGAAGGGGGCAGTAGGCTTCACCAGACAGTCAAGAGCACAAAAAAGATACTGGATTTGGGAGTTTGGTTTCTCCCTACTGATGTGCAGGGGTACTAAAAACACTTCTTACAGGCACAAGTAAGTTCGGCATGGCCAAATGGCAGGATGTTCCAGGTGCCCGGCCGGCTGTCTACCTGAAGGACACGGGATGTACATGGTCGGCCAGGCTGGTCTGCTGGAGCCATAATAGGCTGAGGGAGGAGAAGCTTCTGCAGCAAGCCTGGACTCCTCTAGCACCAGGAGCTCCTGCCCATGGTTTGCATCAAACACTGCCCTTCCCTTTCCCTCTAGTTTCAGAACTGGGTTTTAACCAGCTGCCAAGCCTGAAGCATGCACAGCGCAGCAGAATGCGATTGCTGTGCTGACAGCCATGTGAGAGTCAGCACAAAACACCCATGTGCTGAGGGGCAGGAGGCTGGACTCAGCAGAGGCAGCCAGAGGACTGAGCTGAATGTGGAGCTCCTGTTCGAAGACCATTGCCTCTCCCCTTGATCCTCAGGAGTCTGTCTGGAGGAAAATGGCCCCAGGGGCAGCCTCCCAGCACTTCCTTGAGCGGTAGTGGGCACCAGGACCTCAATTCCCATGATGAGAGTTTGTCCCTGCTCTTAGAAGGCCTGGATGACAGAACTTGAAGAAAGCTAGAGAATGGTGGCCACCCTCTGGTCTCAGTCTCATTTTAGAGATGTGGACAAGAGACCAAGAAAGGTGAAATGTCTTCTCAGGACCACGAGATTCATTTGCCAAGAAGTAGGTCAGAATTTTGGTGTCTTAACAGACTGTCTTGTTGACAGTTGTATCTCTAAGGCCTGGCAGGGGGCTGGACACATATAAATGTGCTGAAGGAGTGAGTGAGCACAAACCAATCTGGGTTCTTTTTATCCATCAAACTTTTATACACTTTCACCCAAGAAATGGAAAAAAACAGTGGACCTGGGTGAACTTCTTCATTTTAATTTTCTTTGTCAGAACAAATGGAAAATCATCCTCCCATCTCTCTTCCTCCTTTCTTCATTCCAGAATCTAAAAAACACCCACATTTTGGCAAGCTCCTACGTCCCAACAGTGCATTTTTTTGTACATTTGATAATCCTAGGGTCATCATTACTTCAGCTTTAAAACAAAGCTGTACTTCAGGCTGATATAACACACCTGGCCTGGGGTAAGTGGGAGGAAAGAGGGAGGGAAAGCGCCAGGCAGTCTCTGTGACCTGGGATGAGGTGGGAGGAAGGGAGGAGGGAGACCCCTGCTCAGAAGCCAGGGTTGAGCCTAGGGGTGTCTGAGGAGACCTGGGCTGTTGGGCTCACCCCTGTATCTCCACTGCCTACAGTAGCACCATACATGCAGCACACACAGTAGGTGCTTAATAGAGGTTTGTTGGCTTGCTGATTGACTAACTGGTGAGTGATAGCACCTACAGGCTGAGCCCTGGTGGCCTCCACAGCCTCCTCTATTTTCTCCTTGTAGATGAGATGAACTGCCAAGAACTAAGGGCCTAACTGATCCGAGACAAGGCTAGATCTCAAACGTGCCTTTCTGGGTTCCAGTAATGAGGAGATAGGAACCCAAGTCGGGTCCTGGATTGTACATATGTATGCACCTTGCCAATGTGTACCTCTCTAGTCAGCTAACAGCATCTGGTGGAATCTCTCAAGGGCCGACAGCGAGACCCAAAGCTATGGCATCATGATTTCAAAACTGAAGGAGTTTATCTTCTCCATCTCCATTACAGACAGTAGGGATTAGGTCTTGGTGTTAGAGAGTCACATTGTCACTTTCAAAAGCTGTCCTTGCCTAAGGTTTTTCAATGAAGTATATACCTCATTAACTAAATTAATTAAAAATTTTAAATATGTGTGTGTATGTATATATATATTACTTAGAAATATTCCATGAAAATCAAATTTAAAAAAATCAAACAGAAAAACAAGTATATTCTATTTTGGCTTGTTTCCTTTTTCTAGTCTTCTCCAAGTACTTGGATTCATGCTAAGTTGATGAGTTCATGGATTGGACACTGAATGTGTTTTGAATTTTTATAAAATCCTTAGGAGATTATACCAAATAAAGGAAGTTTTTCCTTCTTGTGACATATTTGAGGAGGAAGAAAAAACAGGAGGCAAATGCCTCTAAATAGTTAAAAGTAATGTGATTTTAGCAATTCAGGTCAATAAATATTTGACACCCTACTATATACATAGTATTGAGCAATGCCTCGGAGAGTTAGAAATGAACATAATAAATCCCCATAGATAAGACTCTGTGCCTTGGGATACCTATAATCTGTTATATACACAATAGATAAAGTCTCTGCACAAATAATGATAATGCATGCCAAAAGCGCAAGATGCATTAGAAGACTCCAAGCAAAGTATTTGGAGTGACGAACAATTTTGGTGGAATGAGAAGGTTCACGAGTGAATGAGAAGTGAGATGCAGCAGATAGTGAATGTAGGAATATAGAGTTAAGAAAGTGAGGACAATAATGAAATGAATAGTAGGGACAAGGAAAGAATTAATTTTCTCCAAATGGGGAGTATGGAACTCAGGTCTACCATTCAAATAGTCAGTCAATCTGTGTTTCTGTCTTTATCTCTCCTCTATCTCTACCTCTCTCAATGGGCTCTAGAGATACAGAGGTTGTAGAATCCAGGGCACAAAGTTGAGTAGAGAGTGAAGAGAAGGTTAACATTGCCAGTGACCAGCTTTTACTGAGAAAGGAAGGTTGAGGGATCCTATAACCTAATTCCTTTCCACCTTAGAATCTCTCCCTTTACTTTCCCTAAGTGATTTTCCATGTTCATGCTTCCTTAATGATAATGATAGATACCAAGATGAAATAAAACAAGGGAATGTATCTGAATACTGTGTTTTCGCTTTTCAACTAGATACCTAAGTACATCCAGGAATCAACCTCTACTCAGAAGAATGGTGATGTAGAAGGTATAGTCATTGTCCTTGATCTCTTAGCCCCCTTCTTTAAAATGACTCTTTGACCTTCTGCAGTTTACACTTTTTCTTGGCAATTTTTCTTCAATAGTATCTTTCCTGTTTTCTCTCTAGCCATTATGTTATCTCTTTTACTGGTGAATACTATTTCCTCCCTATCCACCCATTAGCTTACTTCAGCTTTATTTTATTCTTTTCTGACTATTGCCTCTTTACAAACTTCCCACGTATGTCCCCTTTGGCACTTTTCCAGCCATTTTCCATCTTAACTCCTATTTTCTGCAGAGTTCATAAGAATGTATATGTATTACATATTTATAAAACCCATTCCCAAGGGCAAGTGTCACAGGAAACATCTCACAGGCCCCATTCATCAAATTCCACACTGTAACCTAGCTCCAAATTCTTGTTTAAGTATTGTCCTTCTGATAGCAGATTCTATTTAAGGTCATTGGAGCAGCATCCTGAGAATGGAACCTAACTCCCTCTCTTCCTGTCTCACTTGCTTGTCAAGAGAGATAATGTGTGTGAAAAGGCTTTGAAAACTTTGAAGCATGTGCTATGGTGGCTGTCATTGCTGTTATTACAGTGTGTTTGCTCGTGCTTTCATTGAACAAGAATTTATTGAGCACCTACCATGTGTCAGGCATGGGAGATTAAATGTGAACAAAATATAATGTTCCAGAATGCAAATGGTGAGAACCAAAAAAAAAAAAAAAGGAAAATTACATAGTTCCTAGCCTCATAGGTCTTATAGTCTAGAGCAGAATATGGGTGTCATTTGAATAGTTATGTGACTAGGTATAAAATTACCACTGGGCTCGGTGCTGTGAAGAAAAGGTTTATCATGCCACATAGTAGGGGGGCAGCACCTGATCCAGCCTTGGGAGGAGTTGGAGTCACCTGATACATCTGAGAACTGGAGGATAAGTGGGAGTTAACTGTGCCAAAGCAGATGGTGAGGAGTACCCCAGGTACAACACTCCTCGAGGTGGAAGCAGTAGGGTTAGTTGTTCCAAGAACTAGAAGAAGGTCAGTGTGATTGGTGGGAGAAGGGGAGGAGGCTGGGAACAAGGAGGGATGTGGTCTGTGATGAGGCTGAAGGAAAAAATGGTTGGGCCAAGTTTCATAAGGAACACTAAGGGTTTTTAGCTCAATTCAGAGAGTTATGGGATGACAGTAAAGCATTTAAGCAGAAAAAAATTCCATTCAAAACCTTACTCTCTGCATACAGTGGAGAGCAGGTTGTGTTGTAGGGAAGAGCAGGGAATAGTCAATTCAGGGAGCCCAGGGGAGGTAATGTAGGTGAGAGGGATGATGGTGATTTAAGCTTAGGTGGTGGCAGCAAAGTTGGAAAGAAGTGAGGGGAGTCGAGAAATACTTAGGATGTAAAATTGTCAGAATTTGGTGAGAGAATGGATGTAGGGGATGAAGAAGAATGTGTAGTCAAGATTTGCTATTAGCTTTTCCACTTGGGCAACTAGACGTACATGGAATCGTTCACTCAGCTCTTCACCCATGGAGTAGGAAGTGCAGCCATTCTGAAAAAGCATCTCTTCCCCACACCTCAACACACAGCCTAGGATTATGGGTGTATAGGGGTCTTGCTGAGGAGCTCTGTTTCACAATGGCTGAGAAATCCATGGATGCTATCTCCAAAGACACTAATGGACAGGATCTCTGAACTTCAGAAATGAGAAAGCTTCCATTCAACCATAGATCAGCAGCCTGTTGGGCGAGACCTCCTGAAACACAGTCTTGTCCAGTCACTTCACAGATACCATGTGATGCCTGCTCACTGCACCCTTTCCTCAGTCCACAGGATCTGGGCCCACTAGAGCCACTGAAGGATCGCAAGACCAGGTCTCACAGTGAACACTCAGCAAGCTTCCTGTTCCTTCTCCTTCCTCAGAGCCCTGATCCCTCCTCTGTTATCTAAAACACAAATCCCTCATCCTAAATGCTTTGAAGGACAAGAGCTTGATTCGATTGCCTCACTGCTGGGGCAAAATACAAAAAATCAGGTTGTTGCTGGGAGTGCGATGACCCCAATACAAACCTGGACATTTCTATTTCTGAACTCTAAAAGGTCATTTTTTCATTCCTTTCGGACAATAGAATGTGACTACCTTCAAGGGGGTTCTCGCCTGCAAATACAGTAGATCTGTTTACAACCTGATCTTCGTGGCTAGAGATGCAAGAAGAAATACCTTGAGTCATTCTCTCAATGCTGCTTGAAGATCCTCTGAACCTCACTTTGTATAGTTCAAAACAAAAACTGTAAGTTTAATCTTCATCCAGGCATTCTGCTGCATCTGTTACATTGTCAATGAAGCTTGCACTGTTAAGAAGGTTATCTAGTTATCCTCCAAAATCCAGTCTCCCCCTCTACCTAGATGTATGACTAGACTAAATTCCCAGCCCCCTTTGTGGTCATGTGTGGCCCTAGGACTAAGTTCTCTCCAACAAACATGAATCACCATGATTTGCTCCACTTCTGAGCCCATTTGACACTCAAGGTGACTTTGGAATCCATGTGTTGAAGATGGCAGAGAAGCCAGCAGCCTGGGCCCTGAATGATTATGGAGGATAATGGCTCTCCTGATCAGAACATATACCATGACTATTATATGAGAAAGAAATAAGATTCTTTTCTTTAAGCTACTAAACTTCTGAAGTGTAACAAGTAAACAGAACATTATAATACCCTGAGGCAACTTATCCACTAAACCATGAGCTTCTTAAAGGCAAGGGCTACACTACAACCGATTCTTCACTGAATCTATTGTCCCTCACACAGTGCTTGACATATAGGAAGCTTTCAATAGATATATTTCAAATAAGTGGTATTCCTTAGGAATCATTATGCAATGGGCTTGCAGATTTGCTCACATGGCAACTTAGATGTACAGAGAGTTGTATTTCTAGATGTGCTCTTTCTCATGATGGTTGCCCTTCTTGGTGGTTAGGGTATACGGAAAAAGATAACTGAATGTCCAAACGCATGAAACCTTTGCCTACTGCCATGCTTAAATAGCCTCATTGGGTAATGTTTAGACTTTGGAGATAATTGCTCTTATTTATTCTCACTTGACCTTCTCCAAGATGGCCTCTATTGTATAAGAGGAAAAACACTTGAGTAAAAGGGTCTCAGACCTACCTGATGTCCTCCCTATCCTAGGTGGCCTCAGCTGTGGAGGATCTGATATGTGGTATGCTGCTGCTGAATTCTTTCCCAGTTTAGTCAGAGTCCTGTGTCCACTTCTTCTTGACTCGACTCCCTTCATTTTTTGCAGGATATATTTCTCTGAGTCTCTTCATGTCCTGGAAACCTGGCCCAGACTGTCCTTCTCCTTCCTATACTATGAGATCTCCACCCCCTGGCCTTCTTTTCGGTGTCCATGCCATACAGGAATCAGGGGAGATCCAGGAGTGCAATCTAGATCCTCCATCCAAATGCTGACCTTTTAACCCAGCTGCACTGTCCCTTGTTGCATGGGGTCCGTTGCACAGAAGCCTCTTGCAGGTTCATATTGGAAAATGATACAAAAGCCCAGAAAAAGGAATTCAGGATGAGCATGTCTGCCAGTTTTCCTCTCCTGCCTTTCCTTTCCTCCCTTCTTTCTACAGTCACCTGGGCTAGACTTTTTCTGCTTCCTGCACAACAAATCCTCCTTCTATCCAGTGAACAAGCATCATGAGCTGGCCATCACATCAGAAAACTTGTCTGGTCCCAGAGCTTATTTATTCCTTAGTGTAGAGATGTGTGCTCCAGGTATGATTCTTGCTATGTGAAATGGGAGATAAAGGATTTGAGAAATCTTTTCTCTGTCATAAATCTGACCCTCAAGTCTTTTTAGAAAATTCTTATTTTCAGTGTCAGATGCTAACACATTTGCAAATGTTGATGAAACTCAAGTAAGTCTCTTGAAAGATGTAATGCATGTCATGTTCATGCTTCCCACATTATTTTTATAATAAGTCCCCCCCCAGAAATAATCAAATCATTCTCTAGGACACAGATAACTTGGGCTGACCAGAGAATCACACACTAGAAATACAAAAAATAAACTTCTGTTAAAATTATATCTTATTCCGACTCCATTTGGGGCTTAGAACAACCTGACATGTTGACTTGTAAAAATCAAATACATAGAGGGTGAGAGAACCGAGATTTCATCTACCACCAGCATCTTTATCAGCTGTGGTGTTGACATAGGTGTCTTGCTTAATAACACGCTGTCTCTCTTAAACTATAGAGAATGCAATTATCTTTACAAAGAATCCCCATTGGCTCTGACTTCTTCCCAAGTTTGGACAAGGGATGCCCTGGAAATAATGAATGCAGAGCACAGACAAGAAGCAGATAGTTATTTCTCCCAAATCATCTAGGAGCTCATTAAACTAAAGACAACTTGAATAATCACGTGACTTGTCTACTTTTCTCTTTTCAAAAAGAAGATTATGTTAAACATAATTATTCATGTCTGACAATCTAAAGTAGACATCTTAAAGAACGATAGGGAGACTAGAGTCTAATAAAGATACTAGTGTGTATTATTCATCCTGACATCACAACAACAAAAGAACTTAATTTTTTAAAAAAACTGAAGTATGTAATGTGGAATCTTCACAATAACCTAATGAAGTAGTCACACTTATTATTTAGCTTTTGCAGGTGAAGAAACTGAGGCTTGGAGAAGTTAAATGGATTAGTCAAGGTCCACACAGAGGAAGCAAGTAGCAAGTGAAGCCAGGACTTGAGCCCAAGTCCTCTGCCTCTTGGGTCTATTTAATTTCACTCACTATACACACCATCAGTCCTCATGTCTGAACATTATTCCTTCTGATTTCCAACATCTGGCGTCTCTTTTTTTCTCTTTAAAACCATTGTGGCAGTTTAATTGTCCAGAGCCCTCAAAAATGTATGGTGATGCTGTGGAGACTTCCATGATGTAGGAATTGGCTTATTAGTAATTTAAATGAGGCTATAAAATAATCCTACTCCTACTCTATTACTTTAAGCCATCTGCTTTGTGATGATCGGAGTTTCAGCCTAATGAAAGAAAAAGTTGAATTAGAGTCTTCTTGTTTTGTTCCATTTTTAATAATAACTTAATACCAGGGGCATAGTTGGGAGGCATTCGCCACAAACTTCAAATGGGTCACCTGCCTCATTTGTGTGCAGAGCAGACAAGTCTTGTCTTTCCAAGATTTTTGCAAGAGCACAACAGAATGGGAACGTGAAGAGCTTTCTTCCCTCGGAGGTCCACGGCTCTGCCGAGCCAGGAACAATACAGAAGCAACAAAATATAGCAGAAAACTCATTTTTACATGAACCAATCTGTCTGGGTTCTGTTTCTTTTTCTACATAATAGTTTGTAACAGTGTTTACAATGTAAACTTTCCAAAACCACAGACCAATTTTAAAAAAGAAGAAGAGAAAGAGGAAGGAAGAGGAAGAGATGTATTTCTGTCTTTAAGTACTCTGAAAACCTTTGTAGAATGAAAGACTCTTCACACTCTGAGCCTGGCCTCTCCTACTCACTTTTTTGCTGAGCCAGGGCAGACTGTGCCCTACTCCCACCCTCTCATTTTCTTCTTATTGTACTTTCTCCGTTAGTCCCTCTGGTGTGCGTAATCTAAGCAATAATTCACTTCTTTATTAAATTAAAACATAACTACTAGCTCATGTCTTCATTATGTGAAACAATTTAACTCTCGAATTGATCAAATAAAGCCACCTAAATTCAACTGGCCATATGTGAAAGTGCATTAATAAACTTGAATATTATCTGACCTGAGCTATTTCTTCCACGCTCCTGCATCAGGTCTGAGAGTGTCTCTCTCACTGAAATGTCTTAGCATTACTCCACAGACGATTTCCAATTAGCATGGCTTTTTAGAAGGCTTTACCAAAAGGTTTAAACATTTCAGGGAAGCTTACGTATCACTTTACACGTTAGCAGCGATTAGCTTCAGCAATCACAATTCCCATTTGCTACCGAAGCCTGGCAGTTTAATGCCCAAAGCAGGCTGAGCATAGGACAATAGGGGCAAAGATGTTTTAAAAGAAAATATAAATAGGTTTAGTCATAATACAATTGTCAAACCAAACATGTCAGTTGGTCTCAAACATCTCTCTGTCTTCCCTTTTGCAATCCCTGGTTTATGTGTTTACTATGAGGACAGTCAGAAAATTATGAAGATAGAGATCAGCTTCCTACAGGGGTGGGACCCAAAACTAATTGGTATTGTAGAGGCAGGGTGGTCAGGACCGTGGATCGTTAGTTGTCAGTTACCATCTGGGTCTGGGGGTACTGGTGGTTCAGCAGGAGGGCTTGCTTGGGGAACAGGAAGGGGTACTACAGAGCGAGGGGGAGCTGCTTTGCAGTTCTTTCTACTTTTAGCCTAGTTCCTGTCTCCAGTCTTTGTTCTCATTATTAGTTTTCTCTATTGAGAACCAAAAAGCAAAATGTCCACAACCCCTGTACTTGACACATCTGTATGACTTATGAGAATATTACCATTATGATGAAGAAACTCTACTTTTCTTCTGAAAAGTGTTTGATAGAAAAGCCACAAGACCTGCCTCTTACTGGGTGAAGATGAAAAATCTTTCCTTTGCAGCAACTCAGCACCTTTTTACTTGAGGAGCCTTCAGGAGTTAAAACTCAGAGCACAACAGATATCCCCACTGCCAGTGATGCCAGAGCAGTACTTCCTGGGGCATGTCTTTCATCACCATCACAGCAATTTGAGAATCTAAGTAAATCGAGAAAAGAGTCACAAGTTGGAATTCAGAAGTCACACTGATATTATTCTTGCTTTCAAAGCAGATTATAGGATCAAAGATTAAGAACGTGGTTTTCCTAACTCCTGGCCATAAGAGAACCTCAGTGATTAAACTCCACATTAAGAATCAGGTTATTTTCTCTCAGAATGGAATCTTTGAGAAGGACAATATACATGATCATTTGGGAGGAAAGAATTTATATTTTCTTTACAGTGTTTAGACCCAGTAAGGTAGATTAAACTTTTATAGATGCTATTATAATTCTCTAATCATTATATTTGATAATAGGGGCATAGAATCATTCCTAGTTTAGGGATTCAAAAAAATCTATTATTTAAAGGGTATTGGTCAGCTTGGGCTCTATAACAAAATAGCATAAACTGGGTGCTTAAAAAAATGAAATGTATTTTCTCACAGTTATGGAGGCTGAAATTCTGAGATCAAGGTGCCAGCATGGTCAAGTACTGGTGAGAGCTCTCTTCTTGTCTTGCAGATGGTCACCTTCTCACTGTGTCCTCACACGGAAGAGAGAGCAAGTTCCCTGAAGAGCACTAGTTCCACCAGACCAGAACCCTACCCTCATGACCTCATTTAACCCTAACTACTTCCCAGAGGTCCCATCCCCAAATACCATCCCATTAGGGATTAGGGTTCCAACATATGAATTTTAGGGGGATACAAGCATTAAGCCTATAACATAGAGCAGCATGAGATTCAAGCTTGGTCACATGGAATAGTGAGAAAAAAATTTAAATACCTATAGTCTTTAGAACCAAGAATTTATACTAATGGTGTGCCTCCTTATTTTGTGATTCTAAAATCAACAATTCCATTACCTAGAGACATATTCAGACTTCACACACCTAAATATGGAAGAAAGGAGTTATACATAAGAAGCACCATCTGGGCTTCCCTGGTGGCACAGTGGTTGAGAGCCCGCCTGCTGATGCAGGGGACACGGGTTCGTGCCCCGGTCCGGGAAGATCCCACATGCTACGGAGCGGCTGGGCCCGTGAGCCATGGCTGCTGAGCCTGCGCGTCTGGAGCCTGTGCTTCGCAGCGGGAGAGGCCACAGCAGTGAGAGACCCGCGTACCGCAAAAAACAAAACAGAACAAAACAAAAAAGCACCATCTGCTGCATCAAGTAACTTAATGTTTGGAAACTGAGTCATCTCCAAATTATAATTAAAATAGAGTGCAGAAAAAGGAATGAATAACTCAGCAGCCCAAAATTTAAATAAAATTTGGGCAGCTATTTATTCTGTCTCAGCTTCCTCATCTGTAAAATGGGGAGAACACATACATTTTCTATTGTGGAGAACTGGTATGAGCCTTAAATGAGGTGTTACTGGAAAAGTTTGCCTGAATAAATGGATGATATTGTCGTACTAATGTTGCAAACATTTATTTGGTTCCGTGTGTCTTGCATCCTGCTATATTCAAGAAATGCAAAGTTAAGTAAGACAAGGGACCCTACCAATAAGAAGATCACCATCTGGTGGCAAAGACAAATCTATAAACAATGCTAAACAACTAATTAGGGTACAATATAATAAATGTTATAGTAAAGTATTAGATACTATGGAAATTTCACACTGGAAGCTTAATACGGGATTCAGAAAGTAGTTATTTGGCATGAACACCTAGCCAACCATTTGCTCAGGACTTTCAGCTGGCTCCCAAATTTCTTGCCTAGATTCTCCTTGAGTAGACTAGATTGGCTGCATGAATTTTGAAGCTCTACTATTTGAGGCAATTAATGTTTAGGGTTGTTATGTCCTCTGGATAAATTGACCCCTTTATCACTGGCTCTCTTTATCCCTGGTAATGTTCTTTACTACTTTGATATAGTCAGTCTTTACAACTTTCTGTGGATCTGTGTTAGCATGGTATATCGTTTTCAATACTTTCACTTTTAACCATTTATATCTTTATATTTTAAGTTGGATTTTTGTGGGCAGCATACAATGGATCTTGCTTGTTAATCCAACCTGGCAAATCTCTACTTTCTAAATGGAGTGTTTAGACCATTTACAATTAATGTAATTATCGATATAGTTGAGTTTAAATCTACCATCATGCTATTTGTTTTCTCTT
Organism: Tursiops truncatus; assembly: GCF_011762595.2. Classification (NCBI taxonomy): domain Eukaryota; kingdom Metazoa; phylum Chordata; class Mammalia; order Artiodactyla; family Delphinidae; genus Tursiops; species Tursiops truncatus. The sequence goes on from NC_047036.1 coordinate 41,785,110, forward strand.
TGTCCCATCTATTCCTTGTTCCTTTTTTCTCTTTTTCTACCTTTTTTGAATTGAATATTTTTAATAATTTAATCCTATCTCATTTGTTGGCTTATTAGATATAATTCTTTGCTATAGTTACTCTAGGGCTTTTATTTTACTGATTATAGCTAAAAATGATCACTTCAAGTGATATCATACTCATTCACATTTAATAAGAACCTAACAAAATTATACTTTTGTTTCTCTCCTTCTAGCCCTTGTGCTACGATTGTTATGCATTTTATTTCCATACATGTTATAAACCTCACAATACATTGTTATTATTTAAAGCAAAAATAAGTCTCCAGAGCACAGTATTATCTTTGCTTTAAAAAGCAGGTTATCTTATAATGAAATCTAAATAATAAAATAGTTTTTATATTTATACATGTAGCAGTCACTCCTGATGCTCTTCATTCCTTTATGTAGATCTTGGTTTCTATCTGGTATCATGAAGACTGTTTCAAATTTCTTGTAGTATTGGTCTGCTGGTGATGAATTCTTTCAGCTTTTGTATATCTGTAAAGTCTTTTTTTTGCCTTCATTTGTGAGAGATATCTTCACTGGCTAAAAATAAATCGTAGGCTGATAGCATTTCCCACCCACCCCCAACCCAGTGCTTTAAAGATGTTGTTCCAAACAGTATGGAGGCTCCTAAAAAACTAAAAATAGAACTACCATATGACCCAGCAATTCCACTCCTGGGTATATATCCAACGAAAATAAAAACACTAACTCAAAAAGATACATGCACCACAATGTTCACAGTAGCATTATTTATAATAGCCAAGATATGGAAGCAACCTAAGTGCCCATCAAAAGATGAATGGATAAAGAAGATGTGGTATATCTATACAATGTAATACTACTCAGCCATAAAAAAGAATGAAATTTTTCCATTTGAAACAGCATGGATGAACTTGGAGGGTATTATGCTTAGTGAAATAAGTCAGACAGGGAAAGATAAATACTGTATGTTGTCACATGTGGAATCTAAAAATAAAACAAACTAGTGAATATAACAAAAAAGAAACAGAATCATAGATATCAAAAACTCACTAGTGGTTACCGGTGGGGAGAGGGAAAGGGGGATGAGCAAGATAGGGGTAGGGGATTAAGAGGTACAAACTACTGTGTATAAAATAAATAAACTACAAGGATATATGGTATAGCACAGGGAATATAGCCAATATTTTATAATAACTATAAATGGACTGTGATCTTTAAAAATCATGAATTATTATGTGATACACCTGAAACTTATATAATATTGTAAATCAACTTTATCTCAATTTTTAAAAATGAAAAAAAGATGTTTTTTCATTGTCTTCTAGTTCACATCATTTCCAAAGAGAAAACTGATGTTATCCTTATCTTTGTTTCTGTGTAACTTGTCTTTTTCTCTAGCTGCCTTTATGGTTTTCTCTCTATCAGTGGATTTAAACAATTTGATTATGTTGTGCCTAGGTATAGATTTCTTCATGTTTCATCTGCTTGAGATTTCTAAATATATGGTTTATAGTTTTCATCACATTTGGAAAAGTATTGACCATTATTTCTTCAAATAGTTTTTCAGTCTCACCAGCACTCATGTGGGGACTTTAATGACACATGTACGGTTGCTTGAATTTGTCCCACAGTTCAACAATTCTCTGTTTATTTTGCTCAGTCATATTTCCTATCTGTTTGCTTGTTTGTTTCTTTTTTTTTTCCTATGTCTTCAAGTCTATTAATCTTCTGTGATGTCAATTCTGCTAGTAATCCCATCTAGTATATTTTTTGTATAAGGCGTTATAATTTTCATCACTAGATTTTCTATAATTTAGGTCTTTTTAAATATCTTCAATGTCTCTACTTAACATGTTTAGTATTTTTTCCAGCTTCTTGAACATACGAATCATAATCATAATTGTTTTAATGTCCTCGTTGATTGGATTTATCATGTGTCATTTCTGGGTCAGTTTTGAATGATTGATTTTTCTCCTTATTATGGGTTGTATTTTCCTGTTTCTTTGCATGTCTAATAATTTTGATTGAATATCAGATGTTGTGAATTTTACCACATTGACTCCTGGATATTTTTTATTCCTGTAAATGTTATTGAACTTTGTTCTGGATGCAATTAAGTTACTTGGAAATAATTTTATCCTTCAGGTCTTACTTTTATGTTTTGCTGGGCTCAACTAGAGCTGCCTTTAGACTAGGATCAATTTTTCCCTGCTACTAGGCAAAATTCTTCATAATTCTCTAAGTTCTACCTGAATTATGAGATTTTCCACTAGGGCTGTTGGAAGAAGCTACTTTTCTCAGGCCTGTGTGAAGTCTGAGGACTATTCCTTCTAATCCTTTCAGGTGGCTCTTTTCCTGGTCCTGGGTAGTTTCTTCACATACATGCACTGATTGATACTCAACTGAATACTCAAAGGAGGCCCTTTTCAGCAATTTGGAGTTAAGTCTCTATGCAACTCCCTTTTTTTCTTGGTTTCCCTGGATCCTGAGCTTTGTCTCCTCAATTCAGCAAAACAGTTGGGTTCTGCCTATGTTTTCCCTCCCTGTGCTGCAGCCTGGAAATTTTCTATGCAGTAGAAAAAGTTTATGGGCAATCATTAAGTTCATATTGTTTATTTCCCAGTGATCATGTTCATATTGTTTATTTCCCAGTGATCTCCCAGTGATCATTGTCCTTCGCTGCCTGATGTCCAATGTCTTGAGCACTATTGCTTTATATATTTTGTTCAGATTTTTTCAACTCTCTCAGTGGGAGGGTAAATCCAGTTGCTATTATTCTGTATTGATCAGAAATATAAGTCCTTGTAGAACAGATTATAATCACTTTAATACAAATAGTCATGGTGCCAAACCTTGTGACAGAATTAGAAGATAGAACAGAGGCAAAGGAAGTTAATCCTCCTTCTCATCCTCTAACCTTGTCCTACTGAGCAGCTGACGGCCATCAACAAGTCTGAATGAAAGGCTGATATTATAATTTCCTAAAAGCTCTGAATTAGCGTTGTATAGTGTTGTTAAGTATCATCATTCTAATCTTGGAAGGATACCCAGGGACATCTTGTATCCCTTTGTGCCCCAAGAAGTACATATGGGGAAAAGTCTTAGATGGGAATATGTTCCAGAGATACTGTCTCCAGCACTTCATGGACAGGGATGAAGCCCCATTGGCCAGTTGAATCAGACTAAGCAGCTTCTAAAAGTCCATCCTATTTTAGTTTTCCTATCTTAAATGCAGGGACAATGTCTACCTACTTTTCTTAACCACAAAGGCTTTTCATTCTCTAGTTCTTATTTAATGAACACTTTGCAAATTAGAGCTTCAGTGTATAAACTATTTTAAGCAAATTAGGGGGAACAAAGTGTAATTTCAGAATGTTATTAATCATACTGGAGTGGACTAGGTAGAACATTAAGAAATCGACAATGTGCTTTTACAAATATTCCTCAATAAAATCACAGTCCCTATCCAAGGAAACTGATATCTTTCTTCTTTTGTGTATGTTGATTCTTGAAGTAATCTCTAAAGCCTCTTTAAGCTCCAACATTCTATTTTTCTCAGACATTTGTTAGTCTAATCAACTTATGAGGAACTGAAATGTAAAGAGGTAAAGCTTAAGAGAATCTCAGTAGTAGAAAGAACACTGGATTTAAGAATCAGAAAATCTTTTTAAGTCAAAAATCTATACATCTGTGTAACCTCAAGGGAAAAAAATCACTTAACCTCCCTAGGTTTCATTACTACTTCTATCTTTTGTGTGTGTGAATAAATCTCCAGACTCATCTATGATATGAGAATAAATTAAATAAACATGAAAGCACTTTTGAAGCATAAAGTACAATTGCCCAAGGCCACAAAAGAAATCACTAAAAGAACTCAAAGGAAATATATATCAAGGATTCTAACTCCAAAACATCCAAACAACATTAACATTCTAACTCAGTTGTTTTATGATTGTAAAAAAATCATACAAGGATAATAACTTGAGGGATGATGTGCCATATTGTGTGGCCTGTGGTATGATGTTCAGGGATGTCCCTGTGGCCAAATATGTACCAAAGGGCAGACAATCAGTGACACCATGGCAGTGATGTTATGATGTGATATTGTTCATGACATAATAATTCTTCATCATTTATATGTTGGGCTGACTATATAGTATTGAGTTGCTACTGTCTAACTCTGTATCATGTGATAAAACCTTTTTTGTGTAATCATTATGCAGCTTCTGAACATTCTAGGATCTTCAGGTAATCCTGTCTTCTGTCTGAGATTTTTTACCCTTTGTCAGGCCACCCTTTGCCCTCACTTTCCCTGTGACTAGAGAGTTCAAAGCAGTAACGTCTTAATTTTCAACTACAAATAGATCATGAAACATGTTTTGCATACACCCTTTTCCTCTCCTGTCCTCCTGACCAGAGTAACTTGGTTGGAGATAAATGCAAAAAGTCTAATGTTTGGTCTAAAGAGGAAAAAAGTGAAAGCCATCAATATTTCAGTCGCTTCCTCTTCACCTGTTGGTGAGGGAGGGATTCTACCCTAGGGTTATGAGGATGGCAGGACGCATGACACCCAGCACTGGTCAGATGAGACTGATGACCGTTTATTGTCCAGGGAAGGAAGACACTGCACCACCAGAGCTGGACAGGAGTTGTACCTGGGAACAGAGTGAACCAGCAGAGGCTGGCTTGGGGGAGGGGGGAGGCTTTGAAGTAACAAGAGAGTGAAGCAACTCCTGGTTTCTACATGAGTATGTGAGGGCATTGTTTGAATAATTCTGCAGACTGGCAGGGAACGGAAGGAAGCCTGCTACTCAGGGGTAAGCAGGCACTGTGCCTCGTCCCTGGGAGAAGGAGGGTTGTTTGGCTAGGAGACCCCATCTGAGGGAGCAGAGTGGGTGGAGGGATGCAGTTAGGCCAGTCAAGGCCCTCTCAGTTTTAGGTGGCAAGGCGGCACATAATATTAATTGTAGGCCTTATACCACAATTGAGATTATATAAGCTCACGTAGCAATGTGGACAAAGAGGTTCATCTCCTGTAACTTGCAGGCCAGTCTCATAATCCATCATCTCTTACCCCTGCTCTTAAGTCAAACAATAAAGTTCTTTCAAAACTGGAGATAAAATGAGGAATGCAGGCAGCATTGTTGGGGCTGTTCCCAGCCTTGCTCCCTTGTTTAGAAAACTGTAGAAAGTTCAGGGCCTCCTTGATGGCCTGCAGCCTGTGGTTGCACTGTCTCCAGGATGGTTGCTTGTGACTGTTCAGACATGTGACTGTGATTCCCCGCAGGCAAACCAGGGCCTGGCCCTGCTCCATTTACTGAAAAAAGGAAACAGAGTCAATGGGCCTTGTCAGTTGCTATAGCTGTAACTTAGAAAAATAGAAGCCCAGTGATCCTGCTTAAGGAAAATACAAAGTCTACAGTTAAATAAGGCATTTGCAGCTATTTATGGAAAAGACTGTACTGAGAATAGTTATAATTAGAGCTCTACATAGAAAGAGATACATGATAAGCTAAATGATAGTAAAATTAGTATTGTAATATCTGGTATTTACATACTCTGAATTTAAAACAATGTAATTAATTTAAATTTAAATTTAAATTGAATTTAAATTTGAATTTAAAACAATGTAATTAATGAATTTAAAACAATGTAATTAATTGAAAGTCTTTTTTCTGTGCATAAGACAGGGATATTGTCTTATTTCTTTTAAGTTTTAAATGTTAAATGATGACATTTCAAATATACAGCCAAGTGCTGAAAATATTAACAGATACTCATGTACCGACCTCCCATATTAACAAGATGTTAGCATTTTGCTTTATTTATCTCAGAATCAATTTTCTCTCTTTTTAAAAAGGAAAATATTAAGTGCAGATAGAGCAACCCCGTCTCATCCTCTACCTCTCTCCCCAGGGGTAAACGCTACCCTGAAATTAGTATGTTCCTTTTCATGTATGTGTATTTAAACTTTTATTATCTTATATAGATATACCCATTAAATGATATACACCATTTTTTGTACGCTTTAAATATTTATATAAATATTAGATATCATATGGTACATTTCCTCCTGTAACTTGCTTTCCTTACCAACATGTTTTGAGATGTATACATGTTGATATTTGTAGATCTGGTTTGTTCATTTTAGCTTTCTATAGGATTTCACTGTATGAGTAAACCAGTTTATTTGCTCACTGGCCTACTGTGATATTGTGATTTATAAGAAGAAATATATATTTGCTCTTTGTCAGTGTTTCTGGCATAGAGCTCCTAAAACACTTGGAATTTCTTAAACCTTGAGAGCATAAATGTGTCTTTTGTTACGTTAGTGAGGTGACTTTTGGAAAGCACCTCAGGCTGGGTGCAGGTGACGAGGAGAACCCACCTTGTGATGGGAGGGTTGGAACTTTCAGTCCCACCCTCTGACCTCTGGGGTGGGGAGAGGGGCTGGAGGTTGAATCAATCCCCCAGTGGCCAGTGATTCAATCAACCATGAGTATGTAATGAAGCCTTCATAAAAACCTAAAAGGAAGAGGTTCAGAGAGCTTCTGGGTTGGTGCACATGTAGATGTGGGGAGAGTGGTATGTCCAGAGAGCATGGAAGCTCAGAGCCCTTTCCCCATACTTGCCCTAGGCATCTCTTCCATCTGGCTGTTCCTGAGTTATATCCCGTGATAATAAACTAGTTACCTAGTAAGTAAAATTTTTCTCTGGGTTCTGTGGGCCACTCTAGCAAATTAATCAAACCCCAGGAAGGGGTTATGGGAACCTCCAGTCTATAGCTGGTTGGTCATGAGCACAGGTGACAACCTGGACTTGTGACTGGTTTGTATATGTGTATGTGTGGAGGGGCCGGGGTCTGCACTCCCCCACTGAGTCTTGTACAGTTATTTCCACCATGAATTCCTGGGGTGTATCTCCTGTCCTGCTCCTCCTCTCTGCTCCCCTCAAAGCACATGCGCTATTGTCTCACCCTTGTCTCAGGGGACCCTGACCCCCATGGAAGTAATGTTTCTGTCTAGAGTCTTGTTTCTTAGATCTACTGTTCTCTAAACTTTGACAATGGAAAGGTACCAACCCCTCAGTCCTCACTGTGACCAAGCTGTGCTGGGTTCCACGGAGAAATGGGGAAATGTTCCCCTTCTCAACTCTGCATCACCTGGGCTTGGGTACTGCACTAGTCATGCCTAAACCTCAGAAAGTATGACAAAGCCTCTTTGTTTTTATTTATTTATTTTTTATTTATTTATTTATTTATTTTGCATTATGCGGGCCTCTCACAGTTGTGGCCTCTCCCATTGCGGAGCACAGGCTCCGGACGTGCAGGCTTAGCGGCCCAGCCACTCCACATGTGGGATCCTCCCGGACCGGGGCACGAACCCGTGTCCCCTGCATCGGCAGGCGGACTCTCAACCACTGCGCCACCAGGGAAGCCCCTGTTTTTAAATTAGAGTATAGTTGTTTCACAGTGTTGTGTTAGATTCTACTGTACAGCAAAGTGAAGTACAGTTTCTTGTGCTATACAGCAGGTTCTCATTAGTTATCTATTTTCTACATATTAGTGTATATATGTTCATCCCAATCTCCCAATTCATCCCACCGCCCCCTTTCCCCTTGGTGTCCATACATTTGTTCTCTACATCTGTGTCTCTATTTCTGCTTTGCAAACCAGTTCGTCTGTACCATTTTTCTAGATTCCACAAATATGCGTTAACCTATGACATTTGTTTTTCTTTACTTCACTCTGTATGACAGTCTCTAGGTCCATCCACATCTCTACAAATGACCCAGTTTCATTCCTTTTTATGGCTGAGTAATATTCCATTCTATATATGTACCACATCTTCTTTATCCATTCGTCTGTCAATGGACATTCAGGTTGCTTCCATGACCTGGCTATTGTAAATAGTGCTGCAATGAACATTGGGGTGCATGTGTCTTTTTGAATTATGGTTTTCTCTGGGTATGTGCCTGTAGTGGGATTGCTGGGTCATATGGTAGTTCTATTTTTAGAACTATTAGTTCTAAATAGGTAGTTCTATTTTCCATTACCTACTACAGTAATGGAAATAAAAACAAAAATAAACAAATGGGACCTAATGAAACTTAAAATCTTTTGCACAGCAAAGGAAACCATAAACAAGATGGAAAGGCAACCCTCAGAATGGGAGAAATATTTGCAAATGAATCAATGGACAAAGGATTATCTCCAAAATATACAAACAGCTCATGCAGCTCAATATCAAAAAAACAAACAACCCAATTAAAAAATGGGCGGAAGACCTAAATAGACATTTCTCCAAAGAAGACATACAGATGGCCAAGAAGCACATGAAAAGATGCTCAACATCACTAATTATTAGAGAAATGCAAATCAAAACTACAATAAGGTATCACCTTACACTGGTTAGAATGGGCATCATCAGAAAATCTACAAACAAGAAATGCTGGAGAGGGTGTGGAGAAAAGGGAACACTCTTGCACTGTTGGTGGGAATGTAAATTGATACAGCCACTATGGAGGACCGTATGGCGGTTCCTTAAAAAGACAAAGCCTCGGGCTTCCCTGGTGGCGCAGTGGTTGAGAGTCCGCCTGCTGATGCAGGGGACACGGGTTCGTGCCCCGGTCCGGGAAGATCCCACATGCCACGGGGCAGCTGGGCCCGTGAGCCATGGCCACTGAGCCTGCGCGTCCGGAGCCTGTGCTCCACAATGGGAGAAGCCACAACAGTGAGAGGCCCGCGTACCGCAAAAAAAAAAAAAAAAAAAAAAGACAAAGCCTCTTAAAACTGGCCTGCTTACCTTATCTTTCTAGCCCCTCTCTCAGTAGGGCCAGGCTAGGGAGCAGCCAGCAGCTCTCACACTGTCCTATTCATTGTCCACTCTTCTGTCTTCCAGTCCCAGGCCACTCCCAGCATACCTGCATGTGACTTCCTGCTGGCAGCCCCCTTCTCCATGCAAATAAACTCATGCAAATGTGCTTCTGGGACAGCCAACCCCACACAACCTGACAGATCTAGATTTCTCTTTAGGTTCAGCAAAGATCCCTGCCCTCTGTACAACACACACACACACACACACACACACACACACACCACCCCCCCACACACACACACACACCCCACCCCACCCCACACCACACTATATCTCCAGTCTTCAACTTCTTCCTTTCTACTTGCTCCTTCCCTCTGTATTCCCACATGCTCAAAGCTCTTCCATCCTGAACTAAAACAAGACCTTCAAAGACCCACCTCCTCTATAGCTACTACTCTCTTTCTCATCCTTCACAGCCCACTTCTTTCTTGTAACCTAGTATTAAAATCTTATTATTGTTATTCTAGACATATTAGTATTATTTAAAATTTAACAGTGAATGTATATTACATTTATAACCAAATAATTATAGTCTCTGTTATGGGTTGAATTGTGCCCACCCCCCTCCCCACCCCCCCAAAAAAGATATGTTTGAATCCTAACCCCTAGTACCTCTGAACATGATATTATTGGGAGATAGGGTCTTTACAGAAGTAATCAAGTTAAAATGAATTTGATAGGGTAGGCCCTAATCCAGTATGACTATTACCTTCATAAAAAGAGGAAGTCTGGGACTTCCCTGGTGGTGCAGTGGTTAAGAATCTGCCTGCCAGTGCAGGTGACATGGGTTTGATCCCTGGTCCGGGAAGATCCCACATGCCACAGAGCAACTAAGCCCATGCGCCACAACTACTGAGCCTGCGCTCTAGAGCCTGCAAGCCACAACTACTGAGCCCGCGTACCACAACTACTGAAGCCTGCGCGCCCTAGAGCCCATGCACCTCAACTACTGAGATCATGCACTGCAAATACTGAAGCCCGCACACCTAGAGCCCATGCTCCGCAACAAAAGAAGCTACCGCAATGAGAAGCCCGTGCACCACAATGAAGAGTAGCCCCCGCTCACCACAACTAGAGAAAGCATGCGTGCAGCAAAGAAGACCCAAGGCAGACAAAACAAAACAAAACAAAAAAGAAAAAAATATATATATTCACCTGTCTCTCTCCATTGCCTCACCTCCATTGCACTCAACAGCTCACTGGTGATTTAACTGACTTCTATGCCCTCTTTTCTGCTACAGCTTTCTCATCAAAACCACCAATGACCTTCTTGTTGCTAATTTCAACTAGACATTCTTCAGCTCTTTCCCAATCTCTCTGCAATCTTTTACATTGTTTATCTCTTCTTTCTTCCTAAAATGCTATCTTCTCCTGGTTTTCATGGCATTGCTCTCCTGATTTTTTCTCCTACTTCTCTGTTTTTGTGGGGTTTTTTTGCGGGGTGGGGGGTGTTTGTTAGTGCCTCTTGGATTTTCCCTTCTTTTACCCATGCGTTTGATGGAAAAGTTCCTCAGGGTTCCATCTAAAGTCTCTTATTTTGTCATGACATTATCTCTCCCTGAGGCTGGCGGCTAAGTCCAGAGTCTTAACCAGATTTAGGTTCAAACGTGGTGTGCTTCCACCAGGAGACACATAACATGTGGTTCCCTGTCTCTTTATGGTGTTAGCGGCTATTGAGGAGCACAACCTAGATTCATCATTTAATTAGAGGTTTGCAAGATGGTGATATTCTGTCACTCTTGTTTTGTTTGATGGCTGAAATAATTCTATAAAGAGAAACTTTCCTTTATCAATTATTTGGTCACCTGAGGAACAATTAATAAAGGAAAGACAAAGTAAATGCTTGATTTTTTTTACTTTACACTTTTCAGAATAATGAGTTGCTTCCCTTATTATTATTAGCACCTACAAAGGTGACAAATGTGGGTTTTTCATTACGAACCCATAAATTTAGACATATTTGATGTGTTTTAATCTGTTTCAGGTATTCTTATCGATGCTCAAATTATTCCCTCTCTTGTTAGTGGGAAACCTTCAAGGTGCTCCTGGATTTCTTTGTCGTGGCCCCAGAGGTCTTTGCTTGCTTTTTGGTATGAAAAGATGTTGCAGACTCATCTTATAGATTTTCTGTCCTAGATTTGGTTTCAGTCATTTCTCCAAAGAGCCCTCATATTTTCGTTTCCAAGGACATATTAATTTTACAATAACTTTAGCAGTAAAGTTAGACAAATAGCTGTACTCTGAAACCAGGCACAAGGTTATTGTAGGATTAAATAAAACTGTGCACACAAAGCACTTAGCTACTCCCTGTAACTTCACATGTACCAGGTACTGTGCTATTATTATCCAGAGCATGATATCATAGACAGGAAGTGGGGAGATTCCAAACATCACTCAGGTACCTTTGCCCTGAGGAAAAATGTGGCAATGGTGCCAATTCCCAGAAGACCTTTTTGGGATAATCACCTGGTTCTTTCCTTGGCCACTGAATTCAACCTTCTTGGGTCAGTTTGCTCAAAACCAACCCACACCATGAACGAGAGGGAACCCCTGCTGCTGAAAGTAGGGAAAGCACAAGTCCTCTGACACGCTCTCCTATGGTGGCTTCCAGCACGTCTCCATTTCAACTTCAGCACCTGCCGATCAATGCTTTGTAGGTGTCACTGCACGGCAGGTTTTAAGTGCCAGTATTTGTGCATCCCTTCTGGGGGCCCTCCTGGTGGAGACTGTGCTTACAATATCACAGAGCCCCAGCCTGGCGTGCAGGCTGTCAGAGTCAAAGGGAAAACAAATCCCTTCTGTATGGACCACGAGAGCCTCATCAAGGAGCCTTTTTGCTGTGCTTGGGGAGAGAGGAGAATGAGAAAAGGGAAAACCGCACGCTCCAAGGGATTCAATCAATATTTGCAGGCTGCCTGACTTACTGGCTTGGTCTGAGCAAATAAGAACTCCCTGTATTTAAGTATTTAATAAATGATCAATAGTAGGATTGTATTTCCACAAACTAGAGAGTTCTAATTTAGTGGCATAGATTTTTTTTTTTAATTCAAACTTTTCTCTTTTTTTTTTGCCACATTCAGCAATTGCTATCAGATGCTGAATGTCTGTGGTCACACACTCAGCTTCCTGTTTATAAACGCACTCTGTTTTCAGTGAGTCAGCAGTGTCTTGCTCTGCATGAGAGTATAACTGGCCATGTCAGGCCCAGGAGGTCAGACGAGATTGAATGGCCCAGTGTGCTCGACCCTCTGTGCATCAGGCTTCAGGGGATGTGTGAACAGGTACTTATACTGTACGTGGCCGAACACAAGCTGAAATAATTCTGCCCAGTGAGTTTGGTGTTTTCTCATCTGGTTTTGAGCTGAACTGTTGTCAGAGATAACCAAAGCCAGACACTAATTAAAGTGAAAAGGACAGATTTTAATCAGTAATATACTATCATAATAGGGAAAAGAGTCCAGAGTGAACTGAACTTAACTTCAATTTGTACAGAAGTGACTGGGCATTTTAAAGGGAGAATGAGGCGGTGGGGAGGGGAGGTGAGTGGGGGCTCAGTAGAATCAGGGAAGTGAAAGATCACAGATGCTTGCTTGGTGTAAATGTGATTAGACCAGCAGTGTCTGTTAGCGGACAGTTATCAAAGTTAGAATTCTGTCCTCCCACAAAGACTGGGAGACAGAGGCCCTATCCTTCCTGATGATAACATTGCAAGAAATGGCTTTCAGGTCCTTGAGAAAGACACTCCTGAGTTGTAGAAGATAAGTGTATACCTCAGAGGGACAGAGGAAGGGTTCACAATTGTAATCCCTTTCCAGTAAATGCTCTAAGAAAGGGTGGTCAGGGGCCAATCTCTGGTGCTGGCTGGAGCAAAGAGTAAATTCTTGAGTTTTCTCAGGCAGGCACGTTAAGGGCAGCAAGAGTCATCCTGGGGGTGTGGCCTTGAGCTGTTAGAAGTTATGTTAGTGTGTGTTCAAGTCTTTTAGGCCAAGGCAGAGGCCTAGTTGAGAAGAGGGCTTGGAGGAGCCTGCCTGGAGCTGGTCAAGAAGAGAATCTTGGTCACTGTGAAGCCCGCCAAGGCCTGTCTTTAGTGCGTCACTACTTCCTCTGGTGCCACTACTTCCCCACCTATAAATCAGGCCTCCTGTCACCCTCAGTGGTCTTCTAGCTACTGGCAGGCTTGGAACTTCAAGTGTCTAATCTCCTTAAAGAACATCTGGGTTCTGGACTTTTCCCACCTTCCTTCCCTCTCCAGCCGCAGCTGTGCTGCTCTGTCAGCCTGTGGATGTGGCTTTTACTCCTCTCCCTTTATGCCTGCCTGGTAAGCCAACTGCATGCCTCCTTCAGAATTCCATTTATTCTCCACCTCTTCTCTGGAAAAGCCTTGCCTGATCTCCAAGAGCTGGGTTTGGAATTCCACAATTTACCACACTATATTTTAGTGCCTGTTTAAGCATCAGTTTCCCCCACCGTACCGTAAGCCTCAGGAGGGCAGGGACTGGGTTCAGTTCATCCTTGTCCCCCCCAGCACTTATCAACAGTAGGTGCTCCGTAAGTGCTTGCTGAGCAAGGGAGCAGATAGAACCTGTCCTTTGATGCCTCCTTACAGGACCCTCTTCTTGGTGGGGTTTGAATCCCAGCTTCATCACTTGGTGTGGGACCTTGCTTAATTGCTCTGCACCTAAGTCTTTTCATCTGTAAAATGGGTTAATGACGACATCCACTTCACAGGGTTGTTATGAAGTTTTCATGAGAGTATGTGTACAGTGTTCAGAACAGAGCCTAGCACGTGGCAGTGCCCAGTAAGTACTAATATTACTATTGTTTGTTCCAAGGATGCAGTTCAGTACTCTCTACCAGTAGTTTGTTGAATAAATAACTGAATGAATTGATAAACATCCAGCATCTCAGCTGACCCCTAGTCCTTGCTTCCTCTCCCCTCTGGGCAACATTTCCACATTTGCCTTTACTGCTTTTGTTTTCTAACTCAGAGGAGTGACCTAGAGGAACCCAGAACCTTCTCTCCCCTGAGTCCTATTGGCTGGTGTTCCAACTTGAATAGATGCTGTGTTGGAGTGACAGAAGGTGAAGGGCAGACCTGATATCTGACTGGGACTCTGTCCAGATTCCCAGCAGATCCCTTCACTACTTTGATATCTCTGTTTCTTCCAGAATTGTCTGGACTTGGGCCTTGCTTTCGTCACCCACTACAGGCTCCTCAACCTACTCCAATTTGCTCATACACACACACACACACACACACACACACACACACACACACACACTCACACCTCCAACAAAGCAGCAAGACCAAAGGCCTCAGAGCATCAGAGGTGCTGCCACACCTCCCCTCTCAGCACATTCTCCTTCCTCAGCTTCCATGACCCAACCTTCTCCTGTCTTTCCTCCTGCTTCTTCTCTGTCTCCTCTGCAGGGTTGGCCTTTCTTACCCCAACAGGTAAGCGCAGGGGCTCACCTCTCCCTCCATGCTCTCTCCTAGGACACCACACTCATGCCCAAGGCTTCAGATACCCACAGTGGGCACACTCCCTCCTTCCACCTTGAGTATATCTGACTTCTTCCAGGTCTAGTTAAAATGTCTCCTTATAAGAGAGAACTCCCCTGACCACCAGAACTAAAATAGCCCCATACCCCTTCTCACCTCCCACCCTGCTTCCTTTGATTTTTTTCTTAGCACATTACCATCTGAAAAAAAGTCTATATTTGTTTATTATCTATTCATCCCTATGAGAGGGTAAGCTCTGTGAGACTTTTTGGCAGATACTAGTCTAGGTATCAGAGGCACAACAGTGAACAAAACAGTAAGGTCTCAATGAATATTTGGTAAAATGTGTGGTTGGAATTTAGGTTTACAGCTAGAACCCTCCTCTGAGCTCCAGAACAACATAATCAACTGCTGACCTCACAGCTCCTTCTAGATGTCTCAAAGGCATCTCAAACTCAATGTCTCTAAACCAGTACTGTCCACTAGAACTTTCTATGATGATGGAAATATTCTATATTTGCATTGTACAATATGACAGCCACTAGCCACACGTGACTGTTGATCCCTTGAGATGTGGCAAGTACAATGGAGGAGCTAAAATTTTAATTCTGTTTCAATTAAATTAAATTTGTGGCTAGTGGCTACCATGTGGGGCAGTGTAGTCCTAGACTGAACTGATGATTCTCCTCCTCAAACCTGGTCCAGAGGCCTCTATCTTAAGGAATGGTACCACAATTCACCCAGATAAGAAAGCAGAAAGGCAGGAGTCATTTTTGACTAGCTCTCTTTGCTGTACCAGCAATACCTGATCCATCACCAAGTCCTATTGATTTTGCCCCCTAGAAATATATTTTTTCATCTGTCCATTTTTTTCCCCGTCACTACCACCACCCCAGAGGAAAATACATCATTCTCTCATCTTGACGACTTTATCTCTCATCTTGAGTAAAGCCACTTAACTGATTTGCCCATTCCACTTTCCCCTTGTCCAAACTATTCTCCATATTCTACGAAAGTAACTTCAAATACATGGAATGCACTTTTATCATGTCACCCTCACCCTCTCGCTTCTCTCCTGCACTCTAAATATCCTTCAGTGGATGACCGCTTTGGATGGTTATCAAGTTCCTTGTTTTCCTCCTGCATTTGGGCCATGCTCTCTCCCACCACAGTGTCAGTCTTTCCTGACCACTGGACTAGGTCAGATCCCTATTACTTACTATCATAACACCATATGCCACTCCTCAGTACTTTGATACTTATTTAGCAATTAAATAATTTCTGTCTTTTCCACTGGACAGTAAGCTTCCTGGAGCAGGGACCACTTATGTCACTTATGTTTTGATGACCACTTAGCAGTATCTGGCTGACAGTAGAAGCTCCATGAAATTGATGTGTGAATGTGTTGCCAGATATTCTCTTGGGATAATAACTAAATTTTTCTTTAATATTTTTTTCTCTATTGCTCCATTGACTCAATGAGAATGGATACAGCTTAGAACAAAAGAGTTAGCAGGATTTCTCAGTTAATGTTTTAAACTTATAACAAACAACAAGTGTTGAAAGGGTACTTGAAAAGAGAAACTTTTTAAAATTTAAAACCTCAAGAATTACCTTGAATGCCGAGGCCCATGTTCTGGTTGTTATTGCTGCATAATAAGTCATCCTAAACTTAATGGCATAAAATAACTATTTTATTATGCTCATGGATCCTGCTATGAATTATAATAGGAACTGAATTATGTCCTCAAAATCCATATGTTGTATTACTCAGCCATAAAAAGGAACAAAATTGGGTCACTTGTTGAGACGTGGATGGATCTAGACACGGTCATACAGAGTAAAGTAAGTCAGAAAGAGAGAAACAAATATCGTATATTAACGCATATATGTGGAACCTAGAAAAATGGTACAGATGAACCTGTTTGCAGGGCAGAAATTGAGACACAGATGTAGAGAACAAATGTATGGACACCAAGGGGGGAAAGCGGGGGGTGGGGGGTGGGATGAATTGGGAGATTGGGATTGACATGTATACACTGATGTGTATGAAATGGATGACTAATAAGAACCTGCTGTATAAAAAAAAAATGTGATCAAATGTATTCTGTTGGAAAGAAGCAAAAATGGACCATGTTTACTGTCTACATTATATAATAATTTAATGATATTTAGCATCTATTGCAGATGTATTTATTATTGCAGGTTGTATTTGCTTTATCAATGTCTTTGCTTTGGTAATCAAAATAAAATAAAATAAAATCTGGAAAAAAAAAGAAAAAGAAGCAGTGGGCTTCCCTGGTGGTGCAGTGGTTAAGAATCTGCCTGCCCAGAAACAGAGACACACACACACACACACACACACACACACACACACACACACACACACAAATTCATATGTTGAAGTTCTAATCCTTAGTACCTCAGAATATGGCTATATTTAGAGATAGAGTCTTTACAGAAGTAATTAAGTTAAAATAAGATCACTAGGGTGGGCCCTAATCCAGTAGGGCTGTTATCCTTGAGAGAATAGGAAATTTTAACACAGACATGTACAGAGTGAAGACTCAGGGAGGAGACAGCAATCTACAAGCCAAGGAGAGAGGCCTAGGATACATCATTCCCTTATAGCCCTCAGAAGAAACCAACCCTGCTGACACCTTGATCTTGGAATTCTAGCCTAAAGAACTGTGAGAAAATAAATGTTTGTTGCTTAAGCCACCCAGTCTGTGGTACTTTGCTACAGTAGCCCTAGAAAACGAATACAGTTGGGAAGAACTGAAGATCAGAGCACCTACATATGGACTTCTCACGTGGCTTGGCTTCTGGCCTGAGTAGCTTGGGATTCCAAGCACATGTATATTCCAATGAACAAGGCAGAATTTGCATCACCTTTTATGACTTAGTTTGAAAGTTATCCAGTGTCACTGTCATTGGACTCTATTATCAGAGCACATCACTAACTCACCTAGATTCCACCTTTTGATGAGAGACTGGGAAGATCACATGGGGACGAGCATGTGAAATGAACATATTGTTGTGGCCATTCTGGATCCGTCACTACCCAGAACCTGAAGAAGAGGGTATAAAGCATAAAACAATAGACTGAAAGAGACTAGATGAAGAGCTAGATTTCTGCCTTTTGGGGGGAGAAGTTTCCCCATGAGGGGAGGAGAGGTAATGAGTGAGCTGTGTGTGTGGCTCCATGAGAAAGGTGGTGAGAACCTTCCCCTCTCCTGAGTTAAAACCCTGGCAGTGAAGGTGAGGGAAAGAAACCCAGGAAAGGAGGGTACCAGGGCAGAGGGGACGTGGGCCTTGCTGTCCAGATGTAGTTTAGGAGATGCTGGTCCACAGAGAAGATGCGGCTCCATAGAGAAGCTCCTGACCACCATGATGCCTGAGCGGTAGAATAAGAAAGGCTGAATGAAGTGTCTGGGGACGTGGGCAATGGGCAGCTGTAGGAAATCTCACTCCACCTCCTCGCCCCACCCTGACCACGGAGAGCACTGAGAACTCTCTTGGGAATTGTCTCCTGGGGTCAGGGTGCATGACCCAACCCCCAGTAGAACCAAACACCTTAGCAATGAAAGACACCTCATTGATAATTCTGTTTTTCATGCCCCTAACTGGTTTTGCAGAGGCAACACTATTCTGAGGTTTGCTTTGTTGTTTTTAAATTAACAACTGATTTATTAAGGTTTCAAATTTAAAAACTTGGTTCTACCTTTAGCTTTTAAGTGCAGTTTGTGAATAAAGTTTGCTTGTCTTGCAAATATTATTCAGGCAATTGCTTTCTGGGAGATCTTTGCTTAATATTTGGTTCTATTTACGAAGGTAAACACATTCGAATATTTCAAATGACGTTTATATTTTAATATGTTTATTTCTACTTAGGGGGCTTTCCACTTTATTTCCAATTCAATTTTCTAACTTCCCAAGAGAAAATAGAACAGTAAGATTTCAACTTAAAAATAGTTAAAATCAATTACTCAATTATAAATTTCAAATTGGAGTTATAAGGCTGACCTTTTATTCTAATAGGCCCAGTTCTCCTAAACATTGTAAGCACATGGAATATAAAATATTTTCGTATACCTTAATATAAAATAGCAATATTATTGCTTGAGTTCCTTAAACATTTTTATATGTAATTCCAAATCTTCCCAGTTTCACTAAGGAAACTACTATACCACCACATACAATATTTAGGGCTAACTTTCTCAGCTTACTTGTGATTGAATTAGACCAAACCAGGGTTCAGATGACCTGTCCAGGGGCATGAGACCCTGGTGGGATGTATCTTATCCTACTGGTAGTTGCTACGTAGTAGACATCATAACTTTAAGAAGATGATCTCTACCCTCTAAGGTCAAGTTATAAATTTCCTAATCCTTCAGTCTGCTCAAAGAGATTGAGACTCACACTGATTAAGGTCCCTTGAAAAAGACATTTATGTCTCTTAAGAAGTAAAGAAATGTCAAATCCAAAGAGGAACTTGCATTCTTTCATATCTATAAGTTCTCCAGGCCCTGAGATTATAAAAATGCACAGCCCTCACGGCGTCTCCAATTAGTCAGTCAGTCCTTGCAGGGCTGTTCAGCTGACACAGTGAGATGAGGTTTCTTTCTGTACATGCTGATCTCTACTGGGGACCACCCTGGACAAAGCAGCCCCGACCCAGGGCCTCTGCTGAGCTGTCCTGTCCAGGAGGCTTCGTGTGAATTAGTAAAAGATGCCTCTTCTTCCATGCAGAAACTGCCCCACGAAGGGCTCTAACATGGAGAGCGACCAGAGGAAGGAATTTCAGCCTCATTTCAACCTGTCTCTGGTTCCAGGTAGCTTGGGATGGGCAAACGGCACAATTGTCCCTGGCAGCCCTGCCCCTCTAATTCCAGAACTGAAGATCACCCCTGCACAGAAGGTCAGGAGAAAAGAGTGAAGGACAATCCTTAGTTAACTGTTTACCCGAACAAGACTGAAAAAATCCAGAACTACCGTGACTGGGCAAGAATAAGATTTCTTCTATAGAACAGAAGGCTGGGCTCAAAATCCAGGTTCAGTTACAGGGAAGTAAAGTCATCTTTGCAGATTTACCACAAAGGAAGACATCTAGGTCACATTCCTCACTGTTTCTGGGCCCCAAGTTTCCACGCCTATGAGGTGGGATGATCTCTGGACCAGTGGTTCTCAAATGTTGTTGTGCATTAGACCACCTGGGAATCCTGTTGAAATGAAGATCCTTTTTTAGTGGGGAAGGGTCAGAGTCTGGGATTCTGCATTCCTAACAAGCTCCCAATTGTCGCTAAGGCTGCCAGGCCATGAACTACACTTTGAGTAGCAAAGGAATGGGGACAATTCTAAGGCTGTTATTTTATGGTAACAAATTATCTGGTGAGAACAACCACCTAATGGCCTTATGCTGACCAGCCCTG
This sequence comes from Tursiops truncatus, assembly GCF_011762595.2. Classification (NCBI taxonomy): domain Eukaryota; kingdom Metazoa; phylum Chordata; class Mammalia; order Artiodactyla; family Delphinidae; genus Tursiops; species Tursiops truncatus. Next base: position 41,804,951 of record NC_047036.1, read on the forward strand.
CAAAACTAGAGATGGCTTTTTAGTTAAATTCCATATCTAAGAGTCTCAAAGTAGAAATGTTTATATATATTTGAAGACTAGTCCTCCTCTCCATTCTTCCTTGGTGTCTCATCCTCCCCAACCCTAATTCCACCTTTAAAAAAAAAAAAAATCGGGCCTCCCTGGTGGTGCAGTGGTTGAGAGTCCGCCTGCCGATGCAGGGGACGCGGGTTCTTGCCCCGGTCCGGGAAGATCCCACGTGCTGCGGAGCAGCTGGGCCCGTGAGCCATGGCCGCTGAGCCTGCGCGTCCGGAGCCTGTGCTCTGCAACGGGAGAGGCCACAACAGTGAGAGGCCCGCGTACCGAAAAAAAAAAACAAAAAAAAAAACATGTCATGATATCTGTGGCAAAAAGAAAAATAATGACAGTGTTTTCAGCACCAAAGCTGAATGCATGAGAAAACTTTAATTAAAAGGTTTTGAGGAGGGTAAAAATACGTTTTTTGATTAACTTTAAATGAGTGATTATGGAGGATGGGGGTGGAGCACTGATGAATATTTTAGAGAAAACTCGGTAGATGGGGACTTCCCTGGTGGTCCAGTGGCTAAGACTCCGGGTCCCAATGCAGGGGGCCCGGGTTCTATCCCTGGTCAGGGAACTAGATCCCACATGCCGCAACTAAGACCCGGCACAAACAAATAAATAAATTAATTAAAAAAACAGAAAACAAAAAAACTAGGTAGATGATGAAACATCTTAATGACACATGACATTAAACACTGAGACCACATATCCTGTTAACCAATTCAGAAAATATGTTTTGACCCAAAATATTTGAAATAGAGATTGTCTCAGGAAATCCATGGCAAAAGGTCCCTGCAATGTTATTTTTATAGAAGTTGTCACTCCACTGCCCCAGGGGTGGGGGGTGGATATGTACTGTTCTGTGTACATGCTCACACACACATATATTCACACACATACATACACACATGCTCTATGGTACACACACATTCACACGCACATATACACACTCACACCATACACACACGTTTTTTAAACTGGCAAAGAGCTAAAAAGATTGACCAAGGGGGCTTCCCTGGTGGCGCAGTGGTTGAGAGTCCGCCTGCCGATGCAAGGGACACGAGTTCGTGCCCCGGTCTGGGAAGATCCCACATGCCGTGGAGCGGCTGGGCCCGTGAGCCATGGCCGCTGAGCCTGCACGTCCGGAGCCTGTGCTCCGCAGCGGGAGAGGCCACAACAGTGAGAGGCCCGCGTACCGCAAAAAAAAAAAAAAAAAGATTGACCAGGGAATGTCCTCTAATAGCAGCTTCATTTCCTTCCTCACAAAATTATTAAGTCTCTCTTTAGCCCTTTCTCCGGACCACCGCAAGTGACCGCGCGGGCTGCCATGCACCCCAGGCTTCCTTTAGTAAACCTCGCATTGGCTGGTGTTCCACACAGACTGAGAGGCCAGGGCCGGCTCCAATTCACACAGTCCCGCCGGCCACCCTCCGCGGCAGCGATGCAGGAAAAGGCCGGCAGTGGAGCTGCACCTCTCCCCCTGCTTTGGGTTTTGTGGGTCACTGGGCCAGGGCTTGGTATTAGGGTCCCCAGGCTTGGGGTGTCTTGTGGAGACAAACTTATCCCCAAGATCTGAATTGCCTCCGGTCAATGCCAAGAGATCAGAATGTAAGTCACCTGCTCTTTGGCAGTATGAACCCTTATGTAATGATTACTGACACATCCACCTCGTTTTATCAGCTCCTCAATAATGAAATCGGGTCTGACCCACAGAGTTAAATTACCTGGGCCCACACTGCAGAAGGCAGCAGCTCTTAGTCTTTTGACATGGTTCTCTAATATTTTTCTTTGATTCCTGCCCACATGGGAAGAAAGGAGCTCCTGGGTTCAGAGACCCTTTTGTCCCCAGAAGGTGACAACTGTACCACAGTAAAATGTGAAGAGATATTAGGAGACCAACCCTCCATTTTTGGAAAGTGATGTGCACAGTTGTTGCTGCTAGGGTGGTGGTGGGGGAGAAGGTGAGTACGTTTCAACTGGACACTGTTCATCCTGGGATTCAGACATGCCCGGACACATTCAGAGGACTTGGACAAAACTGCAGAGAATATCTGGTATATTTTCTTCCCTCTTTCCTTTGCATGAGAGACAAGAACACTTGGGGGTGACTCACATTATTTGGTTTACTACAATATATCAGGGTCAAGGGTAGGAAAGGAACTATTTTGAACACAGAAGAGTTGTTTTCACTCAGGTTGTCTCATGAGACTAAAGTCCTGTGAACTCAGAACTGTGTCCTCTGGAGAAGAGCCCTAGGGCTAAGATGCCTGTTGACTCATGTGGGTGGCACTGGGCAGTCCAGGGCATCACAGTTTTCACAGTGTGGGTAGGATGCTGGGAGACTTGTGTTGGCCTTTATTAAATGTCTGGTACTGAATATGTGTACCCAGATCCTGGCACATGGAAAGTGCTCGATTAAATACTGTCTTTTATTATCATTTTTTTTTTCAGTCCTCAGAATCACCCCATGAGGTGGATATATTATTCTCATTTTACAGATGGTAGCAAGAGGTTAGGCAATGCTCCCATGTGATACAGCTGATGTGTGCAGAGAAAGATGCTAATCTCTGTGCTCCTATCCATCAAGGGGAATTCTGTGGAACTGATAGCAACCTGAACAGTAAACTTTGTTCATCAACAGCATCAAATGGGCTGAAATTTAGGTACGTGGTCAAACGTAGCTTCAGGCGAGGCTGGGAAATACTGTATTCTGGGTGGTCAGGGTCCAGCAACAAATCCAGGGGAAATGGAAAAGAAGAGAAAATGGATAATGGGGGAAATAGCCAACTCGCCACACAACCTGAACCAGGATCTTGCCCTCCCTAAGTGCAAGGTTGATGCTTCTGTCCTGTGGTCTAAGAGAGTAAGTTTCGGCTTCTCTGTCAGAGGCAAAAGTGCAGCAGGTGGAGACCAACAAGGGAATGATTCTTGAGAGAGTAACCAAGAAGAGCTTTGTTGGCCTCAAGAAATTTATTTGTATTGTTTAAATATTCATCTTATTTTCAGTCTTTCCTTTGCAAAAAGTTTAAAATTGATTCTAGAGTTAAAACACTAAATGAAAAGGCAGATCATATTTTACAGTAAATTACATGGAAACTAATCTCGTATCCTGGATCTTACTCTTGCTTTTTATCTTCTCATTTTTCACTCAAACTATGAGAAAGGGATTGTGTAATTTTGCAGGACTTATTTATTAGTTAAAGAACTGAATCATTTTTAAACCAGAAAATTCTTGCGAAACTACAGTATTTAAAGGAAGAACATATTACACAAATGCTGAAAAAATGGGTATGAAAGCATTTCTATTGGGAAGGTAAAATTATGGTAGAAAACTTTGGGGACTTTTAGAGATTTGGGTCAACATTCAAATAAACACATGTTTGTCACGGTTACTTTCCTTCCCAAGTGCGACTCATTCATCTCTTACCCTAGGTTCCCTCTGTCCTGAAACGTTTTGCCTAAAATGCGTATGCCATCTGTTTTCTGCTGTGAGTCAAATGTACAGGAGGTTGTTTATTCTCCCATAAATTTTCCCTAGGACCTAGAGGTATTGGAATTCACAAATGGGAGAAACTGCCCTTGAGTTACTCCTCCTTTGAGATGTGTGCCACAGAGCTGTCCCTCCTACTGCTGTCATCTACTAACATCCTGGTTCACTCCCTGGGATCACTGACATCTTCAACACCCAGCACACTGTCCTTTCAGCACCAACATGTGTCTTCATCCACAGTGATATCAGTGACCACATGGGTAACTCATCCTTCACCTTGCCTTCCATTTCCTGGACGTCCTCAAATACAGTGGCTGTCACCTTTGCTCTACTTAGCCCACCTGATCCCACCACACTGTGGCTCTTGTCATCTCTTGGAACTGCTGTGTCTCTGAAATCTGAACCTACTATCTCTTCCTTAAACTGAGCTTCTTATATTTCCAGCTGTCTCTTCTCTTCATTCCCCAGTGCTTGATCTTCAGCCTCATATAGATCACAAGTCCTTTGTTCTATTTGACTTTCTTCCACTCTATTAGCACCGTCCTGGCCTCATTCTTAAACTATCTAACCTAAATTCATCCAGGACCCTCTTACCCATGCTCCAAAGCCCTCTAACCCTTGTCCTTCCACCGCCCCTGTGTAGAAAAATCTGAACAAAGTCACAACCCCCCCATGTGAGATGAGATGGGAAGGGAGTAGAAGGAATATAGAAGTGTAAAAGAAACATATCAGGTTGACCAATTTGGGAATTATAGAATTTATTCCTCTGAAGTAGTATTTGCTACCTCTATTGAGTGTTGGCACAGGAATGGAATGAACACGAGAGACAGTACCCAGGAAGACTGTATAGGCCTTGTTTGGACAATTCAAGGAGAATGTAATAAAGGGACTATTTTCCAAAGTGTGGATAGAATACAGGGAAACTATAAGTGATAGTGCAGTGCCCACAGCTAGCTACAGAGGGAAGTTTTCACCATCCTTAAGCCTGAATGGGCCAGGGGAGGAAACCCTAACCAGAGCCCCAGAGAGAAAGCTGTCTGAAGAGGGTCATAGCAAGGATTGCAGCCAGGTGGCCCACAGGAACCCCACAGGGAAGAAGATGGGAATGAATGTCTTGACCTCACTCTTCTTCCCTTCCTTCCTCCCTCCCTCTTTGCTCAGTCACCGCAAGTCCCATCGTCCTCTTCTTCTCCTTCCTCACTCAGGTAATATTCATAGGAACTCAATATTATATTGTTAATTACCACTAGGCAGAATAATATAAAGGATCCGAATACCTAACACTCACTGAAGACTTACCATGGGTCATATACTTTAGTAAGCATGTTCACAGATTGACTTATTTAATCTTTGCAACAACTCTGTGAGGTAGGTAAAATTACTAATTTCTAGAGGTCATTCTCAATAAAGAATAAAAGCTAAGAGGATAAAGGATAAATAATTTTCCTAAAGGTGATTCTGAGATAAGCTAGACTAAAAAAAACAAACAAAAAAACAAGAGAGTGCCTTAGCACATAGTAAGTGCTAGAAAAATTTTAGCCATTATTATTAATATACATCTATTCTCCTAATAAACCTTGTCACAACAGTTCTGTGAGGGAAGTATTGTCATGATCATTTTCATATGAAGAAAACAAAGCTCTGAGAAGGCACATCACCTGCCTCATCAAGTCTTCTGACAGCAGCCGGGCTTGTTGTGCTGCATCACAGCATTGTTCATTGTTCATGCTGCCCATCTGTGAGGCAAAGCTCATGGTCACTTTTCCAGGCTAGTCTTTTTCCCAGTCAGATATTGACAAGCCAACATCCCAGTTACATTTCATTTATTCTCCCTGGAGTTATTCCTAAACTCTGAATGATTTTTCAGAAAAAGGAAGATGAGTTTTTGGCTACTGAAAGCTGTTGACATTTCCTTAATTTTGATCCTAATAGTGACTTAAATCTGCAACATTTGGAAGATTTGGGGATGGGGCTGAACTTTACTCTATATTTTATTGGGAAAATGGTAAATATGCCTGCTTAGCTCCAATCAGAGCAGAGTTGAAAGAACCCTCTGCCTTGGAGCATTCTAACCATGGCCAACCCTCCACAACCTAGCTTCTACTTTCTAAGGTGAAATAAGGTAATGCACAATGTTCACCCAGGCTTAGCCCTTCCAACCATAAGAAACTTTTCATCTGTTGGGATCCAGGGCCTCTTGACTTAAAATGTATAGAATCCTGCTTCTAGAACCAGTTAAACCCAGCTGCGATATTTTTTTAACCCTCAGCTAGCTGGGAGAAAACCAGTGCCAACTCTGAATTCACACCAGGAGCATTCTAGTTCTGTACTGGTATTGACGGCAAGCCTGCTGGACTGTATGGAAATAAGTCTGATATATTCTGAAATCTGTCATCATGGACAAGATGTTTACCTTTGCTGGTCTCAATTCCACTCATTCATTCACTCGTTCAAGGAACTTTTTGACATCTACTTAGGTGATAACTGTACAAAGCAAAGTTAGAGCCAAGTGTAGCCTTCGAGCACAGCTGTAGAATAAGAAAATTGAACTAGACGATGACAGTGGTTGCTTCCAGATTTGTTGAAAGTGGAAGATTCCATGAGTGGAATAGGTTGGTAGGTTTTTTCTCTTTCTTTTTTTTTAAAATTTATTTATTGATTTTTGGCTGCGTTGGGTCTTTGTTGCTCCGCGCGGGCTTTCTCTAGTTGCGGCTAGCAGGGGCTACTCTTCATTGCGGTGCATGGGCTTCACGTTGCGGTGGCTTCTCTTGTTGCGGAGCACGGGCTCTAGGCGCGTGGGCTTCAGTAGTTGTGGCGCACGGGCTTAGTTGCTCCGCGGCATGTGGGATCTTCCTGGACCAGGGATCGAACCTGTGTCCACTGCATTGGCAGGCGGATTCTTAACCACTTCGCCACCAGGGAAGTCCAGTTTTTTCTCTTTCTATCACACAAACTCCCCTCGACTTGGTCTTGCTCCATCATGGGACTTGGGGTGGTGGTGGGGTGGAGGGATGGAGGATGGGAAACAGCAGTGATTAGTTTGGGCAAGTTCTCATCTGCCCCCCAGTGGTCTCATTGGGCTTTGAACCTTGGCCCTACTCTGACCACCCTCCATCCTCTCCTCTGCTTGCCTGCTAAACATCTCCACAGCAGAAGCCCCTCTCCTTAGCAAAGCAAAGGTCAAAAGGCAACTGACCCAAAGCAGTTTGAAGGAACAAGCAAAACCCCAGCTCCTTGTTCTTTGGATGACTCATCCCTCTAAACTGAGATACTTCATATCAGATCAGATTTCATTAAAGTGTTAACATATTTCTCAAGGGATGTGGACTGTCAGCAGGACCTCTGAAACGGGGTGCAGAATTAAAGAGTTCTGCACGCAACTGCATTTGCTTCAAATTTTGCTCTGCAAAAGATGAAAATACAGCCCCATGAGTCTAAAAATACTTCTTAGTTGTTAGCCAAAAATGCATTTATTCTTGGATTCATAAAAATGCAGGCCATGTGAAATATGTGGGGGGCATGCACTCTCATAAAAAATTGACCAAAGAAAGAGAAGAAAAAGTTAAAATAAACTTTGAAAATCCTTTACTGAAAGGAAAGAGAAAAGGTGGAAATGGTAAGGCTTTGCGGCACGGCTGGAAGAAGAACTGGGAAAGATTTGCCCTCAGGGAAGATGACACTTCTGAGGACCAGGCTGTCCCTACACCCCAACCCCTCCCCAGGAAGGCCCTGAGCAGCTGTGGGCCAGACTCCCCACCCTCACCACTTTGGGGGAGACTAGTAAAGCTAGAGTCAAGGACCCATAACAACTACAAATCTTAGCATTGTGGTCAGTGAAGTGCTTATCAAAGCATCCGGGATTTGGAACCAGATTTTTTTTTTTTCCCTCCAATCCAGAGTGAGTCAATTAAAAAATATATATACAGTAAGAATAAATTGCTGAAAAATGAAATTAAAAAGACAATTAAAATAAGTCTCCATTTTTATTACTAGATTTAACAAACACAAAATTACATTTCAATATTATACAAAAAAGAGTTACTATAAAATGTTCTATACATGCAGTCTCAATATCTGTACTCTTTCAATATGGATCAGTAACAATGTCTGGGCACCACTTTGAACAGCACTGGCACATCAGAGTGTGGATTTGAGAGGTCTGCAGCCCCACCCCACTGTGTGCTAATAGAAACCCTTTGGCATTACTTGACCATTCTGATCCTCTGATGTCTCATCTGCAAAATGGGATAATACCTTTTCATACTGATAAGGAAGGATAGAAATAAAGTACTTGCAAGGTAAAGGCTCAATAAATGCTACCAGCACTTAGCATTCCCCTTACCATCTATGTTAGTTTCCTGTTGCTACTATAAGAAGTTACCACAAATTTAGTGGCTTAACACAAATGTATTCTCTTAGAGTTGTAGAGGTCGGAAGTCCAAAATAGGTTTCACTGGGCTAAAATCCAGGTATTTGTAGGGCTGTATCCTTCCTGGAGGCTCTAGGGGAGAATCCATTTCTTGGCTTTTCTTCCTTCTAGAGGCTGCTTGCTTTCTTCAGCTTGTGGTCCCTTCCTCCATCTTCAAATCAAGCAATGTATCATCTTCAAATTTCTCTCTGACCCTGACCTCTTCTGCCTCCTTCTTTTTTTTTTTAATTGAAATATAGTTGATTTACAAATGTAGTTTTAATTAATTCTGTACAGCAAAGTGATTCAGTTATACATATATATATATATATATATATACATTCTTTTTTATACATATATGTATTCTTTTCCATTATGGTTTATCATAGGATCTGTCTCCCTCTTGCATGTTAAAGGACCTTTGGGATTACATTAAGTCCACCTAGATAATCCAGTATAATTCCCTTATTTTAAGGTCAGCTTATTAGCAATCTTAATTCCATCTGCAAACTTAGTTCTCCCTTGCCAGGTAACATAATACTTTCATATTCATATTGAACATATTCAAATTCTTGGGGATTAGAATATGGATATTTTTCGACAATAATGACTCCAAAAATATTCTGCTTACCCCACCATCTAATGTCGTTCAGTCAACAGATATTTACTGGGCACCCACTCAGGGTGAGGTATGTTGCCTACTTGAGGAATATAACTAAATAGAAAGTAAAGGGGGGCCCTGGGTTCATGGAGTTTGCACTTTAGAGAGGACGGCTATATTACACAAATTATTAATAAGTACCAAAGGGAAGCAGTATATTATAAGTGCATTTGCTGGGAATCTTGATGTCAACTGATGGATGTCATTCGAGATAGATCTAAAGACACTCTGTGTGTGTGTTAACAATTGAATGATTTAATAGAAAGTATTGTAACAATTGCTTCAGACCACCTATATCAGAAAAACTTAGGAAGTTTATTAAAACCATCAAAATCTCAGCGTATGAAGCCTAGGAATTTATATTTTGTATATATATTTATATTTTGTACATGCACCCCCCCACATATACCACATACACAGAGATTCCTTTCCACATTACAATCTGAGAATCAGTATTTCAGTTTCCCAGTCATTCTTTTTTTTTTTTTTGCACTAAGTAATAAATACAAGAGTGTTTATTAATATCATATATAGTCACCTACATTGTTACATATAAATTATTTTCTAATAGCACAGCTTAAATGACATGTGAAAATAAGCCTAAAATAAGCCTTATTCTTTTTTCTTTTCTAACATCTTTATTGGAGTATAATTGCTTTACAATGGTGTGTTAGTTTCTGCTTTATAACAAAGTGAATCAGTTATACATATACATATGTTCCCATATCTCTTCCCTCTTACGTCTCCCTCCCTCCCACCCTCCCTATCCCACCCCTGTAGGTGGTCACAAAACACCGAGTTAATCTCCCTGTGCCATGTGGCTGTTTCCCACTAGCTATCTATTGTACATTTGGTAGTGTATATATGTCCATGCCACTCTCTCACTTTGTCACAGCTTACCCTTCCCCCTCTCCATACCCTCAAGTCCATTCTCTAGTAGGTCTGTGTCTTTATTCCCGTCTTACCCCTAGGTTCTTCATGACCTCTTTTTTCCCTTAGATTCCATATATATGTGTTAGCATACGGTATTTGTTTTTCTCTTTCTGACTTACTTCACTCTGTATGACAGACTCTAGGTCCATCCACCTCACTACAAATAACTCAATTTCGTTTCTTTTTATGGCTGAGCAATATTCCATTGTATATATGTGCCACATCTTCTTTATCCATTCATCCAATGATGGACACTTAGGTTGCTTCCATCTCCTGGCTATTGTAAATAGAGCTGCAATGAACATTTTGGTACATGACTTTTTGAATTATGGTTTTCTCAGAGTATATGCCCAGTGGTGGGATTGCTGGGTCGTATGGTAGTTCTATTTGTAGTTTTTTAAGGAAGCTCCATACTGTTTTTCAGTATGTAAATTGATACTGAAAAATCCTCTTGCACTGCTGGTGGGCATGTAAATTGATACAGTATGGCTGTATCAATTTACATGCCCACCAGCAGTGCAAGAGGATTCCCTTTTCTCCACATCCTCTCCAGCATTTATTGTCTGTAGATTTTTTGATGATGACCATTCTGACCGGTGTGAGATGATATCTCACTGTAGTTTTGATTTGCATTTCTCTAATGATTAGTGATGTTGAGCATCCTTTCATGTGTTTGTTGGCAATCTGTATATCTTCTTTGGAGAAATGTCTATTTAGGTCTTCTGCCCATTTTTGGATTGGGTTGTTTTTTTTGTTGTTGTTATTGAGCTGCATGAGCTGCTTGTAAATTTTGGAGATTAATCCTTTGCCAGTTGCTTCTTTTGCAAATATTTTCTCCCATTCTGAGGGTTGTCTTTTTGTCTTGTTTATGGTTTCCTTTGCTGTGCAAAAGCTTTGAAGTTTCATTACGTCCCATTTGTTTATTTTTGCTTTTATTTCCATTTCTCTAGGAGGTGGGTCAAAAAGGATCTTGCTGTGATTTATGTCAAAGAGTGTTCTGCCTATGTTTTACTCCAAGAGTTTGATATTTTCTGACCTTACATTTAGATCTTTAATACATTTGAGCTTATTTATTTGTGTATGGTGTTAGGGAGTGTTCTAATCTCATACTTTTACATGTACCTGTCCAGTTTGCCCAGCACCACTTATTGAATAGACTGTCTTTTCTCCACTGTATGTTCTTGCCTCCTTTATCAAAGATAAGGTGAACATATGTGCATGGGTTTATCTCTGGGCTTTCTATCCTGTTCCATTGATCTATATTTTTGTTTTTGTGCCAGTACCATACTGTCTTGATTACTGTAGCTTTGTAGTATAGTCTGAAGTCAGGGAACCTGATTCCTCCAGCTCCATTTTTCATTCTCAAGTTTGCTTTGGCTATTCGGGGTCTTTTGTTTTTCCATAGAAATTGTGAAATTTTTTGTTCTAGTTCTGTGAAAAATGCCAGTGGTAGTTTGATAGGGATTGCATTAAATCTGTAGATTGCTTTGGGTAATAGAGTCATTTTCATAATGTTGATTCTTCCAATCCAAGAACATGTTATATCTCTCCATCTGTTTGTATCATCTTTAATCTCTTTCATCAGTGTCTTTTAGTTTTCTGCATATAGGTCTTTTGTCTCCTTAGGTAGGTTTACTCCTAGATATTTTATTCTTTTTTTCTTTTTCTCAGTATGCGGGCCTCTCACTATTGTGGCCTCTCCCGTTGCGGAGCACAGGCTCCAGACGCGCAGGCTCAGCAGTCATGGCTCATGGGCCCAGCCACTCCATGGCATGTGGGATCCTCCCAGACTGGGGCACGAACCTGTGTCCCCTGCATTGGCAGGCAGACTCTCAACCACTGCGCCACCAGTGAAGCCCTGATATTTTATTCTTTTTGTTGCAATGGTAAATGGGAGTGTTTTCTTAATTTCATTTTCAGATTTTTCATTAGTGTTTAGGAATGCCAGAGATTTCTGTGCATTAATATTGTGTCCTGCTACTTTACCAAATTCATTGATTAACTCTAGTAGTTTTCTGGTAGCGTCTTTGGGATTCTCTATGTATAGTATCATGTCATCTGCAAACAGTGACAGCTTTACTCTTCTTTTCCGATTTGGATTCCTTTTATTTCTTTTTCTTCTCTGTTTGCTGTGGCTAAAACTTCCAAAACTATGTTGAATAAGAGTGGGGAGAGAGAAGAAGAAGAATAAGAATTTAAAAAAAAGAGTGGTGAGAGTGGGCAACCTTGTCTTGTTCCTGATCTTAGAGGAAATGCTTTCAGTTTTTCACCATTGAGGACGATGTTGGCTGTGGGTTTGTCATATATGGCCTTTATTATGTTGAGGAAAGTTCCCTCTATGCCTACTTTCTGCAGGGTTTTTATCATAAATGGGTTTTGAATTTTGTCGAAAGCTTTCTCTGCATCTATTGAGATGATCATATGGGTTTTCTCCTTCAATTTGTTAATATGGTGTATCACATTGATTGATTTGTGTATATTGAAGAATCCTTGCATTCCTGGAATAAACCTCACTTGATCATGGTATATGATCCTTTTTTTTTTTTTTTTTTTTTTTTTTGCGGTACGCGGGCCTCTCACTGCTATGGTCTCTCCCGCTGCGGAGCACAGGCTCCGGACGCACAGGTTCAGCGGTCATGGCTCATGGGCCCAGCCGCTCCGCGGCACGTGGGATCCGCCCGGACCGGGGCACGAACCCACGTCCCCTGCATCGGCAGGCGGACTCTCAACCACTGCGCCACCAGGGAAGCCCATATGATCCTTTTAATGTGCTGTTGGATTCTGTTTGCTAATATTTTGTTGAGGATTTTTGCATCTATGTTCATCAGTGATATTGGCCTGTAGTTTTCTTTCTTTGTGACATCTTTGTCTTCCCAGTCATTCTTGATCAAAAGAATCACTGATGCCTACAAACCCAGGTGATTCTTGGGTCTTCTGAATCAGATTCTTCAGGAGAGGAACCTGGGAATCTGAATTTTAAACCAATTGTCTTGCCCCCCTCCTCAAACACACACACCGGTGATTTTTATGATCAGACAAGTTTGAGAAACATAAGTGTAGTAGAAATAAATAGCCAGTGGCTTGGGAATCAGGGAGTTTAGCTTCTAATCCCAGCTCTTCTACTTTAGCAAACTCTCAGAACTTGGGGATCCACATTTATAATATTTAAACTGTGGCTCTTGAATGGGTGATTTCATCTCCCAGGAAATATTTGGCATTGGCTTTAAGACATTTTTGAAATTGTCATGACTGTGAAGGGAGGAGGGAAGAAGGGGAGATATGCTTCTGGCATCTAGTGGATAAAGCCCAGGATGCTGCTAAACATCCTACAGTGCACAGGACAGCTGCACATCAAAGAATTATCTAGTTCAAAATGTTAATAGTGCCAAGGTTGAGAGACCCTATATTTATTAGGAAGTTTTCCCAAGGAAAATCTGTAGGGAAGAAGGAAAAGAAGCAGAGAAAAGATAGAAGGCCAAGAAGGGTGAGGTGTCAAGCCAAGTCCCACAGGGAAGCTGTGAAGACAGTGCAGGTCCCACCTCAGAGCTGTCCTGATCAGGGGTGAGGGAGCTGGAGTATTTATACCCCCCCCATAGGTCAGTTGCTGACTGCATACTTCCCCTGTTCCAATTCTCTATGTGCAGGTAAAGAAAGCTCTGGAATCAGTTTGAAGGCTGCCCTCAACCAAAGATCCAGGTTCAGGTTGTTGGGAGTGAAACTGCCCAGAGAACCTGGGAGAGGAAAACAGTGAAGAATCCCTGGGCTGGAGTATTGACAGGGTCTGTTACACTAGAGCAGTACTTTCCAAACTTCTTTTTTACTAAAATTCTTTAGTAGAAACAAAACTCTTCTTGGAAGTTCAATATCTAATATTGATAAACAGAGTTGCAATGGCTGAAGAAGAGGAGAGTGGCCCTGTCTCTTCCTTAATCCCCACTCCCACCTTCAGGCTTCACAGACTTAGAGCTTCTTAGAAGGCTACTGGGACACTATGATAGTCTACCTAGGGCTACCATAGCAAAGCACCACAACTGGGTGGCTTAAACAACATAAATGTAATCTCTCACTGTTCTGGATGCTACAAGTCCAAAATGAAAGTGTCAACAGGGTCATGCTCTCTCTGAAGACCCTAAAGGGAAGCTCCTTCCTTGCCTCTTCCTAGCTTCTGGTGTTACCAGCAATCCTTGGCACTCTTTGTCTTGTAAATGGCCATCTTCTCCCTGAGTCTTCACGTTGCCTTCCCTCTGCACATGTCTGTGCTCAAATTTCCTCTTCTTACAAGGACATAGTGGATTACAGCCCACCCTAATGACCTCATTCTGAAGTATTAGTGGTTAACATATCAACATATGAATTTAGAGAGACATAATTCTGCCCATAACATACACTATTTCTAAAATTTTTCACATCATTAAGCTTCAATGTCCAGTGTTTCTATATTAAGTCATCCTTCAATGGTATTTTCTGAAGTATTTTGTATGTTAAGTTTCAATGGCTTGAACACTGTCCTTCAGAGTTATCACCTTAGTGGACCCCAGGAGCACCGCCAAATAACCACCTCATTTACATCTAATCAGTAGTCAAGGAAGAAGCCTGAGAGTCAATTATGTGGACTGGGAGAAGACAAGTGTTATTCGTGAACACTAATAATATCATAGGAGGCAAGAGTCTCCCTCATCCCATATGATCTTTAAATCACCCAGGGAGATGTTCAGGTTGTTTGAACAGGGATGTTATTCCCATCTGTCAGAAGAAAAAAACTGAAGCTCAGAGTGTGACTTCTCCAAGGCCACATTTGATCCACCCTCAACTACTTACTAGCCAAGCCTGGCACTTTTTCACAAAACCAACTTACTTTGTCTCTTCCAGTTAATAAGAAGGGCCTTTTAAAGGGTGAAGTCTGTGGTCAACGAGGAGGAAAAAAACGATATAATACTTTTGACTAAATCAAATATTCCCTTTGGAGGAAAAGTAGTTTATATCTTTAGATCTGGTCAAAGAAATTTAGTATAAATTGAAAGCACATGAACTTGAATAATGGGCTTACCATGTGCCAAGCACTGTTCTAAAGGGTTTACATGTATTAATTCACTTAATCCTCACAAGAGCCATTGGAGTAGATACCATTATTATTCACAGTTTATGGATGAGAAATAGAGATGCAGAGAGGGACTAGTTTACTAGAAGAGAATTTATTCCTGCAGGCACGTCAGGGAATCCCAGCTAATAATAACATCAATAATAGTAAAGATATCTGCCATTTACTTTGTGCTTTACATGTAGTTTTCATACTCTATCTTCATAACAACGCTGAGGTAAGTATTTCTATCTCCCTTTCATAAATGAATAAACTAAGGCTCACTCAGAGTTCAAGTAAGATGACCATTATCCCATGGTTTATAGGTGATAGATCTCAGACGGGTCTATGCAGTTTCTTGGTTCCACCTTCAGACTCTCCCACACAGCTGTTCTGACAAAAGTGGCATTTTTTTGTAATTTAGAGGCTCTGGAAGATGGGTGTTAGCCTCAAACCCCAAATACTTCTGGGGCAGTAAGTAATGCATTCCTTTCACAAAATTATAAAATCCTAAGAAATGGGTGTTGTAGCTAGGCATTGACATACTTTCTAAGTACATGTAAGTCATCAGCAATTTTCTAGGCATATTTTTTACACAATTTAGTTTCATTCTATTTAGGTGGCAACAACCTGAATTATAAAATTTTCATCCAAGTAAGTTAAATCAATTATGTTATAATTAACTGAATAACAAGCACTGCCCATTACTTGGTATATTTTAATATGCTTATAGTGGAAATGATAACATGCCAGTTACCATAGCTGCAATATGTAAAATAATAATAAGTAGAACAGTTTCTAGTATGTAGTAGGCATTCAATAAATGCTATTTAAGTGCATTTACATGTATTAACTCATTTTATTCAAAGGTTATTACAAGTAATCAAAGAGCAGATGTCATTTTTTTCTTCATTCTCTTCTCAGTTCATCCACTTGTGATAACTTCAAGGCTAGAATTTGGATATTTTCGTATTTTCTTAATCTACTAGGCATCAAGAATGTTCTGAGTGATAGTACTGGAAACGAAGTGGGTGAGGGTGGGAGTGGGAAAGAGAGATCTTTGTCTTATTCAATATTTTTTGATGACTTAGTTATTTTTTGATGACTTGAATAGTTATATTTCTATGTTTTCTTATAATTAGACAATAGGAAAGCCAAGGAGAAATGGGTTCAACTTATTTAGGAGAAACTTATTCAGTTAAAAGCAATAGGTCAAAATTCATTTGGTCAAAAGCAAGCAGGTTAACACAATAATATGTCAAATGACAATTTTATAGATAATGAATATTCCTGACTCCAGAACTCCTTTCCCAGTTGGAGCAGATCCACCTGGTAGAAAACTGTAATATGCTTAGGACCTAGAGGCAATCCCAAGCCTCCTTGGATGGCCACTCTCTCCTGGGGTGGCCATGGTGCCAGCAGGTATTCCTGGAGGATGTTGTCTCCTTTCCCATCCCAGGTTGTCAGGCAAGCCACTGTGCCTCAGGGTGAGGGGTGGTGTGACAACAGGATGCAACAGAGAACAATAAAATAAGTGGAAAGAGAGGAAGGAGTTCCTAGACTTGACAGCTGGCTCCTTGAATGTCCCTAGGAAGCAGTTCAATCATACACCCAATCCCTAGTTTTCTAAGAGCTGGAGGAATTGAGACTAGTGTTCCTGGTGTTCTCCCAAGGCCCACTGCTGGCCAGTACACGTTTGATTGACATCTTTGGCTTGCCCAAGAGTACCTACTAGTATAAGCCTCAAGTTATTTGAAAATTTTGCCAAGGCTAAGTAGTGCCCTTTATGAACCAAACAAATTCTTTAACCTTAATAATAGCAGTGGGATTACTACTTCAAAACTCAATCTAAGATTAACTGCGCCAACCAAAAGACATAAACTGGCTGAATGGGTACAAAAACAAGACAAGTATATATGCTGTCTACAAGAGAGCCACTTCAGACTTAGGGACACATACAGACTGAAAGTGAGCAGGTGGAAAAAGATATTCCATGGAAATGGAAATCAAAAGAAAGCTGGAGTAGCAATTCTCATATCAGACAAAATAGACTTCGAAATAAAGACTATTACAAGAGACAAAGAAGGACACTACATAATGATCAAGGGATCAATCCAAGAAGAAGATATAACAATTGTAAATATTTATGCACCTAACATAGGAGCACCTCAATACACAAGGCAAATGCTAACAGCCATAAAAGGGGAAATTGACAGTAACACAAGAGTAGGGGACTTTAATACCATGCTTTCACCAATGGACAGATCAACCAAAATGAAAATAAATAAGGACACACAAGCTTTAAATGATACATTAAACAAATAGTCTTAATTGATATTTATAGGACATTCAATCCAAAAACAGCAGAATACATGTTCTTCACAAGTGTTCATGGAACATTCTCCTGGATAGATCATATCTTGGGTCACAACTCAAGCCTTGGTAAATTTAAGAAAATTGAAATCATATCAAGTATATTTTCCGACCACAGCGCTATGAGACTAGTATCAATTACAGGAAAAAATCTGTAAAAAATACAAATACATGGAGGCTAAACAATACACTACTAAATAACCAAGAGATCACTGAAGAAATCAAAGAGGAAATCAAAAACTACCGAGAAACAAATGACAATGAAAACACGACAACCCAAAACCTATGGGATGCAGCAAAAGGAGTGCAAAGAGGGAAGTTTATAGCAATACAATCCTACCTCAAGAAACAAGGAAAATTTCAAATAAACAACCTAAACTTACACCTAAAGCAATTAGAGAAAGAAGAACAAAAAAATCCCAAAGTTAGCAGAAGGAAAGAAATCATAAAGATCAGATCAGAAATAAATGAAAAATGAATGAAGGAAATGATAGCAAAGATCAATAAAACGAAAAGCTGGTTCTTTGAGAAGATGAACAAAATTGATAAACCATTAGCCAGACTCATCAGTGAAAAATGGGAGAAGACTCAAATCAACAGAATTAGAAATGAAAAAGCAGAATTAACAACTGACACTGCAGAAATACAAAGGATCATGAGAGATTACTACAAGCAACTATATGCCAGTAAAATGGACAACCTGGAAGAAATGGACAAATTCTTAGAAAAGTACAACCTTCCGAGACTGAACCAGGAAGAAATAGAAAATATAAACAGACAAATCACAAGCACTGAAATTGAGACTGTGGTTAAAAATCTTCCAACAAACAAAAGCCCAGAACCAGATGGTTCCACAGGCAAATTCTGTCAGATATTTAGCGAAGAGCTAACACCTATCCTTCTCAAACTCTTCCAAAATATAGGAGAGGGAGGAACATTCCAAAACTCATTCTAAGAGACCACCATCACCCTGATGCCAAAACCAGACAATGATGTTACAAAAAATGAAAACTACAGGCCAATATCACTGATGAACATAGATACAAAAATCCTCAACAAAATTCTAGCAAACGCAATCCAGCAGCACATTAATAGGATCATACATCAAGATCAGGTGGGGTTTATCCCAGGAATGCACAGATTCTTCAATATATGCAAATCAATCAATGTGATACACCATATTAACAAATTGAAGAATAAAAACCATATGATCATCTCAATAGATGCAGAAAAAGCTTTCGACAAAATTCAACACCATTTATGATAAAAACCCTCCAGAAAGTAGGCACAGAGGGAACTTACCTCAACATAATAAAGGTCATATATGACAAACCCACAGCCAACATCATTCTCAATGGTGAAAAACTGAAACCATTTCCACTAAGATCAGGAAAAAGACCAGGTTGCCCATTCTCACCACTATTACTCAACATAGTTTTGGAAGTTTTAGCCACAGTAATCAGAGAAGCAAAAGAAATAAAAGGAACCCAAATTGGAAAAGAAGAAGTAAACCTGTCACTGTTTGCAGATGACATGATAATATACACAGAGAATCCTAAAGATGCTACCAGAAAATGACTAGAGCTAATCAATGAATTTGGTAAAGTAGCAGGATACAAAATTAATGCACAGAAATCTCTTGCATGCCTATATACTAATGATGAAAAATCTGAAAGAGAAATTAAGGAAACACACCCATTTACCATTACAACAAAAAGAATAAAATACTTAGGAATAAACCTACCTAAGGAGACAGAAGACCTGTATGCACAAAACTATAAGACACTGATGAAAGAAATTAAAGATGATACAAACAGATGGAGAGATATACCATGTACTTGGACTGGAGAAATCAACATTGTGAAAATGAATCTACTACCCAAAGCAATCTACAGATTCAATGCAATCCCTATCAAACTACCACTGGCATTTTTCACAGAACTAGAACAAAAAATTTCACAATTTGTATGGAAACACAAAAGACCCCAAATAGCCAAAGCAATCTTGAGAAAGAAAAATGGAGCTGGAGGAATCAGGCTCCTGGACTTCAGAATATACTACAATGCTACAGTAATCAAGACAGTATGGAACTGGCACAAAAACAGAAATATAGATCAATGGAACAGGATAGAAAGCCCAGAGGTAAGCCCACAAACATATGGTCGCCTTATTTTTGATAAAGGAGGCAAGAATATGCAATGGAGAAAAGACAGCCTCTTCAATAAGTGGTGCTGGTAAAATTGGACAGCTACATGTAAAAGAATGAAATTAGAACACTCCTTAACACCATACACAAAAATAAACTCAAAATGGATTAAAGACCTAAATGTAAGGCCAGACACTATTGAACTCTTAGAGGAAAACATAGACAGAACACTCTTTGACATAAATCACAGCAAGATCCTTTTTGACCCACCTCCTAGTGAAATGGAAATAAAAAAATGGGATCTAATGAAACTTAAAAGCTTTTGCACAGCAAAGGAAACCATAAACAAGACAAAAAGACAACCCTCAGAATGGGAGAAAATATTTGCAAATGAAGCAACTGGCAAAGGATTAATCTCCAAAATTTACAAGCAGTTCATGCAGCACAATATCAAAAAAAGAAACAACCCAATCCAAAAATGGGCAGAAGACCTAAATAGACATTTCTCCAAAGAAGATATACAGATTGCCAACAAACACATGAAAGGATGCTCAACATCACTAATCATTAGAGAAATGCAAGTCAAAACTACAATGAGGTATCACCTCACACCGATCAGAATGGCCATCATCAAAAAATCTACAAACAATAAACGCCAGAGAGAGTGTGGAGGAAAGGGAACCCTCCTGCACTGTTGGTGGGAATGTAAATTGATACAGCCACTATGGAAAACAGTATGGAGGTTCCTTAAAAAACTAAAAATAGAACTACCATATGATCCAGCAATCTCACTGCTGGGCATATACCCTGAGAAAACCATAATTCAAAAAGAGTCATGTACCACAACATTCATTGCAGCTCTATTTACAATAGCCAGGGCATGGAAGCAACCTAAGTGTCCATCGACAGATGAATGGCTAAAGCAGATGTGGCACATATACACACGGAATATTACTTAGCCATAAAAAGAAACGAAATTGAGTTATTTGTAGTGAGGTGGATGGACCTAGAGTCTGTCATACAGAGTGAAGTATGTCAGAAAGAGAAAAACAAATACCGTATGCTAACACATATATATGGAATCTTAAAAAAAATGGTTCTGAAGAACTTAGGGGTAGGACAGGAATAAAAAAGCAGACATAGAGAATGGACTTGAGTTCATGGGGAGAGGGAAGGGTAAGCTGAGACGGAGTGAGAAAGTGGCATTGACATATATACACTACCAAATGTAAAATCAATAGCTAGTGCAAAGCAGCCACATAGCACAGGGAGATCAGCTCGTGCTTTGTGACCACCTGGAGGGATGGGATAAGGAGGGTGAGAGGGATACGCAAGAGGGAGGGGATATGGGGAAATATGTATATGTATAGCTGATTCACTTTGTTATACAGCAGCAACTAACACAACGTTGTAGAGCAATTGTACTCCAATAAAGATGTAAAAAAAAAAAAAACTTCAATCTAAATATTGGCAACTGTGACCAAAACTCACTTGTGTTTCTTTGAAGACATATTTAGAAACCTGTAAGATTTCTTTCCCCTCTCTTTATGCTGAATGGCATGACTGAGAACATGGTAAGCACCTAACAAACATCATTCACTGATGACTTGCCTACCAAAGTGTTCTGTTTCTACAACGAGATGAAGGTCAATGATCTACATTTATTTCACATGAGCCTTCCAGGGGAAGGTTTTTTCCTGAAATAATCTCTTTCTGAAGTTAGATCAAGGTGTTCTGTTTTGAATTAAGCATTTAAAATTAGTTGATAGACACTGTGATACACCACCTAGTCTTTAGGAATGAAATGCTGTTCCCAGCCACTGGGAGTGCTAAAGGCAGAAGCTTTCGGTATCAAACACCGAGTTGAGATTTTGGAATTGGTCACCCATACCTACTTGGCAAAGAGGACCCCATTGCTGGTGATAGTGAGCAACAGCTGGCCCCTGGTACTAGGTAGCAAAGCAATTGTTAAAACTTTCAACCAGTGATGAACTGGGATGATATACTTACTGTTGGATAGGAATTCATTAGATGGTGTTGTATATCAGGTATTTGAGAAATATGGAGGGAAATAATACGAACAATGGAACTGGATGGCTATTGGTAAACTCAATTGATGATCTAGGAAAAGATTTTCAAAAGCCGAGAGTGATGAACTGACAGTTTTAAGCTAAGAGTGAATGCCAGAGAGATCCTCCTTGGTAGCATATAAAGAGGTATCATCTCTTATAGTGGGAGAGCTGAGAAAGCTGAGAAGCAGCCTCAGGAATTATTTGACATTGTAGTTGACTCCAAGGAAATTTAAACTCCCAACTAAGATATTATATGGTGCCAAGGTCGTGGCCCTCGCTGGAAAAGAATGAGATTTAGAAATGCAGAATACGGACATCTTGGTTGATGCCACCCAAAATATTGACTCTCCAGATTTCTCTTAACCTTCTGAGCCTGTGAAAGTGCCTCCATTCCTGCATACTGAGGGATAATATGCTTGCTTACTTGAAGAAGACGCAGATGTCTTTCTCTCATAAGACAACATGCAACTCCCTTACCCCCAAATCTGCCTCTACTCCCTTCCTGCCACCAGACCAATAGATAAATCATTACATAATTGGGCTTTCCAGCTTTACATAGTATATCCACAAGGTCCCTTCTCTGAACCTTTTACTTCCCCTTCCTCTGCATGCCACAGCAATCTCTGACCTTTTTACTTCATTTGGTTGGGCCATCTCTTTTACCATCCTTCTAGGAGTCATCCTATCAGCATCCTTGAACAATTTCCTAGGGCCTTCTCTAGGTTATTTAGGGTGTATTCTGGAAGAGGGCTCCCCAATCAATAAACTCTTTCTCATCCACCTTTATATTTTACCCCTTGCAGACGTGATGGTCATCATATCTCCATTTAATTTACCAGTCTTCCCCCTACAGAAATCAGACAGATATTGAAGAGTGACAGTGGACTAGTGCAAACTCAACTAAGAGGTAGTCCCAACTGCAGCTGCTGTGACAGCTAGAGCAGATTAGCATGGTCTCAGGTTCATTGTACGGGGTCAGACATTCTTTATGATCAGGAAAGAAGGTTAGATGCTTCACATTTATTTGGAATATACAATAGTATGTGTTCACTGTCTTTCCCCAGGTCTATGTGAACTCTCTCACTCTCTCATGAAGTATAGTCTGAAAAGACCTGGATGTCCCATAGAACCTCATGTTGTTCTACTCTGCTGATGGCATTATATTAATCAGACCAGAGGAGCACAGTGACTAGTTAGTTCACTGGAGGCCTTGGTGAGACACACACACTCCGGAGATTGCAAGATAAATTCTTTGAAGATTCTAGGGAGGGCCACATCAGTAAAATTTTTAGGTTCCCAGTAGTCTGAAGCAAGCTGGGACATACTCTCCAAAGTAAAGGAAAAACTATTGCTTCCTGCACTTCCAACCATGAAGAGGGAAATATAATACTTTATAGGCAACTTCAGAATCTGGAGGCAGAATATTCCCCGCCCAGGGATACCGTTCCAACCAGCACAGTGTGTGACATGAAAGGCTGCCAGCTCTGAGTAGGCTCCAGAGTAGGAAAGGCTGCAGTTCTTGGATCCTATGATCCAGCCCATAAAGCCACAAAGTAAGGCAGGGCCAGCAGCAATACGTTATAAAATAGAAGTGCTACATCTAGTTTTGACCACAGGTAGGACCATAGAATACAAGCAAGCTATGTAGGCAGGCAGCCAGATTCCCATGTCATCCATTACTCCTCATACCAGCACTGCTTCTTCAGCTCACACCTGTGGCCACATGTGGGATCCTTTATGACCAGCTGGTGGAGGAAGCAAAAGACTGAGCCTGGATGACAGTGGTTCAGCCCAGTATGTGTGTGCACACTGAAAATGAATCATGGCTGCACTACAGCCCCATCTGAGGGAAGCCTTGAAAGATAGTGGGAAGGAAAAATCATCCCAATGCACAGAGCTTTGGGCAGTTCAACTGGTTATGCATATTGCGTGGAAGAAAAAGTAATTTGGGGTTAGAATATACACGAATCCATGGAGAGTGAAGAATGACTTGGTTGGCTAGGAAAGATCTTAGAAAGAGAAAGATTAGAAGATCAGGAACAAGGAGATCTGGAGTAAATAGTTACAGATTGTGATAGGCAGAATAATGGCTCCCAAAGACGTCCATGCCATGATCCCTGGAACATGTGAGTATGTTACCTTACATGGCAAAAGTGACTTTGCAGATGTGATGAGCATTATCCAGGTGGGCCCAATCTAATGGCACAAGTCCTTAAAAGTGTAGAATCTTTCCAGACTGCAGTGAGAAAGACACAACAATAGAAGAAGGCTAGGAGAGATGACAACCTGAGAAGGATTTCATGCTCCTTTGCTGGTTCTGAGATACAGGGCTGTGAGATACATGTGCAAAGGCCGGAGAGAAGCCTCTTGGAGCTAAGGTCAGCCCCCAGCTGAGCCAGCAGAGACATTGAGCCCACAGTCCTACAACCACATGGAAGTGAATTCTCCCAAAACCTGAATGAGCAAGAAAACATACTCTCCTAGACCCTCCAGAAAGGAACGCAGCCTGCTGACACCTTGATTTTAGTCCAGTGATACCCATACTGAAGTTCTGAAGTACAGAACTATGTGATAAAATATTCCTGTTGTTTTAAGCCACTAGGTCAGTGGAAATTTGTTATGGAAGCCATAGAAAATTAAAACATGGATAGACACATGGGTCAGTGTTTTGCTTAGCTGATTTTAAGAAATCTGTAGATGAGATCATTATGTAGCTGTCTACTTTGAGTATCATTTCACTCAGTTAAACTCAACTTTCCTCTACTGAGCGTTTATTCCAGGCCTTCTATAAGGCAGGATTTGGCTCCTGCTCCAAGAAACTGACAATTTGTTAGGAGAGGTAAGTATTTACATAACGCCTTATGTAAGTGTTATGATACAAGCAATATGTATCACCTGCTATTGCAAAGGAGAGAGAGAGAGAGAGAGAGGGAAGGAAGGAAGGGAGGGAGGGAGGAAGGAAGGAAGGAAGAAAGGAAGGGAGGGAGGGAGGAACACAGGAAGGGACAAAGGAAAAAAGGGAGATAGGGAGGAAAAGAAAACCAGTATCGGGGAGGAAGAAATTTTCCTCTATCCTTCTAGGTTTTTCTGACTAGCCAAAGAATTAAATTGACATGAGACAAATCAAAAGGAGAAAATCAAACAAAAATTTAATAACATACAGACATGGCAGAAACCCAGGAAAACTGAATCATTTACCAAAATGGCTGAAGCCCTCGCCTTAAACACCATCTTCAGCTAAAGGCAAAAGAGAATGTTGGGGGTAGGTGTTGAGGACTTCAAAGGTGTTGAGGACTTCAAAGCAATTTACATGGAGATGGAAAAGCAAATTTTTAGGAAACAAATGTTTGCTGAGCCAGGCAGAGACAATGGGTCACTGAAAGGAGTTTTTTGTTTTTTTTTTTAGTGTTTGTTTTTTTGCAGTACGCGGGCCTCTCACTGTTGTGGCCTCTCCCATTGCGGAGCACAGGCTCCGGACGCGCAGGCTCAGTGGCCATGGCTCACGGGCCCAGCCGCTCCGCGGCATGTGGGATCTTCCCGGACCGGGGCATGAACCCGTGTCCCCTGCATCGGCAGGCGGACTCTCAACCACTGCGCCACTAGGCAAGCCCCGAAAGGAGTTTTTAACAAACAGAATTTGCTAGGTCCCTCCCTGTCTACACACCTAGTTCATACTATAGTTACCTGTGGTGATAGTTCCCTTCCTGGAACAGGGCCTCCATCTACATTCTTTTAGGCAAGAATGGGGAAAGTCAAGGACTTTTCCTGTGGCTTTTGAGCCAGAAAAATAATCGGCCTAAATTAATTCTCATGAAAATGAGACATATTTTGGGGCGGCAAATTTTGCTCCCCTACACCAGATATGATGATAAAATATAGAAGAAAAAAATCATCTTTAAACAAATGTTTCATGTTAAAAGGTGATACAGACTAGGAAGGCTATCCCGAAGATTATCAGTGGAGAAGATAATCCTCCCCTTAAAAAAACTCACCAAATGTGGTATATACATCCTCTGGATATTATCCAGCCTTTAAAAAGAAGGCAATTCTGACATATGCTTTAACTTGGATATGCTAAGTGAAATAAGCTAGTAACAAAAGGACAAATATTGTATGATTCCACTTATACGATATGCCTGGAGTAGTCAAATTCATAGAGACAGAAAGTAGACTGGTGCTTGCCAGGGACTGGGGGGGAAGGGGGATGAGCAGTTTTTATTTAATGAGTACAGAATTTCAGTTTGAAAAGAAATTTATAGAGATGGATGGTAGTGATGGTTACGCAACAGTGTGAATGTTCAGCATTAATGCCACTGAAATGTAGACTTAAAATGGTTAAAATGGTAGATTTTAGGTTATGTAAATGTTACCACAATTTTTTTAAAATCTAGAACTTACACGATAAACCTCTCCAAGATTCGCATAATTCGACACTCTCGTTATAAGTTCAGAAAGCATGATCCAAGCCTGTTGGATTATGAAATGGACTGAGTCTCTTCTGTTTCCATGTGGATTTAGATGAGAAATTTAACTTCAGGGAGGGACAGGGCAAAATGTGTTCTCTTTCACTGGCAGTCACTTTCTGAAAGGAAGCAGAGCCTGAGGACGCATTCAGCTCTGTGACCCTTGTCCAACTGGAGAGCTGAGGGTCAGCGAACTTCACCTTTTTCCTCTTCCCCAAAGCCTGCCTTTCTCAGAGACACGACAGAGAAATGTCTACTGTTTTTGTTTTTTTCTTTATAGATGAGCCTTGAGGCAGGTATTTTAATTTCATATCTCAGTCCCTAATCCTGAAACCCAGTCTCTGACCTCTCTGGAGGCTGTCATTTAAATCGACTGCAGAGTAAACTTTTTTCCCTCCTGTGAGAAAGAGCACATTTCAGATACTGCTTAATTCATGGTTTCCCCCTCCTGTGTTTCAAGCTTTCAGAATGGGTTTATATAAGGAAACATTTTTATCAGAAGTGTATAAAAATAATTACACACGATAAACTTTGAGAATATACTTTGGTTGACTCTCTTTAAAAAAAAAAAAAAGTAAAACTGAAAAAACACTCTTCTAACTTCCAGAGAGTATAATTTCTTTTGCTAATGCGGAATTAGGGTTCCGTTTTCAGTTATGCAAATTAATCGTGACCTGCAGGGGACAAATGAACATGCTCCTGAATTGCTCAGAGCCGAGCAAGTAGAGGGAAGCTGCGCTGTGAAAGACGTGTTCTTTCTTGAAAGTCATCCTCCCACCCCTGTGTGTGGTCTCCTATTAAACACCACTGCAGAACCTGTTTCTTTTTTTTTTTTTTTTTGCGGTACACGGGCCTCTCACTGTTGTGGCCTCTCCCCTTGTGGAGCACAGGCTCCAGACGCGCAGGCTCAGCGACCATGGCTCATGGGCCCAGCCGCTCCACAGCATGTGGGATCCTCCCGGACTGGGGCACAAACCCGCGTTCCCTGCATCGGCAGGCGGACTCTCAACCACTGCGCCACCAGGGAAGCCCCAGAACCTGTTTCTTAAACCAGCTTTCAAGCTCAGCCTTCTAAGTTACATAGCTAAACTTCCACTTGTGCCCAAAACCTCTTTGTAACACTTCTGAAATTTTGGTTTTTAGGTTTTGCTGAATTGAGAATCATTGCCCAAGCAATTAATCAGAGAAAAAAGACATACGTTTCTCAGATAATACTAGACTGCTCATGATGTAGCAAATGGAATTAGTAAAATTAAGATCCTTTTCCATTTGCTATTTATAATAATGACTCTGGCTTCAATTGTTCATATAATATATATTTATACACTCATAGGAAATTAACTTATCCTAGGACGATTGTAGTGGGCCGTGGTATCTATTCATCTTGTCTACCCAGCAACCTTTCACATCTCTTCTTCTTCAGTAACACATTTGCTCCCCTAATCACAGTACTCCAATTGCCAGGCAACTGGCCCAATGGACAATTATTTATCTATTGCTGCACAACAAATAACTCAAAACTCTGTGACTTAAAACATAAATAATGTTATATAATGGCTCACGGGTGCTGTGGGTCGGGAATGCAGACAGGGCAGAGCAGGATGGCTTGTGTCTGTAACACAGTGTCTGGGGTCAGAGCTGGAAGACCTGCAGGCTAGGGCTGAAGTCAGGTGAAGACTCACTCACTCACGTGTCTGCGTGTTGCTGCTGACAGCTGGCTAGAGCACCCATGTGTTGCCTCTCCGTGTGGCCTGGGCTCCCTCACAAGGTGGAGGCTGGGATCTAAAGATGAGTATCCTGAGAGAGAGAGTGTATGCCAGGCATAAACTATTTCCTTTTGATGTCCTAGCTTCAAGAGTTCCATGTCCCCATTTCTACAGTACTTTGTTGGTTGGAGCCATCACAGCCCCCACCCGGATAGAAGGGGAGGGAACATAGGACCTCCCAACCCCCGCCCCCATCCCCTGCTTGGTGGAAGGAATGTCAGTCACGTTGTAAGATGAACATGCGGAATGAAGAGTGAATATTTTGGTGTGACCATCATCACACCAATGAAAATATCATCTGCCGTGGTAGGGCATATGACTCAAGCAGGGCCATTCCAAATATTTCCCTCAGAATGGTTGATAGATGCTGAAAGAAAGGAGCTTCCTTTTTTCTTGGAGTTTCTAAGCTGAAGGGTGTAAATCAGGGGCAGCAGAAGGCAACTTCTCTACCATGTGGAAAGAGTCTAAATGAAAAACTAAGGCCAAGTAAAAATAAGGCAAGAAGAGAAATGATCAGAGAAGAAGAGTTCTGGTGGCATTGTCACTGTCCTTCCAGAATCTGGCACTGAGTGACTGGCATATAGCAGGCAGTCGATAATATTTAGTGAAGGAATAAATGAAAGTCTTAACAATGGAATATTACTCAACCATAAAAAAGAATGAAATAATGCCATTTGCAGCAACATGGATGGACCTAGAGATTAACATACTAAGTGAAGTAAGTCAGAGAAAGACAAATATCATATGATATCACTCATATGTGGAATCAAATCTAAAAATGATATAAATGAACTTATTTACAAAATAGAAACAGACTCACAGATTTTTGAAAACAAACATATGGTTACCAAAGGGGAAATATGGGGGGAGGGATAAATTAGGCTCTTGGGATTAACATACACACTCTACTATATAGAAAATAGATAACCAATAAGGACCCACTGTACAGCACAGGGAACTCTGGTCAGTATTCTGTAATAACCTATATGGGAAAAGAATCTGAACAAGAATGGATATATGTATATGTATAACTGAATCACTTTGCTGAACACCTGAAACTAATACAACATTGTAAATCAGCTATACTTTAATAAAATAAAATTAAAAACTTAACATCACTTGTTAAAAAAATGAAAGTCTTAACAATCAGAACATACTGAAAGTGTCTAATACTACTAAAAATGAGAGCTCAAAATATTGGAGCTAACTGACCCATGTTCTTCCCTGAGGCATGTTGTGTTTGTCTAAATATATCCCTTCTCCTTGAGGATGGATTGGTCTAATATTACCCAACCTCCAGGGATGAGACTTTTTATTCTTTCTACCCCAAGCTGAGCACTATCTCTGCAGCTAGAGCACAATTAATTTTATTCAGTGACTATCTCTGTGGGCTAAGGTAGTTTTCCTAGAATAAACAGCCCTACTCCATTTGTCTTTACCTGAGACATTTGTTCCTGTCTACTGTAACTCTTCCTGGTTTTATATCCTCCAGTCTTTTCAGACGGGCTATCTCCTTACCTTTGTACTGCAGATTTCCGCTTAAAAGAACTTTTTTCCAGTTATTTTAGAATTCCACCCTGGGGGTGGTTTTGATACACATCCCAGATGAGAAAACTGGCAAATACACAAAACCACCTGCAGGAGAATCACTGTAGAACTTTACAAACTACACAAATGCTAAGGTCCTGCAGTGCTCTTTCTACTGAATTAGAATATCTGGGCTCAGAGCATGGCAATTATATTTCTAGAAAGCTCCGTAGGTGACTCCAATACATACCCAAGAACTACTGGGATTTGCAGGGCACTTGGGACTAGAAGTAACACAAGAACTCCATGTTCCCTCTGCCCCCAAACTTCTAACACCACTTAAAAAATAAATAAATAAATAAATAAATTCAGGCTTCCCTGGTGGCGCAGTGGTTGGGAGTCCGCCTGCCGATGCAGGGGACGCGGATTCGTGCCCCGGTCCGGGAAGATCCCACATGCCGCGGAGCGGCTGGGCCCGTGAGCCATGGCCGCTGAGCCTGCGCGTCCGGAGCCTGTGCTCTGCAACGGGAGAGGCCACAACAGTGAGAGGCCCGCGTACCGCCAAAAAAAAAAAAAAAAAAAAATCGAACATCTATTTATTTATTTACCTTCATTTAGTAGTATTTTCTTTTCACTTTTTTCTTCTGGTTTTATTAAGATATAACTGACTTACAGCACTGTATAAGTCTAAGGTGTACAGAGTAATGATCTGACTTACATGCATCATGAAATGATGACCACAATAAGATTAATGAACATCCATCATCTCATATAGATACAAAATTAAATAAACAGAAAAAAAAATGTTTTTCTCTTGATGAGAATTCTTAGGATTTACTGTCATAATAACTTTCAATATATAACATGTAGCAGTGTTAACTGTATTTATCATGTGCATTGCATCCTTAGTACTTATTTATCTTATATCTGGAAGTTTGTACTTTTTGACCACCTTCATCCAATTATCCAACCCCACCTCCTCTGATAATACAAATCTGATCTCTTTTTCTATGAGTTTATTTGTTTGTTTATTGAAGTATAATTGATGTACAATATTATATAAGTTTTGGGTGTATAACATAGTGATTCATATTTTTTAAAGGTTGTATACCATTTATAGTTATTATAAAATAGTAGCTATATTCCCTGTGCTGTACAATATATCCTCGTAGCTTATTTATTTTATACATAGTAGTTTGTACCTCGTAATTCTAACACCACTCTTGATGTCAAACTCTTAGGAGCACAGTTTAGAGGGACTTGGAAGAGTTGTTTCACCCCTTCCCACCTGAGCTTCCATTGAAAGGGGCAGATTCCACCATTTATTCCCACCAAGAAAAATGGTCTTCTTCTCCCCCACAGACTGGGTTGGAGTCCCCTAGAGATGGAGCTGGGCAGTCTGTGTATTGCAGGACCAATGGGGACAATGGGCTCTCGTAAGACCTGGGACAAATCTGATTAACTTTGTCCCCTCCCCTTCCCTCTACAGGGCCAGCTTTTAGAATCGATTCCTAATGTCCCACTTTCCGCCAGGGAGAGTAAGCAGGCACATCTGAAGCCTGAAGCAGATGCATATTAGACAGAAATGCAGCCCTCTAGCCAACTTTCCAGAATGTTCCTTAGGAGACACTGGAAGAAAAGTCCTCAGCTGGCCAGCCTGCCCTAATCAGGCTGAGGAGAAAGGAGCATGGAAACTCCAGAGCATAAACTGGAAGAGCATTTCGTTTAAACTTCAGGCTTCATTTTAATTTAATCTTGATTGAAAAAGGGCCAACTGGGAAACAGACAGGTTTTTTTATTTCCCTCTGAATATGGCCAATGAAACTGTGGATTTGGAATAGCTGTAGGGAGCAGTGGGCGTGTTGCAGCTCGGCAAGAACAGTTTGCACAGCTGCAAAAGGGAGTTTTCTGTGTGCTTGCTCCAGTCTGAGTGGGAGGGAGGTGAGGGTTTGACGTCAGCCGTGGCTCTGAGTACAGCAACCAGGTCCCACACCCTCTGCCAATACTCACAGAGCCCTCCATCCCACCTTGACTTCTCCCCTTCAAATATGGAGCTTCCGAAAGGTGCCAGAATTATGCCTATGAAACAGTGGGTTCCAGCGTTTGGGCAGGGATCAGAGGCACGCTCTGTCACATTGCCGAGCTGACTCTGAGGGAACTGAACAGATTTTGTGGTGGCTGGAGTTTTGGCATAAGACCTTTCTTTCCATCTTGTACTGCTTTGAGCTGATTTAGAAAGTTTCTCTTTCCTAAATAGGAATGTATTTTAGATGTGCAGAATCTGGTTGCCATATTCCATTGGCTTATTTGCCTCCAACCAACTTTGAAAACCTACTTTGTCCTAATTGTGCCAACTCCTAGGCCATCCAAAATGTCCAGTGTCCCGCAAATCCACATGTTGAGAAGCAAAGATGATCGGTCCAAAACATTTTCTTTTGTGTGGAGATTTTCACATCGACTAGATTGTCGATGATATTCACGACATCACAGGGACAATGTAGGTCTAACTTGGCATGGGGCACGGTGGCAGGGAGGGGCTGTTTCCACAGAACCATATTAACAATATGAGCATACACTTGTCATACTGGTCTCCTAGCTCCCAGTTCATTGCTTTTCTGTTATGACTCTGCCACTAATATTAGTTACCGTATGTAATCTTAGCAAGTCATTTAAACTGCCAGGCATTCAGTTTCCTCGTTTTTAAAATGAAGATAAATTCTCCCATTACTAAGTTGATATAAAATGAAATTGTGGATGTGGAGGTGCTTTTTAAAAGTTCAAAATGCTCCATGAATGTTTAAACAAATTCAGGAATAGAGAAATGGAGACTGTGAGGAAAATTCCAAGGGAAGCCAAGAGCTCAAAAGCACCATCTGTCAGGTGCTTACTCAAGGTGATTTCAGATTCCCCAACCCTGTGGAGAAATGGAAGAGCCACTTAGACATGTCCCAGGGACGCAAAGGAAAGATGCTTGGGTGGATCTTGCTTTTTTATGGCTTTTACTTTATGGAGCTAACAGACCAAGGAATAGCACATTCTGTCCATGCCTCTGGTCCTGTCTGCTCCAGTTCACTCCATCCCCTCCTGTCAGACCAGAAACAACTCTGATCATAGAAGTCAGGAATGCTAGATGGGAAAGGAATTGTGAAATCATTTTATGTATAAGTGGGTTGATATTTGTGTTTGTTGCTAATTCTTACTCCAAACCTAAGTGGCTACCTCAGACAGTTACTATTTCTATGATCTGGACCCAGTTTTCTTACTATTTTCCTTCAATAGTCCAATGCTCTAGTCAAACTAGAGTACAGTCTACCCTAAAAATTCTACACTTCTTCAGGACCAAAAAAGGTGGGAAGGGAAGTTGACATAGAGGAGACAGAATGGGCAAGAGCACAAAGGAAGATGATACAAATATATTCAGGTGAGGTCAGGGATGTGAACTAGAGAAGGGGGCTTGAAAAGGTGAGTATGATTTAGATTGGAGGCGAGGAAAGGTAGCACAGGTAAGGACACACAGCATTTCAGAGCAAGGAGCGAGCTCAGAGCCTGTCGAGTCCAGTGATTTTTAAACTATATTCTGCAGACTGTTGGGAGTAGTAGCGGGTAGTACCCTCTTCCAACCCCAGGGGTCACAGTGAAAAGGAGTGGGGAGTTCAGGTCAGAACAGCCCCAGTATGTGAGAATCTGAACTCCATATTGTTTGTCAATTAAAGTGACATATTTTTCTTAATCTGCTCTACTTACAAGATTTCACATGAAGAAATTGTTTTGCACCAAAGGCAAACACGCAAAGATGATAGAATCAAAGTAATTGAGCTGGAAAGGACCTTTGTAATGACTGGAGACATTTTAGTAAAATAGGAAAATTTCACCTGTATCTCAATTCTTCTCACCCAATAACTCTTCTTTGAAGCCTCCCTTTCACAAATTTTCTCCTTTCTTCCATTCCTGATTAGTGTTCAAATATAGTGTTAAAAAAGATTGAAAAGGTATATGTGAAAACAAAGTTGATAAGGTAGGGAAATGAAAGAAGAAAAAGAAGTTTCCAGATGAAATTAAAAAAAGATAAAACAGGCTACTTTCCACAACTGGAAGAATAAACCAGAGACACTTTTCAGAATGTAGATGAAGTGGGAAAGGTCCTGAGTTATTGGTATAATAGGATGGATGGAGGAATAAAGTGTCTGATCAAAGAATTTGAAGAAGGTAAA
The DNA here is from genome assembly GCF_011762595.2 of Tursiops truncatus. NCBI lineage: Eukaryota > Metazoa > Chordata > Mammalia > Artiodactyla > Delphinidae > Tursiops > Tursiops truncatus. The sequence goes on from NC_047036.1 coordinate 41,838,141, forward strand.
GTTTCTCTGCACCATTAAAAATAAATGAATAAAAGCTTAGCTTTAAAACTACCTTTTAAGTCAGTTCAGGCAAATAAGCTAATATAGGGATCTATGTAGACACAGACTTAAGAGAGGTTGTTTGCAAGTAGAATAGATATAAGGAAAATAGGGAGAAGGAGGGACTCACTCAACTTTTACTGTCTCATTAAAAAAATGTTTTTTAATACTATGATATATTCAGTGGATAGAGGAAAGAAGATGGGACTAAATGCCAAGTTCAAGTAAAATAACATGACATTTTCCCTTCACCCTGACACACACAAAATTCATGGTATAGCGGTTGACTTCTCCAGTGATCCAAGAGAGAGTGAAACAACACTGTCTTTTAATGCTTCTCTTCTTGCTATCTGTATTCTGAGTGAGGATGTGCACAAGGCAATTTTTCCAAAATGGGGAAGCATCATACATACCAAACCTTAGCTAATACCATCTCAAGAAGTTCCCATTTTCATATTTAATTCTATGTTCCTTTTAAAGAAGGAACATCTGGGGGAAAATTCTTACCAGACACATCACCCTTTCTAAGCAATATTTCCAAATAACTTCTAGACAGAAGACAAGCATCATTAAAAAGTACTGGAATTGTAATATTCACAAACAGCAATCCATATTCATCAAGTAGAAAGTTGTCTCTAGTCACCAGGATTGAACACATGCATGTATATACACAAAAGTACCCCAGTTACTTAAAATGAAGCCTGAGCATTATTTTACTTACCAAGTTTTAGTTACAATTAGTAGCCACCGATAATGTTCTACTGGTTGTCAAGAGCAGTGTCTCAGAGAAAGGAGTCCAAAATATAGAGAAGAGAGATGGGGTATGGTGGCTAGCCTCCAAAATAGTGCCCAATGGTCCCTGCCTTTTTGTATTTACATCCTTGTGTAGTCACCTCCCACACTTTATCAGGATTTGTCTATGTGACCAATAGGATACGTCAGAAATGATAGTATGTAATTTCTGAAGCTAGGTCATAAAAGACATTATTGTTTCACTGTCTCTTGTGTTGCTTACCCTGGGAGAAGCCAACTGCCATGTCATGAGGACACTCAAGCAGCTTCTGGGCAGAAACTTATGTGGTAAGGAACTGAGCCTCCAGCCAACAGCCATACTCTTCAGCTCCAGTCAAGTCAGCATCTTAATTGTAATGTCATGAGGGATCACGAGTCAGAACCATCTAGCTAAGCCACTACTGAATTCGTGACTCAAGTCACGAATCAGCAAGTCAGCATCTTAATTGTAATGTCATGAGGGATCACAAGTCAGAACCATCTAGCTAAGCCACTACTGAATTCATGACTCATAACAATTGTGAAGTAATAAATGTTTGTTGTTTTAAGCCACTAAGTTTGGGGGTAATTTGTTATATAGCAATAAATACAATAAATTTGTTATATATCAATAAATAAAGCCCGTAAGTAAAGTTTTAAATTTAACATTTCAAAAAGAAAAAAATGATTGGGGAAACTCTCTATGAAGCCGGCGTAACACTTATATAAAACCTGACAAAAATGACACATAATAAAGAAAAGTATAGATGTCTCACTTAAGAATATACAGGCAGGGCTTCCCTGGTGGCACAGGGGTTAAGAGTCGGCCTGCCGATGCAGAGGACACGGGTTCATGCCCCGGTCCGGGAAGATCCCACATGCCGCGGAGCGGCTGGGCCCGTGAGCCATGGCCGCTGAGCCTGCGTGTCCGGAGCCTGTGCTCCGCAACGGGAGAGGCCACAGCAGTGAGAGGCCTGCGTACCGCCAAAAAAAAAAAAAAAAAGAATATACAGGCAAATATCCTAAATATTACATAAGAAAACAGAATATAATAATATATCTTTAAAATACATCATAATCGGCTTCCCTGGTGGCGCAGATGTTGAGATCCTGCCTGCTGGGACACGGGTTCGTGCCCCAGTCTGCGAAGATCCCGCATGCCGCAGAGCGGCTGGGCCCGTGAGCCATGGCCACTGAGCCTGCACGTCCAGAGCCTGTGCTCCGCAATGGGAGAGGCCACAACAGTGAGAGGCCCGTGTACCGCAAAAAAGCAAACAAACAAACATCATAATCAACTAGTTTGTTCCAAGAATTCAAGGATGATTTCATTCATTCATCTATTCATTTAATATATTTTGGAAAATCAATTAATAGAATTTATTATATTAGTATATTGAATGAAAAAACTATATAATTATCTGGGTAGATGTCAAAGGACACTCAACGAAATTCAACATCTATTTCTGATAAAATACACACACATATACATAAATATACACATTTTTAATAAAAGATATGGACAGCAGTTTCCTTATTCTGACAAGATTTTTTTTTTAACATCTTTATTATGGCATAATTGCTTTACAATGGTGTGTTAGTTTCTGCTTTATAACAAAGTTAATCAGCTATACATATACATATATCCCCATATCTCCTCCCTCTTGCATCTCCTTGCCACCCTCCCTATCCCACCCTTCTAGGTGGTCACAAAGCACAGAGCTGATCTCCCTGTGCTATGTGGCTGCTTCCCACTAGCTATCTATTTTACATTTGGTAGTATATATAAGTCCATGCCACTCTCTCACTTTGTCCCAGCTTACCCTTCCCCCTCACCATGTCCTCAAGTCCATTCTCTGTGTCTGCATCTTTATTCCTGTCCTGCCCCTAGGTTCTTCAGAACCTATTTTTTTTTTATATTGCATATATGTGTGTTAGCATACAGTATTTGTTTTTCTCTTCCTGACTTACTTCACTCTGTATGACAGACTCTAGGTCCATCCACCTCACTACAAATAACTCAATTTTGCTTCTTTTTATGGCCGAGTAATATTCCATTGTATATATGTGCCACATCTTCTTTAACCATTCACCTGTCGATGGACACTTAGGTTGCTTCCATGTCCTGGCTATTGTAAATAGAACTGCAATGAACACTGTGGTACATGTCTCTTTTTGAATTATGGTTTTCTCAGGGTATATGCCCAGTAGTGGGATTGCCGGGTCGTATGGTAGTTCTATTTTTAGTTTTTTAAGGAACCTTCATACTGTTCTCCATAGTGGCTGTACCAATTTACATTCCCACCAACAGTGCAAGAGGATTCCCTTTTTTCCACACCCTCTCCAGCATTTATTGTTTGTAGATTTATGATGGCCATTCTGATCAGTGTGAGGTGATACCTCATTGTAGTTTTGATTTGCATTTCTCTAATGATTAGTGATGTTGAGCATCCTTTCATGTGTTTGTTGGCAATCTGTATATCATCTTTGGAGAAATGTCTATTTAGGTCTTTTGCCCATTTTTGAATTGGGTTGCTTGGTTTTTTTTAATAATGAGCTGCATGAGCTGCTTGTAAAATTTGGAGATTAATCCTTTGTCAGTTGCTTCATGTGCAGATACTTTCTCCCATTCTGAGGGTTGTATTTTCATCTTGTTTATGGTTTCCTTTGCTGATTTTAAGTTTCATTAGGTCCCATTTGTTTATATTTGTTTTTATTTCCATTTCACTAGGAGGTGGGTCAAAAAGGATCTTGCTGTGATTTATGTCATAGAGTGTTCTGCCTATGTTTTCCTCTAAGAGTCTGATAGTTTCTGGCCCTACATTTAGGTCTTTAATCCATTTTGAGTTTATTTTTGTGTATGGTGTTAGGGAGTGTTCTAATTTCATTCTTTTACATGTAGCTGTCCAGTTTTCCCAGCACCACTTATTGAAGAGGCTGTCTTTTCTCCATTGTATACTCTTGTCTCCTTTATCAAAAATAAGGTAACCATATGTGCGTGGGCTTACCTCTGTGCTTTCTATACTGTTCCATTGATCTGTATTTCTGTTTTTGTTCCAGTTCCATACTGTCGTGATTACTGTAGCTTTGTAGTATCGTCTGAAGTAAGGGAACCTGATTCCTCCAGCTCTGCTTTTCTTTCTCAAGATTGCTTTTGCTATTCGGGGTCTTTTGTGTTTGCATACAAATTGTGAAATTTTTTGTTCTAGTTCTGTGAAAAATGCCTTTGGTAGTTTAACAGCGATTGCATTGAATCTGTAGATTGCTTTGGGTAGTAGAGTCATTTTCACAATGTTGATTCTTCCAATCCAAGAACATGGTATATCTCTCCATCTGTTTGTATCATCTTTAATCTCTTTCATCAGTGTCTTATAGTTTTGTGCATACAGGTATTTTGTCTCCTTAGGTAGGTTTATTCCTAGGGATTTTATTCTTTTTGTTGCAATGGTAAATGGGAGGGTTTTCTTAATTTCTCTTGCAGATTTTTCATCATTAGTGTATAGGCATGCAAGAGATTTCTGTGCATTAATTTTGTATCCTGCTACTTTACCAAATTCATTGATTAGCTCTAGTCGTTTTCTGGTAGCATCTTTAGGATTCTCTGTGTATAGTATCATCTCATCTGCAAACAGTGACAACTTTACTTCTTCTCTTCTGATTTGGATTCCTTTTATTTCTTTTTCTTCTCTGACTGCTGTGGCTAACACTTCCAAAACTATGTTGAATAACAGTGGTGAGAATGGACAACCTTGTCTTGTTCCTGATCTCAGAGGAAATAGTTTCAGTTTTTCACCATTGAGAATGATGTTGGCTGTGGGTTTGTCATATATGGCCTTTATTATGTTGAGGTAAATCCCTCTGTGCCTACTTTCTGGAGGGTTTTTCTCATAAATCAGTGTTGAATTTTGTCAGAAGATTTTTCTGCATCAATTGAGATTATCATACGGTTTTTATCCTTCAGTTTCTCAATATGTTGTATCATATTGATTGATTTGCATATATTGAAGAATCCTTGCATTTCTGGGATAAACCACTTGATCATGGTGTATGATCCTTTTAATGTGCTGTTGGATTCTGTTTTCTAGTATTTTGATGAGGATTTTTGCATCTATTTTCATCAGTGATATTGGCCTGTAGTTTTCATTTTTTGTAAACCATGTCTGGTTTTGGCATCAGGGTGATGGTGGCCTCGTAGAATGAGTTTAGGAGTGTTCCTCCCTCTGCTATATTCTGGAAGAGTTTCAGATGGATAGATGTTAGCTCTTCTCTGAATGTTTGACAGAATTCACCTGTGGAACCGTCTGGTCCTGGGCTTTTGTTTGTTGGAAGATTTTTAATCACAGTCTCAATTTCAGTGCTTGTGATTGGTCTGTTTATATTTTCTATTTCTTCCTGGTTCAGTCTTGGAAGGTTGTGCTTTTTTAAGAATTTGTCCACTTCTTCCAGGTTGTCAATTTTTTTGGCATATAGTTGCTTGTAGTAATCTCTCATGATCCTTTGTATTTGTGCAGTGTCAGTTGTTACCTCTCCTTTTTCATTTCTAACTTCATTTTTTTAAGTTTATTTTATTTATTTTTTTTTGCGGTACACAGGCCTCTCACTGTTGTGGCCTCTCCCGCTGTGGAGCACAGGCTCTGGACATGCCGGCTCAGTGGCCATGGCTCACTGGCCCAGCTGCTCCGCGGCATGTGGGATCCTCCTGGACCGGGGCACGAACCTGTGTCCCCGGCATCAGCAGGCAGACTCTCAACCACTGCGCCACCAGGGAAGCCCTCTAACTTTATTGATTTGAGTCTTCTCCCTTTTTTTCTTGATTGATGAGTCTGGCTAATGGTTTATCAATTTTGTTTATCTTCTCAAAGAACCAGCTTTTAGCTTTATTGATCTTTGCTATTGTTTCCTTCATTTCTTTTTCATTTATTTCTGATCTGATCTTTATGATTTCTCTCCTTCTGCTAACTCTGGGCTTATTTTTTTTTTTTGTCTTCTTTATCTAATTGCTTTAGGTGTAAGGTTAAGTTGTTTATTTGAGATGTTTCTTGTTTCTTGAGGTGGGATTGCATTGCTATAACCTTCCCCTTAGAACTGCTTTTGCTGCATCCCATAGGTTTTGGGTCGTCGTGTTTTCTTTGTCATTTGTTTCTAGGTATTTTTTGATTTCCTCTTTGATTTCTTCAGTGACCTCTTGGTTATTAAGTAGTGTACTGTTTAACCTCCATGTGTTTGTATTTTTTACAGATATTTTTCCTGTAATTTATATCTAGTCTCATAGGATTGTGGTCAGAAATGACACTTGATATGATTTCAATTTTCTTAACTTTACCATGGCTTGACTTGTGACCCAAGCTATGATCTATTCTGGAGAATGTTCCATGAGCACTTGAGAAGAAAGTGTATTCTGTTGTTTTGGGATGGAATGTCCTATAAATATCAATTAAGTCCATTTTGTTTAATGTATCATTTAAAGCTTGTGTTTCCTTATTTATTTTCAGTTTGCATGATCTGTCCATTGGTGAAAGTGGGGTGTTAAAGTCCCCTACTATGATTGTGTTACTGTCGATTTCCCCTTTTATGGCTGTTAGCATTTGCCTTGTGTATTGAGGAGCTCCTATGTTGGGTGCATAAATAGTTACAATTGTTGGGTACATAAATATTTACAATTGTTATATCTTCTTCTTGGATTGATCCCTTGATCATTATGTAGTGTCCTTCTTTGTCTCTTGTAATAGTCTTTATTTTAAAGACTATTTAAATATCTATTTTGTCTGATATGAGAATTGCTACTTCAGCTTTCTTTTGATTTCCATTTGCATGGAATATCTTTTTCCATCCCCTCACTTTCAGTCTCTATGTGTCCCTAGGTCTGAAATGGGTCTCTTGTAGACAGCATATATACAGGTCTTGTTTTTGTATCCATTCAGTCAGTCTATGTCTTTTGGTGGGAGCATTTAATCCCTTTACATTTAAGGTAATTATTGATATGTATGTTCCTATTACCATTTTCTTAATTGTTTGTTTTGGGTTTGTTATTGTATGCCTTTTCCTTCTCCTGTGTTTCCTGCATAGAGAAGTTCCTTTAGCGTTTGTTGTAAAGCTGGTTTGATGGTGCTGAATTCTCTTAGCTTTTGTTTGTCTATAAAGGTTTTAATTTCTCCATCAAATCTGAGTGAGATCCTTGCTGGGTAGAGTAATCTTGGTGGTAGATTTTTCCCTTTCATTACTTTAAATATGTCTTGCCACTCCCTTCTGGCTTGCAGAGTTTCTGCTGAAAGATCAGCTGTTAACCTTATGGGGATCCCCTTGTATGTTATTTGTTGTTTTTCCCTTGCTGCTTTTAATATTTTTTCTTTGTATTTAATTTTTGATAGTTTGATTAATATGTGTCTTGGCATGTTTCTCCTTGGATTTATCCTTTATGGAACTCTGCGATTCTTGGACTTGATTGATTATTTCCTTTCCCATATTAGGGAAGTTTTCAACTATAATCTCTTCAAATATTTTCTCAGTCCCTTTTGTTTTCTCTTCTTCTTCTGGGACCCGTATAATTCGAATGTTGGGGTGTTTAATATTGTCCCAGAAGTCTCTAATACTGTCCTCAATTCTTTTCATTCTTTTTTCTTTATTCTGCTCTGCAGTAATTATTTCCACTATTTTATCTTCCAGGTCATTTATCCGTTCTTCTGCCTCAGTTATTCTCCTATTGATTCCTTCTAGAGAATTTTTAATTTCATTTATTGTGTTGTTCATCATTGTTTTTTTGATCTTTAGTTCTTCTAGGTCCTTGTTAAATGTTTCTTGAATTTTCTCCATTCTATTTCCAAGATTTTGGATCATCTTTACTATCATTACTCTGAATTGTTTTTCAGGTAGACTGCCTATTTCCTCTTCATTTATTTGGTCTGGTGGGCATTGTTTACCTTGCTCCTTCATCTGTTGTGTGTTTCTTTGTCTTCTCATTTTGCTTAACTTACTGTGTTTGGGGTCTCCTTTTTGCAGGATGCAGGTTTGTAGTTACCGTTGTTTTTGGTGTTTGTCCCCAGTGGCTAAGATTGGTTCAGTGGGTTGTGTAGGCTTCCTGGTGGAGGAGACTGGTCCCCGTGTTCTGGTGGATAAGGCTGGATCTTGTCTTTCTGGTGGGCAGGACCACGTCTGGTGGTGTATTTTGGGGTGTCTGTGACCTTATTATGATTTTAGGCAGCCTCTCTGCTAATGGGTGGGGTTGTGTTCCTGTGTTGCTAGTTGTTTGGCATAGGGTGTCCAGCACTGTAGCTTGCTGGTTGTTGAGTGGAGCTGGGTCTCAGCATTGAAATGGAGATCTCTGGGAGAGCTTTTGCCGTTTGATATTACGTGGAGCTGGGAGGTCTCTTGTGGACCAGTGTCCTGAACTTGGCTCTCCCACCTCAGAGCCATAGCCCTGATGCCTGGCCAGAGCAACAAGACCCTGTCAGCCACACAGCTCAGAAGAAAACGGAGAAAAAAAAAAAAGAAAGAAGAAAAAAATAAAATAAAAAGAAATAAAGTTATTAAAATAAAAAATTATTAAAAATAAAATAATTAAATAGTAATTTAAAAAAGAAAGAAAGAAGAGAGCAACCAAACCAAAGAATAAATCCACAATGATGACAAGCGCTAAAAACTATATTAAAAAAAAAAGGAAACAGACAGAACCCTAGGACAAATGGTAAAAGCAAACTATACAGACAAAATCACACAAAGAAGCATACACATACATACTCACCAAAAGAGAAAAAGGAAAAATATATATCTCTATATAAAAAAATGGAAGACAGCAACCAAATCAATAAACAAATCTACCAATGATAATAAACTGTAAATACTAAACTAAGGTAAACATAAAACCAGAAAACAGTCAGTTGCATACAGCAAACCCCAAGTCTACAGCTGCTCCCAAAGCCCACTGCCTCAATTTTGGATGATTCGTTGTTTATTCAGGTATTCCACAGATTCAGGGTACATCAAGTTGATTGTGGAGATTTAATCCGCTGCTCCCGAGGCTGCTGGGAGAGATTTCCCTTTCTCTTCTTTGTTCACACAGCTCCTGGGGTTCAGCTTTGGATTTGGACCCGTCTCTGAGTGTAGGTCGCCTGAGGGCATCTGTTCTTCCTTCAGACAGGACGGGGTTAAAGGATCCGCTGATTCGGGGGCTCTGGCTCACTCAGGCCGTTGGGGAGGGAGGGAGGGGTACAGATGTGGGGCGAGCCTGTGGCGGCAGAGGCCAGCATGACGTTGCACCAGCCTGAGGCACGCCGTGCATTCTCCCGGGGAAGTTGTCCCTGGATCACGGGCCCCTGGCAGTGGCGGGCTGCACAGGCTCCCGGGATGGGAGGTGTGGATAGTGACCTGTGTTTGCACACAGGCTTCTTGGTGGCTGCAGCAGCCATGGCATCTCATGCCCGTCTCTGGGGTCCGCGCTGATAGCCGCAGCTCGCGCCCGTCTCTGGAGCTCCTTTAAGCGGTGCTCTGAATCCTCTCTCCTCGTGCACCCCAAAACAATGGTCCCTTGCCTTTTAGGCAGTTCCAGACCTTTTCCCGGACTCCCTCCCGGCTAGCCGTGGCACACTAGCTCCCTTCAGGCTGTGTTCACGCAGCCAACCTCAGTCCTCTCCCTGGGATCCGACCTCCGAAGCCCGAGCCTCAGCTCCCCGCCCCCACCCGTCCCGGCGGGTGAGCAGACGAGCCTCTTGGGCTGGTGAGTGCTGATCGACACCAATATTCTGTGCGAGAATCTCTCCGCTTTGCCCTCCGCACCCCTGTGGCTGTGCTCTCCTCCGTGGCTCCGAAGCTCTCTCGCTCCGCCACCCCCATCTCTGCCCGCGAAGGGGCTTCCTAGTGCATGGAAACCTTTCCTCCTTCACAGCTCCCTCCCAGAGGTGCAGGTCCTGTCCCTATTCTTTTTTATTTTTCCTTTTACCCTACCCAGGTACGTGGGGAGTTTCTTGCCTTTTGGGAAGTCTGAGGTCTTCTGCCAGTGTTCAGTAGGTGTTCTGTAGGAGTTGTTCCACATGTAGATATATTTCTAATGTATTTGTGGGGAGGAAGGTGATCTCCATGTCTTACTCCTCCGCCATCTTGAAGGTCTCCTGGTCATTATTTGCAATATGATTATGCCTCAAAAACAATTAGAACTAATAAGAGAGAGTTTAGGAAGATGTTCAGATAACAGAAAATATTTAAATATCAAACAATTATTAATATATCAAACAATTATTAATATATCAGAAATAGTTTACATATTACTATAAATATTTTACAAAGTTCCAACAATAGTTTTATGCTATTGTAAATGGGATCTTTTTTAGAGTTATATTTTATTTTTTTTCAGAAATAATTTGCAACTGTGCTTCTTTTTTGTTTATTTATTTATCTATGTATTTATTTGGTTTTTGGCCACATTGGGTCTTCTTTGTGGTGTCTGGGCTTCTCATTGTGGTGGCTTCTCTTGTGGCAGAGCACGGGCTTTAGGTACCTGGGCTTCAGTAGTCGTGACGGGCAGGTTCAGTAGTTGTGGCTCATAGGCTCTAGAATGCAGGCTCAGTAGTTGTGGTGCACGGGCTTAGTTGCTCCTCAGCCTGTGGGATCTTCGGGACCAGGGATCGAACCCGTGTCACTTGCATTGGCAGGTGGATTCTTAACCACTGTGCCACTAGGGAAGTCCCTAGAGTTATATTTTCTTAAGACTTCCATGAAACAAAAAACTTTATGGAATTACATGAAGGATTTAAATAAATGAATTTCTGTATTACATTTCTGCTTAGGACTATTCATATAAATTTCAATTCTTTCCAAATTAATTTACAAATTTAACACAATTCTAATAAAGTCTAATAGCAATTTTTTTTTTTTTTTTTTTGGTGTAGGGAATCTACATTGAGTCTAACTTTCATTTAGAGGTATAAATGCACAAGAAGATTAATGAGTGGAAATCTGCCCTCCTAGAAATCAAAACATACCTTAAAGCCACAGCAATTAAAACACTCTGGATTTGAATTAAGTATGGAAAAAGAGATCAATGAAATAGAATATAGGGTCTAAATTAAAATCCACACGTGTATAATTTGTTTTTAAGTATAAAACATAGAGATGAATTATAAAATAACTGTAATATTTTAATATTTCACATTTCAATATGTAGCATTGCAATGATTGGCTGTCTACTGTCTAAAGAAATAAGTTAACTCCATTTTGGAGAAATTTATTTTTGTATATAATTAAAGACAATATTTGTTACTTCTTTTCTTTTTACATAGTTTTATACTCTTGAGGTGGAAAAGGCTTTTCCAAGTATGTCACAAAGCCAGAAACATTAAAGCAGATTAACTTTGTGACTTTTGCTTTTATAGAAGTATGTAAAACTGTAACTCAAATCTTTCAATATGAGAAAATAATGAAAAGTATTATAAAATATTTTCAATGTATATCACAAAGGTTTAATATATTTGTAAAATATACAGAGCTTTTATCTATCAGTTAGAAAATATAAACAAAAGAAAAATGGACAAAAATTAAACAGTCAGTTAGATAAAATACAGATAATCACTATTATCCGAAAAGATACTGCTTAAATTCAATAATAAACAAAGAAATGCAAATTTTTAAAAGCAAGATTTATTTAAACCTCTCAGAGTGGCTGGAGTGGTAATATTCAGTGATCTAAAGGTGTGGCAAAATAGGTACTCTCACACTAGTTGCTAGGAGTATAAACTGTTGCAACATTTCTGGAAGATAATCTATTAACAATTTGAAAATTTTCCTGTACATGCCTTTTGAGCTAATAATTCTAATTCTAGCAGTTTATCCTAAAGAAATTATAGGACAGATGTATAAAGATATACTGTATAAAGATACTTTTTGTAGTATTAGTCATAACAATAAGTGAATGGCAATAACCTAGTGTCTATCAATGGAAAGTTAAGTAAATGCGTCATGGTCCATCCACATAATAAAACACTGTAGATTTTTTAAAAGATGAGGTAGATCCCGTTGACATGGAAAAATATCCCAACACCTTAAAATGAAATAAAAATGAAAGTTACAGAGCAATATATGTAGTATGATTCTATTTATATTTTTAAAAACATGTGGATATATGTTAGCATAAAAACATGGAAGAATACATGTCAAACTGTTCATTTACCTGTTAGAGATTCAGGACTAGAAAATGACCTTCTCTTTCTATTGTATTGCTTTAATCTTTATGATTAAAACATATTAGATTTTTCAAAAAGATAAATGTCAGGAAAATAACAAGGTATTTGTGACAATAACTCCTTGATTTTATACATAAAATGCTGGGCATTTGCTGGATTTGCTAATTATTTATTACCTAATTATTACATCTATTAGAACCAAGTGAAGACTGTGTCATTATTAGTGAAAACGGAAGCGATCAGCCCAGTTATTGGAATTTCTCATGTAATCTATATGATCAACCACCACAGAATCCCCTTCCAGCTGTATCACGTCCTGTTCTCCAAGAGTCTACATGCAATGAAACCACTAACCATGACCTTAAATAGTCAGCCTTATCTAATGCTAGGTGAGATGAAGATATGAAAGTCTGGCCTTGCACCTGTTGACACTGGGATGTGTGTCCGTGATCATCTATGGGGGAATCACTCTGAAATAAGATGCCATCTGTGGAGGGAGAAAGGCACAGGCTACCTAGCTCTCCATCAATGGACCTCACCACTTTGGGTGTGATAGGCTCAGTGGCAGGAATGCAAAAATCTACAAGGCCAGCTGGCCAGAATTCAACATTGGGGCCAGTAATCCATGTTTTAATTTGAGGTCCTACAGTCAAAAGTCACCCAGTTATAGCCACAAAACCAACTGCCCAGCAGGGAGGATGTCCTACCTTTCCTCTGTCTTATTTCAAGCGTTCATTTGGAGTCACAGCTGTGCCCACCAGGGGAAAAAGGTATGAGTTCTCAGTTCAGAGACAGGTCCTGAGAGGCCCACTGCAGGTGGCGGCATGAAGTGGGGTCTGGAGAAGAGGTTTCATAGAGAAGTCTCATTGGCTCAGTTCCTCCTACCAGTTCCTAGTGCACTTGTGAGAGGGGATGCAGCTGGGCTCAGGCTGAAAATGTAATGTGGCCATAGCCCATCCCTAGTTGTAGAAAGAGAACTGAAGAAGAACACACCACAGCTGCCTAACTCAGCCTTCTCTACATCCATGGAAATTTGATTTCCTGGAGTAGGAAGGTGCACTCAAGTAGCAGCTAGTCTTCTTTTCCCAACCTTGAAGCTCGTGGCTTCTCTCAGACCTTCTGCCTCTGAGTTGAGCAACAGGTGTCCAAGTGATTTGGATCACATTCCTACTGACTTCTCCCAAAGGGTGGGCTGCTGTTACCAAACCTTGCTCCTTATGTCTTGTTCTGGCAAACGGCATAGAAGTAGAAGCCCATTGACTTGGTAGTGGATTCTAGCTGTCTCAAAGCTACAACTTTTGAAATATCAGTAGCTTCAGAGGGCAGTGGTTTATTTCATGCTCAGGTAAAGTCTCACATTAGTTGGGAAGCCATCCTCTGTCTTGTAGCTTTGCTGAATGTTCCACCTGATCTCCATGTTCTCCTTTGTAGAGCACATGAAGGATTGAGAAGGAACACTGACCTGAACTCACTAACCTGGATGAGGCTCATACTCCACTTCTACTCACAGTTCAAGCCAGATGGTCACGTGATCCCAACCTAACTTCAAAGGAATCTGGGGAGTGTTAGAGGAACACATGGAATAATCACTGTGCACCAACTGTCTCTGGCACATTCATCACATTGGAAATGTTTCGTGAAATCTCAAAATGGAAGAGCAGAGCAGTAGAAAGAGCCCTTGAGGGCCAGTCCAGGTACAGTGTTCCAGAGCCATTTCTGCCACTGGTTAGCTGGGCGAACCCTCTGCTCCTCCATACTTCAGTGTCCTCATCTGTAGAGGATGAAGCGGGGGTGCATGACCAGCATTATTCCCACATCAAAAAGACCATTCTATGAGGCTTCTGAAGACAGTACATGGATGACCTCTCAGCTCTTCACCAAGGATTCCACACTTAGAAAGCCCTAATGGAGAAAGCTGTGGTGGTTTCTGCCTTTCTGCTAGTGCCTGCCCCTCCTGCTGTCATTTACAAGTCTATCAATTCTCAGGAGCCCGACTTTCACTGAATTCAAGCTCTTAGAGGCTCAGTGAAAAACCACAGAGGATCTTAATTCTACTAAGATGGGCAACAAATCTCTATTCAGGGATGCAGGGATGGGGGATCCTCCTAATTTCCTAATCCAAACACCATCCTTACTCCCCCTCTTAACGAGCAGAAACAGAGTATCTGCTATAGGGAAGACGTTACATTTTCAAATAGTATTTTGAATTCTAGGCACTACTATGGTGTTGTACTACCCGACTTTAGGGCCCCTTCCAGCTTTAACAATTACGTCTCTCTTGAGAGTTATTAGAATGCATTGGCTAAGAGCATGGCCTGTGGAGCCAGATAGCCCAAGTTCAAATTGCAGCTCTAGCACTGTCATGGCTTGGGTTCCCCAGAAAGCAGACTCTGAGTCAAGGGTTTTAGAATATTGGAGAGTTATTAGGGAGTGTTCCTGGGATCAACTACTATGGAAGGAAAAGGAAATAAGTAGGATTGGGCTAAGGGAGAAGTTAAGCTGCAATGTAATCTCAGTGAAGGCCTGAGTCAACCCTTCAGGATTCTGAAGCTGAGATGGACCTTCAGAATTATCCTGAGAGGGACCGAGGGGCCTGGGAAGTGAGGATAACCCTAGACTTGATGGCTCGCTTCAGCCAAGGTCATTCCCAAAGAGGGCTGAGAGTTAAGGGCTGTCTGTAGCCACACTCTCAGCAGTTGGAGGTATATGTCCTTCATCCCTGAAGAGGGATCTGAGCCACACATCTCAACATCCCATAAGCACTCATTAGTTACATGACCTTGAGCAAGTTACTCACCCTCTTTATCTATATTTTACAAATGAGAGAAATGAGGTACTATCAGAGTATCTACTTCATAGAGTGTGATAGTTAAATCAGTTAGCACATGTAAGACATTTATTAAGTACTTGCTACATGTCTGGTACTGTTCTAAGTGTTAGTTATCACATGCCTCTCAAAAAACTGCACAAGAAGAGGAATGTTCACATTTGGGGATTAATTGGGACTGTGGAGTCTTATGGAAGACCAGAAAAGGGGGGATGCCCCCTCAAGAACTTATCTGTGGCCCAGCCTATTGTTAGAGGCCCAGGCTCTCAGCCAAAATGCTTAGCATGAAGGAATTCAAAGCAGTTCACATTCATTCCTAAGGTTAAAACCATGAAAGCTCGAGGAAGTAATTTTACCTAAAATGTCCTTTTTAATGCTTCTGCATGTGATCAACTCTGATCTCTCTCCGATATCATAGAGAAAATGTTCTCTCTCTTTTAAGGAATGGTTTTCAGAGCCCTGTCTTTTGAATTTAACCCCCAGATTCTCTGGATTCTTCAAGGTAAAGGAAGAGTGTGTCAGATCCCCTGCAGGGACCCCCAGCCCCATCCCTGCAGGGCTGGGAGAGACATTGCTCAGGAGGGGATTTGTTCCAGGTGTGGACCTAGTTGGCAGAGGCTTCGCTGGCATCTGCACTTGGCGTGGGCCGTTTGCTTAGGAACAGAATTATCATTAATGAAAAAACATCTGAGGCCAGAGAACATGGGGCCTGCAGGAAACAAAAGGCAAAGGCTATGTTGGCATTGAGTGTTCTACCTTCCTTGTTGAAGTGAGACTGATAACTGGAAAGGTAATGGGATCTTTCCTTCTAAGGCTGGGAGGATATCCCCTGTATCTTCTATGAACTATCCCTATAGCTCTGTGAACTAGCCTCTACTTCTCCTCTTTAAAATGTGCATGGCAATGCCTATCTCTAATTGACTTGCTATAAAGAAACTAGGGTTCCTGTCCTGGACTCGCCTTCTTGCTGCCTGGATCTGAGACTATGTTGTTACTCTGAAAAGTCACCCAGCTTTTCTCGTCTACGGTCTATTTTGCCATCACGGCAGGTCAGACAGAAATTTGTTCGACATGGAAACCTCCAATTATTTTCCTTCCTTCTAACCAATAAACCTTTTTTTTCCCCTGCCCAGACCCAACCACTATTTTCGCCTCCCCTCCTCCAAACCATTCTGCCCCTACCCCCTCCTTGATTATGTGCCAATGTTGGTTTCAACTTCCTGCACATTTCAGTAGAAGTAGAACAGTTGTTTTCAATAACATTCCACAGCATAGGCAAGCATTTCTGAAAGCGGCTTCCTAGTTTTCAATTGACTGTTACAATAGCAGCCTCAGAGAGGAAAACTCTTTCCAGGAAGAATGCAAACCTCACTTACTCAGAAAGCAATTTGAGGCTTCTTTTTCCATTGCACAAAAAAAAATTATTGGGGGCTTTCCTGTGCTCATAAGGAGGGGTTTCTCAGCAAAGCACTCCATCTAGAAGGAAGTCCATCAGAGGTCAGGATGGAGGGGACATAAGATAGATTTCTGGCCTCCAGAGCTGGGAGGAAACCCAAGAAAACCAGGAGTGAAGGCCCAGGTCTTTCATTACTGGACTGTGTAAAATGCAGGCCAAAGTGGGGCCCTCACAGTTTGCAAAACCAAGCTGCTCCTTCATCTGTAATATGAGAAGCACTTTGGAGCCGCTGGCCTAGAGTGACAGGAGAAAATGAGAAGAAGGCAGAGTTTTGAGGTGAAAGAGCATGATAATACAAGTCCGGAAAGTGGGATGCTAGGCCAGGCTTGGCCACAAACCATCTGTCTGTCTTGTGCTGGATACCTTCCTTGTGTTTCTGCAGATCCATTCCCCACCCTCTCCACCCTGCTGCCTGTCCTGGGAGGCTGCTCTCTATGGTCTAAATCGAGGGCAACCCGGCCCTCTGGCTTCCCACTGGGTTCAGTGGATGGCAGCCACTGGCAGGAGGTTAGAAGGAAGGAGGGTGGGATGGGGTGTTCGTTCCCCCAGCTCTCTCCCTTTTACTCTCTAAGGTTGGCCGCTTCTCACCACGACACAGCACTTTCTTCACCCCTAGGAACCACTCCTTCCTTTGTCCTTTCTGCCTGAGGGGCTGTGATGGCTCCCTGCGGTTGCAAGCCCTGGGAGTACTGAGCCATACTTATTCTTCCTGAACCCTGCCCACATCTCTTAGAGTCCGTTATTAAACACTTCTCAGTGACCTAGCTTGGGTGTGCATTCTGGGACCCTGAAGATTATACTCCCAAATTCATCTTTATGATGTTTTTAGAGGCAGGGACTCTGAATCTCCCAGGGCCCCTCAGTATAGTCTCAGAGAGGAGAATGATAGATGAAAGCAGTGACTTTTTGTCCTTCAACTTGAAAACTGAGGCCCAGAGAAGTAAATCATTTATCTGGTCTACCTCTTTTAAACCATATTCTGAAGGGGACCTTAGCAGCCACTGGGGAGAGGACGGAGAGGCTGAGAAGATGATGTGATAAGCCCCCCCCCCACCCAATGTTTCAATAACAGCTCTATTTTATCTGCTTCACAAAATTTTAAGCAGAAACTCCAAAATATTTGAGAACAAAGATCACTGAAGAGCACTGTGTATTAAGCAGAAGAGCCCATATGTAGACTTTGAAATGAATGCACCCTTGCGTGCTATTTTAGCAGTAGAACCCTTAATCCAAGAAGAGTCAAAGGAAAGTGAAGCAGGAGCGTTTTGCAGTGCCAGCCCATCATACTCCCGTTTTAGAATTCACTCCTCCTTAGAGCTCTTACAAAGAGATGACAAGACGATTATGATTTTTACCAAGTAATTCCATCCCACTGCTGGCTGCAGCTAATTTAATTCAAGTGGACACCTGGCCCAGGAAGAATGAATTTATAAGCTAGGCTGAGAAAATGAGTTGTTTTCTCTTGAGAATTTGAGCCAGGCACCCCCAATTGTAGTCAGATGATGTTATGCCCTGGTGCTACAGTCATGTAGCCTGGAGGCAAAGGAGAGCGTCAGGCCACCTAGAGGCTTTGGTTAGTTGAAACCATGAGGAAAGTAAAACTAAGAACCTTGTAGCAGAAGCCAGTCCACTGCCAAGGGAACAGAGCAGGCCACAGAGAGCATTTCTCTTGTTTTCACCATGTGGTCTCTTGTCTCAGTTTGTAATATCTCTGTAGACCCTATCATGCTGGGTATTTTTCCTGCCATTGGGTCCTAAGATTTCTCTCTGAATTTTTACTAACAAATGCCCTTTTCTTGTGCTAGATTGAGAATTGGATAGATACATACATATATATGTACATACATACAAACATACATACATACATACATAAATGAAGGAGAAAGAACAAATCTTCCTTACAGGAGAATTCCAAATATGTGAACACATGCCCCCTCCAGCAGATGGAACTTAACTTCCCTTTCTCCAAGTATGAGCTGGACTTAGTGACTCCCTTCTAACAAATAGAGTATGGAAAAGGAAATATAGTAGCTTCACAGTGGAGAAACCTGGCAGACAGTACTTTAACGAGCCCATCAGTGTTAATATCACCAGTGATAAGTCATGTGGATATCATGTACCCCCTGATATTTAACACTTGAAGGAAAGAGACACTTCACCTCTGTAGTGTTTTTCCCCCAAACCCATAATTCCAGTCAAATAATGAGAAAACATCAGATAAGTCCAACTTAAGGAACATTTTATAAAATAGCTGACCAGTTCTCTTAGAAAACAAGGAAAGACTATAAGAAACTGTCACAGATGACAGGAGACCCAGGAGATATGACAACCAAAAGGAAAGTGGTATCCTGATTTGGATCCTGGAAGAGAAAAGAGATCTTAGTGGAAAAGTTGGTGAAATCCAAATAAAGTATGTAGTTTAGATAATAGTGTCATTCCAACTCGAGTGTCTTAGTTTTGACAAAAGTACCATAGTTATATAAGGTGTTAATGTTAGAACAAGCTGGCTGAGACGGTATGAGGATTCTCTGTACAATCTCTGTAGCTTTTTTGTAAATCTATAACTACTTCAGGAAAAAAATGAAAAAGATGACTGAGAAGCTCATTGAATCTCCAGGAGCACCAGAGAGTCAGATGTGGTGGCTACAGAGCCAGGAACTGTTGCCAGGCCCACATGGCAGAACTGGGCCAACAAAGACTCCACAGCCCCCTCTGGCCACAGACACTGCAGGTTCTTCAACCCACACCACAACACCAGGCCCTCTTCTCTCTCGCTGTTGCTACCACAGTCTGCCCAGAACGGAGTCCAGACAGCCCCTGCCTCCTCCCATTGCTGGCTACACTTGTACAACCACTGTAGGGAGGTTGGGACTTGAGTACCTGAAATTTTAGCTTCCATTCCTGGAGGGGGCTCTACTTCTTAAAATGGGAGATGTCCCAGACATAAGAAGGATGTTCCAATGCTCGGTGGCCAGAAAGAAGGACATATATCCATTGCAGTGATTGAGGTCATCTAACTGGAGTGGTCAGACAGGGCCCCTTGGAAGAAATAGAATATAGATAAGGCATTATTATAGTGAAACCGAATTTGGAATAAAACTCAATAGCATCTGGCACTCAGCCCTGTGGCCATGGTGTGGTTCTGACAAATAGAAAGGCATCATTCTCATGCAAACACTATACTGAACAAGCAGTACATAGAGTGTCAGCAGAAAACAACTTCATGTTTGTCTTCCACAGTCCCCCCACTGTCAGCTCTGAGGGGCCATGTCTGCTGAGTTTTACGCCCAGGGTAGGAGAAGTCTTCAAGAATTTTCTGGCCACTCTTGAGTAATACACACAACTGTAGGGTCACTTCAAATCATAAATCACAATTTCAGATTAGCATTAAAATGTCTAGCCTTATGGAACAGTCAAAATTTCAAATCTGCTTTTAAGTTGTGGCTTCTCCCCCTCCTACAGTTTGGGTCTGAAGTCAAGGAAGGAAAGGGTCTGTCTTCTCTCATATCTGTCCTTCCTGTGGCTTTTATAGTTTCAACCCCTCAAGAGCTGAAGTACAGTCAGGGTGAGTAGGCCAGGGGAGCAGAAAAGTTTCTACTTCCCTGGTACTGTCATAAAGTTTAGAAGTTGTGATCTTATTTCCCCACATGTTTAAAGTTGACTTTTTTCACGGGCTGTGACATGGTTCTTCGGAGATCTTAGAGGTTTCTCATCTGCACTTTCTTGGAGGTCAAATGCAACTCTTTTCTGACTGGTCACTTCCTTTTCTCCTCATTCCCTAGAAATCCAGTTTCCCTCCACTCAGGTCTTAGGTCTCCATGCCTCTCTAGACCACTGTCTCAAACAAGATAACCACATGCTAGCTTGCTCTCTGGATCCACATCTGGTCCACAAGAAACACTCATGTGCCAATCTTCCGTGACTTACGATGGGGTTACATCCTGATAAATCCATTATAAGTTGAAAATATTGTAAGTCGAAAATGCATTTAACATATGGAACATCATAGCTTAGCCTAGCTTACCTTAAATGTGCTCAGAACACTTACGTTAGCCTGCAGTTGGACAAAATCACCTAACACGAAGCCTATCTTATATTAAAGTGTTGAAATCATGTAATTTATTGAATACTGTGCTGAAAGCGAAAAGCAGAATGGTTGTATGGGTACAGGATGGTTATATGCGTATTGGTTGTTTACCCTTGTGGCTGACTGGGAGCTGCAGCTCGCTGCCACTGCCCAGTATCATGAGAGAATATGTACCACATATTGCTGACCTGGGAAAAGATCAAAATTCAAAATCAGAAGTATGGTTTCTACTGAATGAGTATCACTTTTGCACCATTATCAAGTCTAAAACTCGTAAGTCAAACTATGATAAGTCCGGGACTATCTGTACTCACTCAATGGCCTGACATCTCTGGAAATCTTGTATCTCTCCTTTTAACCACCATGAAGGCAACTAGTAGGTTTCTCTCTCACCCTTTAGATTATTCTGTGCTCCTCAGATGCAGGAGACATATATTAAGCTCTCTAAGTAGATTCCTTGAAGCTCCTTTCCATAAGCTTGAAAGTTCAGATACTCCTAGATCTTCCTTTGAAGGTAAAGGTTGTGTAGAACTCATGGCAAAAGAACAGCTTTCTCTCAAATTCTTCTTCACCCATTTCCAACTTCTGACTATTTTCCACCCAAAATGCCAAGGAAGAGTTTAAGAGTCATCTAGCCTGTTTTCTATCACTTCTTTTGAAAAGATTTTATTGTGGGGAAGCCCTTTACTTTGAACTGTGTTATTGATTGTCTTGGTGTTTCAACTGAATGTTCCATTTTAGTATCCTGTGATCTTGAACCCATCCTCAAAGCAAACAAATGTTGCCTTCCTCCTGGCTCTCCCAGATTGCTAGAACATCCTAACCTTCAACAATCATGTGGGGTGAGCTGGGGAAGGGGCAGCAGCAGACACAGCCCCCTAGTGTAGAACAGTATATGGTCAACTTCTCCAGCATTGTTCTGGTGGTTACTCCTGTCCCAGAGGTCTACTCAAATACCAGTTACCTTTCCAAATGTGATCTGTACACTAAAGCAAGACAAATATTTCAGCTTCTCCCTTACAGACTCAAACATTTTAAATGCCCAAATACATTCTATTTTTATTCCACAATAAAACAAACCTTCCTAGATAAAAATTGTTTGATATCTATTCAATACACATTCTTCTTTTTGAGCTCATGGCCCTGAAATGAGAGGCTTATAGCAAGAGTACTAATACCAATAGAATGCAAAAATCCTCCAAAATACTGACAAAATAAACACAGAAATATATATATTGGATTATATATATAAAGGATTATATACCATGACCAAGTGGGATTGGTTGGTTAAATATCTAAAAATCAATTAATGTAATACACTATATCAATAGAAAAAAGGACAAAAATCACGTGATCATCTCAATAGATACAGGAAAACATCTGACAAAACTCAATATCCCTTGGGCTTCCCTGGTGGCACAGTGGTTGAGAGTCCACCTGCTGATGCAGGGGACACGGGTTCGTGCCCCGGTCTGGGAATATGCCTCGGAGCAGCTGGACCCGTAAGCCATGGCCGCTGAGCCTGCGCGTCCGGAGCCTGTGCTCTGCAACAGGAGAGGCCACAACAGTGAGAGGCCCGCATACCGAAAAAAAAAAAAAAAAAACTCAATATCCCTTCATAATAAAAACATTCAACAAACTAGGAATAGAAGGGGGCTTCCTCAACCTGATAAAGGGCATCTACAAAAACCCTACAGCTAGCAATATACTTAATGGCAAGAGAGTGAAACTTTCTCCCTAAGATCAAGAACAAGTCAAGGAAGTCCACTCTCACCACTCATATTCAACATTGTACTGGAAGTTATAGTAAGGGTAATTAGGCAGGAAGATGAAATAAAAGGAAAATAGATTGGAAAAGTAAAATCATCTACATTCGCAAGTGAAATAATGTCATGTAGAAAATCCTAAGGAAGCCATTGAGAAACAATTAAAATATTTCAACAAAGTTGCAGGTTACAAAATCAACATACAAAAATCAGTTGTATTTCTGTACATTACAAAATTAAGAAACAAAAATGAAAATTAAGAAAACAGTTTCATTTACAACAGCTTCACAAAGAGTAAAATACCTAGGAATAAATTGAACCAAGGAAGTGCAAGACTTCTAGGTTGAAAACAACAAAACATTGTTGGAAGAAATTTTAAAAAACCTAAATAAGTGGAAAGACATCCTATGTTCATGGATTAGAAGACTGTTAAGACGTAATAGTCCCCAAATTTATCTACAGATTCAATGAAATCTTATCAAAATCTTTGCTGCATTCTTTGCAGATATTGACAAGCTGATTTTGAAGTTCATATGAAAATTAAAGAAACCCAAAATAGGCAAACCCATTTTTTCTTTTTATAAATATCTTTATTGGAGTATAATTGATTTACAGTGGTGTGTTAGTTTCTGCTGTACAACAAAGTGAATCAGCTATAGGTATACATATATCCCCATCCCCTCCCTCTTGAGCCTCCCTCCCATCCACCCTATCCCACCCTTCTGGGTCATCACAAAGCATCGAGCTGATCTCCCTGTGCTACGCAACAGCTTCCCACTAGCCATCCATTTTGCATCTGGTAATGTATATATGTGCATACTACTCTCTCACTTTGTCCCAGCTCCCCCCACTTCATTCCCTGTATCCCCAAGTCCATTCTCTACGTCTGCATCTTTATTCCTGCCTTGCAAAACTAGATTCATCAGTACCATTTTTGTTTTTTTAGATTCCATATATGTGCATTAGCATATGGTATTTCTTTTTTTCTTTCTGACTTACTTCACTCTGTATGACAGACTCTAGGTCCATCCACCTCACTACAAATAACTCAATTTCATTCCCTTTTATGGCTGAGTAATATTCCATTGTATATATGTGCCACATCTTCTTTATTCTTTCATCTGTCGATGGACATTTAGGTTGTTTCCATGTCCTGGCTATTGAAAATAGTGCTGCAATGAATATTGTGGTACATGTATTTTTTAAATTATAGTTTTCTCAGAATATATGCCCAGTAGTGGGATTGCTGGGTCATATGGTAGTTCTATTTTTAGTTTTTTAAGGAACCTCCATACTGTTCTCCATAGTGGCTGTATCAATTTACATTCCCACCAACAGTGCAGGAGGTTTGCTTTTTCTCCACACCCTCTCCAGCATTTATTGTTTGTAGATTTTTAGGTGATGGCCATTCTGATCAGTGTGAGGTGATACCTCATTGTGGTTTTGATTCGCATTTCTCTAATGATTAGTGATGTTGAGCATCCTTTCATGTATTTGTTGGCAATCTGTATGTCTTCTTTGGAGAAAAGTCTATTTAAGTCTTCCGCCACTTTTGGATTGGGTTGTTTGTTTTTTGATATTGAGCTGCATGAGCTGCTCGTATATTTTGGAGATTAATCTTTTGTCAGTTGCTTCATTTGCAAATATTTTCTCCCATTCTGAAGGTTGTCCTTTCATCTTGTTTATGGTTTCCTTTGCTGTGCAAAAGCTTTTAAGTTTCATTAGGTCCCATTTGTTTATTTTTGACTTTATTTCCATTACTCTAGGAGGTGGGTCAAAAAACATCTTGTGGTCATTTATGTCATATAGTGCTGTGCCTCTGTTTTCCACTAAGACTTTTATAGTGTCAGGCCTTACATTTAGGTCTTTAATCCATTTTGAGTTTATTTTTGAGTATGGTGTTAGGAAGTGTTCTAATTACATTCTTTTACGTGTAGCTGTCCAGTTTTCCCAGCACCACTTATTGAAAAGGCTGTCTTTTCTCCATTGTATATTCTTGCCTCCTTTGTCAAAGAGAAGGTGACCATATGTGTGTGGGTTTATCTGTGGGCTTTAGATCCTGTTCCATCGATCTATATTTCTGTTTTTGTGCCAGTACCATACTGTCTTGATTACTGTAGCTTTGTAGTATAGTCTGAAGTAAGGGAACCTGATTCCTCCAACTCCTTTTTTCTTTCTCAAGATTGCTTTGGCTATTCGGGGTCTTTTGTGTTTCCATAAAAATTGTAAAATTTTTTGTTCTAGTTCTGTGAAAAACGCCATTGGTAATTTGATAGGGATTGCATTGAATCTGTAGATTGCTTTGGGTAGTAGTCATTTTCACAATGTTGAGTCTTCCAATCCAAGAACATGGTATATCTTTCAATTTGTTTGTATCATCTTTAATCTCTTTCATCAGTGTCTTATAGTTTTCTGCATACAGGTCCTTTGCCTCCTTAGGTAAGTTTATTCCTAGGTATTTTATTCTTTTAGTTGCAGTGGTAAATGAGAGTGTTTCCTTAATTTCTCTTTCTGATTTTTCATCATTAATGTATAGGAATGTAGGAGATTTCTGTGCATTAATTTTGTATCCTGCTACTTTACCAAATTCATTGATTAGCTCTAGCAGTTTTCTGGTGGCATCTTTAGGATCTTCTATGTATACTATCATGTCATCTGCAAACAGTGACAGTTTTACTTCTTCTTTTCCAGTTTGGATTCCTTTTATTTCTTTTTCTTCTCTGATTGCTGTGGCTAAAACATCCAAAACTATGTTGAATAATAGTCATGAGAGTGGGCACCCTTGTCTTGTTCCTGATCTTGGAGGAAATAGTTTCAGTTTTTCACCACTGAGAATGATGTTGTCTGTGGGTTTGTCATATATGGCATTTATTATGTTGAGGCAAATTCCCTCTATGCCTACTTTCTGGAGGGTTTTTATCATTAATCGGTGTTGAATTTTGTCAAAAGCTTTTTCTGCATCTATTGAGATGATCATATGGTTTTTATCCTTCAGTTTCTTAATATGCTATATCATATTGATTGCATATATTGAAGAATTCTTGCATTCCTGGGATAAACGCCACTTGATCATGGTGTATGATCCTTTTAATGTGCTGTTGGATTCTGTTTACTAGTATTTTGTGGAGGATTTTTGCATCTATGCTCATCAGTGATATTGGCCTGTAATTTTCTTTTTTTGTGACATCTTTGTCTGGTTTTGGTATCAGGGTGATTGTCACCTCATAGAATGAGTTTGGAAGTCTTCCTCCCTCTGCTATATTTTGGAAGAGTTTGAGAAGGATGGGTGTTAGCTCTTCTCTAAATGTTTCCTAGAATTCACCTGTGAAGCCATCTGGCCCTGGGCTTTTGTTTGTTGGAAGATTTTTAATCATATTTTCAATTTCAGTGCTTGTGTTTGGTCTGCTCATGTTTTCTATTTTTTCCTGGTCCAGTCTTGGGAGGTTGTACTTTTCTAAGAATTTGTCCATTTCTTCCAGGCTGTCCATTTTATTGGCATATGTTGCTTGTATATGCCCAGAATGATCCTTTGTATTTGTGCAGTGTCAGTTGTTACTTCTCCTTTTTCATTTCTAATTCTGTTGATTTGAGTCTTCTCACATTTTTCCATGATGAGTCTGGCTAATGGTTTACCAATTTTGTTTATCTTCTCAAAGAACCAGCTTTTAATTTTATTGATCTTTGTTATTGTTTTCTTTGTCATTTATTTCTGATCTGACCTTCATGATTTCTTTCCTTCTGCTAACTTTGGGGTTTTTTTGTTCTTCTTTCTTTAATTGCTTTAGGTGTAAGGTTAGGTTGTTTATTTGAGATTTTTCTTGTTACTTGAGGTAGGATTGTATTGCTATATACTTCCCTCTTAGAACTGCTTTTGCTGCATCCTATAGGTTTTGGGTCATCGTGTTTTCATTGTCATTTGTTTCTAGGTATTATTTCATTTCCTCTTTGATTTCTGCAGTTATCTCTTGGTCGTTTTGTAGTGTATTGTTTAACCTCCATATGTTTGTATTTTTTACAATTTTTTTCCTGTAATTGATATCTAGTCTCATAGTGTTGTGGTTGGAAAAGATGCTTGATATGATTTCAATTTTCTTAAATTTATGAAGGCTTGATTTGTGACCCAAGATGTGATCTATCCTGGAGAATGCTCCGTGTGTACTTGAGAAGAAAGTGTATTCTGTTGTTTTTGGATGGAATGTCCTATAAATATCAATTAAGTTCATCTGGTCTAATGTGTCATTTAAAGCTTGTTTTCTTATTTATTTTCTGTTTGGATGATCTGTCCATATAAGTGGCGCATTAAAGTTTTCTACTATTATTGTGTTACTGTTGATTTCCCCTTTTATGGCTGTTAGCATTTGCCTTACATATTGAGGTGCTCCTATGTTGGGTACATAGATATTTACAATTGTTATATCTTCTTCTTGGATTGATCCCTTGATCATTATATAGTGTCCTTCCTTGTCTCTTTGTTTTAAAGTCTAATAATAATCTTTATTTTAAAGTCTATTTTGCCTGATATGAGTATTGCTACTCCAGCTTTCTTTTGATTTCCATTTGCATGGAATGTCTTTTTCTATCCCTTCACTTTCAGTCTGTATGTGTCCCTATGTCTGAAGTGGGTCTCTTGTAGACAGCATATGTACGGGTCTTGTTTTTGTATCCATTCAGCCAGTCTGTGTCTTTTGGTCGGGGTATTTAATCGATTTACATTTAAGGTAATTATTGATATGTATGTTCCTTTTACCATTTTCTTAATTGTTTTGGGTTGTTTTTGTAAGTCTTTTCCTTCTCTTGTGTTTTCCACTTAGAGAAGTTCCTTTACCATTTCTTGTAAAGCTGGTTTGGTGGTGCTGAATTCTCTTAAGTTTTGCTTGTCTGTAAAGCTTTTGATTTCTCCATCAAATCTGAATGAGATCCTTGCTGGGTAGAGTAATGTTGGTTGTAGGTTTTCCTTTTCATCACTTTAAAATTATCTTGCCACTGCCTTCTGGCTGTAGAGTTTCTGCTGAAAGATCAGCTGTTAACCTTACAGTGATTCCCTTGTATGTTATCTGTAGGCAAACCAATCTTGAAAAAGAAGGATAAACTTGGAGAACTCACTTCCCAATTTCAAAACTTACTACAAAACTATAGTAAGCAAGACACAATGGCACTGGAATAAGGAGAGATGTAAATATCAATAAGTTAGAATGGAGAGTACGGAAATAACCTCTTATGTTCAACTCATTTTTGACAAGGGAGCAAAGACAATTAAATGGGGAGATAATAGTCTCTTCAACAATTGGTACTAAGATAAATACATATCTACATGCTGTAGAATGAAGTTGGACCTCTACTTCACACCATATACACCATGTATAAAAAGGAACTCAAAAGGAGTCAAAGATCTAATTTTAAGACCTAAAACTGTAAAACTCTTACAAAAAAGTAGAGGCATTAATGTTCATGATTTTGGATTAGGACATATTTTCTTAGATACTGCATCGGAAGTACAAGTGACAAAAGAAAAAATAGATAAATTAGACATCATCAAAATTAAAACCTTTTGTGTTTCATAGTACATCATCAAGAAAGTAAAAAGACAATCCACAGAATGGGAGAAAAATTTTATATATCACATATCTGATAAGGATTACTATCCATAATATATAAATATCTCTTATAACTCAAGAATAAAAAGACAAATAATGCAATTAACAAAGGATCTGAATAGACATTTCTCTAAAGAAGATATACAAATGGCCAATGAGTAAATGGAAAGATGTTCAACATCATTAGTCATCAGGGAAATGCAGATCAAAATCACAATGAGGGAACTCCCTGGCAGTCCAGTGGTTAGTACTCAGTGCTTTCACTGCCAGGGCCTGGGCCCGGGCCCAGGTTTGATCACTGGTCAGTGAACTAAGATCCTGCAAGCCACATGGCAGTCAAAAACAACAAACAAACAAACAAGCAAAAAACACAATGAGATACCACTTCATACCCACTAGGATGGCTAAAATTAAAAGGACAAATAATAAGTGTTGCTGAGGATGTAGAAAAATTGGAACCCTCACACATTGCTAGTGAGAATGTAAAATGTGGCAGCCACTTTGGAAAACAGTCTGGCAGTTTCCCAGAAGGTTAAACATAGAATTACCATATTACCCAGCAATTCCACTTCTAGGTATATATCCAAGAGAAATGAAAACATGTAGCCACACAAAAACGGGTTCATGAATATTCACAGTATCATTTTTCACAATAGCCAAAAAACATGGAAACGACCTAAATGTCCATTAGCTGATGCATGGATAAATACATGTGGTATATCCATACAGTGAAACATTATACAGTCACAAAAAGGAACTGATACTTGCTACAACATGATGACCCTTGCAAATATTATGCTAAGTGAAAGAAGCCAGTCTCAAAAGACCAAGTATTATATGATTCTATCTATATGAACTGTCCAGAATAGGCAAATCCATAGAAACAGAAAGTATATTAGTAGTTGCTTAGGACTGAGAGACTTGGGGGTAAATGAAGAGTGACTGCCAACGGGTACAGGGCTTTTCTTTTTTTTTAATTTTTATTTATTTATTTTTGGCTGCTTTGGGTCTTCGTTGCTGCACACGGGCTTCCTCTAGTTGCAGCGAGCGGGGGCTATTCTTTGTTGCGGTACGCGGGCTTCTCATTGCAGTGGCTTCTCTTGTTGCAGAGCACGGGCTCTAGGTGTGTGGGCTCCAGTAGTTGTGGCACACAGGCTCAGTAGTTGTGGCTCGCGGGCTCTACAGCGCAGGCTCAGCAGCGCAGGCTCAGCAGTTGTGGCGCACAGGCTTAATTGCTCCGCGGCATGTGGGATCTTCCTGAACCAGGGCTCTAACCCATGTCCCCTGCATTGGCAGGCAGATTCTTAACCACTGCGTCATCAGGGAAGCCCCCAGGGCTTCTTTTTGAGGTGATGAAAATATTCTAAAATTGAGCATAGTGATGGCTGTACAGCTCTGTGAATATACTATTGAACTATATGCTTTGAATGAATTGTATGGTATGTAAAAAATATCTCAATAAAGCTGTAATTTTTTTTAAAGTGCTGATGTAGTCTTTGCTATGCAAAAATACAAGCAATGCTGAGATGAAATGCAGAGGAGTCTTTTTAAAATATTACAAAACACATTAAATCTTGGACTTGCTAAAAGTTGTGGTGAACAAGTTATTTTTTCTGGGACCTAACATGACCGGCAGACTAACTGTAATTAAGAGTAAAGGGATTTTCAACTAGAAGGTGGTTTGGGAAAAGCCTAGTTTCTCAGCATGATGCCAAAATGGCCAAGGCTCCCACCAGCACAAGGCCTCCTGGCTCCCACCTGCAGACCTGAGCTGCTGCCGATAAAGGGTCCTGCAAGGAGTGGTCCCTAGAGGCAAGTAATCCAGAGGGTAACTGTGTGCCTAAGGCTCATGCAAAAACCAAGAGCCCCAGGGTCCATAGTCCTGGAGCACACAATACTAGGAGAATGTGAACTATTATTTTAGCCTAGGTTTCCTCCAAAGCAAAGGCTCCTCTGTGAGATAGACAGGGATAATAAATAGGACTGGAAGTGTCCATACCAATGTTTTTATGCTCAATCTTCTGGACACTCTGAGAAGCCTCACAGAATGCATTTTACAACTGTTTACCCATGGGATGAAAGGGGGAAGTATTTATTTGTCAGCTCCACTTTGCCACTGGCCAAGGGCTGTTTTGTGGGGAGTTAACTCTCCCTACTTCCGGGGTATGCAACCAAAAGTTCCCACAGGCATGCTGTGAAGACAGAGGGACCCAGGGTAGAAGGCACAAGGCACAACATACACTCATTTATAGCTGTGAACACACCTGGAACTGGTAGCCTCGGCCATAGTTAGAGGAGGAAGCCAATTTCAGAGAATTTGAAACAATGCTTAAGAGGTATCTGATGCAACTATCAACTAAGTTCTGTGAGGTCTCAGAATCAGGTACAGAATTTTCAGGGTCCCATGAAACATGAAAATGTGGGGTGTTTGTTCCAAAATTATTAGAGTTTCCAGGTGGTGACAGCAGAGCATACGCCAAGCCCAGGGTCCTTCTGAGAGTGGACCCTGTGTGACTGCACTGGCTGTACATGGCCATGAAGCTGGCCTCGTGTGGACTCTGAAGTAGCAAACTACCCTCACCCTCACTCCCACACACACACACACACACACACACACACACACACACACACACACACACACCACGTACTCCTGACTACATCTCCATAAGACACATTGACATTGAGGGGCTGAGTTCCCTCTTCTTTGCCTCTCCTTCAGCTCTGACCACACATCCATAGGCAAGGCAGGGGGGGTTCCTGACCCTGCTGGTGTGTGCTAAGGTTTTTCCAGGCCAAGGTCAAGTCTGGAAAAAGGAGAGAATTTTTCATAAAGCTGCTTATATTTTCCATAAGTTTCTTTATTATAAGATTCCTTCCTTACCTTAGAAATCATGGTGATCATAAGCAGTACTTTTTTTTTTTCTGCCAAGGAAGGATATTAATTTTTTTTTCAGTGTCGGTCCTTTGCCAATTTTGGACTTGAAAATTACTGGCTCATGAATGTCTGAAGATACTGGGTTGGGAGGAAGAAGAGGAGGTAGGTGTTCAAAATCAAGAGGCTGGTTGATGTAGGGATCGGAGGCCACTTGGATGGGCAGAGAACAGTGCAGGGTATTTTATCCGCAGCTCAGCACCCCCTACAAGATAGAGAACCATCGATACCTCCAAGCTCAAGTCTGCCCCTTGTGAGTGTTCCTGGCGTGCTCTTTCCTTCATCCATTTTCTTGCCAAGGTTCTGCGTAAGGGTGAAGGGGAAAGCCCTGCCTGTAGGTAGAGTATGAGCATGTGGGAAGCTCCTCTTCTTAAAAATATGAGCCTCTGGTTTACTCAAGTGACTTAATGTGTTAATTCTTTTAAAATGCATTAAAACCCTAGGTAAGAAAATTCCTCTGTAGCACTTTGTATAGTGCCTGATGCATTGAAAATACTGTACACATATGATGATGATGATATTAACATCAAGTGATTATATCACTAAATCCTAACAAAACCCAAAGAGACAGGTGCTAATATTATCCCCATTTTTTGGCTGAGGAAACTAAAGTTCAGAGAGACTGAATAAGTTACTCAAAGTTACACTGCTTGGGAGCAGAGGGCCAGGATCCAAAACAGACCCAGAGTCTATTGTTTAACCACACTGCCATGTCACTAGGTCTGTGAGAATATACAAGGTCGGGCTGAGA
This sequence comes from Tursiops truncatus, assembly GCF_011762595.2. Taxonomy (NCBI): domain Eukaryota; kingdom Metazoa; phylum Chordata; class Mammalia; order Artiodactyla; family Delphinidae; genus Tursiops; species Tursiops truncatus. Next base: position 41,869,529 of record NC_047036.1, read on the forward strand.
AGTGTGGAGGTCGATGGGCCAGTGAGCTTCCTGGTTCTTGCTGCACCACTGGGTAGGCAGCATTTACCTAAGAGTGCTTCAAGTAAAAACACAAAGCCCTTTCCTAACCTCTGTCTCCCTTTGTCCTCTTTCTGTACCCTCTTTTCTCCTGGCATTCCTTGTGTGATTCTGGAGGAGCCAATAGAGGAAACAGACCAAAGAGCTCCTTTCAGGACAAAATCTTGCATCTTCAATATCTAGAAGCAGTATCAACTATCTAGCATCTCACATACAGTAGGTGAATAATAGATGTTTGCAGATCACTACGAGAAGGCAGCCTCTTCCAGGTCCCCATGAAACAGCTAGTGGTGTTCCTGAGCAGGCTAGCAAAGTCTCCAGTGTTCAGCATGCCACACAGTGGGCTCCATGCCCACTTTTATTCCCACATCTCTCCCTACGCAGGTCCAAACCAAACCTCATTATTAATTACAACACCTCTGAAAGATGCAGGAGGTGTATAGTGTAGCCCCATCCCCCAATGCAGGGAATGTCATCTGATATATTCCATTACGTCCCATTACCTACTACCCACTCTCCAGATGTGTCCACTTCAGCCTCAGAAATCTGAAGAACAGCTTCTGTGTCATCTCGATTTTACCTAATTAATGCATGACTCTAAGGAAGCACCCCCAAGTGTCTGAGCAGGATCTCTGAAAGGTTAGAATCTGCCAAAGCCTCCAGATATGGAAAAACATTAGACCCTCCACTCCGAGCCCACCCCAAAGTATACCTTCTCTTAGGCAAAATCAGCTACTCTTCTGATAGTACCCCTTAGTATCCACTTATTAAATCACCGGTCATTTGTTAAGAAGCACTGAATTCATTATGAATTCAGAATTGAGACTATGCAGTTACAGCTCTACATATGGGAGAAACCATTTAGGACTGATTTTCAATTTCCAACACTAAACAAGCCTTTGCCAAAATGTTTTATTTCATGTTTTATTTGAGCCAGCACCAAATGATAGGCATTGTTGCTTTTTAAATTGAACGCATATGCGAACCGGTAGACTATCCCAGATCCTCTGGAAGAAATCTGCCCAAGCTGCATATGAATTACATGATTAATGAGTGATTCTTGGCATCTGGGTCTCACACTGATGTTCTTGCTGTAGCAGGCACACTCATAAACAATGTGAATTATCATTTTAAAGCACTTGTGTGTGTCTCATTCCAATATGGACACCAAATTTATTGGCCTGGAGTTGCAGATTTAACAGGAAAAAGAGGAAGGAAATCAGACTTTTTTGTTTGGCCAGGCTGGTAGTCCTAGCTCCAGAGATTTTATGGCTGAAGCAAGGAAGAAGCCAACATGATCACAGAGACAAGTATGTCTGGCTCTTCTGCAAAGAACAGGTATTCTCCTTGCCCAGTCAAGGGAGAGCAAAGGCCCACTTACCAGAGGCAAAGATGCTCCTCAGCCTTCTCTCTCTGTGTATAAGCTCAAGCACCGCCATTCTGCTTCTTCTGAGTGCCCAACTGCTTAGCACAGGCCTAAGAACAATTCTGAGTTGCACAGTGATCAAGCCAACATTGGGTTAAGACTCTCATTCCTCCTCCTTTCCAAAGGGATCAAATACAAAAAAACACTTGAGGTGGGTACATAAAATTGAGGAATCCAGAAATGCAGGAGGGAATCACTTTTGGAACAGGAGTAGAGAAGTCTTCTTCAGCAACAGTTGTCCATGGCCAGGGATGGTGGCAACAGTTGTCTGTGGCATTACATCCGAGGATCTAAGACAAGGGTAGTTGTCTCTAGGCCCACATAGGCTATGCTTCCATTTATTCTGTAGACTGTGAAATCTGTTTCCACAAAGAACAGTTAAAATTGGGTTGGGAGAGAAAAGCAACCTAGAAGAGCAGAAAGGGAGAAGGTGAAAAAAAACCCTTTTCCATATGGAACACATCAGGGGCATCAGAATTTTGGGGACACTTTGACCTCATCTTTACCTTTGTAAATATCTTACCCCCCTTTTTTTCTTTTTCTCCTGATGTGCTCCACCTGTTAACACAAGGCAAATATTTTTCCTTAGGCAAGGAATATAAAGAAATGAGTCTGTTCAAGCTTTGTTTGATTTTTAATACATTCTCTAAAAAATGTTCATGTTTACCATTAGCCAATAACAATTTCAAACATACTACGGAATGTTCACCCTTCCATTCTGTTTTTCGAGTACAATTTTTTGCCTAGACGTGGTAATGGGTTTATTAATCCTTCACTGGGTATACAAGAAAACTCTACATCATGGCTTTAACGAGAGTTTCTCAACCTTAGCATTATTGACATTTTGGGCCAGGTAATTCTTTGCCATGGGGGCTGTCTTGTACAGATATTTAGCAGCATCCTTGACCTGTCCTCATTAGATGCCAGCAGCACCAGCTGTGAAATCCAAAAATGTCTCCTGACATTGCCAAATGCCCCTTAGGGGGAAGTTCTTCCCCCCACGCTAGAAACACTGGCTTTAAGAAAATCATTAAAATATGAAAAGGAGATATTAAAGTAGATGCCAATTTGAAAGATTAAATAATTTCCCAAGTATTTCAATACTTGAAGAGTAGATCCTACACATTGCCTATGTAATTGCCATTTCCCAGCCTTCCCTAATTACATGGTGGGCTGATTCATTGATCTCTGACCTGGCAGAATCCTCTCCCAGCCCCAGAAGAGATGTCAGTCATGTGAATCCCATTTCCCTTTGCCAATGGTTGGTCAAAGGATGGGAATCATGTTGCTCAGTTCTAGACAATGAGATGAAAAAGTGGGGGAAATATTTGGGAAGGCCTCAAGACTTTAAAAAATATTAATAAATAATAATAAATAAGATCCTGTCTAAGAAAAAGCCTCTCCTTTTCCCCCACTAGGATTTCTACCTTTGAGTGGGACTGTATTTCTTGGAGCTTCCACAGTCATCTCACAATCACAAGGAGCTAAACAAAAGGATGAAATGCCAATAGCTTGAGGGAGGTAGGGCAGAAAGAACAAAACGGCTTCAGTTCTCAACGACATCTTTGAACTGTTGAACCAGCCTTGGAATGTCCACCTCAGGCTGCTTGTTTGTAGAAATAATTGAACACTTTTATTACTTAGCTAAACCGATGATTGGCAAACTATAGTCTGTGGGTCACATTCAGGAAATAAGAATTGTTTTTACATTTTTAAAAGGTTATTAAAAAATTTTTAAAAAGTAACCATATGTGTCCCACAAAACCTAAAATATTTTTACTATATGGTCCTGCACAGAGCAAGTTTGCCAATCTGCAACCTAAACCCCACTCGTGGCAGATGTCTTGTGATTTGCTACCCAAAGCATGCCTAACTAATAGAAGTACTGATGTCACCATTTTACAATTACAGAAACTGAAGCTGAGTCGGCCAATGGTAGGCTCAACTAGACAAGTCAAATACAAATTTGCCATTATTTCAGTTCATTGTAAAGTGAAGCCAAATTGAGGTATCACAATAGCATTAAACCTATTCTTTAGGGCTTCAAATAATATTTGTACTATAGGCTTGACGTTACAAATCAGAATAGACACAGCCTCTTGATGAAACTCAATGTATTCAATGAATACTTGCAAAGGGGGCCAGACTATCGTACTATCTGGAGCACCAAGGCATTTCTTGCATTAAGAAGTCAAAGCTAGAGACTCCAAGGGGGAAAAGTCGTTACAGAAGAACACCAGAAACAAACTCACTGATATGACACATTACCTCTCCTACTTGCAGAAGCAGCTCTTGTACTTCCTCGTTGAATCACTCCGAGTGAATCCTCAGTGAAAAACAGTCAAAGCCTTCCTCCACTGACTCTAGCTCCCATGTTAATCTGCAGTCGGGCCAGCATGTTCTGTCACGCCTTGGTAAAGGGTTTAAATAGTGGCAAAATCTTACGTACACTCAGAGCATCAGGTCCAGAAGAGGGTACACAAAGCTCGTTGTGGACAGCCCATGAGTGTTGTATAAAAGTTACAGTAAACACCTGCCAACACCTAACCATGGAGCTACAACAGAACACCAAGGGATGGCAGGGCTGGGCTTTTCTCAGTTGATCCAACCAGCATTTCTTTGTCTTTATATCCCAGTACCTGACACACAGCAGGTGGTCAGTAAGGAACAAGCACCCTCAGTCTACACCCAGTACTGGTTGTGCTTCAATGTTGGGTTGGTTTGCGGCAGAGCTTGACCATGTCAGGATCCAGATTCACACACGTCTCCCAAGGAGAATATTTTTCCACTGGCTCAATGACTGGAGATTTTTTCCATGTGCTCACATTGTTGGACCCTGAAAAGACTGACCGGAGGACTGTTGGAGCTTTTTAGAAGAACCATCACTTTGACAGTGGGAACAGCTATGCTCCTTTCCGGCTTAGGACCTGGGGGTGTGGGTTCAAATGGTATGATTATCAGAAGAAGGCTGCCCTCCCTGGGCTGGGTGGGTGCCCAGGGCTGGCTTTGGTGGCAACCGGTGGCCAAATGACTCTGGTGGGAGAGGCCTTGACATCCAGAGTGGGCTCTTCACCGCTGTGTCGTCCCCAGGGATCTGCTTCCTGCCATCTGGTCTGGGTCAGCTTCCCCAGAGTTCCCGTCTGTGCTGTAGGTCCTGAGGACACCACAAGCTTTTCCTGAGAGACACCTGAAGTCACACGTTTATCTGCAGTGACTAGTAAAGAAACATCAGGGGTAAAGGTCTGCAAAAGAAAGGGGTCAGGCGGCACTATGGTGAAGGGGAGACAACCTGTCACTGGCTGTATGTGGGCTGCCCTGAGCAGGAACGTGAAGGAGTCATTCAGCCTATCCGTGCCGGTTAGACTGGTGTGTGGCTCGAGCAACAACAGTCCTTGGTCAACATCCTTCTGAGTGAACAGTCGTGTCTTCCATTGCGGTGCCCCGGGCCACTCTTCGTACAAGTCTGCCATGGACGGGGAGTTCTGTCACTTCAGATTTGGGATCACTGTTAGTCCTGTTAGCAAGCTCAGTAGCATAAAGGTCCTTTCTTCTCAGCTGATGGGCCACTCTGTTGGCAACTGTCAGATCTGACATAACCCGCAGTAAAGGCTGCACCCTGCTGCGCAGTGTTTGTCCTGATGTAAACAGCGAGAACCGTAGCTGGTCCTCTGAGGCAGTGAGGTATGTCATGTGGTAAGAGAGCTTTCCTGAATTCAGATCCTCCTGTCCAAAGCTGATGACCACCTGGTTTTCGACGAGCAGATACCCATGTTGGAGGGGCCGTGTTATCTTGTACGTGATTTGGGGGCTCCTCCCATTGGTCACTGCTGACAGGTGAGCACTGGTGATGGGAACGGTTGTCTGGCCTTGTGGGAGATGTAGGTCAGTGAGGTTCATGAGGGTGATGGAGATGGGGATGACATCCAGGTGGAAGAGCTTGTAGAGTGGGCGGTGTGGGGAATCGGTCACACTGAAGTAAAACTCTGGAGAATGGGCTTCCATCTCGTATGAACCACACCTGAGAGTTATCAGTGTGGGCTTGTGTGAAACGCTGAACAGGTATGTGTGGACGGTGAGCCATTGCCAAAAAGCCATTATTAGGTTTACGGATGATCATATATCTGATCTCCTCTGGAGGACTGTCTGGATCTTCCACTTTTAGGTTTTCAGGTCCTAAAACCAACCTATTGCCCTGCAGAACTTTCAACCAAAGCCCTTTTGTCCTTAATTCTTGTGCCTTGTCATTTATAGGAGTGATGGTGATATTAAACGTCTCTTCAAGAAAGTCAGCCTCTGGCTTAGTGGTGGACTTGCTCTTTTGGTTGGGCCAAACAGCGAAGGTAAAATTGTCAGCTAGTGATTCAGAGTCATCGTGAAGGTATGTGATTCCAAGTTTATTAATTACATACTGAGAGAAACTGGGTTTGCTTTTGGTAATATTCCTCTCTCCAACCATAATAGTTCCACGGTGACGAAGAGATGTAACTTGGAACCAAGTTTCATATGAAGAACACTGAGGTTTGGGCAATTTAAGTAAGAGGTTGGAAGCATCCGACTTAGATTGGCCGATGAGAACTTTGTCTCCTTCCTTGACAACAGCTCCTGTTAAAAACAAACGTAAAGACCAAAGTGACATCTCGTTAGAATTTTCAAATGACAGCTGTAAGACTTTTTCTCCCTCAGATTTGGCTGTCCTAGTGGATAATTCACAACACCTTGGTATCTGAATTAGCACTGCTACCCAAAGCATACGAAAAAAGTAAATTTTAAATACACACGCCCACACTGTTAAGTCAACATTTCACGTAAGAGAGTTTTAAAACCTTGAGATTCACTTATAAGGTGTTCATCTCCTAACTTACCTACCACCGCACTTTCTCTTGCCATGGAAACAGGTGCAGCTTTCAATACCCCTTTCCTTTTAAGAACTTGCCCTGTTTGTTATTTTCATTTTCCATCAACAGTTTTCAGTCATGGGCATGGTGAAGTCCCCATTTGGAGGTACAAATAAGAATTTTGTAAGGCTAATTTGCCATCCTTCCCCACTACAACTATTGAGGCATATGAGAGGAGAGAGCAGAGGCCCAGAGAAAGAGCACACATAAAGAAATAACAAATTTTTATAGCCATATAAGTTTTATTTCAAAGGTGGATACATTGGCATTGACAATTAAAAAGGAAAAGATGTATTTCCAAATTGTCCCTACTTTAATAATTAGAGATAAGGTACTGACTATATCATGGTGGAATTACCTGTATTTGCGAGCAGACAACTCTGCCGACCAGGTTCATTAATTTCATATGAAATAGTTATAGGAAACTCCTCAGGGCCTAGAGCTGCTGGTGGGGAGGACACTGTGAACATGAAAGAGTCTTCTGCAGTCCAGCCTGTATTCTCCCGGTCTACATGCTGGTATAATACCAGCTGCTCACTGACCTGGCCAGATAGTAAGAAAAATCAGACCCTGGTTTGAGGGATAATACGAGAATTAACGTATATCCTAATTGGAGGAGATACATGTCTTTTCAGGGTTTACTCTACCCCTCCTCAAACTACTGCACATTTCCATGCAAACTCAGGAACATTAAAAGTGTGCTAACTTATTGGTCAAACCTAAGTGATTCTATTACCAAAATAATCTACTTATCAGAGAAAGAAAAGTACATTGATTCTGAGATGACTAATGCCTAAGGTATATGTATTATAAAAAGTTTATAATGAACCTTCACTTCCATGTCAGCATCATAACTACCAGCTCCCAACCAATCTTGCTTCACATGTACTCCTACCCACGTTTCTGCCCACGAGATTATTTTGAAGCAAATCACAGACATCATGTCATTTCATCTGTAAATGCTCTAGGATTAGTAAAAGATGACTTTTTTCAAATATTCAGTTAGTGTAGTGTTCAAATATCTCTGGTGGTCTAGTACATGTCTTTTTTTTTTTTTTAACATAGTTGCTTTGAGTCAGGATCCTAACTCCACACCTCACATTTGTTTGGTACTTCTCATTGGTTTCTTTTCATCTATAGGTTCCCTTTCTCTAATTTTTTTTCTTGTAATTTATTTGCTGAAGAACTTGGGTTGTTTGTCTTTTGAGTTTCCTACATTCTGGATTTTGCTGATTGCATCCATATGGTGTTGTTTGGCATGTTCCTCTGGTCTCTATATTTCCTATATACTACCGGTTAAATCTAGAGGCTTAATAAGAATCAGGTTCAATTTTTTGGTAAGAATGTGTTACACGTTGTATTGTATATTTCCTCTTGCATTGCATCGCAAGGCAAAATAATGCTGGGCTGCTGCTCTTTTGGATGTGTTAAGATTGATAAGTGGCTTCAAGTGCTGCCAGATTGATCCAACTATCTTGAAGTTCCCCATAAGCCTATCAACTAACAGTTTTACATACTCATTGATACAATTGCCTAAACTCATTATTTTTGCAGTGGCAAAACACTGATATTATTTATCTTATCATTCCTTCTTCATTCTTATCTGTAATTCTTCTATTTATAAAGAACTTTCTCTTATCAGCTATTTGGTTGCACAGTACATGCAGGAAAGACAGGATTAAGTGTTTGATTCTTTCCCTTTATATATCATTTTTCAGAAGATGAGTCCCCTGGCTCCAATCTCCAAACATTGTTCTCGTTGTTTAAGAATCATCAACTCATGAATTTTAATATATGATGTATTTCATTCCACTGCAAGTATTATTTTCATTGATTTTCAAACTGCCCCACCTGGCTTAAGATATTTTTCAAGATGTAATCCAAGTCCCTAATGCCTGTGGCCTATCAGTGTCCTTTTTATCTCATCGGATGGAGATGGGTTCTACCCAGCGTTGTGTTGTCCAGATACCATGTGGGCAGTCCTTCCCTCAACAGCAGTGATTGAATGTTCTAAACCTGCAACCACAGAAGGGAAGGCTAGAGAGAAAATATTCGACCCTTAATTCCTATAGGTCACATCTTTTTCTGACCTGCTATCTGTTATAATATCTGAATTTACAGGTAGGTTCTGCCGAAATACTTGAGTGTCCACGTCAAACGTGCCGAGGATAAATTGTCACATAATTTAGAGAGAAGTTGAGTTTGTTTCATCAGCCAGTATCGGAAATATGGCCCTTCACATCCACAGGTTCCATATCCACAGAGTCAACCAACCGCGGATCAAAAATATTTGGAAAAAAAATTCCATAAAGTTCCAAAAAGCAAAACTGGAATTTGCCACATGCTGGCAAGGACTTACATACCGTTTATATTGTATTAGGTGTTGTAAGTAATCTAGAAATGATTTAAAGTATACAGAAGGATGTGTGTAGGTTATATGCAAATACTATTCCAGTTTACATATGGGACTTCAGCATCCTCGGATATTGGTACCCATGGCGGTGGGGGAGGAGGGGGTGGTTGTCCTGGAGCCAATCTCCTGCAGATATGTAGCGATGACTGTACTGTATTAATTAACAGAGGTTTGGTGATGCATTGCTCTGACTCTCTGCTTGTTACAGTGGATGTATCTAGAACCAGAAAGGCTTTTGACTAGTGAGTTTCATGGAAGAAAAGATCTGGAAAGATCTATGTTCCCAGAGCGGCCAAAACTGTTGTTGAGGAGATTTTTTCTTTCTTATCCTATTCAAGGATAAAGCAAGGAAGTGCTGTCACTTGAGGATTTTAAGTGGGGAGAAGAATATATCATCTCTCAATATTTCCTAATAGAAAAAGCAAGGTTACTCGTGAGAAATTGGAGTTTCTCCAAAGATAGTAATTTCCGGTACTAACTAGTAACTTAATTCCCCAGAAGCTCCTGGGGAATAAAGTCAGTTTTATTTAGTAGAGCTACCATTTCTATTCCTAGCTTAAGATTTATGACAAAAGATCAATCATAAATATATTCCTCCTCCTAAAAGCGGGTGACTGTGACATGGATTTCAGACCAGAGGATGGTTCCTTAAAGGTTCCCATTATACTTAAGAGTAATAATATTATAAGGCAAAAGAGATCCAGTTTCTTAATATTAAAAGTAACAGCGTCTATTAACCAGGAAGGAAGGTTTTCTTGGATGCAGGTCATTCGTGCTCATTGCTCCTTTGGTGTTAAGTGAAAATTAGCTTCCCTAAAAAAATATAACAAGTTATTAGAATAATCTAAGGTCTTCTGATATCTACTGTAAGGAGAATGATTGTCCCAGGGAAAGAATGGTTCTCATAGATGGGAAGAGTAGTGATGAAGGTCAGAAATCTTCTGAAGGAAGTAACTGGGGAAGAGTCTTAAACATAGTTTTGTATTTCAGGAGCCTAGTGGAGGAGAGGTCTGTTTTAGGTTCTGTTTTTGAAAAGTCATTTTAAGAGTGAGGAATTGTGGAAAACAAAGTGACTTATTTCACATGGGAGAGTGTGAGAGAGAAATGAATTAGATTCACCTTGAGTGTCTGAGCTTTAAGACCAGATAGCAGGTAATTGAAAGTGCTGAGCTAGAAGTCAAAGGGAGTAAGGGTGCCTTTGGAATGTCAACTTGCCAGTCATCATGCCCTGAAAGAGGTTTGAGGTGAGTAGAGTCTCTAATGTTTAGAAAACAGATTTAACTTCACCAGCTTTAAGAGTCAGGTTTTGGGGGTGTGTGTGTGTGTGTGTGTGTGTGTGTGTGTGTGTGTGTGTGTGTGTGTGTGTGTGTGTGTGTGTCTCTCTCTACTGGGAGAGGGCCAGGAAAGGGAAAATAATAAGACCAAGACTTTATGAGAAAAAAGTATAGGGTCAACCTGAGGAGAGAAGGTTCTCAGAGAAGATTAGGAATTATTTGTTACCTTAAATAGAAAGCAGCCTTAGGAACAACTTCCAACAGCTCTGCGTATTTCCACTGTGTTAAATATAGACAGATAAGCCACTTAGCAGAATACCTGGGCTCTGGGATTAAGGAGAGGGGAGAGGGGTGTTTTTATTTCCTATGGATTTAGATTAGCTCAGATATTTTCTCTTTTACAGAGTCTTTCTGGAATGTCATTAGCAATTCAATGGTGCAGAATTCCAATGTAGAAGGAAAAACAGAAAACTAGAAAAATCACCACTTGGCAACCAAGTAGTAATAAATGCCTCAGGCAAGAATCCTAAAATGGCTGCTAAAACTAGCGAGCTAAATTGTGATGAGAAACAGGACGTTTAGATAGTTCTAAAGTGTCTCCTCACAGATACTTACAGAATTCAAAGGGGAAAATACAACCTTCACGGTGGAGAAACCTAAAGGACAGCACTTGACCAACTGATGAAAGAAATCACCGTCAGTGACAGGGCAAAGAGAGCACCAGTGCCTCCTGACAGGAAGCTCTGGGAAGAACCCAGCCTCTCTCAGGGTTTTCCCGCCCCAAATGCATAACCTGAATTATGAGGAAACATCAGATAAAACCAAACTGAGAGGGCTTCCCTGCTGGCGCAGTGGTTGAGAGTCCGCCTGCCGATGCAGGGGACACGGGTTCGTGCCCCGGTCCAGGAGGATCCCACATGCCACGGAGCGGCTGGGCCCGTGAGCCATGGCCGCTGAGCCTGCGCGTCCAGAGCCTGTGCTCCTCAACGGGAGAGGCCACAACAGTGAGAGGCACGCGTACCGCAAAAAAAAAAAAAAAAAAAAACCAAACTGAGAGACTTCCTACAAAGAACTGGCCTGTTCTCTTCAGTAAATGGTAAGGTCACAAAAGTCAACACGACTGCGGAATGGATCCAGATTAAAGGAGACAAAGGCTCCTGAGAACTAAATGCTCTGTTTTATGCTATGGGTTTTTCCTTTGCTATAGAGGACATTCACTGAAACAACTTGTGAAATTTGACTAAGGTCTATAGATTATAAAATAGCACTGTATCAGTGTTAATTTCATGCTGCTGCAAATTATACTGTGGATATATAGCAGACTGGCCCCTTGTTTTTAGGAACGATACAGAGCTAAATATAAATGTACTAAATATAGAGGTAAATAAATATAAATATATTACTAAATACAGTAGTAAGGGGGCATCATGTTTGCAACTGGCTCTCAAAATTTCAAGTTGTGTGTGTGTGTGTAGGGAGAATGATAAAGCTAAGTCAGATAAAAGGCAGTAAATGCTAAAATTTGGTGAATATGGATGAATAGTATAAGATAATTTTTTGTATTCTTTTGCGACTGTTCTGAGTCTGAAATTATTTCAAAATAAAAAGTTAAAATAATAATTTAAAAAAGTAAATCCCATGGTGCTTTACTATACCAACTTCAAGAATAGACCAATAGTCCCTTTTCTTTGATGACTCAGTACATGCAGAATGGGAGAAGGAAATGCCTTGGGCACTATGAAATCAAGAAGTGGTTATTGCCTATCCCAACATGGTCCACCCTTCACCACCTCCAGCTTGGTCCATTTCTCTAGGGCTTTAATGAGGCTGTATTCCTACCTGACTTATGAATGGGTGGATATGTGGTTCCAAGTCCTAGACCTTCTCAGAGTAGTGCTTTTACTAGAAGGGATAATATGATAACATCCCTTGGATCGTCCCTTGATTCCTATAGAACCACAAAGAAAAACATTTGTCTGAGGCTAAAGAGATGGCCAGGGACCCTATTGACTTTTGTGTGACGGGTCAAAGTTTACAGCTGAGAGGCTACTGAGATGCTCAGAGAAGTTGGGATTCCAGGTAATTACGATGCTGAAAGCTCAGCCTCTCTGCACTGGTGCCGAAATGAATCTCAGAGACAAGAGTTTTGGGTGAAGCAGAAAAGAATAGCTTTACTGCTTTGCCAGGCAAAGGGGGCCCCAGAGGGCTCCTGCCCTCGAAAACTATGTGTCCCAACCTGGGAGGATTTGATGAAGAGTTTTATAGCAATAGTTCAAGGGTGGGGTTGCTGACAGGATTAGGGTGTGTGCAGGGCCTGTGATGCCTTAATCTTGTCTCAGGTGGTCTCTTCTCCTAATCTGGATGAGCTTCTCTGGTCCCTTTAGTCTCGCCTCAGGTGGTTTCTTGGCTGCTTCTCCCCTGATTAGCAACTGTTCGAATCTGCCCTTTGGAACTCAGGGAAGGTCATGGAGGCTGGAGTCTTGCCTACAAGAAACAGGGGACAAAAAAGGCTTCCGTGCCCAGGGGCCCCAAGGGTCCTTCTCGGTTTCAATTCCTCTCCCTCCACTCAATGGCAGGGTTAGTTGGGAGCAGAGATGGGATCAGAACCCAGATCTTCAGGCTTGTAGATAAGAGCTCTTTCTTTAGCGCACATTACTGGGGCCATTTTGGCTCCAACTGCTTGAATTACTACCGTTCTTCCTCCAAGAAGGAAAAGGACATTCATTAATATAAAAATCTAAGTGTAGGAGTGTAGTAGAATTTGAACCTTGGCTTGATCAGATGTAAAGTCAAATACAAATGCTACCAACTGTCAGCTCTGTGGCTTTTATGCAAGTCATTTAATCTCACTGAGCCTCCATTTATGCACTAAAATATAGAATAATATCTCACTTGTAGATATGCATTTGACCTAATTGGTCTGTTGCCATATCAATGTTCAAAATGGCAGGCCTTGGGCATTTCTAGGTCTTTCAAGAAAGGATCTAAGTCCTCACTAACCAATTCCTTACAGTTGGAAAGCTATACTCATTTTTATAGTGAATCATGGCATGAGAATATTAAGCAATCAGAAAGTTCTAAAATATGCCTAATAAAATAAATATTTTCCCATAAAACAAAGGAATTTGTAGGCTGGAATCCTGGCACATAGTTCAGAAGCTTACTTACAGTTGCTTTGTAAATGAGTATTAGTTCACCATTCTACATTTGGCATTTCAATAAATATTTGTTTAATGAATAAATAAACTACTTGAAAAGTACTTTACAAAATTTAATTATAAAGTATACATTTACATCCTGAAGCAGTAGAAATAAGGCAATCCAAGACATTTCTTACCCATTTGTTTAACAAAAACACACTGACAATACCTAACTTTAATTGTGCTCTGCTAGGCACATTATGTAACTCGTTTTATTTAATTTTGTTTTAGGCAAGAATTGTTGTGTCCATTGACATATTTTTTAAAAACCTGAGGCTCAGAAAATTTAAATAATTCACTCTAGCCAATAGGTGCAAGAACCCAGTTTTTAGTCTAGTCCTGTGTGACTCCAGAGTTCATGCTTTTTCCACTGCACTTACCTATGTGTGGAAAGCTCAGTGAGACTGTGGTCAACCAGAAATTCACAAGACATGCTCTCCAACCCCACGGAGTCTAGTAATGGGGAAAGTCAGTTGGTAGGTATGACTAGGGCAGACAAAAGCTATTGTAGTCTGGCCTGTCTAGGACACAGTCACTATTGGCCAGAGCATTTAAGGATTCAAAGAAATAGCTCCACATATAGTATCTATTACAAATGGCAAGTAAGGGAAGGTTGTATTCCAGTTCTTCACAACTGCCATTGTAGATCAGGTAGACGTTCTCATAGGACATTGAGGGAAAGAGGGTAGGAATGAGGGGAAAGGAGTTTCCACCTGGCTCCAGGCTGAGGACAATTCCTGTCTAAAAGTACATGTGGTCAGAACTGAGTGTTGGAGAATAAAATTGTCACGCTTGGCCAAAACGCAGGGCTAGAAAGCTCTGGATTATATCTTCAATTCCAGGGGTCTTTCTAACTATAACCCCCCATAATCCTGATAAGAAAACCAGAACATGAGTCCTTTACACTGATCTATCCCAGAGCAGGGCCTAAAAGACAATCACAGTTTTGAAATTCCCACTGGAGAAGAGAGTAACCAAATTATCTTAGGGTCAACTGGGTGAAAAGGGAGGGAGAAGGAGGGACACGCAGTCCACGCGCTTGATTCTCCACAACGTGATGGCTTTGCCAAAGGGCCAAGTCTCTAGCAGGACAATAATTGGCCAGAAGGAGCAACGGAAAGAGAGCTGGCCAAAAAATCTCTATCTTGGGCAGATAATCATGGGGAAAGGAGACTACAGAAAGCCAAACAGTTCAAAAAGATAAAGTCTCTGAGGTTCCGTGTAGGTTAACCGAAAAGTCCTAAAGGCTAAGATTTGGAAAACAACAAGCTCCTGTGCTCCTGAACGATGAGCTCAGAGAAATGACTCCTTTCTATGCGCCCTTTCTTGTTTCCACCAGGACTGGGACCACCATGGTTGCAGAGAGCAGCCGGGCCTGGAGAGTTCAAGGTTCCCAGAAGAGGTTAGAAGTCCGGGGCAGTCCAGCGTGCCACAGGTTAGAGGGTGCCCAGGTATCAGGCTAAACAAAATGGGACTGGGGTAAGTCCCAGGAATAATTCCCCTTAGTGGAAATGGATAGGAGAGGCATTTTAGGAAACTTAAGTTTCTAAATGGTGATATCTGGAAATCTCCAGCTAGAAATGGGCAATTGAAAACCAGGTCCAAATAATTATCCATGCCCCTCCATACTGGGTCAGTCTCTGCATAAAAATATTAGAACAAAAAGCTTTTCAAGGAGCCTAGCAATATATCCATCTACAGCCCCACCTGGCAGAGAGGTCCAAATCCACATTTATATGAAAGTAGATATAGATTCTCGTAGGCCTTATACCATTACAAGCATGGAGCTCTTTAAAAACTACCAAGTGAGATCATGTAAGAGGTGATTCATTATTAAAGAGTATGGGACACCTTGCTTTTGTTATATATAAATGTAGTAGGCTAAAAATGTCCACCAAAGATATCAGGTCTGAATCCCTTGAACCTGTGAATGTTACCTTACATGCCAAAGACTTTGCAGATGTGATTAAGTTAAGATTGGTTCCTAAGATTGGAAGAATGTCCTGGATTATCCAGGTGGGCCCTGACTGCAATCACATACATCCTTACAAGAGGGAGGCAGAGAAATACACGATACAGACAGAAAAGGAGAAGGCGACTTGACCATGGAGGCAGACATTGGCATGATGGGGCCACATGCCAGGAGATGCTGGCAGCTACCAAAAGCTGGAAGAGGGAAGAAGGAGTTCTCCCCTAGAGCCTCCAGAGGGAGCATGGCCCTGCTGACACCTTGATTTCAGCCCAGTGAAATGGAGTTCCAACTTCTGGCCTCCAGAACTACGAGATAGTACATTTCTGCTATTTTAAGCCACCAAGTTTGTGGTAATTTATTACAGCAGCCTTAGGAAATTACTACAAGGAGCAAGGATAAACCTCACTCGCTGAAATGGGATTTGGTTCTATCTGCTTTTTCAAAGAAAGAGCCAACAGTTTAAGAGAAAGAAACATCGTTGGGTATTCAAAGCCATTGGACTAGGACACATCAGCCAATTTTGTTTGAACAATGAATAGGTGACTAAGTGACAGTGCAATACACTAATTTCTACACATGGAAAAATATGCTAGCACGTAATTCAGTGAACCGTGAGGGCCAAAACGAAACTGCCAAAACAAAAACCTAGTGGAAAATGTTCAAAATGACTACTGAGTCTAGTTGCCATTGAGCTTGTCACTGAAGAGACCCCAAGAAAGCAGGGACGTGGGGCAGGAGTGATCACTAACACAAAGAAACTTATCCTTCTCTGTTCAGAAAAGTAAAGGGCCAAAGTTTAATGATCCCATTGCACTCTCCATTAAGTTGTAATAAATCAGCTTCTGTCCTATGGGAAATGTGTTTGCAATTTCTTAAAATGTACGTGTTGTCTTCAGAACCTAGAAGAGGGGGTAATTAGACAAAATTCATAACCCAGAATCGATTATATTATTTTCTAAATGTGACCCTGGAAACCTATATCTGTGTTGCAGCGGCAGGCAGAGACGAAGATGGATGGTCTACCCACAACAGCACAATGGCTAAAATGCAATTACTGGCTTTATGGAAAAGCAAAACGGCCAGGCGTCATAAACCTCAAAACCAGAACACTTTGCTTTTTAATGATTCTATATTATCTAAACAAGTGCTGGAATAAAAATCACTCAATTAGCCTTGTGCTCTACAAGGAAGAGATTAGTGCTTCAGAGAATTCAACGTATGTGCTTTGTTCATACATTCTTTGAAATGAACAATAATTTCTCTACGTTTGTAAAAAGATTGCATTTTAAAATTTGATGATTCACCTTCTCTGTGGATTTGTATGTTTAATTCTTCAGGATATAAGATTTTCAGCACAAGTTTTTGTGGTTTAGCTTTTTCCCTTTTAGGCAGATGTAATATTATGGTGAAAAACAAGATGTTACATGTTTATCTTGGTAGGTTGATATGGTATGGTTTGAAAATCATGAATTTATTCCAGGATAAGAAAGTATTTTGAGCTATAACATAACAAATGTTTTCCCCACAATTACTTTGCTAAAGGATGATATTAAGCATAATGGAGAACATCTAGTTTTCTTTCACAAGCTATATCCAGAGCCACTGATTAAAATGGTCATTTTTGACAGAAACAGACTCATAGGCATAGAGAAAAGACTTGTGGTTGCCAAGGGGAAGTGGGGGAGGGAGAAGGATGGACTGGGAGTTTGGGGTTGGTAGATGCAAACTATTACATTTAGAACAGATAAACAACAAGATTCTAATGTATAGCACAGGGAACTATATTGAATATTCTGTGATAAATCATAATGGAAAAGAATATAAAAAAGAATGTATATATGTGTACAACTGAGTCACTTTGCTGTACAGCAGAGATTGGTGCAACACTGTAAATCAACTATACTTCAATAAGAAAAATAATTATGATTAAATATGAAAACAGCTAGAGCGGAAAAAAACAAAAACAAAAAGATGGTCATTTTTGTTTATCCATCAAAAGCAAAAAAGGGCATATAGGTTTTATGTGCAAATGATATGGTGTTCTTGCCTCCCCCAGCTGAGGGTGGTAGAGAGCTGGAAATAATTTAGTCCTTTAAGGTAAAGGGATGAAAGAGGACTCAACCATCAGGTGCCTAAAGCACTCTCCCCCTTGGACACTTAGCACGTTATGGGCTGGAACTGACTCTTGAAATTAGAAAAACTGATCTAGAAAGCTAAAAAGCAATTGAAGCCATCTGATTACATGAGCATGGCTGAACAGCTCTGAGCTCCTTTTACAATGAAAATTGTTTCCTCTGTTAATATCTCTTCTCACCAACTAGACTAAAGAGGACTAGTCAAAGCACATAATATGTGTTCAATAAATGTCCTTGTTAAGTAATTTCAGAAAAAATGTCTTCATCATCTTCACTGCCTCCAAAACCTGCCCCACCCTTTCTTTCACTTCCCAAAATGTTCTGGAGCTGCTGGGGAGGAATTTGAGCCATCATAAAATGGCTGAGAGTTTGACCAAGGTCCTGTTTGACACAGGCCATAAAACTGCAGATTTTAGGAAAAGATTCACATTCCATTTGCATGTGAAGAAGGAGACAGGACCTGAAAAGAGGAAAGTCAGGGAGATAATAATTTTCTTCTTCTTCCCAAGTCACAAATTAAAATGTGCCTTCTGAACACACAAGCTAAACGGAATTGGAACGCCTTCAGGTGAGCATCAATGGTACTGAATTTATTGATGATGCCCTAGTCTTTTTCAATATGAATTTTCTGCTTTACTGTTTTCTAATTTTATTTTTACAATAAATGCGTGATATTTTGGTACTCAAAAAACCACACACACTAAAAGAGCCAGAGTTAGCATTTGCGTTTATATCCTTGCAGAGTTTCCTCTGCACATTCTCCTCTCCCCACATTACTGATGTTCCTCATGACTACTGAAGTGGAAGGGAAGACAGGGTATTTCAATGAAATTTATTCATAGAAGTTTAGAAATTTAGCCAAACATATCCTGCAAAAGCACCTCAACTTTGTACAGCAGCTCTCAGCTGCTCTGGTGCGGAGTCCTGCCACGGGGTCTTCCTTGCCCTGACCCTCTGGGGTGGGATATTTGGAGCTGCCCCAGCCCCAGGCCTCATTGTGTCTCCAGCCTGTGCTTGGCCCCAGGATGAAGTACTGCTGAATCCAGGCATGAGGCCACCTGACATTTTCCTCAGCCACCTCCTCTTGTCATCACTCAAGGAAATGTATTCCAGAACACCAGGGACTCTCCAACAAAGGGAAACAGTAAGCAGGTTACAGGGTGAAGTAAATGTCATTTTCTTCTAATGACCTCATTTCCATTCATTAAATTACTGCAGCACATTAGGGTAAACACAGCAGCCAATTCCAGTGTCCCAGAAAATTGCCTGCCCCGTGAAACTAGTCCTTTGGCTACTATGAGAGGAAAAGAATCTCTCACATTTTCAAGGGCAAAAAAGGTAATCACAACAGCCTTAGCTACTATTTATTTAACATCTGCTGCATGTGGGGCTGTGTGCTAAACGTTTTGTATCCACTTTCTGTGTTAATTCATTATGGCCAAGAGGAAAGTAGCCGAGACCCTGAGTTCAAATTCTGACTCTGCCACTTCTCAGCTGTGTAGCAGCGGGTGAGTTGCTTAACTTCCCTGTGCTTTAGGATCCAGGCCTGTAAAGTGACATAATGAACAAAGCTTAGAATGGTGCCTGGGACATGCGGAATGTTCAAAATGATTTCAATTGTCATTACTACTATTTTCCCCCTTTTACAGATGAGGAAACTGAGGATTAAAAGATATGTCATTTGCCATAACTCACAGAGTTAATCCAGATCTTCTGACCTTAGAGGCCAAGGCACTGTCCTCAGTCATCAATGATCAGCAGTGGATCAATGAGCAGCAACAGGGCGCCCAATTCCTAAATTATATTCTCTCTCCACACTCACACACCAAAGGCAGAGAGCGTGGGCTGCCGTGCTGAATTCCTACAGACTCGAAATATATCTTAGACGCTGCTTTGGGGAGACAGGAATTGTCACATCCAGGAATGCACTTGCATAAACGGCCTGATATACAGTCTGATGCCTCGTATACCACAAAAGGGGCTCTCCTCTGTCCCCTGAGTCAAAGCACTGGGCCAGGCCGCTGGCACGGCATGCTTTGGAGAGGAAAGGGCTGTGTGTGTGGTGAGAAGGGCTGCTTTCCCGGTCCACTCGAGAAGGAGAACACATTCCTCTCTCACCACACCTGGCTTGTGACATTGCCCAGGCTGTGCCTCCACACTGGAGCCTGCCCCTGCCTCCACGAGGACCGACAGTGGGTTCTAATGCCCCTCGTCCCAGACACCCCTCTGCAGGCCCTTTACAGCCCTGAGCCCCAAGGCAACACATCCCCCACAGACTACCACCTGCCATTGATGATATCTTTTCTTGACACTCGCCTCTTGGTTCAAGTAGACGGAATAATGAGAGGAAAAATAAAACCTTAAAATAATTGGATTCCAATCAGTCAAGACTTTGCCTGCCCTATGGCCTCATAACTAGCTAGGGGCTTTAATTCCTGCTGACAAATGTGTTGTCTGTGGGGGAGGTTTGTTTTTACAGGAAAACGTACTCTCAGTGTATCATCAACTATTTTGTGATTACCAGGCTAGCCCACCGTGGTGGACTGTTCTATTGTGTCAGTGTCTCCTCCCTATGAGATGGTTCTCCTTCCCTACACCACTGACACCAGGCTTGCTCACGTGACATTCTTTAGTCAGTGAGACGTGAGCACAGTGATACGTGGCACTTCCGAGCATAGACGTGTGGAGTTGTCGCATGCTTCCACCATCACTTCTTTTCCCCCTGCTGCAAATACAGCAATGCCCAAGACAGGGGTTGCTCCTTCAACGTGGACCCTGGAATAAGGGACAGATGGAACCCACAGCCCATGTACAACATACGTGAGAAATAAGCTTTTGCTATTGTAAGCCATTGAGACTGGGGAGTTGTTCGGTACTGCAGCATAACCTAGTGGATCTTGGCTACCATATCCACTAAAGCCTATTTAGACCATATTAATCTAAAATATTATATATTTGCAATGAAAAGTAGTGGAAACTAATGCTCGAAATGATCATCATCAAACAATACATAATTTTTTAAAGAACTAGGGCTAGACGGAAGGCATCTTAATATGACTGACGTCATTCTTGCTAGTATTCAAAATGTAAGCTGAACCTGGGCAGGTTTTGATGCCTTTGGGCACATTAAGCTCCCACACACAATGCAGTTTTCACCCTAATCCCTTTTTTCCTCCTCCAGAGTTCATCTGTGAACTAGAGAATTTATACTTCCTCTTTTCAGTGTCACTTTCAGAACTTCTGCTAACCTCACGATCTGTTCCCTTAGATGCACCCCAGACAAAGGCGATAGCAGAGCAAAAGCTAAATTCAAGTCTGCCACATCACCCTGGAGAGAAATGGCTCAGCGGTTAAAGGGCAGACATGTGGTTTACTCTGGCTGTTTCCTCTAAACTTGACTTTGGATTTTTTATTCCTTAGTCATGTAAAGCTATAGACAGATCAGCTATCAGATCCCTGTACACACAGTTTAAGAATGGAAAAAGAAAGCTGAATGGCAAGCAAGAAAAGTTATATGCAGGAAGATGGTTTGGAAACATAGACATTTAGAAAATGAAATCACATAGATGCAAACATGACAAGTCAGTCAGATTCCTAGGATGCAAAAGTAAAAAAAAATAAATAAAAAAAAATAAAAAGACTTGAAGGCTTATGCATATAAAGAGGGCATGTGGATGGTCGTAGTGGTAAAGCACCAGTGAAGTTGGAAACAGATGGCTCTGGGTGCAGCTTAAATACACACCCTCTCCTTACATACACACATATTTATATAAACACAACAGTACATGAAATTATGTATATAATTTTACATATTAAGCATAAATGGACAGACATATCCTGTAGGATTTACTCCTGCAACTCTGCTTTGGGTTTCCTTTTAAATTCATCTTTAGTGATAAAAGGATCCCTTCTTATTTCTTAGACACAGCGTTTGAATTTGCTTGGTGCTTTCTGACAATTGTGTTCCATCCTGTGCTCACTACAAAGTGCCCGGTTTTAAAACCAGCACAACGGGAATGAGTAACTGCCTGGGCAAATGGGCACGTCTGCTTGGCTTCACAGGATGAGGACAAGCGAGGGGTCCGCCCTGTAGAGACGCCCAGCCCTGCCCAGCTGCACGGACAGATGTCAGGACTCACCAGATGCTGCGTAAACATAGAAACATCCTCTGTGCTGTTGTCAGAATTGACTCGCACCAACCTCCCGAGTCTAGGGGAACTTACAACTGTAAAGGTTATAGTTCTGTTTCCTGCACTGTCCATGTCATTGGTCACAGCTCTCAGGTCACGAGCTGAAAGGGGCTTTATGGGACCTAAGTGAAGACTGAAACATGCATGTAAGTATAAAGCATATGAAGGCTATGGTTAATGAAATGATCTTTACAGACCCCTGAAAACTGGAAAACACGTAGTTATGGACGGGGGGCTGGCTAGCTCGAACTTGAAATTGGGCTGTGAGGGGCCAACAGATCCATGCGGCTGCTGTTTGTGGATGTGCTTTGCTACGGGGGCCAGAGATGAAGGAGGAAAATCCCATGAAAAGAGCCCCTCAGCCCCCGCAGTCCTGCATGTCTAACTGATCTCGAGAGAAAGAAGGCAATGCCAGGCGAGTGACACCCAGCTCGGCTCTGAGCACAGGAAGGGGGCGCCGGCTAAACTTGGGAGGACAGACGCGTCCTGGCCTGACAGCGGCTGCAGGTGCTCGACGGAGTGTCCATCTGTGGATGCCTGGGGGAGAGGTTGGCTCTGAAACAAATGGTGGCGGTCTCCAGAGGAGCCCCCAGATGTGCAGGTTGCATGGACAACGTGGGGAGGGAAGGGCCTGTGTGGATGTTAAGAGAAGAAGAACCAGTGAGTGGTCAGTGTGCTAATGTGATCTCATTGATAACTAAGGGCCAGAGTGACTTGGGGACATTCAGGTTAGCGCAGTGCTTCTCAAATACTCTGTAGTGAAGGATCAGTGTTTCCCACCAAATCCATTGTGGACCAATAATTTTATAAAATACAATAAAATGTCACAACAATGTCAAATTGCTATAAAATTTTCTGAACACCTCCTTTCATTTCCCATTCTTATCAGTTCACAGACTAGAGGTCCATGGACCACAATTTGAGGAATATAGGGCTAGAGTTTCTATTGCTTTACTTTGCATGGGTTTAGGGAATATCCCCAACCTGATACGGTGGCAGATCTGAGAGAGATTTACAGTCATCCTGGCCCAATCTCACCTTCTCTTTTCTGTTTTAGCCCTTGCTAAAGGGCTTTAGCATTAGGTCTTGCACAGGGGCCTTGCACTAGCTCTTGGAGTCGGCACTTTATAAATTGTCTATGAAGTTGAGCCAATCACCCAATAACTAAGCCTCCTAAATGACATTCATTTTGCTTTCCTGACGGAACCATTATAGCCTGGGAGAGTGAGGGCCACCGACTGCAGTATTTAAACCACATTAGGTGCTTAAAGGCAGGACCTTGACGACAGCTAATACACGAGGAAGCCAGCTTTCAGTAAGATTTTCAAACATGCAAAGATTGTTCTGAGCCTTTAATTTAGAGGTTCCCTTTAAAATACCTGACAACAAAACCAAAAATAACAAGTGGGACTACATCTACTCAGCAAAGGAAACCATCAACAAAATGAAAAGGCAACCTATGGAATGGGAGAAAATATTTGCAAACCACATATCTGATAAAGGGTTAATACCCAAAATATACAAGGATCTCATACAACTTAGTAGCAAAAAAACCCCAAATAACCCAATTTTAAAATGGACAAATGACTTAAATAGACATTCTTTTCCAAAGAAGACTTACAAATAGGCAACAGGCACATGAAAAGGTGCTCATCAACGCTAATCATCAGGGAAATGCAAGTCAGAACCACAGTGAGATATCACCTCACACCTGTTAAGATGTCCATTATCAAAAAGACATGAAAGAACAAATGCTAGTTTGGGATGTGGAGAAAAGGGAACCCTTGCGCACTGTTGGTGGGAATGTAAATTAGTGCAGCCTTATAGAAAATAGTATGGAGGTTTCTCAAGAAATTAAAAGTAGAACTACCATATGATCCAGAAATCCCACTTCTGGGTATATATTCAAAGGAAACAAAATGATGATCTCAAAGAGAAATCTGTACTCCCATGTTTATTGCAGCATCACTCAAAATAGTCAAGGTATGGAAACAACCTAAATGTCAACCAGTGGATGAATGGATCGAGAAAATATTGTAAAATGTGATACACACACACACACACGATGGAATATTATTCAGCCTTAAAAAAGAAGGAAATCTTGTCATTTGCAACAACATGGATGAAGCTAGAGGGCACCAGGCTGAGTGAAACAAGGCAGACAAAGACAAATACTGCATGGTATTACTTACAGGTGGAATCTTTAAAAACAAAAGTCAAACTCATGAAAACAGAGATTAGAAAGTGGTTGCCATAGGGCTGGGGGTGAAGGAAATGATGAGAGTTTGCTAAAAGGGTATAAACTTTCAATTATAAGATAAATAAGGTCTGAGGATCTAATGTATAACATGATGATTATAGTTAACATTGTATTGTATAATTGAAATTTGCGAAGAGAGTAGAACTGAAAAGATAAAAGTAAATATGTGAAGTGATGAATGTATTCATTAACTGGATGAGGGGGAATCTTTTCATAATGTATACATAAATCAAATCATCAGGTTGTATATTTCAGATATCTTACAATTTCATTTGTCAATTATACCTCTATAAAGCTGAAAAACAAATGACAAAATAAAATAAAATAAGATAAAATAAAATACCAGAGCTCCTGAGATAGGCACTAGGTCCTGGGGCTCCTGAGGCGTAGGCAGGAGTACCTGGACATATCAGCCTCAGGATCACAGTTCTGCCCCAGATTCAGGACTGCCTTGGTACAACCTTGGTTGTCACACACACACAAAGATGCTTTAACTCCCTCCCACATTTCTCTTAGTTCTTGCTGCTGAAAGTTTTGCGGTCACTGCCACCTTCTAGCTTCTGGAGCTGGGGACCCAGGATGTGAGGTCACCCCGGGGAGGCCAAGAGGAATTATTCTGTATGCTTAGTCAACATTACAGAAAGTCATAACTGAGGCCCACTCTCTGCTGCCTGCCAAGGTGGCCCCCATCCTGTCAAGTGGATTATACCTCTTTTGTGTGCAGTTTCTGGGCTCCCCAGCCTCCAACTTCTCATCTTCAGTTTTGCGTTGGAACTTTTCCCCACCGTGCCTTCTTAATTATTTCCTGCTTATAAAGCACTCTTAACTTTTCATTTATTCCTTCACCTCAAGGATTACCTTTGGCAGGTGTGTCGGGGGGTAGGTGGGAGGGACTCTTTAAAAGAATCATTTCATTATCTTATTTAGCCTTTTGGGGTAGAGGCCACCAGAGATGTTCCAGGCCAAGAGTACTTTTCTCTCAGCCAGGCTATATTAATCCCTCATTCCTTTGTCGAGCTTCCTAACCCAGTAGAGTGTCTAGTTGCTAGTCGGCAGTAACCTGGAGCATGTTCAGTCAGAAAGGCTAGCTGGCCCCATGTTGCCACTGCTCCATGAGCATCTCTTGCCGCGCAGCCCAGTTCACCAAGAGCCATCATTTCCCCCCACCCCACCCCATCTCCTTTCATCCAAGCATTGATATTTTCATCCATGAGCTTCAAGCACTTAATTTGGGAAAGGGTTCACGAAGGTCCCACCTGAATCTATATTCCACAGAAGAACTGTCCTACAAGGAGTGTGGTAATAAAAGGACTCTAAGCATATCTGTTTGGCAAGCTCTCACTCCATATGTAACTCTTAGAGATTTGAAGAGCAAATCAGCACGTTAAAGACTCTAAGTCTTGGAGTAAAGACATCTTTTTCACCCTTCTTTTAGGTACACCTATTGTGTTTATTTCATGAAAAACAACCACCACCGTAAGAGCAAGAGTTTCATGGTCACCAGGCTAGGGGGTCTTGTGCATCTCTTCAACAGACATTATCAAGTGCCTCGTATGTGACAAGCCCTAGAATAAGGAGTAGAGATATACCAGGAAATAGCACAAACACAGTCCTGTCTTTTCTTTCGGATGTCATGGTAATCCTAAGAAGTATGTATTTGTTTCCTCATCACTAAGAAGGGATGATAAGGCTCGGAGACATTAAGCAACTTGCCTAATGGTCAAACGTAGGTCTCACTGACTCTGAAATGAGTATTATTAAACAGTTGACACTATATTGCCTACACTGTATTACTTTGAGCTCAGTGCTGACATGATATCTGAGTTAGGAAATGTGAGGAATCATGCAAGTAATCTGATAGATTCTGCTCTCCACCTTCCAGACACAGGCTGCCTCTTCCCTGGGCTTCACATCTGCATTTATGCTGTCTTCTCTTGTATGCTCACCCCTCTTTGTTGTCACCCATCATAATGCTACTCACTCTGCAGGGGCAGCCTAAGACCCATCTGGCCAACAAGATCTCCCTCACCATTGCAGTCTATGGGAAATTTTCCTCCCCCGAACGCAAGTAGCTCACCCAGTCTGCGCCCTCACTGGACACTTAGCATAATATATTTTGCATGATTAGTGTACTCTCAAGTATAAGTCTCTTATTTCCCTACTTAGTAAGCCTTTAATTTTTTCCTCCAAAATTGACAATCTTTTCTTATAGCTCTCGGTTACCTCCTGCTAAGCCTTACAATATTCAATCCAGTGTTTCAACACCATCTGACTAAAAGGTTTTATAAATCTCTGCTCTAAACCCTCTAGCAACACGCTGTGACTTCCTTCTGCTTTCTTCTCTCCCTCAATTCCCACCATGGAGGATAGATGGCCCGTTGGTGAGACATGATTCCCTCTATATCATAACCAAACCCCAAGGGGATTGAAGTCACACAGTTTGCTATGAATACCCTTCGCTAATCGGTTACTTAACTCTAGGTCTGTGTAAGCTTATATTCTAGACTAGTTTGACAAAGCTCTCAAGGTCAACCCCTCCTCAACACTCTATGTAAAAGAACCAAGTACAACTTGGATACACAGAAAGACTAGGACCTAAGGCCATAGTTTGTTCCAAAATGCCATCACTAAAGATAAACACATTCAATGGTGGCATTCAAGGTGAAAAAAATTGGTTACAAAATTCCTTTCTGGGGAATAAATTTTCCTGAAAGAAATAGAATATATATATAAACACACACACGCATACACACAAAT
Organism: Tursiops truncatus; assembly: GCF_011762595.2. Taxonomy (NCBI): domain Eukaryota; kingdom Metazoa; phylum Chordata; class Mammalia; order Artiodactyla; family Delphinidae; genus Tursiops; species Tursiops truncatus. The sequence continues at coordinate 41,896,108 of NC_047036.1, forward strand.
ATATATGCACATATATATGTATGTATGTGTTTTTATACAAAATAACAAAATGAAAATACACATCGAGTGAATTTCTTTCTGTTCACACGCACAGAAAGTTTGTTTAGAACTATAGTTCTTCCTGCTTTAAAATAACTGAGTTAAAGAGTGACTCTCAAATTTGGCAGGGCATACAAGCTATGACGAACCTTAAAACATTCACCCACTAAGTATCCTTATCACTACCTTGTCTAACGCTACAAATTCTTACAAGTCTAGAGCCAGGGCCACTTTTTAGGGCAGTATATGCAAAGGAGGCAGTAGCATGGCCACGGGCTGCTGGGCTGGTGGAGAAAGCCCAATGGGCATGGGATCACTGAAGGTGAAAAAAAAGCTGGCTAATTCTGGGTTGCAGTATTTCCATAATCCAAGAAAGTAAAACACACAAAATTTCCGTATAATCATTGTTGTTTATTAAATTGCTATGTATCTTTTCCTGGTTGTGTATATCAGTCCATCAATAACATTAAGAAGGAGACAAACTAAATAGCCACCATGATGGTCTCATTCTCAGGGAACTGATGTTCTAAAATAGAGACAGCCCTGGAACACAGGCCCGTACAGAAAGGACAGGAGTTGTGATCTGAGCACAGCGTTTGGGGCTGGCATCGGCACTCGGTCTTGGGGCTTAGGATTCCTATTAGTTACATGACTTGGAAACTGTCCAAGCCTCAGTGTTTTTTATGTGCCAAATACAGATGATCAAAACTTGGTTTTCAACACATTATTTTGTTTAAATCCTTCTAACAACTCAGTTCAGTAGACAAAAAATATAAAACACTATAAAAACATAAATATCAATAGTATTTGAATATCTATTCTAGAATAGGAATAGATTTTCTCCTATTATAGTTCTATCAAATCCATAGCTCTATAAAAAGAAATAGATTTTCCCTGATATTTCAGAACATATAGGTCAACTCGAGTCTGACAAGAGCAGCAACAGTGGACAGCTGACAGCTGGAGTCACCCCAGAGGTGGGACACAGAGTGCCTCCCATCCCCCCGCCAAGGGGCTGGCTCATAGATGAGGGCGGCAGAGGTCACTCAGGGTCTGCTCCCAGCAGGACCTGACATGGGGGGTCCTGAGGGAAGAAGACTGGGGCATCTGTCATCATCATCCCTACAGCTTCACACAGCATCAGGGACCAACATCCTGGGGAGGCTGCTGGGCCAGACTGAGCAAGGCTCAACTGTGTCCTGGAGACAGGATGAGGAGATGTGGTCTTCAGAAGCATGTCCACACCTATGAATTCTGATACAGAACAGAGGGGGCCACTGCTACTTGGGGGTGTTAGGGTAGGAAGAATGCCAAGAACAACTGGACCAAGTGACCCATAGTGTCCGTCCCATCTCTAAAATCTGTGGCTCTATTGTTCTCATTCCACACCCATCCAACCTCAGATCAAATGTAAGAACCACCTGATGGAAACATACAATAAAAATCCATTTTCCTTCCTCCTGGCCAGGAGCTGGAGTTGGAAATAAGTCACAGTCTGGGGATAAAAGGCGACACAGAAACCAAGAATAACAGACCTAACCAGCTAGAGGGAGCTGGAAAATGAAACAGCTCACTTTGGAATCTGAGGATAACGTGCAAGTTCTAGGGGAGCGTTCTTGGATACAGGATACAGGATGCAGGGAGGCCAGTGCAGGGCAGATGCAGCGCATGCTGGGAAGGGAAATGAGATGGTGGCTCAGGGCTGAGTCCAAATATTAAATACAGGGCTAAGAAAACTATATGTTTTGCATAGTTCCACAAAGGTGACAACTATGTTTTGCATAGTTCCACAAAGGTGACAACACATTTTTCTTGCTAAACTAATATTCAGTAAAGCAGGTGCCAGAAACTCAAAACTTTCTAAGCTGTAGCGGCTGTAACTCCCCTTTAATCTAATAAAACTGTCTTCAATTACTAAACCAGAGTTTAGCCAGAATAGATGAAAGGTATTTAATCTTTTGCAGCAACCAGATTTACTCTGATTTTAGACCCTCTTTTTAATAGATTGCTGTAGTTTTCAGAATTTTAGGGTGCAGTAGTTTGCTTATTTTTTAAAACACTAAATGGTACCCTAATTGCCTTGAAAAACCCGATGGAAGCATCACACTTATTCTCAGAGAAAAATTATGGAACATAAAAGGCTTCAGAAGAAAAGAATCTGGGCTAACATATCTTCAACTGGATTTTGATAAGGTTTCTTTTTGTGAGCTCAAATGCTTAAAGCACCTAAAAATTTCAAAATTTCTCCTTAAAATTCTTGTTTTTTTTTTTAAGTTACAAACAGTAACCTTTTTCTCTAGGGTTACAATAGAGGTATGTAAGCTTTATCTATTTCCTGGTTGCATAGCCAAGTTATATCATCTCTTTAAGCCACAAATTCTGACAACTTGCTGTAAATATATCACCTATTTCACATAGATGTAAGGATTAAAAGACTAGTACAATGCTAGCCCCATGGATCTCGGTCCTGGCTGTACTTCAGAACCACCTGGGACTTAAAAAAAATAATGATGGCCAGGACCCATTCCAAAGACTCCCATTCAATTGGTGTATGGTGAGGCTGAGACACTGGTATTTTTTAAATCTTCCCAGAGCTTGAGAACAACTGGCTAGAGTAACCATGGAGTGGCCATAATTAATAAAATGATTAGTGTCTTTTTCCATCTATATTTGACTTAAAATGCATATCAATTAAACAAGTTACAATGCACAGGTTTTTTTAAAAAAACTGAAATATAAAATTTTATTATTTCCTGTGCCACCTACCTCAGTGCCTTTTTTGTGAAATAACAAGTTTTAATTTTTTTCCTCCTTTTACATTACCCCTGCCATTGGGTAAATTTTTTTCTATTCCTGCAGTGAGGGTACTGAGCCAGAGATGCTACCTTAGATCTTTCCATTCTTGGCAAAAAGCAGTCCAAAGGCTTCAGGTCCCCGAAGCAGGAACTCAGTGAAATCCTGATGGTCCCCCTGATACACAGGGTTTTTATATTCAAAAACGAAAACCCCAAGATCTAGATGGTCAGGACAGAGCCTGGCTCTCCTGCTTCTTTAAGGACCCTAAGGAGAGAGCAGGAAGAAAGTGCACCTGGAAATAAAGATTCCTCCCCCCATTGCCCTTCACCAACACGCCCTCTTCTGAGGAACAGGAGATAGGAGAGAGAGGGGTGGGGAAGACCCAGCCCTGCTTTTGCTAAATTCCTGCAAAGAGACAGTTCTTTCTGGAACTTTGTCACTGTTGTTGATATCACTCTATAGTAAAAGATGACACTTTATACCATTCAGGTAGAACTTTCTACATAAATTGAAAAACACTTAAACCCAAACACTCAATGAAGTTAAAATCTTACCTGGAGAGATGCTCAGTCCTCTGTTTACTTCTAAGCTAATGATCAGAGCTCGAGCTGTGATACTAAAAATTTGTCGTGGTGCAAAGTTCAAACCATCAGTAACCTGAAAATTAAAGCGTCCTGACATTGCTCCTTTAAAAGAAGAAATTACATTCTGGTCAATTTGGTTGTTTTGCAAAAGCCACCCACTTTCACCTTCTCTCCCACCTGATCCCCCTGCAAAGTGACCCCTATCAATTTGAGAGAATGTTAATAGTCACTGAGCTCACCAAATCAAATATTGCCAAAACACAAAGTTAAAAGAACATCGATAAAGGTCTAAAATGCATATTCCTGCCTCACCCCCTCCTGAGAGTAATAAAAGAAAGCAAAGATGTTACCTCCAAGAAATTTTTTTAAAAAGTTAAAACATGTTCATCACCTGCATTTTATTATTTTGGCATCAATTTATACCAATAAAAGTAATACATGCATGCAATGTACACACACACACATACACACAGCCCTTAGCAATTTCTGAACTACTGATAACACTTGATAATAAGAAAAATGAAAACTAGAGGGAAGTAAATAACACTTAGCCCCTCCCCCCAAATAATTTCCCATTATTCATCTATTTCAAACTAGCTGTTTTCCGCTAAGAGGGGAAAGAGAAAAGTGGAGAAAGACTCAGCCCCATTTTTGTTAAATTCCTGCAAGAAGAGAATTCTACTCCCACACTTCTGTCAAGGGATCAATTAGTGATATCAGAAAAGTTATAAATTAACTTATGTGCGAAACAGAAGTTGAGTCGGACCCCCTATTGATCCCGTTCCCGGGAGTGCTTTACCAATCTGACTCCCAAAGCACCAGGCAGGATCACCACACAGACAGCCTGATGATCACAATCCCCTCACCCTTTGAAATTGTTCATCCAGCATAAATCTGCAGGCCCACAGGTCTCTGCATCCTGTAATGGGTAGAAATGTCCTCTTTGTTGCCCTCAGGGACATGTGGCAGGGAACAAAGGAGGCATGGTTCACTCTGCAATTACCTACTACTCCCGTAATAACATGATTTAATAAAGGGCTGCTGGATGGCTTAACGGTCTCTCAAGTCTCTGTTATCTAAGCAAACCCAGGGAGTTCTGATTCCTCACCAAAAAAAGGTTACAGCCTTTAAAATTTTTTTTCCAAAACACTCAAGAGTCATATTTTTAAAAACAGCAAAAAAAAAAACCCCACAAAAAAAACAGAGAAAGAGAATTCTGGGTCTGCCTAATTCAGAGCAGAGGCCCACAAGGAAAGGTTATTTTTCTTTGTCTGCTCGTTTTGACTAGAAATAGCACTTTGAAAATTGTATTTAATTAAATGTGAAATTAGGGAGAGAATACTTTCGGCCATTAGGCACTTTGAACATTTCATGAATCTGGAAACAAAATAGAAATGGAATCGGAAGGAATTATATCAAAACAAATACTAGAATAGTGTACTGGGTATGCCCTAACTATCATACTAATTATGACCAAAGAGGGGGGAGGAGGGAAACATGAAAGCAGCTGTGACCTGTGGATTTTCTATTGTACAACCTCAGATCTTCCTGACTTGACTGTACTTTCAGAAGGGCAACCTGAAATCACTTAGCTCCACCACTTCTCGGCTCTATCGACCTACTTAGGTTGTTAAGTGGAATAATGAATTAGATTAATGGCAGAGCACTTTGCAAATATAAATGCTAAGAGAGACTAATTAAACCTAAGCCTTTGTTTGGGGCTGCTGATGGACAGATGTAGCAGGGAGAACCAGCTGGTTTCAGCAAGAGACTCATCCGCAGCTGGGCTCCAGCCACTTTGAAGGCTATTATTGCCTCCAAGTCCATTTACAAAATGTAATGATTCACTCTCAAAGAGCTTGACTATAATCCTCCTTCCTGCTTTTTAAGGAGAAATTATTTTCTCTACTTGCCAAAAGCAAATATTGACCTGGTAGTTTAACAAATAAATCAATCCAGAGAGCTAATTTATATTTTAATCCTTCACTGCAAAGGGTAACTTCAGTTCTTCAACCTACCCTAGCCTTCAATGGGTGGCAGCTAGTGGAGAAAGCCCAGCTTTACGGTCAGACCAACTTATATCTTTCTGAGCCTCAGTTTCTTCATCTCTAAAACAGGATCATCACTTCCGCTCACACAGAGAACTTCTGCAGGTTAAATGAAATGGATCATGTGATTGCACTTTCTGCAGTGCCTAGCATGTGTCAGAGAGTCAATAACTCCTTTCCATTGCAAACTGCATCGTTTTAGAAATTCCAAACCTCCCCTGTGCAAGTCTCTAGAGTAGTTCTCACCATTTTGAAAATAAGTTAATCCTTTCATAGAGATAAAAAACTTCCTAGTCCCTTGCCTAATAATACCTGGGTTTTTAGTATCTACTAATCAAAACCACACATAATTGGCAGAAACATCCTGTCACTTCAATGCCCCTTTAAATAAGTTGTATTTTACTAATGAGCGCATCTGCACGCAATTAAAAAATAAAAACATACATATGTGGAAAAGATCATTCAGTCTAGAAATAATGCTTTGGTACATATGTGGGTGGATTTAGGATCTTGTTGCAATAAAACTAATCCCCAACAGGTCCCCAGGCTACAGGTTTTGGTACCACTAGATGACAGCAGTCACACAGTAAATGATTTTCAGATTATCTGGGGATTCTTTGTACTTAAGTGCAAAGATAATCAGGAAATTACTGCATTTGAATTTAGAAGATTTTAATCTTTATTTTCTTTACTGTATTTTCAAAGAAGATAATTAAAAATGGCTGGAAAGATATGGCTTTTAGCTTTCCCATCACGCGCCCCCAGCTCACGCTCCCCCCCATTTCCTCCTGCAGGCTGAGAATGGGTGGCTTCCTCTCTGCGACCACTGACAAGGGTAGCCTGAAAACGAAGGCAGGTTAGATCACCCCTTCCGCAGATTTACAGTAGCTATTTGGCCTCCTGATTTACTGATGACCAGAAAGAAGAAAACAAAGTCTTTTAATGTCAGGGTCTCTTAAATTTACAGTTATATTTATTCATTCATTCGTGTGTTCATTCATTTCACAAATACATTTGTTGTGTTCACTAATGTATCCCTCGCATTTGGAACATGACCTGGCACATAATAGGTATTCAATATGATTTCATTCTTTCCATAAGTTTGTATTAAGCACCTACTATGTTCCAGTCACTGTGCTGAGGATATAAGCGCAAACAAAAGAAAGAGCCTATTCTTCTAGCCCTTATACTCTAGTGGGGAAGACAGACAACAAACAAATGAACAAATCAATCTACACTGCAATGTCAGGTAGCCAGGGTAAGGGATAGTGGGTGACGGAAGAGACGCTATTTTACTGTGTGGTCAGGAAAAGGCTCTCTGAGAAGCATATATATGAGCGCAGGCCTTACACGACAGTGTGAGTAAGCCACGTGTGAGTTACAGGTACCCTCTAATGTTTGCCATTATGGACCTCACCAAACTGTGTCACTTTTTAAAAAATTATAGAGTTTGCAAAGTTTTTAGATGGCTTGTGGTTTTCCTTCAGCAGCTATTAGGTTTGACTACATGTTAACCTCTGATTGAAACACATTTTAGTTTCACGTTGTTCTTCTCAGTGACATACCAGTGTGTACAAACACTAGCTGACCCTCATTGATTTGAGCCTCGGTGAAGTTCTGCATGCTTAGGCCAGGAAAGGACTTGACAGCCAAATGCCCATTGCTGGGTGGAGAGACCAAGTAGGCAAGGTCCTGCGGGGAGGAGTCCCCATCTTCTGCACAGAGCTCACCGCTGGTAATCTCAGTGACAGAATTCACCCACACCTTAAAAAGAAGAGAATCACAGATCTTGAAAGGACCAATTCCAACCATATAACCCTAGTAAACTGAATAGCTATGAGACCCTGGCCCCTTGCACAAAGATTTAAAAACTGAAGCCATTCACCGAGTTTTTAAAGCATGAAGATTCTTAATTCAAAACAGACAGATAATTAAATGCCAGATGAAATGCAGAGCATGTTGTAGTGTTTAGATTTATAAGGTTTATGAGGTTTCAATAAAAAATAGGATTCATCGTTATTTATTCAAAATTAATTATTTAAACTGCATATGCATTTATATAAAGTATAAAAGCAATAAAAGCTGATGGTTACTAAGTACCTTCTGTGTGGCTGGCATGTGCTAATACTCTGTGTGGAATCTCAATCACAGAACCTACCTCAAGGGTCGACTTAAGGATTTCTATTCATTAAGAAGCGAATGATTTCATCAGCTTTTAAATATTTGAGGGCAAAGCACACACTGCACATTCTTTATTATTCTCCTTTATCCTACCTGTCTTGCAGGAAAACAAATATCTGGTCCCTACGGCCTTATAATGTTTGCTGTGCTGGTAGCTCATTGCAATCCTCTCTGAGTAACAGTCTCTATTTTTCCAGTTACATTTAAAATCTTTACATTTAAAATATTCCCATTATTCAACAATTCATCATTTTTTGAGCATCTACTACATTCCAGGCAATGTTCTGGGGTTTGCAATACATCAGTAAAACAGAGTCTTGTCCTTGTGGAGCATACATTCCAGCGGGAGAGCAGAAGGGAATACAGGGAAACAAAGAATAGAAATAATGAAGAAATGAATTACATAGTCTGTTAGAGGGTCACAGGCACTGTGAAAAAAAACTTTAAATGAAGCAAAATGAGGCGCTCAGGAGTGGGAGAGTGTTAGATAGGAGGCTCGTCAGAGGAAACGTGGAAGGAGGCGAGCGGGGAGCCCCGTGGGCGTGTGGGGAAGAACATGAGGCGGAGAGAACAGCCCTATGGTGGGAGCAGCCCTCAGCTGTCTGAGGAGGAGCAAAGAGGTCAGGGTGGTGGGACCAGAACAAGCAAGATGAAGGGTAGGAGGCGGCGGGTCAAACACAGCCTGGAAGGTCAAATCCCACAGGCCCTTGAAGGCCACCAGAAGAGCATGGGCTTCACTTGAGTGCAACAGGGGATCATCGTGGGGCTTTAGGTGAGGTGTAACTTGGTCTGGCTTAGGTCTTAACAGATCCCTGTGGCTTCTGTGTCAAGGACAGACTCTGGAAGGCCAAGGGTAAAAGGAGGACGACAGTTAGGAGGCGACTGCAATGATCCTGGAGAGAGATGAAAGAAGAGATGGGGGGAGTTGGAGAGGAGGTAAGAAGCGGGGAAATTCTGGGTGTGTGTTGGCCACAGAGCCAACAGTTTCTGACGAGCTAGGTGTGGTGAGGGGCAGAGGAAGGAAAGGCGGTGAGAAGAACCTGGTTTGGGTCTCAGCAGCTAGAAGGATGGAGTCACCGTCAGCCGAAACGAGGGCAGCTGCGGGGGAAGTGTATCTGGCAGTAAGAGCAGGAGTTCGGTTTTGAACATGCTCAGTCTAAAGTGCTGAGACGTCACACCAGGTCTGATGGAACTAGGCTGTTTCGAGTTTCTCTAATCCTGCAGTCACGTGATATTTCACCAAAACTAAAGATGGCGGCTTTATCACTAACTAGATTTTCTCATTTCTCTCTGTATTTATAAACGTCCTCCCCCCAGAAATTCTGTGCCCATTCCCAAGCTCATGTGTCATTCTTTGCTCTCTGACTAGACCCTGATCATCTTCTACGCTTGTTACCAACTTGCTTAAAAATTCAATCCTAAGCAATTTACTAGGTAATCGCTCTGGTCTAAGGGGCTGTTCTTCTCAGTAGAAAAGGCAGTTCATAAAATAACTTACCTGTAACTAAATGGAATTTGAGATAGGGAGATTAGAAAGTACATAGGATCCCTACATTTACCTACCAGACATGATATGCCACTTCACCTATGAAGCCCTGGGCACATTTCTCAATTTCTCTGTGCCTCAATTTCCTCAATAGTGAACTAGGAATAATAGGATTATTATGTATAATGAGTAAGTGAAGATCTGCAAGTGCTTCGGAAGAGCTTTATCTGGCACATAGTAAGCATTCAATAAACATTACCTTTATGTTGCCCATCTTCTTCATCAGGTTTGGCTCTGAGGATAGATGTGATTCCTTCACATTACTTAAAAGTCATTTGGAGTTTAATGACTACCACTTTCTTTTTTTTAATATTTATTTATTTGGCTGTGTTGGGTCTTAGTTGCGGCGCACGGGCTTCTCTCTAGCTGCGGTGTGCAGGCTCTCTAGTTGTGGCACGCGGCCTTAGTTGTCCCGCGGCGTGTGGGATCTTAGTTCCCTGACCAGGGATCAAACCCATGTCCCCTGCATTGGAAGGCAGATTCTTAACCACTGGACCACCAGGGAAGACCCTGATTACCACTTTTAAGGCTATTCTTTTTTTTAACTTTTTTTTAATTGGAATATAGTTGATTTACAATATTAACTTAATTTCAGATGTACAGCAAAGTGATTCAGTTATATATATATTTTTTCAGATTATTTTCCACTATAGGTTATTACAAGATACAGAATATAGTTCCCTGTGCTATACAGTAAATCCTTTTTGCTTATCTGTTTTACATGTAGTAGTGTGTATCTGTTAATCACATACTCCTAATTTATCCCCCCCCCCATCCCTTTCCCCTTTGGTAACCATAAATGGGCTATTCTATAATATGTCCTGTGCATTTTGTTTAATCCCACAGCATTCCTCCATAATTTGAGGTAAACAGTTTATCCATTTAATGATTCTGTTGTCAACGGATGCTCCTATATCTTGGCATCTGGAATATGCCCACTGAGGATTTTTCAGCCCTAAACTCTAAGGACATCAATTTTTTAATAGCTACCAGAAATGTTAATCAACCTAATGTTCAAATTATAAAGTTTTGGTCTTCAGTTAATCCATGGAAAGCCTACAGTTTCTATAAAATACACAAGTTGGACTGCTTAACAAAATTCCAAGTCCAATCATTCTAGTTTTTCACTTTTCACATTTTTAAATCCATCTGTGTATTTTATTCTCATTTTTTCAGGAACTTGAACTGATTTGGAAATGTACTGCCATTTCTCTTCCCATGACTCGTAGATACTCATTTTTTCCGACACCATGCATCCGAAAGCTGGATGAAGCATGCTTTCCACTGTAGTTACTCTTCTGCGAAACACTGCTCTTGCTCCTCTTGCCTCTGGAATACACCATCTTCCAAAACAAATGTAAAACCTGCCACTGAAAACAAGAGCTAGTAACCTCAGGTCTCCACTTCCACTCAAACCAAATTTAGTTCAATTAAAAGTCCCATTGCTTTCGGTGAGGCCTGATTTAATGCCTAGTCCTTGGTAATGGAAACTTCAAATGGGTGGGGACAAGAAAAACAAAGACTTCAAACTTGAATTCAGATTTCAATGTGACCCAAAGCCCAAGAAATAATGGTTTAAGGAGTTAATATCTGAAAAAATTAACACTTGAACCTGGAATGATATATTTTTTAATTTGCCTTTAACTTAAACAGGAGGTTAGTGAGATTTAGAAAAATTATGATCCAATATATCCAAACTATGCTCTTAATATTTAAAAACCCAGACCTTTGTTTTGAGTTTCATATGAGAGATGTGAAATATTTGTGAACTGACTAGCCCACTATTTGACCCCATCAGGCCTTCAGGCCTCCAAGTCACCGGCTCAGACTTTGCTGCCTTCATTCTTCCGCTGTCCCTAGCTCTCAAAGCTCTTTTCAGTGATGACAAGTGCTTATCGGAAACAAGCAAACAGTTCTATTTCTGGTATGAACAGCAACAATAATAAAACAAAATGTACAGTATCACTGAAAGCAAAAGTTGAAAAATAGAAAAATGAAGCCCCCTTGTGGACACCAATACATTTTATCGGGTATGCACGAAAATCACTGGTCATGCCTGAGTACAAAAGAGAGTATGTTCAGGAGAACATATTTCTGAGAGTAAAATGCAAAGGGTTTACCTGATGTGGTCTAACTCCAATTCCTAACTCCAGTTGGTCATGACAGGAATGATCTCCTGTACCACTGAATGGCCATGATCAGCCAGCCACAAGTCCTGTGACTTAAGGCAATTTGTTAAAATACTTTCAGTACACTTGAAATGATGGGACTGATGGGTTAACGTTAGATTTCTGCCTCTGAATTCCCATCCAGAGTCTGAGATGCTATTAGCAGCTCTGACCCTATCCTCCCACTTCCTTCTCGCAGGTAGACTGCAGATGACCCTTCATGCCCTCTCCTCTAAGCTCCAATGACAAGTAAGGAGAGTGAGCAGTCATGTGGGATAGTCTGAAGGTCTTGAGAAAATGTTGTTTGAAAGTCAAAGCCTGGTGGCGCAGGGGTTGAGAATCCGCCTGCCGATGCAGGGCACACGGGTTCGATCCCTGGTCCGGGAAGGTCCCACATGCCACAGAGTAACTAAGCCCGTGCACCACAACTACTGAGCCTGTGCTCTAGAGCCCGTGAGCCAGAGCTACTGAGCCCACGTGCCGCAACTACTGAAGCCCACGTGCCTAGAACCCGTGCTCCACAAGGAGAGAAGCCACTGCAATGAGAAGCCCGCGCACTGCAATGAAGAGTAGCCCCTGCTCGCCGCAACTAGAGAAAGCCCGCGTGCACCAACAAAGACCCAACACAGCCAAAAATAAATAAATAAAAATCAATAAATTTATAAAAAAAAAAAAAAGAAAGTCAAAGACACCAGAGAATCTGAAGACTATGATGGTTAATTTTATGTGTCACCTTGACTGGGCCACAGGGTACCCAGCTCTTTGGTCAAATATTATTCTGGGTGTTTCTATGAGAATGTTTTTGGATGAGATTAACATTTAAATGGGTTGAGTAACACAGATTGTCCTCCCTCAGGTGGGTGGGCCTCACCAATCAGTTGAAAGCCTGAATGGAACAAAAGGACTGATCCTTCCCTAGGGTCAGGGCAGTAAAGAGAATCCTTTCCTGCCTGACTGCCTTTGAATTGGGACACTGGCTCTTCCTTGCAGCCCTTATATGGGAACTACACCATCAGCTTTCCTACGTCTCCAGCTTGCCCACTCACCCTACAGATCTTGGGACTTGCCAGCCTTCATGATCACATAAGCGAATTCCTTATAGTAAACAAACAAACAAATAAATAAACACACACACACACCCCCATTGGTTCTGTTTCTCTGGAGAACCCTACATAATACAGAGGACTTATTAATTCATATTTAGGATTGTTTTTGCCCCAGACTCTGCCACTGTCTAACTTGGTTATTTTGGGCAAGTCACTTAACTTCTGAAGCTTTCTCTCTTCTTTAAAATGGAAATAACAGCAATACTTGCTTTATCTACCTCACCAGGTCCTTGGGCTTCTTAACTATAACAATGAAGGAAGAGATAGTAGAGCATCACGGTTGCGAGCAGAAGCTTGCATTCCAGCTCTGCCACTTACTGTCTACCAGCAGCTCTTCCAGTACTGACCTTGGGCAGATGTCTGAGCCTCTCTGTGCCTCAGATTCCTCATCCTTAAAATAGAAATGATATTCCATAGAGTTGTTGAAGATTAAATGAGTAAATAAATATACAATGCTTAGAACAATGCCAGAAACAGAGTAAGTGCTAGGTAAGAATTAGCTACCATTAAGATTATGTAAATGATAGTTGTTATTACTGTTTGCTATGCTCTGAAATCTAGAAGAAGAAAAATCACTGTCTGAAATAATCCCCTACATTTGAAACTTCTGCCTGGAAAGAAGTAACTAGTAACTGTAGCTTTGGAGAAATTATCTGTTTGTTGGAAAATGTACTCTGCTATTTTCAAGAAATGCATACTCTTTATACATTAGTTTTCAGAAGGTTAACAAGCCTAATGTGTGGCAGTTCTTTTGTATAAACAGTTATCCATTTGTGAGAATAACTTGCATTATGTTCAACACACACAGTTTTTCCAGGAAGTTTTCTGTGTTCATTTGCCGTTGTTATTATACATTCTCATGGATATGATAGAGATATCATACTCCAATAAAAAAAATTAGGGGCATAAAGTAAAGAATATCTTAGATGTCATAAACTGCCAATACAGGCTCTTGAAATCAGCAAAACCAATTCCTGACTGTCTCTTGGCTCTTTTTCATCAGGTCTAAATTACGCTGAGATTGGTAATAGACACTGTAGTTATATCATAAAATTTTAGTGCATAAGATTTCCTTCTTCTAAAATCCTTAAACCAATTCCATTCACGTTATGCTATATATAACAGGAAAGCAATGTTGTAATTATATACCCTGGTCTACATCCCTTTTTCTTCGAATATTTAAAATTTTATAATTTATGTTCTTCCTTTTCTGTATTTGCCCTCCTCAACATGACTTTGGGCCATAAGAGCAGTACCTAAAGTGAATCAGCCAGGTTTGCAGACAATATACCTGGTCCGTCCACCCCTATCTCCTTTCCTGCTGGACAGAGCAAGGCAGATGGGCAGGGAATGGGCAGGCAGGGCTACCCTGGCCAGCAGCCCTATGATGATGGGTACTCACAGGAAGACTTCAAGGCTGAGGACGGCAATCTGTGCGCCTCCCCTAAACACAGAGACCTCCGGCATGTGGTAAAGTACCCTGATGAAGGGGTATAGAGGGGAGGCGGTTGTTACAGCCTGCATTAACTCTGTTATAACCTTCCAGTACACGTTTCTAGGTGCCCTGCTAAATAGAAGTTTCCGAAAATGAACTCCTAGGACTTTACTCAACCTGTAAAAGCTCAGGTGTTCCTAGAAACAGGAAGAGTCATTTTAAAAAGTGATTTATCCATATAAAAACATCAAGCTTTGCTAGATCAGTGGCATACAATGTTCTCTGATTAACACCCAAAGTAAGGAATACTTTTTACAAAACAACCTATTACTCATACGCATATATGGATATGTGTGTGTGTTTCAAATGACGCAAAAGTTTCATATAACAATTCTGCCCTCACTACACACAGTGCATTCTGATGCTACCTGTTCCATTCTATTTTATTCTATCTAATTTGTTTTTAAAATGTTGGTTCTGATCCACTCAGTTAATTTCACAGTCTATTAATAGTTTGCAACCTGGAGTTTTAAAGCACTTCCAGATCATTCTCATTGTGGATAGCAGAGTGGACTCTGCTCAGACTACCTGGGCTTAAAACTCACTCTCTTACTAATTGTATGACCTTGACCAAGGGACTTAGCCTTTCTGTGCCCCACGTCTACTATAGTCCTCATTCTACGTCAAGGGTTGTGAGAGAATTGAATGAGAAGTCACATGTGATGCTTTTTGAAGTGAGCCTGGCTCACAGCAGAGGCTCAATAAATGCTGGTCCACTTCCCCTTCCTCACCTCTAGAAGCCCAGTGGAATGAAACGGTCTAGTGTAGGGGGTCCTTATGCCCAGAAACCAGCTCTCACCATGGAACCTAATGTCTGACCACTCTCCTCCCTCCATCTGCTCTGGCCACTCTGAGCTTCTCATGTCCTCAAATACGCCAAACCTGCTACAGACTCCCTGGATTATCCCTTTGCTGGGAATGCTCTTGCCTCAGACATTCATATGGTTCCTCACTCCCCCACACGAGCAACCCTACACCGGCCCTTATTCAGAAAAAGAGGTAACAAAGCAGGCTTAAGACTGCCTTTCCTTAGAAAGTCCTGCATGCAAGTTGGCACTTGGCTGGCATCAACCATCTGGGAACTCGATGGTTAAACAGTTTTCTGTACTGATATAAAACTTTCCCTAAATAATAAGAATGGCTCACTGTATCTAAACAGCACAAACAATGTGGTTTGTGCAGGACTCCTGCTTTCCTTCTGGGAATCCGGGACTTTGGGTCATACGAGGCAGAGGGCGCCTACCTGACCAGCCCCCAGTAAACATATTGGGTGCTCAGGATCTAATGATCTTCCCTGGTAGACAACACTTCCCACGCATTCTCACAACTTGCTGCTGGTGGAATTAAGTGCATCCTGTGTGACGTCACTGGAAGAGGACTCTTATAGCCTGACCGACTTTCCTCTGGACTTCACCCCACATGCCTTTTCCCTGTGCAGATTTTGCTTCTTATCTCTCACTGTAATAAATCTTAGCCATGAGTTTGACTATATGCTGAGTTCTATGAGTCCTTGCTAACGAGCAAACCTGGAGAGGGCTTGGGGACCCCTGACACACAGGGCTCCATGCAAACATCCCTTCCATGAAGAGATCCTCTCTCACTCCAATCTCTCTGCAAGGTCAGCGTTCTCTAACCCCATCGCTCTCTGTCCCCTTAAATACTCTGCAGAAAAATACAGCAGATCATCACTCTATTTATCACATACTTTTATTGTCTTCTCCACTCAACATAAGCTCCACAGGGCACTTAGACATTCAAAATTTATTGCCCCTACTACAGGCCTGGCACTGTGCCAGGCACTGAGGGCAGCATAGGAAAAGGACAGCAAAGTCCCTTCCCAATGGAGCTTACGTTTGCGGGAGGTGACAAACAATAGATTGTTTATTTGTTTACTACAAAGGAGAATAAAGCAGGGTCAAGGGACAGAGGATGGCCTGGTGCTCTTTCTGCTGGCGTGGCCAGGGAAGCATCTAACAGGGCAGCACGTCTAGAAGCGTGGGGAGCCAGAGTCCAGCCGGGATTCCCAGAGAGGGTAGCATGCCTTTGCTTAAGGAGCCCTGGTACTACGTTCTGTACCGGATGGCTGCAATCAGTGAACTCTAGAAAGCCTCTATTCACAACAGTCATAATTCAAAACCAGAAAAACTCATTTTGGCAAATGAGCCTAAGTCTTTCTTGGTATAGAAAGATTTTCATTGATAGAGCACCATGACCATTACCTACAACTGAAGAAACAAATTCTTGAGACCTCTTCCATTTTAAAACAGTCAAGCAAATCCTACCAAAACTATTTCTACATGTTTACATGACTAGTTAATATGTCCTACCATAGTACCTAGTCACCTTCAGATTTTAGACACACGGACTTTAAAACCAAAACTATTCATATGTTTCTCAGTCAAAGAGAAAAGGTTCCCCCAGTGTATACCAGAGTACGTCCATCCGATAGAAAAAGGCTCAACACTCCCTCCATCCGTCCAAGCTCAGCTTCACCCAGAGAGTGTCAAGCAAGGTTTACAGTCATAAAAACCACAGGATATTAGAACTGGGAAGGACTGACAGATGACCAAGGAAAACACGCACACATATAGACACATACGCACACACACACACACATATACATACACACTCACACACCCTACCCTGCAACCTGCTTATGGTTTTGCTATTGAGGAAGGTGAGACCCAGAGAAATTTTGCTTAAATTGGGCAGTTTACAAGCCTTAAACTCTGGTCTCCTAACTTTAATCCAGAACTTTCAAAACAGAAATGAATTTCTTACTCGATAAATAAACGAATAAGCTCAGAAAGGGCCAGTGTCAAATGACCACATCCCTCAAAAGTTGTACCCTTCCTGGCCTGGATCCAGGCTATCTAGGGAAGAAGATAGGAAAAAAGGAAATGGCTCCTACTCCGGGCTATTCTTCCTTTTTCTCTTGAGAGAAACACTCTGGTATCAGGGATGGGGGAAGAGGTCGGGGCAGACTGCCTGAGCAAGTTCAAGGTTCCTGGTAGACTGTATTTCCCTAATTTTAAGGGAAGACAGAAACAAAGTCTAGGTTACACTTTTTTCTCCTTACAATTCAATGTTCTGAACATCTTAAATTGACAGGTACATTTAAATACAATAAAGCTATTATTAAGTTGGTGGTGCATCTTACAATCCATGGTACCTCCAAGCCCACAGTGGGGCTTCAATTCCTTTCCATAAAGAAGCCTGAGAGTTCACTATCTAATTCTTTGTTCTTCCTCTCCCTCTGCCAACTCCAGCTCTTCTCCCATGTCTTTCTAGATCTTAGGTCCCTCCCCTGGATCTCTCTCATCCTGCAGTTCTGCATCATGCAGCAAAATGCCCAAATCCTTTGCCGAGGCTCCTGGGCAAACACACAGATGTCAGTACAACTGCTGCAGACCTATTCCCTTAAGTCCACTTTAGTAGAAACAAAGGGCACAACAGCTCTGGAGACTTTTTCTTCCTAATAAGACAGCCCTGATCACACAGATGCACTGAGAGATTTGAGTCAGTCACAGGTAATGGGGGAAGTGGCAGAGCACAGTGGCAAGAGAGTCAGACTTGGGCACACTCGGCTTCACATCCACACCTTCCCTTGTGACAGCCTGGGGCCTCAGTGCTCCCATCTATAACGAGGTTAATAATCACAGCAGTTCCTTTGTAGGGCTGTGAAAACGACACCAATATGGAAGATGTCCAGTACTCTACTCAGTAAAAAATGTAAACTTTTATAACTGTGTTTAATAATAATTGACACCTACAATTCATCACGCTGGTCTGCAGCCTACTTCTTAGATCGCTTTGCTGAGAGTGAGTCAATAGGTATTAATACAAGAGTAAGTGTGAGGAGAGGGAGGAAGGCAGCTGAAAACAGAGGGGGGCAGCCCACGAGGTTGACCAGCTGGAACACACCATCCCCAGGCTACCTGGTAATGACTGTGAAGTAAACTAAAAGATAAAGAGACAAGTTCCAAAGGTCCAAACACCACTAATTTTTCCCTGAAAATGTAGAGGCTGCATAACAAACCGAGCTGTAATATAACTAAAAGCACTAAAAAGCCTATTCCGAGATCTAATTATTTTGAGCAAATAAAAACAGATTTTAAAAACTCCAGTGATTGGGACTTCCCTGGTGGCGCAGTGGTTAAGAATCCACCTGCCAATGCAGGGGACACAGGTTCGATCCCTGGTCCAGGAAGATCCCACATGCTGCAGAGCAACTAAGCCTGTGAGCCACAAC
The DNA here is from genome assembly GCF_011762595.2 of Tursiops truncatus. Taxonomy (NCBI): domain Eukaryota; kingdom Metazoa; phylum Chordata; class Mammalia; order Artiodactyla; family Delphinidae; genus Tursiops; species Tursiops truncatus. The sequence continues at coordinate 41,914,323 of NC_047036.1, forward strand.
TACTGAGCCCTCAAGCCACGACTACTGAGCTCACGTGCCACAACTGCTGAAGCCCGCGCACCCTAGAGCCCGTGCTCTGCAACAAGAGAAGTCACCACAATGAGAAGCCCGCGCACCACAACGAAGAGTAGTCCCCACTCTCCGCAACTAGAGAAAGCCCGCACGCAGCAATGAAGACCCAACGCAGCCAAAAAAAATTTTTTTTTAATTAAAAAAAAAAACTCCAGTGATTTTTAACAATGTAAAATTTTCTACTTTGATTAGCCCCTGGTGGGTTCCTGAGTATGCCTGCACAATAGTTTAGTTGGTGCTGGGGTGTTTTATAATTAAGGTCAAAGGCTTACAGTTCCTCATTTCTTTGTTGTTCTCCTTGCTTTCTTCCTGTCCCTCCCTGTCACCTACCTGGCCACCACTCTCACCAAAGATCCTTTTTCTCTTTGTGTCGACCACCAGCCAGACATCACGGGTGTGCTGCACCATCTTGTAGCTTTGTGGTCTAGATCCTTTGCCACTTAGAAAACAGCATTTAAGATTACTGGGTTAGAATAGCACAAGCCGTAACCAACAGAATGTCTTGGTAATAACTAGCATTTATTTAAAACCAGGAGGAATATGCCAAGTATACATACGTAGTCATATATCTTATTATTTAATAGTAGAAATACCACAAAAGAAAATCAAATTGGTAGTTCTATGTTATTATGATAAATCCAGAAGCATGGAGCACTTACCTGGAGGATTTTATTGGCTGTTATTACTGGAGCTTCATCATTTACTGATTCGACAGTCACAGAAAGAGTGAGGCAAACTCTGTTTTCCAAGCTCTGAGCTATTTGCAAAGATGGTGAAATTGTCAAGAAGGTCCTCACTATCATCATGAACATAGGAAATCAATTCATTTTCTACCTGTAACCAACAACAAAATATCACCAAACTACTGAAATATATTTAAAAATATGAAAAAATGCTTTAAAAGAAATCCTGATTTTTTAATATCTAAAACACAGAAGCATGTGTTCATCCCATGAAGTATGATTCTGACAATCAGAGTGCAAATTATGATGGATGGTATAATTTTTATGAAGCAGTGCTGCATCCCAGAAATAAGTTTCATGAGGGGCAGAGTGATCAAGCAATGTGGGGTAGTAAAGAGAATGCTGGACTGGTTATCAGAAGACCTGAGGTCAAAGGCTATTTCTAACCCTAAAATGTGTTGTAAGTGACATACTCCACCCTTTCTTCCAATGGAGCAATACCCGTTAAAATTCAGTATCTACTTATTTAGAGTGACTAATTTTTGAAGTTGTGGATTGTTTTATTGGACAATTCAGAATGTCGGATTTACGCTCTGAAGTTTTCACCCACTGATTGGATTTCTGCTCTTTGGAGACATATGGACCAGGGCAACTATTAAGTTTCCCCAAACTTCTCTTTTCTGAGCTAAGCATGCATCATTCCCTTAACTGCTCTTTGTATGCAAGGTTACACCTGCTACCTCCTAACCTTGCCCCTCCTCCTTCAAAATACAATCATTTCTGGTGTATCTCTTAACAGATGCTACCCATAACTAGCTATCATACATCTCCTGAGGACAGAGTATAATGAAATATATTGGAACTGAATTATTCTGTCAAGCCAGATTTCTCTCACTGTAATAACCAAAATGCAAATGTTAATTTTTTATCCCTGATAGATTTCATCTTTCTAATTTCCATTCTGAAATTCCTCTTGGATTTGTGATAGCCACTGATTTGATCAGAACGCCTTCCATGTCTTTAAGGCTCTGATGGAAATACGGAAGAGCTCAGCATTGAAATCAGAGACAAGAAGAATTTTAAAGCTAGAGGGAACTTGGCTTCAGTGAATATGTGACCCAAAAATACAACAGAAGAGAACTTCTAAAGCCCGACAGGAGTAGTTGAACTTCTCAGAAAGTCTCTGGGGTTGTGTTTGTTTTGATAAAATAGAGCCAACACTTTTAACAGTTCAACTTTGCCCAGTCCTATGGCGCACTTCCTTTGAGCAAAGACTTTTGATCTCTCAGAGGTGTTTCTGACAAGAGTTGAAAAGTTCATGAACAGTCTCAGGGGAATGTTGTGGTCACTTGAACACAGGTGCATGAGAATTTCTTTGGAGTTCCGTGGGAAGAGGAATTCCAGACCGTAGGCCTGACCACATGTTCCTGGAACATTCTGCTTTAAGCTATTGGAAAACAAATGTGGAAGATGGCACTCATCAGAGGACAGGAGAAATTCTAACCTAATATGCTTTAGGAAGATAGCATTTAAATAGCAGTCACCTTTTCCTATCTCTCCTGGAGAAACACATCATTTCCTCAATGAAGTGGTACCCCCCCCCACGTTACTATTTAAACTATCAGTTAGTAGGTATTAATCTAAAGGCAAAGAGGTTTGGTGGGAATTTGTCTATTCCTAGTTCTAATACTAGAAAAACATCTGCTGATTTGAAATTAAAGTAGATAACAAACTTGTAGAAAATCTTAGAAGCTTAAAAAGTGTTTGGGCTTCCCTGGTGGCGCAGTGGTTGGGAGTCCGCCTGCCGATGCAGGGGACGCGGGTTCATGCCCCGGTCCGGGAAGATCCCACATGCCACGGAGCGGCTGGGCCCGTGAGCATGGCCGCTGAGCCTGCGCGTCCGGAGCCTGTGCTCCGCAACGGGAGAGTCCACAACAGTGAGAGGCCCGCGTACCGAAAAAAAAAAAAAAAAAAAAAAAAAAGTGTTTGGCCCCCTGTCATCCGTCATGTTCAGGGTATATTACGTCCCCTCTCTGTTTACATCCTCTCGCTCCCATTACTCAGGGTCAAAGGTGAAGTCGAAAGCCCTCCCATGCTGGACCTCCCTAACCTCACCTCCTGCCCACCGCGTGTGCAGCTCTAGTCACACTATTCCCCTCACAGTGCTGTTTGTTTGCTCGTCCCTCTGCCTGAATGCTCTTCCTCTATACCCACCGAGCTCACTATCCATCACCTCCTCCAGGTCTCTGCTCAATGCTGCCTTCTCAGCGGGGTCCCCCCGACCACCTTATTTGAACCTGAACATTAACACACACACACACACACACACACACACACACACACACACACACACACACACACACACACACACACACACACACACACACACACACACCACTCAAGTCCCCAGCATATTCTATCTCCCTTTCCTGGTTTATTTTTCTCCATAGCACTAACCTTGGTTCAACTATCTTATTTATATAAATTCACTTATTTATTTTATTTATTCTCTCTCTCTGCCTCCTTGTTTCCCCCACTAGGAGAAAGGATCCATAAGGACAGGGATTATTGCTGGGTTAGTTCACTGCTTTATCCGCAGTACTTGGAACTAGGATACCTGACACATAATGGACACTCAAAAACTACTGCTGAATGAATGAAGGGCAAAAATGGCCAAGCGCTCTCCTTCTCTGAGTCACTCAAGGTTACAGCCACGAGTTGTTAGGTTATCACCGTACGTGAAAATGATCATGTCTCAAAACCTAGAGACCTCAGAAGTCCTAAAGGAAGAGAAAGTGTAAAAGGCTCATCTGAAGAGCAGGAACACACAGCCTTGACTGTGAACAAGGTTACATGATAACATGGATACTACAGGGAACACACACGCTTGACACAGATTTCAACCAACCATGCTTAAATATACACTTCTTACAAAGCACAGACAACAATGAATTGGCTAAGACAGAACCAAAAGTTAGTGCTCAGTCTCTCACCCAGAGTGCACGAGGTGAACAGAATTAAATTCAGCTCACACGAGAGCAAGTGGTTATCTCGGACAGTTTGTCCAGCCTTTGAGAGGGAAGCTATGATTAAGAGACGGCTGCACGTAGTCACTAAAGAATCACCTTCCCTGGGTCCCCAGCTGAGAAGCACCGAGTTCTAAGGTCTTTTCCACCCTCAGCAATCTCCGCTTCTCCCCATGGCTCCCTAACACCAGCTGGTTAAGTCTAACCCTGTTGACGTGTAACTCAAGGCTCTGTGCAGGCTGGCCCCAAGCACCCTCTGGCACTCCTCTGCCCGTGCGAGAGCCTTGTGGACCATTCCGCAGCCCCCAGGAACCATGCCCTTCAGTGCCTCCATGCCCTTGGCCCTGCAGTCTGCTTTGCTTGCGTTGCTTTGTTTTCCGTCTCCACCTCCGTTATGTCCTTGCTCTGTCTCTCTCTCCTCAAAGTCTAGCTTAAACTTTATTCCCTCTGTGAAGGCTTCAGTTAGAGTCAAATGTGACCATTCTGCACTCCTGCAGTACCACTGTGAAAGTGCTCCATGAAAGATAAGAAGCGTGTGCCTAATATTAAAGTTCATGTGCCTGATTCCCCCACAGCATTTCTTGAGGGCAAGGAATATGTCTACTTATCATGGTAACCTCACACAGCAACTTGAACAGAGTAGGTTTTTAGTAAATGGATTCAAGTCACTTGATGAGGTGAAATCCTCAGAAGCAAAATGAAGCAGCACACATGGGTTCTTAGCGAACTGGACAAGGACACCCAAAGATGCTAGGTAGCTGTTCATGGTTTCCAACCTGAAGAGTGTGTATTCCTAGGAACTTATAAAGGAAATAACGGGGATCTGCAAGCTACTTTGCAATACTTAAAAAGAAAGGATGGAAATCATTCTTTTATTCATGATAAGAAAGCAAAGTATCACAGTAATACCATTCTAACCCAAAGCAAAGAAACCTGATAGCAGCCCAGAGTTAAGTCTGGTTATTTTATGCTTATCGGACACCAGATTGTCAGTTGTGTCCAGCTGCTGGATTGCAGGGACTGCGCCATTTCAGCCACTGACAGCACTATGCTTAGCACAGGGCACAGCACAGAGTAAGCACTGATTGATAAGGGAATGAATGAATGAAAACATCCACGAATGATTAAAGCATGCCTGTGTTAGTTCCCTGGGTGTTATACTTTGAGAGGGGATGGTGTGGAGCTCCTCTAGAACTGGGCAGCCAGGATGGTGCAGGGGCTAGAAACCTACAGCATATAAGCAAAAGCTAAAGAAACTAGAGTTCTTTAACCTAAAGAAGATAGAATTCAAGGGACTTTGATAGTTTTTCCTTTCAATATTTAAAGAGCTTTTATGAAAGGAGGTATAATTTGTTCTGTGAGCTACCAGAGCCAGGACCCAGGAGCAGAAGTTTCTAAGTGGCAGCTCAGCATAAAGAAACTTCTAACAACTGGAGTGTCTTTAAACTGGAAGGGCCCATCTCAGGAAGCAGTGAGTTCTCCATCACTGAGGATCTTTAAGCAATGACTAGATGACCTCTCTATGGGGTTACTGTGGAAGGGCTTCTCCATCTGTTGGGAGGTTGGACCAGATACCTTCTAAGGTCCCATCACTCCCGAAAGTCCATGATCTAAATGATAAATAGTCAAGTTTTTTCTCTTATCTAACATACCCAAAACCAAACGTATCCGCTGAGAGCTATTACCTGTTTCCTGGTAAATTTCATTAGCTTTAGTCTTGGAAAATGAGAATTTTCAACATAACTGTGTTTTGGTGGTTTGAGTAGAACGAATTCACAGTCAAGTCCCTCAAAATGTTTGCTTGGAATTTTGAAGTAGTCTTCTGGAAGTGCTTTGGAACCACCTTCGTGGACTGTGAAATTTTGTACCGCCAGAGGAATCCACTTAGGGACAATATCCACCAAGATTTCAAGTCTACTCACAGCTTGGAAGCCATTCATCACATCCAGTAAAAAACAGTCCTGTTGTTGGTCAGGAGTTGTCTGTACATAATGGATATAAACATCATCAATGTCCTGTTGTGTAAAAACCAAAGGTGACTTTTCATCTGTCCCCAAGCTGCCCTCCTCTGATAAAGATCTTTGGAGGTATCCATGCACTGGCGGAGTTCTAACAATGAACACTGCCTCTGACGGAATATCATCTTCATGCCCAGCCTGAGTGCACATTCACAACACAGAGACAAAAAGAAAAACATTAGCACATGAAAGAGTCAAGACCCCTGATGAACCAAATTGCTTTGTATTAACGTCCACAAATGGCTTAGGTTACCATCCAGGCAGATACACAGTTTAAGCCCCGGTCTGTTCTGGTGACCATGCTAATATTTTGAATTTCAGCCCTGGTCACAAAGGAAAAGCAACATTTGAACAGCTACTAATGTACTAACAAGGCATCATTCACAGTGGCAAGAGACCTAGGACTCAGAAAGTTGTGCTGAAAGAAATAAAATGGTATAAGGAGAAGGAATAAAAGATGGTAGAAGAAATAGCAGCTTACTCACTGAAATTGCAAGACTTTAGAGGAAAGCTTATTTTTAAACTAGTTCAGTATTTTCAATATACATTTAATTTTACGGATTCAGCAAAATCCATCTCAAAACTGTCATTGTTACTGATTTATAGTCACTGAACTATATACGCCCCCTTGTGGTGAAACTTTAACTCTCCAAGATCCTGAAAAAGAATTGAGGAAAGCTGGTAGGCCACGTATTCTTAGTCAAAACTCATTATTTAGTAAACTGCTTCTGATTTGAATTCATTTCTACTTGATGTTATCGGCTGTATTTAGCAAGCAGGAAAACTTGTTTGCAGTCCTGAGGGTAGATTCAGAATAGCCTGCATTTGTGGCCAATTATCACAAATCACAGTTTCCATACCCTGCACAGATTACTCTCTCCTGACTCTCAGCAGCAGGGCTGTGCTACTGGAAGCTTCCAAGTTGGAGCCTCAGGAAACCAGGCAGCTTCTGGTATGAGGTCTCACCCCTGGCCTTCCACTGGTCTAGGCCAATCTGATCCATCAATTTCAAGAAATTACACAAGGCCACATTCACAGCTAAGGAAATAAACTGTGTAATATAGTATCCTCTTCTATTTTAGGGATCCTTTTTATGTCTGTTAAATTACCCTACTCGTTTATACCCGGCTTCACCGCATTACAAATGTAACTCAGACCAAATGAAATACTGGCAGTGTTGCCGTGACAAATGAAAAAAGCAATGACCTCTTCATTTACTATAATATATACATTCCGTTCTCCTTCTCAGGTCATCCTACACCAAACATACATGCATACGCGTGTGATCACGTGCACACAGCTTTAAAATGAGGCTTAGGATAATTTATATTCCATTTCTCCCTATAGCACAATTAGCAGTATCAAAATCATGAAACCTTCTAGCTTTTCTTCTCAATAGCATCTACATTTTTTCAAAGTCATTCCAAATACCAGGAGAGAAATCAAGAGCCTTCCTCTACTCAGTTTTACTGGTTTTCCTTCTTCAACCACAAGGGTCTTGCTGTGCAGAATTTGGGTGTGATGTTGGTGGCTTTCCGAGTCCACTTGCACGTACACGCCCACTTCTAAATATGTATCTTTAACTTTCACCGTCAGGTTGAACACATCGAAGCTGCCACTGCCGTCGTGTCTATAAATCACACGTCCTTGCTTCAAGTCATGCAGGGAAAATGAGCTGGGCCCTGAGCTGTTGACCAGCACTCTGCCACGCTTTGGGGGACACGGGGTGTGGAATTTGATCTCGTGGTCTGTTCTGACATCTTGGTTTGTGGTGACACTGAGGTTGGTTGTCGTGAGGCTGCTGTCCTTTCCCCTCTGTACCAGCAGTCCTGTGTTGTTGGCTATGCGGACACAGAGATCTGACACACTGACCTCGAGGAGGGACGATGTGTAGTGGACGCCATCTGTCACAAACAGCACAAAGCGGGCCGAGTCTGCGCCCTGATGCCTGAAGAGCACACGCCCTTCCCGCAGGTCTTCTTGCCTGAACTGGTAGAGTTTCTGAGTCGGGTCACTGGCTTGCACCAAGTCCCCATTCGGGATGCCCCACCGGGTGTAGAGCAACTGCCCATCATCAAAATCTGCCTCGGGGTCATGGTAACAGAGATTAGCGAGGGTCAACAAGCGCTGGCCGTTCCGCACGACGTGAAAGACCTTATCCACCGCACACACTGGTTTCTCATCGTTCTTTAACTCCACAGAAATGGTGACTTTAATTTCTGTAGACAGATGCTCTGTATCAAAATCCCTGGCCACTCCCTCTTGGCCTGGTCCTGCGGTGGAGGCCATGAGGAGGAACTCGTCACACTGGGTCTCAGAGTCATCGTGCACGTACATGAGCCGCTCACCCAAGATGTCTTGATCAGTGAATGTGGTGATACTGTCATGACTTCCCAGAGAATCTGAAGATCGAGTCAGTTTCAGCTTCCCATGTTGAGGACTCTTGGTGATTTTATACTGGAAAGTCTGACTGTCCGAGGTTTGAGCAAACAACTCCAATTTTGTGATTAATTTCTCTTCTCCTTCTTTTACAAATAATCCTCTGTTCATTACAATAATGCGCCCCTTATCTGCTTTAAAATTTATTCTGAACATATAATCTTTTGATTCCATGTGTTCTGCAACCATGAAGAACCTAATAGTGTCTTGTGAATGTGCCCTGGGCCTTCCCTGTGGTTCATAACTTATCTTAGAGTCTGTAACATTTTGTTGGCTGAAGACTGAGTTTGTTTTTAGAAATTTTGTGCCAAGTAGCAATTTTCCTTTCTTAGGTGGGGTCAGTAACTTAAAATGAAGTTCCCTCTCAGCTACTTCCACACCCTCTGTCACAGCCTGCAAATGATCAGAATTCAATACGTGCCTGTTTATTTTACTGATCTCAAGAGGAACATTTTTCAGAAGGGTAAACTTCAGCCATTGTACCATAACCAGAAACATCAGCTTTTCACTGCTTTTTCCTTCTATGTTAACTTTAAAGTGATCCGTAACATTTTCTAGCTGCAATTCTTTGAATTGACTACAGTACCGGACCTGACCCCAATCAACAGAATGCTGAGAGAAGGTACTAGTTTGTTTCCACTCGCCACTTGACCCCTGCCACTGAACCTGGCCATACCGAGGTGGATGAGTGATAACATAGCGGGTGTCCACCTCAGGGCCTTCACCATTAACCTCCACCAACAAGTTGCTCTGTGTAATCAGAACCGTGCCACCCTGCCGTACGACCACACTGGTTCTACTGGCCACTGCAAAGTCCCAAGGAACAGCCATGACCCGTAACACCACTGTATTGCTAACCAGCTCTCCATCACTTGCTCTCAGAAGGATCCGGGAGTTCCGATGGCCCCTGTGCACATACAAAATGTTGCCATCTCTTAAATCCCCATATGTAAAACCATTCATGGCTCTCCCAGGATCATTGGTGTTTTCTAAAAACCCAGCATCTGAATTGAAGTTGCAAGAACTGAGAAACTAAGACTCAAGGAATCTGTGTCTGGGTCTGACACGTGTATGATATTTGGAGTCAGTCGTTTCTTAGAGTTCTCAAACACGAGAAGCAAGTTTCCTTCGGGGAGCTTAAGATTTGGGGGATCATTTACTGGAACGGCAATAATGTTAAACACATATGAAACATGTCCTTGAAGATATAATGGCGCTTCCTTCTTGCTGTTGGAAGAGACGGAAAATGTGAAATAATCCCTAGGTTCTTTTGAACCGTCACGGACATACCAAACCCTTCCTTGCCCCAAATCTAACAGAGTAAAAGCCTTCTCCATTTCTTGTTCGGGGGAAACATCTAATCGAAGGAACCCACGAATAGGCATCTCCTTTATTTTAAATAGTATCTGAGACTGATGGAAACCCAAATCCTTCAACTCCACATCCACCTTCATATGCCTTTGTTCCAGTAGGGCTTGCCCACCTTCTTGGACCTTCAAGTTATTCAGAACCAAGAAATAGCTACTGGCTTCTTGAAGAATAGGCTTGCCTACCTCAGGGTCGGCCGTGGAAAGGGGAACTTCTGCCTGAAGCAGCTTTTCTGTGGTTGTTACAGAAGGGTTTTTGTTATCACCACTCTTCATTTTACACCCAGCAGATATATCTTTGGAAATAGGGCATCCTTTAATGCTTTGTTTTCTGAGTTGGCTTCCAAGCCTCTTAAGCAGCCTTTGAAAGAGATTCCTTGAGCACATTTCCTAGGCACAGAGGCAAGTTCTAACCTTTTAACTTCTTCTCCCTTGCGGCTATCAAGACCTCCCACGAAGAGAGGGCCTTCAGATACAAACGGTTTGCTTTGTAAAGGCAGCCATGTCCTTACTCCCTGTTCATCCACCATCAGGTCCAGATACCTTTCAGTGAATCTGAGTTGAATAACGTGCCACTGGTTGTCACTAACTAAGCAAACAGAAGAGAGCGGAGTGTTATTCTTATTCCTTCCTACATGAGCCTTCAATAAACCTTTAACTATTTCCAAAGCAACAAAATCTCCTTCTCTACCTGACTGAAATAAAAGCAAGGCTTGTTGAGTTCCAGTCTGCAAAGCAAATTCAAATAGCCCATCCCCTTGCACCCTCCATTCTGGGAAGGAGACATAGGACCTGGAGCTAAAGAAGTTGATGGCTTCATCCTCCGCTGCAAAAAATTGCATCCTAGTGACACCTCATAAACTTTCTTAAAACCAGGGTAAGATCTAAGGGATGTTAAGGATCTCCCTCTGGTTAAACACCACATCCTCCATACATCCACGGAAATTGGGGATCTCTCCATCTAGGCACGGGACATCAAGTCCACCGTGGCCGGCTATGTAGATTCCACGCTGACAGTGCAAATCGTGCATCCCGCCGGTGATCTGGCCAGTCATCTCATAATGTTTGTCAATAACCAGAGAGATACCATCCTTAAAACAGTACAATTCCACTAAATGCCAAACCAAGTCATCCACACGAAGTCTTTTCTCAGAAAGGAGCCCTTGTTCACCTGTCCCCAAATTAACTCTCACCTGAAAGAGAAAGAATCATAATTAATCTCATCTCATAGTGTTTTATTGAGTAAACAAGGCTATTCACAAAGAGAAAGAGAGAAACTTGGACATGGAAACTCTTCCCACATTTATGGACTACATATTGAGGTTAAAAAATTTCAGAGTTGGGGGCTTCCCTGGTGGCACAGTGGTTGGGAGTCCACCTGCCGATACAGGGCACATGGGTTCATGCCCCGGTCCGGGAAGATCCCACATGCCGCGGAGTGGCTGGGCCCGTGAGCCATGGCCGCTGGGCCTGTGCGTCCGGAGCCTGTGCTCCGCAACGGGAGAGGCCACAACAGTGAGAGGCCCGCGTACCGCAAAAAAGGAAGAAAAAAAAAAATTTCAGAGTTGGAACAGTTAAGACATGCTGATAAAATTGGAAAAGATCTCAACACTTACATATAGCACCTGATTTTATTCTAGTGAAATAACAGTAATCAAATGGATAGCTATCTTGTTCTCTTTTCTCTCACTGTTTTTCCCTCCAGTAACTAAAGGCTTATACATGTTTAAAGATTTTGTTTTTAATCTTACCCGTAAGTTTCCTGATAGAAGTTCTATCATACAGTAGTCATTTTCCCCAGCTGCAAGAAAAAGTAATCCTTGTGGTTTGCTGGTTTGAAACTTTAATTGAAGAGATAACTCAGAGGAAACTTCTATGATGTTGAGCCCCACATAGCTTTCACCATAAAAAGATGCTGGGGAAAAAAAAAGTTAGTAAAGTTATTACACAATGACTATTCATTTATATTGTCATCTCCCTTCAGAAGAGACCCTGCCAAAGATAGCTGCCTTGCACAAGCCCACACCTGCTTCCTGGGGTAGCCCAGGAAGATCTGTTGTGGGGAAATAAAGTCTCAGAGTTCTCCTGCTCCGACTCAGGATACCTCTGATGGGTCAGTCCCTCTTCAGAACTCTCAAGGGGGTTGGCCGAGGCTTCCACTGAAACTGAATTGCAAATCTACTTCTCCATCTACCCAGTTCTGCTTCCTTCCCTTCCAAGGGGGTTAATCCCAAGTCACTGGCGGTGAACCGGTGTAACGGTGGAAGGGAACACATTAGCCAGTGCTGAAATATCAACCTGTGAGAAATATAGGGCAAGTACTAACTATGAGGACAATGGAATTGGGAGTCTACTGCTAAGTCTGAATGAAGCTTTGGAAACGATAAGGAAAAACTAGGAGAGATTAGTTGACAATTACAAGCCAGGTGTGAAAGCCAAAGGGCTTCCACGGTAGTACATAAAGCCTTTCTTATCTCCTATAGTGGGTGGGCAGGGCAAGTTGAGACTCCCACCCAGGAATTAGTCATCAGAGCATTCAGCATCAAACTAAGTCAAAGTTCCAACCATGTCAGGCTACCTCTGACAAGTCTATGGCCTGGTTTGGTAAAGAATGGAACCTTGACAAATGGAATGGGGACATCTGGATTGGTGCATTCAAATATCCTGGGTCCCTAGACCCCTCTGAACCCTCTGAGCCTGAAGAAGAGACCTATCCCCCTGTTAAGGTGATACTCCCCTTGCTTAAAGCGGATGCAGAAACCTCTCCCCACAGGAACATGTAACCTCTGAAGATACACTCCCATCTCTCTTCCTGACCACTAGGCCAAAAGCAAAGCCTAAGTCATGATATAACCTGTGTGGAGACATGCTGGGCTTGATATGGGAGGAAAAGGACGAGACCCTAATGGAGCTGCGGGACCTACCCAGAATGTAGTGCCAGCAGCTGGGGGAAATGCACGTGGGACTGAGGGTACCTGATCAAGGGGGCAGGAACATAAAGTTGAAAAAGGGAGAGTTTATACTAGATTTGGGGGCACTCTCGAGGGATGCAGGATATAACATGCTAGCACAGACTGCTGGAAATGGTGTGAACTCACTGCTAAGGTGGATCCCGGAAGCATAGAAAGTGCAGTGACCCACTCTAAGTGAGACACACGCCACAGAATTGCTCTGACGGATGGATGGTGAAAGTAGAGATTCAAGGGATGGTAGGGGTACATCCTGGATCGAGCATGAATAGGACCAGAAGGTGCAACGAGATGGTGGCCTGGAGCGCCATGTCATCCCCATTCTTGCACCAGCACGAATGCATCCTCAGCTCATGCAACTGGCTGCATGGAGAAACCCCTTATTACCAGCTGGTGGAAGGGCAAAACCCCTGAGCTTGGTTAGTGGCTGAGTCAGCTTCATCACATGCATGCAAGCTGAAAAGGGACTCCAACTGCACTACAGCTCCTCTTAGCGGTGGCCATGAAAAACAGGGTTGAGGGAAAATTCTCCAAAAGGTAGAACTGTGAGTGGTACACCTAATCGCCCACTTTATATGGAGAGAGAAGAGGCTTGAGGTTAGAATAAATAAAGACGGATAGGTAGTAGCAAACAGCCCAGCCAGATGGTCAGGAGTCTGGAATGAGAAAGATTGAAAGAGCAGGGCCGAGGAGGTCTGGGAGAGACGCGTGAGTGTCAGCAGGAAGCGGGACGATCTTTATATTGCATGTTAATGCCCACCAGGAAACATCCACCACACAACAGGCGCTAAAACAACCAGGCAGAAAAAATGACTTGGCCAGTTGCCATCAGCCAGCCTCTGTCATCGGCCAGCCCTATGCTGACACAATGGGTGCGTGATGAAGTAGCCAGGGTGGTGAGGGAGGAGTCTATGCCTGCACCCAGCAGCCTGGGCCCCCTCTGACCAAGGCTTCCCTAGCGATGCTACTGCTGAATGCCCAGCGTGCCTCTCACAGAGTCCAACACCAAATCCCCAGTAGGTGACCATCCCTTGAAGAGGGGTGGCAAGGTGATGTCAATGAAACCCTTTCTTCTTGGAATAGCCAGTGATTCATTTCAACAAAAACAGACATATACTCCGGGTATATATTTGCTTTTCTTGCTTGCAGGCCGGCACCAGGCACCACTCTGAGAGCTTCTGGAGTGTTGAATTCACTAACACGGGATGCCGAATAGTGTCACGTCAATCCAAGGCACACCCTTTACTCCAAAGGAGGTGTGGCGATGGGCCTAAGACCCTGAGACCCGCTGGTCCTATCACATAGTGCACCCCTGAAGCTGCAGGCCTGAGAGACTGTGCTAAAGGTATGGTTAAATCACCAGCTCAGAAGCAATACTCTATCAGGGTGGGGTTCCACCCTCCAGGACATAATCTACACTTTAAGTGAAAGATCTTTACATGGTCTTTAAATTAAAAATCTTTACACACCTCCTGCTATGTCTCCAGAAGTATAAGCTGTGGGTCTGAGAACAAGGGGCAGACCAGGAGTGGCCCTGTTGACCGTCACTCTCAGTGGCCCACTTAAGGAATCTGTGTTCCCATCCCCATCAACCATAAATCCACGGTTTCAAAGCTCCTGGCTTCCAAAGGGGAACGCTTCTACCAGGGGACACAACAAGATTCTCTCTATATGATAAGTTACAGCTGCTGCCTGGACATTTCAGTCTCCTTATATCAAGGAACTAGCAGACAGGAAGAGTCATGCCTCATCTGGCAGGTAATTGAGCCTGAGTCATCAGGAGGGGGTAGAACTATTGTTACACAACGGGCTCACAGAAAAGTAGGTTGGGTGTCCATGTGGTCCTGTTGGATGCCTCCTGGTACTTCTTTGGCAGTCAGTACATAAACGCAGTCACCCTGTCCTGAGAAGAGTGTGTTGACAAGAGCTCAGAACCCTCGGGGATGAAGGTCTGAGTCACATCATCAGGTGGCCACTGAGACCAGCAGAAGTACCAGTTGAGGGTAGAAGGAATCACTGGATAAGGAGGAACATGAAGCTTATCACTCAGGTACTGTTCCCAGGATTTACATGAAGTGGATCCAGGTGATGCAAGGGGTAGACTGTGGTGGATTCCGTGATGCACCCACTACCCTTCGAGAACAAAGGACTTTCTTTCTACCCTGGCTGCTGGCAGATAGCCCCAGCATCTTCAGAGCTCCCCACAAATTCAGCTGTGTGCATTGAGACTACATTGCAGGTTGACTCCTCTTCCTAAACCAGTTCCCTTCTCTTCTATTCTCTTCCTTTCCTCAAATCTTGCTCCCAGGAACATTCCCTAATAAAGTTCCTGCGTGTTCATCTCCGCGTTTGATTCTGCTTCCTGAGGATCCCAACCTGCAATGTCTGCTTCTCATTCTTGTTCCTACCACACCGCGCACTCCTTTGCCCTAGCGTTCACCATGGTGTATTAAAATTACTTGTTTATTCATCTAGCTCCTGCACTAGTCCATAAGTTTCCTATGATCAAGGACCATATCTTTTTTACCTTCCTCTCTCCAATACCTAGAACAGTGCCTGGCACACAGGTGGTATGATGGATTTTGTTGGTGTCCCATTTAGATCCCTTTTAACAGGTTGGTGCACGCATCCTCCAGCCGATTAACTGTGTTATCCAGAAATTTCAGTGAAATTATACCCTCTGTCCCAGGGTACAACCTCCAGCCAATGACTGAAAGAGGTGTATGGAGAAAAGTATGTAGAAAACTGTGTTGCTGTTCATATTTCAGAGCTTTCTCTGGGATCAGGCTGAGATGAGACCACATCCTTGCTTGGTTTCTTTTCCCGCCCTATCCTACTTCCCTCACTTCCTTACAGTTCTCTCCTGGTAGCACTCACTCAGTTATTCACTCACACAAGAATCCCTCCCTAAGCCTCTCTCTGTAGGGAATCCAGTCTAAGCTAGGTAGGTGGCGAGCAAGCATTTACTGAACCAAACTGAACTAACCTAGTAAACCCTCATTTTATAGTTGAGTAAACTCAGGCCTAAAGAAGTTTATGGACTTATGTAAAGTCAGCGGTTAATTAGAAACAGAGCTAAGACAAAAACTAAGCATTCCCAATCACCAAGCCAGTGTTTTTACCAAGATACGAGGTTGATACAGAGATGAACATGATCTCTTACAGACTTTCTCAGATATGTATAAGCCCCCGTTCTCTCGTTAAAAACAGCCATTAATAATTAAATTCAATAAAACTAGAATGTAGGGACACGGTCATACAGTTTAAAGAAGCAGCTACACACCCACTAGCTATCCTAGTTTATCCTCCTGGCCTTCCCATTACTGAATCCCCCCACTCCAATTTCTGATAGACTTAAAGGGTGTATTGTTAAGTTTTCAAAACCAGGAAATGTTTTCTAAATCATAAAATCTACTGCTGAGAATGACTAAGTAACCTTAATAAACAACATCCCTATATTTTCCCACATTTCACCTCTGGCACTAAATCAATTCCAGTCAGCTGGTGGCTAGAAATTTCCATTGCCTCAGGGGAAAAACAGGGAAGCAGGGTTAAAACTTCTGGTTTGACAGCCTGAAGCCAGTTCGGGTCCTCACAAACCTCCAAACTGAGCCTAATTTTTGTGACCCCTAGTAAATGCCTCAAAATCACAATAAAAGGCAATAGAAGCACAAGTAAAACTGGTTCCTAGAAAAAGAAAGGCGATCTCGAGCTGCAGTGAAGGAAAAGGTGTGTTTGGGCATTTTATAGGAAGGCAGCAAATCACGCTGAACAAAAATCAGAGCAACTTCCTGGTTTTGTGTGCTTAGATAAAAGGTGAAAGGTTTGAATAGAAACCAAAGATTGGCAGTGAGGTGGGTAAGATACTTTGCATGAAAGTTAAGAACTATGTCTCTGTAATTTCTTCCAGGTTGGTAATTATATGATTCATTCTATCTTAGAATTGGTTCCCATTCCTTCCTCCAAACTATATGTTTCTGGTTTTTTTGTTTGATTTTGGTTTTGTGTTTAAGTTTTTTTGGCACCTACTATGTGCCAGGTACTATCACGGGTTGGATTGGAGAATTAATAAGACAAAGGGGCTTGCAATCTATCCAAGGAGAGAGCTGCTCAGAAAGAAGAGGGTATCCGAGCGATAGTAGAAAGTTGGTACAACAGAAGCTTGATGTGGGTCCAGTGGCGGTATGAGAGAAGGAGCGATCTAACTATTAAGCGTCTCTCCCTGGCAGATTTCAGTGTTCCATGCCATGCGCATATTCTGTCTACATATACTGTTTGTTTGGTCCTGGAGATTCAATGGTGACTGAGAAAGACTGTAAGTAAAGCAATTACAGTTGCCTGATTATTAACTGGGAAATGCAGACCACAACAGAAGCACTGGGCCGTGTCAAGGAGGGTGGAGGGAGGAAAGGCGCTTCAGGCAAGGCATTGGCTGCTAGGAAGAGCTGGTGAGGGCTGGGGCAGGGGAAGAGGAGAGAAAAAAAGGGGGGAGAGAGAGAAGAGAGGTGACTGCAAGGAACCAAAAGCCCAGTCTGGCTGAGCACAGTATAAGGAGGGGGCAGCCAGGGTAGAAGCTGCAGAGGCAAGAGGGGTCAGGGGCAAACACCATTGCATCCATCTGAGGCCTTCCTTGAACTTTCAGTTCCAGGTGAGTGTGTACAGTCACGCGCACACACACACACACACACACACACGCATGCCTGCCTGCAAACGCACATACCCAGTGCCTGGTTACTCCTTTCAAGGCTCTTATATAATCTGATACCTTCTTAATTTGTTTTCTGGGTTATTATTCAGCCCCAATACCACACCACCCAAACAGAACATAAGACTCTGGGGTCTCAACCACTGCTCAGCTGGCAGTGCACCCAGCAGTGCTCGGCACATTAGGCACTCCGTAAATGATGGCTTTGGAAGCCAAGCTAAAGAGTTCAGACTCTTTCGAAAGAGGGCCGTAAAGGGATCAAAGAGGGAAATGAGATGGTCAGCTTGCAATTTAGAAGCTGACTCTGGCTGAAAGGCAGAGAATGGACTCAAGGGGATGGTGGGTGTGGGGAAGCAAACAGAGGGGTAGGTGGGTAGGTTCAAGAGATATTTAAAAAGTGGGACTGTCACAAGAGGGAAGAAGAGGCCAAGGGGGCAATCCAGATTAACTTGCAGATTTCTGGCTGGGTAGCCACTTATTAAGAGGCGGACTCTGGGAGGGGAGCTTTCATTTTGCGTTGTTTTGCTGTGTATATATAACAAGAAATTCTCAATGAACGTTTGGGGAGAAAATGGCTGACGGACCACCTGGATCCCCATGGGCAGGGTCCCACTTACGGGGGTGGGGGGCAGCTTACAAACCGTACTCTGCAGACAGTAAGGAAGCATTATGGTGTTAGCTGGGAAAAGACATATCGGTTCTGTGTTTTAGAAAGATCAGTCTGGTGACCGTGTGAGGGCAAAACATGAGTAGGGTAGAAACTAATTAGGAGAGCATTTCAAAGAAAGATTTCAGAACTGTTTGCTTTCACTGAAAATTAGAATTGCTTTTTCATAATACAGTATTTTTGGTAATTTTATTTCGTGCCTTTTTATGTACTGATTTTCTTCCAAATACGTTCTACAGATGATATAGCATAAGTGTAGAAGCTTATTTTTTTTAATTAAAATAAAAAGCAACAAAACAAAACTTCTCTGCTAGAGTACTTGCATTATACAAACTCCTAAGATGACATCCTAAGAGGAGGGCTAACATTATAAAACTGCTCTTACTCATGCTGTATCGTTTGAGTGGAATAACTTCACTTGGAAAGGAAAGCCACATTTCACCCCACAAATCTATTCTTAAGAGTTTCGACAGTGTTTTACTATGGTATCGAGGGCGTGTGCTTTGTCAAACTGAAGTTGAATATTTATTCAAGAGATAACTAACTTTATCCAGAGCACTCTAAGAAGAAAACTTACAACTCTGAAACAAATTAGCACAAACATCTAACATGCCCTGGAGACCTGACCTCCTCTATTCACTGAAAGCAAATCCCAACAGGGAAAGTTTTAAGAGTCTCTCCCACGAGAGTTAGGTCCACTAAAATTTAAGCTGGGAAAGAAAATCAATGAGCGAATAGATATTTGCTCCACGGCTGCAGGATGGGCAGTTGACTGGAAGGGTGGGAGGGGTCCCTGGCATCACGTCTCTATGCTAAATATGTTGCTGACACATTTGGGAGGGTGTGGGAGAAGCCGGTAGTAGGCCCAGGGCCACCGTGACGATGGAAATCTTAGGTTTCCAGGTAGAGCCTGAGCAATCCACAGCCCTGGAATCCTTGCTAATGCAGAACAGGATTCACCGGCCTCTCATTTTTCATTCATCCCCCAAACATCAGTCTCCATGCCAACTGCTCAGTTTGCAAAGAGAAAACCAGCACTTGCCCTGCCCATACCCCCTCTCAATGGGACAGTCTCTAGGCCTGCTGCAAATGGTCAGGCAGACTGCGTCCCGCACAACTCCAGGGGGAGCTACTCCTGCAGATGCTGTAGATTGCTGTAGCACCTCCTGGAATGAAGCAGTGAGGCTGTCCTCGTCCCCAGCCACCCCTGGCTGAGCTGACAACTCCCTCCTTAGTGACCGCAGAGCCTGTGTCCTATCATAAATGTTCCACATGTGACATTTACACATTTTTATGTTTGCTACCCCTCTGTCTGGGAGTTTTCCAGGCCCGGCCACAGGCTTTGGAGTGAGTGCTGGAGCCAGGCTCACTGCGCACAGGAACAAAACCTTCCCTAAAGCTCCCAGCCCCTCATTCCTCTCTGATGGCACTGCCATCTTCTGACCATCAGAACTAAATGGCCCTTTATATGATCTCTTTTACTAGGACAGACACTCCCTCTATAAGCTTCCCATCGCTACTATAACACATTGCCACTAATTTAATGGCTTAAAATGACACACATTTATTGTCTTACATTTCTGGAGCTCACTGAGCTAAAATCAAGGTGTCTGCAGGGCTGCATTCCTTCTGGAAGCTCTAGGGGAGAATCTGTTTCCTTGTCTTTTCCAGCTTCTAGAGACGGCCACATTGCTTGGCTTAGGGCCCCAGCCAGCAATCACATCACTCCGATCTCTGCTTCCATCACATCATCTCTTTTGACCCTCCTGCCTCCCTCTTATAACACCCCTATGATTGCATTTAGGGCCCACTCAGATAATCCAGGATAATCTCCCCACCTCAAAATCCTTAATTTGATCACATCTGCAAAGTCCCTTTCACCATGTAAAGCAACATGTTCCATGTTCTAGGAACTAGGATGTGAACTTCTTTGGGGGGACATTATTCTGCCTACCACAATCCCCAGGGGTGCTCTATCACTCAGTCACTCGTATTTATGGAGCACCTATCATTGTTAGGTACTGGACTCAGTATACAGAATACAGAGGTAAATAAAGCAGTAGCATTAGAAAGGACCCCAGAAGCAGAAGGCATGAGTTTTGTTTGTGCTTTGTATGGCCTCTAGAGTTCTATTTTTACATTAAATTTTTTAAATTGTAATAAAAGACATTTTAACTAAAAACCTGGACTTTCTGACTTCCCTGGAAAAATCAGCCACTTGGGCCATCCTGGGACCTATTTATTCCCACAGCACAACAACTGTGAAGGGTGCGGAGGCCCCAGCTCCCAGCTCCCTCACTCCACGTCACCTCCTGCCACACCACCGTTGTTTGGCTCACCATGGCTCTCGGGCCACCGGAAGCCTTTGGGTTTGGGCGCCACAGTTTCAGGCAGAAATGACAAAGTGGCGCGCCAAGGTAGTCACTGCAGAGCCAGAAGGAAATGTAATTACAACTTCATGGGTTATTTTAGTCTAAAACATAAGAACTGAGGCTTTACTCATCTCTGCTTTATAGATTGATTGGCATCGTGCCACAGGTGGCATGTGAGACTGGCAGTGTGTCTTGTCTGCTGGGTACACAAGTCTCCCTAGGGAGTAGCGCGAGTTCTACAAGGTGGAAGGATGGACAGTGGTGCCCTCACTCCCTCTCTCTTTCTCCATTCAGTGACACACCACACGCGGGTTTGCCTGCTTAACTGGGTTTACAATTATATTATCTCACTGTAATTAAACAAACCCTCACAAAAAGGATCAATTGATTAAAACAATTCCTACAGACAAGCCATACATTAAAGATATATACAAATAACGCAAGGACCAGTAAATGCAAAGGAACTGGTGGTGGTGGCCCTTCTCCTCTTTCTGTACGAGCTCATTAGCCCTGTTACAAGGTCAAAGCAATAATATACTAACGAGATCTGATAAGAAGGTAGTCAAAAAATGAGAAATCATTGAACTATTGACAACATGGGTCTAGAGCTAAGAGTATATTATACCTTGAGAAAATTGTTAGTGACAGTAGTACTGAGACTTGATTTACAAATAGAGATATACTGGGGGTGCGAGCTACAGATATTCTTACTGAGACAATCTGCTTACCAGACAAAGGTGACTTCCTGCTGTGGTGAGACTCCCTGAGGACACATCACCCTGTGTCCTGTAAGGACTGAAAGCAGCATTCACCTAAGGCTTTGACAGTCTTCAAAGCAGCAGCTTGAATCACCCAAGGAGGTAAGGAAGAAACCTAAATTTAGATTCCACAACTGGCTATTCAAGAAAAATGCCCCAAAGCAGCTTTTGGTGAGACCTCAGTATCTGATATTTGTCATGCTATTAGCGCCAAGGGTGAAGAGCAGTATATATGTTAAATTATATATGCTATGTGATTCTTTACTCAATAACTCTCCTCTAACCACATTCTGTACCCCTCAATGCATACCTAACCTGCTGCTCTTTGCCTCATGCCCAAGTTAACTGCACAGATGAAGAGGAGAGTAATGAGTAGGAAAGGAGGGAAATGAGCATTTATCAAGTAGTTCCCAAGCAGGTCTTACACATATTTTATTCAAGTCTCTCTGAAGAAGTGATTATCATCCCAGTTTTACAAATGCAACATCAAGACCAACAGAAGTAAAGTAATTTCTCCAAAGTCACTCTGAGAATGCATGGTGGCACCCAGATTAAAGCCCAAGTCCACCTAACTCCAAAGCCATGGGCTTTCCATCACTCTACACTGACCACTTGGATCCCTGGCTCAGGCCCCATCGCCATCCAGTCTGTCCCCCAATGCCACTCACTGCCCTCTCAGATCTCCCCGGCCTGCAACCAGCAGCTTCCCTCTCAAAGCCACCGTCACAGTGTCCCCACGCGTGGGCCCTAGTACCCGATCCACCCTGCACGCCAGGCCAGGAAGGGGCCGGGGAGGGGGCAGAGGAAGAACCAGGAAGAAAGGAGGAAGATAAAGAGGGAGGAGCTCGGAAGGGCCCCCAAACATCAGGATTGGCGCAGAGCTGCTGCTGGAGCTGGAAGGAGGGCCGCGCAAGGGTGAGAGCGAGGCGTCCTCCACCCACCACCGGAATGTTACTCCAAAGCTCCTCGTGAAATCGCCTAAAGTGAAGTAAATAAGCGTTCAGAATTGAATTCGAATGCCACAAAGATTTACAAGGCCTTTGATTGAGAGTCTGTTCTGGGGTCTCGAAAAGTCTTTTGTTAAACTGAAGTAAATCTCAGAGAGCGGGGGCAGGGGGGTACTTCCAAATGTCGAGCTCAGTTATGTAAAAAGTCTCAATAACTATGCTTTTATAAGTCATCTTTGACTTCTGAAAAGCGTCATGGAAATGTAAAGCACATCCAGCGAAGTAGGTCCAGAAAATATAAGCGGAAGCGTGGAGGGATCTAAGGAACAACAGGCCAGCCACCCAAGAATTTCGGCGAGGAGTTTAAGGCCCCCGTGACAGTCACGTGCAGCCAAGAAAGGGCCCGAGTAGGAGCTGAAAAGGATGAGAAGGGAGGACAGCAGGAAGCCTTCCTCCTGCCAGTCCGAGGGACACCAAGAGTCCGGCCCTGAAACCCCCAATCCGCGGCGAAGGCCGTGCCGAGGTAGGCGCAGGGCCCGCCCCCGAGGCTCGCGAACTGGTCGGGACCCGAGGGGCCGGGCCTCGCGGGGCGGGAGTCGCAAGTTTTCCGCAGAGGAGCCACAGGCACTGCTCAGAGCCGAGCGGACCCCGACGTCGGCTGCGCGAAGGCCCTGCCTGGGAGTCCAAGTCGCGGTCGCCGCAGGGCTCACCCGGCCGCGGCGTCTCCCGAGGCCCCCGGAGTACAGGGGAATCCACGCCCCCCGAGCCGCCCGCCCTCGCCCCCCCTCTTCTAGCGGGCTCCGCGCGTGGCCGGCCGGGGAAGGCACGGGGAGGGGAGGTTGGGGGGCACGTACCTCCGAGCGCCCCGCGCTCCCCGCAGAGCCCTAGGCAGGCGGCGAGCAGGACGAGGCGGCGGGCCCGGAGCCACCCCATCCCGCCGCAGCGACCCCACGCTCGCTCCCGGGCGGCAGCCGAGCTACCTGCGCCGGCCCCTCCCCGTCCGCGGCCGGGACCCGGAGCCGACCCAGGGGGCGTCGCCCCCAACCAACGCGGGGGGCTGGGCCAAGGCGGGGAGAGCCGCTTGCAACCCGCAGCTGTTGCGCCCCATCACGCTCTGCCCGGCTCCGGGGTCCGCAGCGCGGCCGAGGAGGGCCCGCTCCGGGGCCTCAGCGCCCAGGCAAGGTCGGTACGCAGAGAGTACGCGTCCCCCGCCTTGCCGGGCGAGTGCTGCAGTGGAGTTGAGTGTAGAGCGGGCGCTGTTGAGAAATGGAGGCTGGAGGGAGAAGCGTTCCTGACGGAGGTAGGACCCAACTTAACACGGCTTTAAGGCACCAGAGTGAGCCCCTGTTTATTGCTGAATCCCCAATGCATACCTGGTGCATAGGCACCGGCAGTCGTGTTGGATGAATGAGTAAGACTTAAACACGAACTGGACCTCTGTTTTTTCCTTCTCAAAACATGGAGAGTGCACCAAATCTCTAAGGTCCTTCCAGCTTTACCATTCTCACGTTCAAATTCTAAACAAATGCAAAGTCTCTCCACAAGGAATGTATTAGCACAGAGAATGACCCCACCCAGGGCTGGCTCTGTGTAGCTTGTGCCTGGTGTCGGAAGGCCGGGCTGATCCAGGCATGCGGAATTTCTCCTGGCAGGCTCAGGTATCCACAGAAATGTGAAAGCACGAGCAGTGCAGCGCAGGCTTGCCCAGAGAGGCCGCAGACTGTCACCAGTGTCCCCAGGGAGCCACTACTCAAATGTCATCCCTGGTTAAGAACATAAGCTTGGTACCTTGAGAGACGTGAAGGCAAATGCCAGCTCAGATATTAATAAGTGACCTTGGTATGTGACCCTGGGCAAATCTCTTAATCGTCCCACCTTCAGTCTCCTCATCTGTAAAATGAAGATAATGATGCTGATCTCATAGGTGGGTTGTGAGGTTTATCCAGCCCATGAGGATTGAGTGTTAAGCATGGTGTCTGGCTCATGGTTAAGAACTCACTGGGCAGTCTTGTTATACCTGGGAGCCCAGCTAGGCCCACAGGGCTTCTCTGGCCAGTCTCTGAACAACTCTGGCTAGACACACTCCTGAGAATGAGCCATCTTTTATCTTTCCTTCAGGATGGAGGACTGTCTCATTTTCCTTCCATGGCCTTAGCCATATGTACTGCTGAAGACTACATACATTACCCATATTTGTAATCGTCAGCATCCCCCCACTGCCCATAGTCGTGCTGATTTTCTTGAGGCTGAAGGACCCTGGACCAGGTGGGTGGGAGTGACAGTTCTGCCTCTAGATGTGTGGCAGCTTCTGTTTCCTCTCCTATAAAATGCAAGGGTTGGATTAAATGATCTGTAAATTCTCTCCAGGTTCAAAATTTTATGATTCTGATTTGTCATCATTGGCATCAGGACAGCTCTGCCATTTAAATAGAGCCCTTTAATTAGTGCACAGAGAAACATGAAATGTTTGAGTTTCTGTACTTAAATCAGTGATTGCCAATAAACTTGGAGCTTTTAATTTAGAGAAATCATTCAAAGGGTCAAAAAGAGACTAGGAATTATCTCCCTGCAGAGCACCACTTGCTCCTCTTCTTTAAATTAGTTCTAATCTATCACATAAATGCTTCAAACAATGAATGAAGTCTCCAGCCAATTTCCATAGCTCTTAAGGTGGCTCTAGAATAATGAGAAATTAGCATGCTCAGTTGTTAGGGAAAGCCCGATGATAAATATGGTGACTCTAAGGCTGTTTATAGTGTCTGATCAGGAAACCCACCTATGTAACAGTCGCTCAAATCTAATCATCTAGTCATTCTGACTGACACTCACCTGCTATGCCCCAGCAACAGGAATTATTCTACTCAAATGTTAACCTGCACACTGTTCACTCAGAAAGGAAGGTATAAAGAACAGAGAATGAATATAGAGATAGACATTCATTCAACAAATATTCATTGAACTCTTCCAAATGCAAAAGGAGCACAAAAGATGTCATGGTGCAGAACAGAGATGAATTAGAGGTCTGGCTTTGAAGGAAGTTACAATATAGAGAGGAGTTGGGACTTCCCTGGTGGTCCAGTGATTAAGACTCTGCACTTCCATTGCAGTGGGCACGAGTTGGATCCCTGGTCGGGAAACTAAGATCCCGCACAGCACGGCCAAAAAATAAGATAAAAAGTAAAAACATAGAGAGGAGTATAAGACAGGTATAGCAGTAATTTTAATAAAGGTACATTAGAAACTGGGCTCAAGACTCTTCTCTGGAACTGTCCAAACCATACATCTTTGGTGGTATGACTGGCTTGAACAGCCATGTCTCATTTACATGACCACTCACCCTCTGACCCCACATGACTGGGGCAGGGTGGGTTTCTGGTCGAAGGAGCATGACCCTGGAGAAAAGAGTGTCAAAGCTGATTCCTTCTCAAAACTTTCAACCAAGAGGCATTAAGAATGCAATGATTTGGTGGTGATCACAGACCAGTAAGTCATGTGGAGATGGCTCCTTAGTGAACACCAGCCAAAGACCCATGTCCACAAAGGTCGTGAAGGGACCATGAGTCAGGAGAGGAAGCTGTCTGCCTCTGTCTTGGTCTTTGCAGAGAGAGGGTTGGCACCATGTCCCAGAGAAAAGGTGATTATGAGGGACAGTCAGAGCAACAAGACAGTAGCTGCCTGTTGACTTTCGTAGTCTCATGAAGCCCAGCTGTACTTCCTGAATTTTGTTTCCATGAGATCCTCCTGGGTTCTTTTGATAAATCCACATTTTCCTGAGCTAGCATACAACTCTAGCTTCGCAAATTCAGGTGTGCGTGAAGGATAATTTTCTACATTTTCCCAAAACTCAACTTAATTTCTGTTTTGACCTCTCAATTTGCTGTGGATGGAAAACTGTATCTCAGTCAATTTAAGCTTCTCTTCTGCATTTCCCTGTGTTGTGTTGTGTTGAGGCGCCGTGGGACTTATGTAGTGCCGAGACAGCAGTGACTGGGAGAAGGGGTGTGGCAGTCCTCTGCTCCTGGATGCCTTCACGCGGGCACCCATGAAATTTTGCCATTTGCAACAACATGGATGGACCTGGAGGGTATTATGCTAGTAAAATAGGTCAGAGAAAGACAAATATCATATGCTATCACGTATATGTGGAATCTAAAAAATAAAACGAAAGAGTGTAACAAAACAGAAACAGACTCAGATACAGAGAACAAACTAATGGTTACCACTGGGGACAGGAAAGGGGGGAGGGACAAGAGAGGAGTAGGTGGACTAAGAGGTACAAACTATAATGTATAAAAGAAATAAACTACAAGGATCTATGGCACAGCCCAGGGAATATAGCCAATATTTTATAATACCTGTAAATGAAGTATAACCTTTAAAAATTGTGACTCACTGTATCATATACTGGTAACTTACATGATGTTGTACATCAACTATACTTCAATTAAAAAAAGGAAAGAATGACCTCCTCAAAATAAATAATAAAAAATTTAGGGCTTCCCTGGTGGCGCAGTGGTCGAGAGTCCGCCTGCCGATGCAGGGGACACAGGTTCGTGCCCCGGTCTGGGAAGATCCCACATGCCGCGGAGCGTCTGGGCCTGTGAGCCATGGCCGCTGAGCCTGTGCGTCCGGAGAGAGGCCACAACAACAGGGAGAGGCCACAACAGTGAGAGGCCCACGTACAACAACAACAAAAAATTTAAAAAACTACTCTGCCACACTAGCTTGTTTGCAAGGAACAGAATCCCACTAAAAGGGCCTTAAGTAGAACAAACGTCTGTGTACGACGAACATGACGAGAACAAGAGCCCGTTTTGGTATCTGAGCTGGACTTTGAAGCGTGGGTCAGTGGAGATTACCTAAGAGCCCAGGAAGAAGGAGGACATGAAGGCCTTGAGGTCTGCTTCTGTAGAGAGTGAGGACAGAAGGCAGTTGGCAACTGGTTAATAAAAAACGGGGGATGCTGGTGGTATAAAGAATATACCTTTACAAAACCTTCATGTTGCACTTGGTTCTCATTTCTTGTTTTGCTGTCAGCAAGTAAGAGCTTAACGTCGAAGGAATATAAAACATTTTGGAATCACATGACTTGATGCAATTACGGGGGTCAAGCCATGTCTGTATTTCGAAACTTAAAAAGAATGAGAAGCCTGGGCTAATGGGTCTCTGAGGCCCCTGTCAGCTCTCACATTCCATGATGCCTTGAACAAATGAACTTTTACAGAGGCCTTTCAGTAACACAGAACACACAAAGATGACTCTTGTCCGTAGCCACAATGGGAATTCTTGCAACCTTCCCACAGCTGGGGAATCCTCTGCTTCCGACGGCCTCATCTCCTGCTTAGCTTCACTCAGAACCAAGGCTCCATCAGGCCACAGGCTTCAGTGTAAAACCACTCCCCGCAAGGGGTCCACACAGCCAGCTCGGAGTGGTAAGCTGCTCCCCGTAAGCTGACTACAAGGCCCCGCGTGGGGTTAGGCCTCACACGGAAGCTCTGCACTGAGTCCCTGGGTAGTTTATGGCCATTTAATATGTTTACAGGATGCCTATGTACTTCTCAGCAACTGGAAAATCACCCACTGAACAGCCCCAGCGGCTCACACACAATACCGACAGGCACCAGGCCTCATTAGGGAAAGACATGTTTCTGCTGAACTTGCATTTCCAACACAAAACTGTGTCCTGGTAACCCCAGTTAAAGAAATAGAATAAGCCACAGGAAACTATTTTTGGCTATCTTAGGACTAAAAAATTGATTTTAAATTGTTGAACTCTGCTTTCCAAAAAACTATTCAGTGCTGCATTTGGCCTCCCTCTTAGGCAAGTTACAGATGTGACTCACTCCTGCCTTCACAGGTCGGTGGGACTTGAAAAGAAAAGGATGCTGAAAGACCCCTCGGTCACTTGCTTCTCCAGATCCAGATCCAGAGGATTTTCAAGTCCGAAATAAAGAGCATCACTAGCTTTTCTGGAGCCCCGTCTCTGCTCACCTGCTCATGACCCTGTGTGTGGAGCCATCTGCAGGAAGTAGAAATGGCCAAATGTTTTATATCTTCATATGGTATTTAGTCCACATAATATACTGGTATCAACTGACCATGGGGGAGACAGCGAGTGAGCAGCCTAAGAGAGGCACCAGGAGATCCAGGGAGGTGCTGTTTCATGGAGGATGAGGGAGTCAAGAGAATTCATCAGGAAGGTTCAACAATGCTAAAGGCATCAAGAGAAGTCAAGAAAGATAAAGTTCGTCCAGTGGTTTTGGCCACCGGGGTAAGGCTAACCTTGACGAAGGTCACTTTAAAACTCAGCGGGAGACAGAAATTATTCAGCCCTGAATGGTTGGGACACAAAGAAGAGGAGACATCACATGCAGATAGAGCTTCAAAGGGTTTGGTTAGAAGAGTAGGAATGAAGTTAGATTATTGGGTGAGGGGATCAAATACCAGGAAGGGGATTTTTAGGATTAGAGTTGACGTTTAGGTGGGGAAAAATAGAGAAGGAGAGATGGAAGATTACAGGACAGAGAGGGGAAGCTGGAGATGGGTCCTGGAGAGGCAGGAAGGAATGGGGTTCAGATGCAAGTGGAGGTTTGTCCTGGACAAGGGGAGAGGAGGGGTGGATGAACTTAGGCATATGGCAAGTTTATAGGTCAGAGCACAGGGAATTGAGCTTGGTAGCCTCAATTTTCTCTATGAAATGGGACGAAAGGTGTCTACTAACTATAGGTGAGTTCAACACAGGCCTGGAAGATTTGGAATTATCCTTTTTTTGTTTCTTTTTTTGTTTTTGTTTTTTTTGTTTGTTTTTTGGTTTTTTGCGGTACGCGGGCCTCTCACTGCTGTGGCCTCTCCCATTGCGGAGCACAGGCTCCGGACGCACAGGCTCAGCGGCCATGGCTCACGGGCCCAGCCACTCTGCGGCATGTGGGATCTTCCCGGACTGGGGCACGAACCCGTGTTCCTTGCATTAGCAGGCGGACTCTCAACCACTGCGCCACCAGGGAAGCCCTCGGAATTATCCTTTTTTTAAAAAATGTATCTCCCCTCCCCCCGCCCCACTATCCCTTTTGGTAACCATAAGTTAGTTTTCTATGTCTGTGAGTCTATTTCTGTTTTGTAAATAAGTTCACTGGTTTTTTTAGATTCCACATGTAAGTGATGTCACATGATGTTTGGAATTATCCTTGACCTGATCCTCCTTCCCTTTTCTCTGGTTGTGTAAAATTGTTTATAAGTAGGTTGGCCATTACTCCCTGTGTGTTCGCGAGAGTCCTGGTTTATGCCTACAGTATTGTCCTCGCGTGATTATTCACCGTATCCATTCACTCTCAACAGCGTCGCAGTTGGAACAGTAAGTTATAGATAGGTAGGTAGGTAGATAGATATAGACAGACAGATAGATAGATGACAGATAGATAGATAGAGAGATAATTTGTGTTTTTTCAATCTGCACCATTGAGTCATTTTCTCCTGTGGTGCAGAGCCCTGCATCCAGACATAGAGGTGGCAGGGTTGGGATTTCTCTCGGTTGGTGAAGTGCAAGAGTAGGAATTCAAGAGATTTGAAAGTTCTGGTAATTGGGTAGCATGGAGATAATGACATCCATCAATGCTGCTTCTGTGACACACAGGTAAGAAGACAAAAAGTTTGCGATTTTAGGCATCTCTCAGAGGAAAAGCCAACATCCTTCCAATTCCCTACAAGGCCCACGTGACCTATGCTCACCTCCAGCCCTCTACCACTTCCCTCTCGTTTACTCCTCTGTGGAAAAGAAGACCAAAGTCTCAGAATTTACAGTGAGGACTGCACTGCGGGAAGGAGGGAGGGAAGTGCCTGGAAGGTGAGTGAACACCACAGCCCAGATCCTTAATACATCAACATTACAGACTTTCTTTTTTTTTTTGCGGTACGCGGGCCTCTCACCACTGTGGCCTCTCCCATTGCGGAGCACAGGCTCTGGACGCGCAGGCTCAGCGGCCATGGCTCACAGGCCCAGCCACTCTGCGGCATGTGGGATCTTCCCGGACCGGGGCACGAACCCGTGTGCCCTGCATCGGCAGGCGGACTCTCAACCACTGTACCACCCGGGAAGCCCCAGACTTTCTTTTACACATGGAAAAGACACACCTGCCGCCACCTGAGAATTGCCTTATGCATCAGGAGGGGTGTGGGGATTTCGTGATATACAAATGGGGGTGGAGGGACTTCTGATAAGCAGGGGAGGGGAAATCTCAGGGATACCAAAGGAGGGAAAATATTGTCGTTCTGAATTAGCAAACTTCAAAGGGCCATATGGAAGGAGTGGCGATTGCATACTTTTTAAGGAGATGGCAGTGCTTCCTAGTCAACCGTCAGCAACCTTCACTTTACCAGACGTTGCTTTCTTTCTCTAAATAGCTGTTTGTGAAACTTGAAACTCTGAGGAACAAGAAGACGACAAGTATGTCTGGAGTGGATTTCTAAGGAAAAGTCAATGCCATAGCAGACAACCACCCTAAGTACATTCCCTGTTCTGGGCCTTGACACTCGTGTCCTCTGCCTGTGATGTTCCTGTGTTCTCCTGGTCCATCCCTCTCTGCTTACAGGTCTCTGCTTAAATGTCCTCAAACTAGGGAGGCCTTCCATAGTCACCTATGGAAAATAACTCCTCCATCCCACTTCCCCTGCTTTATTTTTCTCCATAGCATTTGTCACTGCCTAATATGTGTGTGTACACATTTATTGCCTGCCTTCCTACACTATAATGTGAACTCTGTGTGGCAGGGACTTGGTTTGGTCCCTGCAGTAACCCCAGTGCTTGGGCCATAATAGATTTTCAATTACTATGTGTTGAATGAATGAAAAAATAAGTGAATGAGTCGTTACTTAGAGTATTACTGCAGTGTCTGTTTTAATGGAATTTTGATACGTCCTCATGATCAAGTTGGGGAGATACTCTATGAGAGTGACTAAATCTTGATTCTTACAATATAAGTAGGTGAGTTGCCTCTGTCTCCCCTCAGGAAAATCTCTTGGGCTGTTGAGCTATGCTCAGTTTCTTGAGATTAAGGGCAAAAACAAATATTAACATTTAAAGACCAAAAACAAAGCAAAACCCCGTGGAGCAGGCAATATTGTCAAACCCACGTTGCAGATGAGGAAACTGACACTGAGATGTGGAACAGTATTTGTTCAAGATCATCCAGCAGATGAGTCTCAGTCCTAGGATTCAAGTCTTCTAAGACTCCAAGTTCCATCCTGTCCTTATAGCCCAACGCACTTCCCTTCTGGTAACACAGAAAGGAAGTTTTTGGGGGGCAGTTTTCTCCTTTCACTGTCTCCATTTCCCCATCTCCCAGATTCCTTTCAGGAACTCCAACCTGGACTCCTCATCCCTGCTCCCCTGCATCTGGTCTTATCCTGCTCACCAGTCACCGCATCCAGTGGTGCGTCTCCGTTCTTACCTTCCCCGGCCTTCAGTAGCATTCAAGATAACTACTCCCTCCTTGAAACCCTGCCCTTTCTTGGCTTATATAAAGCACAGGCTCCTGGTTAGCCTCCTACTTCAGTAACCTCACCTACACGGTCTCCTTTGCTAGCTCCAAGCAATCTCTACAGGCTGCAGTGCCTTAGAGCTCAACCCTGACTCCTCTTTTCTTCTCTACCTGCAAACTCTTTCCCACCCCCATGGTCTTAAGTACTACATGGAAATGACTCACAGATTCACATCCCTAGTTATGAACTTCCTCCTGGATTTCAGCCTTACTTTTGTTTCCAAAAGCTTTGTTTTGGGTGAAATGTGTCTGTCCCTGCACTCCAAATTCATATGTTGAAATTCTAACCCCCAATGTGAGGGTATTTGGAGGTGGGGCCCCTAGGAGGTGATTAGGTCATGAGGCTGGAGCCCTCATGAATGGGATTAGTGCCCTTAAAACAAGAGACATGAGAGCTTCTTCGCCTCTCTCTGCTCTCTGCCATGTGAGGGTACAATGACAAGACAGCTATTTGCAAACCAGAAAGTGAGCTCTCACCAGACACTGGATCTGCCAGTGCCTTGATCTTGGACTCCCCAGCTTCTGGAACTGTGAGAAACAAATGTTTCTTATTTCAGTCATCCAGTTTATGGTATTTTTTTACAGCAGCCTGAGCTAAGACAAGCCTACTTACCATCTTCTTCTGGCTGTCTGATAGAGATCTCAAAATTAACATGACAAAACTAGAACCCTTTATTTTGCCCTCCCACCCAAGCCTGATCCTCCTCTCATATCCCTCCTCTCTGTAAATAACGCTACCATCTACTTCGTGGTTCAAGTCCAAACCTTAAGCATCAATCTTCATTCATCTCTTTTCCTCACATCCAAAGTTCTGCAGTTCTGCCTCTAACCATGACCTGCTTCTCTCCATCTCTGTGCTACCCTAATCCACCTAACCATCATCTCTGTGCTGTATCCCCAGGATCTGCACCAGTGACTGACACATAGCAGGTACTCAATAAATATTTGGTGAAAAAGTGAATTTGAAATTTTTTTCAATTTAGAGTTATCAGTTTGTTGGAGAATACTTGTGATCCAGGAATCGTTTCACAGCAGAACTCAGAGACACCCAGGAAAAATTTAGAAGTCAGTGAAGTGTACACCCTAATACCCCTAAATGCCAGTGCCGCCCTTGCTCCCGTGGGACCCTTCTACTCCTCTGCTGTCTTCATGATTTCTCATAATGAAAACCTGTTCTGAAGAAAGTAGATGAAATACCCCATACAAAAGTGCAAATCAGTGATAGCCACTTCAAGGACTGGTCTCCCAGAGCATTTGGGAGCAGGGCCTTAAACTGAAGACATAAAGTATTAAAGCAGACATGAGCCAGTGGGGATTTTCTTCTGTTTCCTCTGAGAGACAGCTCTGGAGACTCAGGGCCACGTGAGGCACTTCCTTTGGCCAAGATTGGATTCAAGATTAGTCCATCAGCACGAGTCACACAGAAGTCCCCCGTAGGCCACAGAGTTACAGGAAGAGTTGCTAAAGCTGTGTGGAAGTTAGCATTCTGCGTGACACCATGAAAAATACCTGTTTTTCTCTCATTCCTCTAGCCCTGTAACCCCATTGTCTCTCTTCCTAGTCAGCGACTGGGTGACAGCTTCTGTTTTTACATCATGAGGAAGGACACGAATCTAGAGGGAAATCTATCGAGAAGATACAGGCTGAGGAGTGAATCTCCTTCCTATTTCTCTTCCCCCTTCTACCTGTAAGAGTGTCTGGCCTTAAAGCCAAGTCTCTGAAGCGAAAGCCCTCAGGCCCTGTGCCCTAGTGCCTCTGTACCTGCAGCACGGTGCCAGGTACTTTGTTAGAGCGTCTGCAAGGCATGTACCATCTTCAGCTGCTCGGAGGTTGTCACCTGAGGAAGCAGTAGCCAAGAAGTAGCTGTGACATAACCACAGCATCTGTTCAGGGAGACTGCTGCCCTGTGGCTCCTCACTGAAGCTTTCCTAGGCTTCAAGAGATCCAGCTGATGGTGGCTCACTCCATCACTCACTTCACATCCATGGGGGAGCCCAGTGTGCCCCTCCTCAGGAAGCCTGTATTCCCAAATGAGACTTCTGAACAAAGCGTCTTGACCAGCTCCATGTGCCCAGAGCTGCCCCTGGAGGGCTACTGGCCCTGCTGCAAACTGGCCTAAGTCCATTTGGTCGTTCAGCAAACGTCTGGTTCTTTTTGGCTGGACCACTCACTGGTGGTTCTAAGTGGGTGGGATTAGACTTTCGCTTCACTGTAACCTCACTACCAGGTGATAGAACAACAAAAGGGACAGATTCCACCCAGAGTCCTAATGCAGTCCCCAGTCTGTGTGTGGCTCTCTGCCCTGGCCACACAATCGCCCTCACATGAAAGGCCCATTCCAAGGTGTGTGAACAAGTCCAGTGACAACGTCCTCCTTGTAGCCAGCAGAAGCAGGGACAAAGGGATTGTAGATCTGGAAAGCAGATATTAAAGTCCTGGGCTTGACAGATTCTTGAACATCGTTCATTCAAGGACAGCGAGTCCTGTACTATACTCCCAATCAAACTCTATCGCACACCATGAATGTCATCACTTAAACTTATCTGGCATCCCTTATGCTAATTAACATGTCCTCTTAGGTCTTATTTCAATAAGAACACTTTAAGAGCCGAGAAATCAACTTGAGGTTTAGATTGCTCTTCAGGATTCTCCATGACTAATTAATAGCCCTGTGAGTTTCAAAGACTGTTCATCACCTCTGGGATGAAGATTGGAGTTAATTTGTACACAAAGATCGCACCATTTATACAAATTATTTTAAAGGAAATTAATCCAAAGACAATATTACATGAACTCTAAAATAGGAGTAAACACTAATGCTCTTACTCAAGGAAGCCCTCATCTTCCTTCCAATATAAAGCAACTGGCAATCAATACCTCCCTTTCTCTCTCTCTCTCTCACACACACACACACAGAGAGAGAGAGATCTTCAGCGTACTTCATACTTCTCTGCTTACATTGGAAGGAACTGAGAAAATTGGGCAACAGCTGTGCACTTTCATGAAGGCTCCTATTTCTCTGGCTCAGCAAAACTTGTGATTTAGACCATTTACTCTCCATGGAGCATTTCTCGTCGAGAACATAAATGCAGGGAGCATGACTGGAAGGTTCAGAAAAGACTATTTGGTCTTGGTGTAAGTTTGAGGTTTCAGAGTCTCTAGATGTTGCTGTGAAGATGGCACATGTGAAACTTGCAGTGCGTGAGTCTAGGACCCTGGGATTGAGGGGCCGCTGCTTCCTGGTAACACAATAATACCTGGGCCCCAAATAAAGGCTCACGATCCTCTTTCCCCAGCCAATCACCAAGTGCCCTCCCCACCAAACTGCTGTGCGGGGCTCATTCTCCCTCCTCTCCACTCGCATACACCTTACACTCTACTCTCACTAGCCCGGCTGTGTCCTGATGATTTGAGTACCTTGCCTGCAACTTTTTTAACAATGCAATTATGTCTAATATTCTAGATAGCTTCATGGCATCTTGCATAGCGTAGGTGCTTCACAAATATTTGTTGCCATTTTCTCTATAGCTCATTTATTCATTTATTCAATGATATTTAAACTCAGGGTGGAATATTCAAAGATGACTTCAAAGGGGAATTTCAAAAGGGAATTTACAGTGCTTTGTTAGTTTCTGGAGTTCAGCAAAGTGATTGAGATATATAGATATATTTTCAGATTCTTTTCCATTATAGGTTATTACAAAATAATGAATACAGTTTCCTGTGCTATACAATAGGACCTTGTTATTTATCTATTTTATATATAGCAGTATGTATCTGCTACTCCCAACTCTTAATTTAACCTTCCCCCTCTTTCCCCTTTGGTAGCTGTAAGTCTATTTTCTATGTCTGTGAGTCTGTTTCTGTTTTATAGATAAGTTCATTGGTATCATTTTTTTTTAGAGTCCACATGTAAGTGAAATCATATGATATTTGTCTTTCTCTGTCTGATTTACTTCACTTAGTATGATAATCTCTAGATCCACCCAAGTTGCTGCAAATGGCATTATTTCATTCTTTTTTATGGCTGAGTAGTATTCCATTGCATACGTATACCACATCTTCTTTATCCATTCATCTGTCAATAGACACTTAGGTTGTTTCCATGTCTTGGCTATTGTGAATAGTGATGCTATGAATATTACGGTGCCTGTATCTTTATGAGTTAGAGTTTCCTCCAGATATATGCCCAGGAGTAGGATTGCTGGATCATATGATATCTCTATTTTTAGTTTTTTAAGGCACCTCCGTACTGTTCTCCATAGTGACTGTACCGATTTACATTCCCACCAACAACGTAGGAGGGTTCCCTTTTCTCCACGCCCTCTCCAGCATTTATTGTTTGTAGATTTTTTGATGATGGCCGTTCTGACTGGTATGAGGTGATACCTCATTGTAGATTTGATTTGCATTTCTCTAATAATTAACGATGTTGAGCATCTTTTCAGTTGCCTGTTGGCCATCTGCCTGTCTTCTCTGGAGAAATGTCTATTTTGAAGACAAGGGTAGTTTTATAGGAAGTGTTTCAGGCTAAAAGCTAGCCCACCTCTTCCCAAACATGTCTCTTGGATAGATAATAAAAATGGTAATAATAACAATAAAAGCAACTGGTATTCTTACAGTGTTTACTTTTTGTCAAACACTGTTGTAAGTGCTTTACTTATTTAATCCACATTATAACTTTATGAGATAAATACTATTAATATCTGCATTCTATAGATGCCATGGTACCTGGAATTCTGTTGTTAGAGACTCATTTGCTAGATTTAAACCACATCCTCCTTCAGGCAGTTCTCTCATTTTAAACGTGCGTATCCCGCAGCATGATGATGCCCAGAAGTATTCCAGATGAAAAAGGAAACTTGTGTAAATTAGTTAACAAAATACTTCCCCTCCAAGTAGTCTGCACTCCGGTGGAGCTGGGAACGAGGTTTTGAAGAGAGACAGTTGCAGACAAAGAAGGAGGGATGTACATCTGCGTCGTATCAGACTGGGAGCCCTGGGTCCGGGGTTTAACTGGGAAATGGCTGCAGATGTTGGCCAGAGCAACTTTTGTGTCTATGCAGTTGTCCATTGAGCCCAGGCTAAACAAGAGTTTAGGGAAGGAGAATTTGAGCCTTAGAACAATGGTCTGACTGATGTCTAGACCCAACATTCAGTACACAAGTGGTTGTCACTGGAGGGTGATTTTTGCCCCACGTGGACATTTGGAGATATCTGGGGATACTTTTTTTCATGACTGGGTGGGGGGGTAGCTCTCAGGGCCACTGTCATTTAGAAGTCAGAGGCCAGATATGCTGCCACACATGCTACAGTGCACAGGGCAGCCCCCTCGCCACAAAGATTGTCTGGTCCAAAATATCGACAGTGCTGAGGCTGAGAAACCCTGCAATATACATCTGGACCTGCGACGGAGAGGTCTTGTCTGGGCTTCTGGGCAGTGACAACTCACGGGCGCCCTCCAGTGGCCAGTGTGAATCACGAGCCTAAATCCCAGTGAGTGTGTCTCCAGGTTGCAATCCTTCCCTCACCGTCGGCTCAGATTTCTTTGGAAGAGCTAGAAGGCATGTCCTGTCCTTTAAGGGGCTGTCCCCTCCTTCCAGGCTCAGGCATTTATGAGAAAGCATGGAGCATGAGGCTTCTCCCTTCATGATGAAACTCCTCCAGTCTTCCAGTCTTGTAACTTTATGGGAGCAGCTTTTTGTGGCAAGAGTACACAGTTCCCTTCCCAGAAGAGGGAGCAAGAGAACCAGGGAACTCTTTTTTTCTTTGGTGCCAACTAAGCACACCTACATTTGTGTTTTCTCTTTCTCAGCTCTTTCAGCCTCTTTTCATCTCCCAAGTCAGTGTGGCCACTTGTACTCCCATAATTAGCGGTGCTCTCCTGGGAATATCTCTGAGTTTTAGCAACAATAACGACAACAACCCAGTTGGTGTCTCCGAAGCTGATGAACCCCCTGACTCGTGTGTAAATCTCCATGACACCCTACTGAAATCACCCCCCATTCTCCCATTAATGAAGAGACATTAGTAAAGCTTTTCTTTCCTACTCCTATAGTTTTTAAGCTCTCAGATAATTGCTTTGACCCTTCCTTTGGGCCTGTATAAAATGCCAAGATTACTGGGGAAGCGTAAGCCCGAGAATCACTCTAGGTTCTTCCCCTGACAGACGCTGTGCGAAGCAGTTTGCCTTCCCAGCCCCCAGACCGTGTCTGCATGTGCCAAGCTAGGTCTGCGATGATTGTCGATCAGACCACTCATCCTGGTTGAGTAAGGGGAGGGGCAGTGCTTCCCAGCTCTTAGGGGGCTAATTCTTTGGGCCAAGCGACGAATAAAACACCCATGTAACAGATATTGGACTGTTGGCCGCAGCCCTTGGCAGGCCTGTCTCTCCTGTCAGCCACGTCACTCCTATTGCACTGGGGCATGTGAGCAGGTCTGGCAAATGGTTTGCCAGTGGGTGGGAAGCTCTGAATCCACCTCCTTAGAATGCCTCAAAGATTCTTCGCTCTAAGTCAGCCTTGAAAAATAATGACCAAAATGGGTTGTTCATCCCCCCAGTAACCTGACCACTGACACTTGAGAGGAAACCAAAGAAATCAGCATTATTTACTACCCTGTGAAGTATACATCACTCTGCTTTCTTGAAACTGCGTGTATGGGAGGAATAAAGGCAAGGCTATGCTTCGTTTCCAAGCCTTTACCTACTTTCTCAAGTCTTCTCCCTTGCGCAAGCCTTAACTCAGCACAGCCACTGATTCTAGAAGCGAACTCACCCTTCCCGTGAGAGCATCCTGAGAAACCGTCCATCAGCCGTGCTCTGTAGAATCAGTGTATGCATCTGCGTTCTGTTCTCATGACAGCAGTTAGCAAGCAGCATCTCAAGTTCTCCAGGAATCGAAGCCTAATCCAGGAGAATTTAGATAGTCATCTTAAAAGCTAATTAACCTAACCGCAGCTTTGATCACTGAAAAAAAATCATTTCTCAATTTCTAAGAAGCGAAGCTTCTGAAAGAGTTGCCATTAGGCTTAGGGTCTTGAAATGGGATGTGCCGCTTGAGGGCGCCATTAGGTTTGAAGAAAAGAGGTTTCTGCTACTTTAAAGTGCCCAGATACATGTCCCACAAGTTCTATGAAATAAGACTGAATTTAGGTCTCGCTTCTAGGAAAAGGAAGGGGAACAGTAATCTATTGTCTTTAAACTCCAGAGGGATTAACCAAAATTCAGTTGACAAGTTCTAAATTCCCTTTTACAGAGCTGCCTTTCCCCAGCCAAATGAAATAAAAAGGGATATTGTGTTAAAAGATGCCCTGTGTATTTTTGTAGAAGAGACAGTTGCTTAAGATCAACATTCCAATGTGAAGTGAGAAAAATAGTGGGAACAAATTGCATAATAGGAACCTTCTGACTTTAAACTGGAAACCTAAGCAGTTTGGGTTCCATGGGGAAAACTTGGCTTTACTTGGGTGTTTGAAAACTCCCAGAGAAAAGAAAAGCTGATAAGTGACCCCAGCTTCCTTATCAGACTTTATCTGCATGATACAGATCCTACTTTCAGCAGGGGATAGTAGCAAATGACAGGGAAAGCTGAAATTCCCAAGCTAGGGGCTGCAGAGGCTCCTGCAGGAAGGAATGCATAAAGGCTCTAAAATGAATTTTTGAATTTAATAGAGTATGTCAGTGTTAATGCAGATTTTTCAGAACAGGACATTTACTAGGCAAATAGTCTATAACAGAGAGCTAGATAAGAGAGCAGAGCATCATCGATCCAAATTGGACTTTCCTCTCCCTGCCTTCCGCCCAGCCCAATCTATTCAATCTTTGGTACTCAATGCGAGCTCCATGGTTTCCATAGAGCTTTATTTTATTTTTTCGGATAATCATCTCACTGCTTAGATTTTCTCTTGCAATTGTATTGCTCTGATTTTTTCATATATGAATCCAGTCTCTCCCATTGGACTACAAGACCCTTGAAAACAGGAGACAAATATTATATACTTGTAACTCCTATTGCCCCACCTGGGAACATTTCAGGCACATAATAAAGTGCTTTCTACTTTACTGAGTTGTCCCAAAAGAAATGAGAAAAGGGGCTTCCCTGGTGGCGCAGTGGCTGAAAGTCCGCCTGCCGATGCAGGGGACACGGGTTCGTGCCCCGGTCTGGGAGGATCCCACATGCCGCGGAGCGGCTGGGCCTGTGAGCCACGGCCGCTGAGCCTGCGCGTCCGGAGCCTGTGCTCCGCAACGGGAGAGGCCACAACAGTGAGAGGCCCGCATACCGCAAAAAAAAAAAAAAAAAAAAAAAAGAAATGAGAAAAAAGTTTCCTTCTATTTGCTTGTCTTTAAAGGAGGAGAAGGTGGTTTCTATTGGTGAAAAGACTTGAGGATGTCAAAGATCTAAAAAGAAATACTGATTAAAGTTTAAAAACACATACATTACATTCCTTGAGGCTTTTCTTTTAAGGTAAATACTTGGAGGCAACATAATAGTCCAAGAGCTGTATTTTCGGAGAATGAATCTAGTGGTATCGTAAAGATTTGCCAGAAGGGAGAAAACCCAACATCCAATATTCATTACTGTTTATCAAATGCTAACTCTGCAAGCCACTTCATATTTACTACCTTTTTTTTTCTCTTTTTTTTTTTTTTTTTTTTTGCAGTACGCGGGCCTCTCAGTGTTGTGGCCTCTCCCGTTGTAGAGCACAGGCTCCGGACGCACAAGCTTAGCCGCCATGGCTCACGGGCCCAGGCACTCCGCGGCATGTAGGATCTTCCCGGACCGGAACCCATGTCCCCTGCATCAGCAGGCAGACTCTCAACCACTGCGCCACCAGGGAAGCCCCATATTTACTACCTTTGAACTCCAGGAATCTTGCTCAGAGAGAATTAAGCAGCTCATCAAAGGCCTGCAGTGAATGGTGGGTAGAACGGAGGCTCAGGCTCTGAGCATGTGAATCAGAGTTTGTGGTCCTTCCCCTACAGCGAGTCCTGACTCCCTGGGATAATGGCTGTGGGTCTTGTGAGCTGCAGACCAAGGAGGCACTCAGCAAGAGCTGGGATATAAGAGAGATGTGAGACAGCTCAAGCCCTCCTCTGCCAGCTCAGTATTCGTGCGGGCTGTGAGCACCAACCCCACCCCCCACCCCGGATGTGATCAAGGCCCTGGGGGTCAAGCCTTGCGGGTGCTGTTTTGTGACCAGACAGAGGCTTCCTATCTCTCTACGGTCTCGTCTTATTATTAGCAAGCCACCTGGAGGGCTGGGTTGCATCCAACCCCTCCTTGCATTTCCAGCAGGGCTTTGCCCATAATAGACACTCAGTATCTATGGAATTGAATCTTCAGGAGACAAGAGAAGACTAACTACGGTATGACAGTAGATCTAGAAAGGAAGTGTGGATTCAAATGGCAAGGCAGAAAGAATCTTTAGAATTTATCAACTATTAGATGTGAGAGTGAGGAAGACTTTTGGATG
Source organism: Tursiops truncatus (assembly GCF_011762595.2). Classification (NCBI taxonomy): domain Eukaryota; kingdom Metazoa; phylum Chordata; class Mammalia; order Artiodactyla; family Delphinidae; genus Tursiops; species Tursiops truncatus. The sequence continues at coordinate 41,955,353 of NC_047036.1, forward strand.
ATTCTAAGTTTCCATGTCCAGGGGAAAAATATTAAAAAGAGATGTGGATAGAGGGGGATTGGTGTTAGAGGCATGATCAATTTAGATTGCTGAAAAGTCATCAGGTGGAATTGTCCAGACGCAGATTAAAATTGTGGGACTGGTACTTGGGAAAGAAGCCAACCAGAGATGCCCATTTGGAAATGTTCCTGCCCATCCTGTTGGCCATGACTTACAAGTCATCTCCAAATTGATTACTTTTCGTTTCCTCTAATACTGTTACGCTGGTCCAAGTCACCATCACTTTTTATAGATGCATCTTAACTGGTTTGGCGGTTTCTGGTTTTGCACCCTCCCACCCCTCCTATCTGTTCTCCCAGCAGGCACTGTGGTCCTTCTAACACGTAATTCAGATCACTCTTCAGCCAGAACGCTGCAGTGACCTCCCTTCTCAGGCAAGTAAAAGCCAAAGTCCTCACAGAGGTCTGCATGACCCCACCTGCTGGGTACTAGCCCTGTCTTGACCCCACCCTCCTAATTCTCAGAACTCGTCTTCCTCTGCTCTCTTCCCTGCTCCTTCAGCTGCAGAAACATTACCCGCCTGGCTGGACCACAAGCCCACCAGGCTCACTCCTACCCCAGGGCCTTTGCCCTGGCTGTTTCCTCTGCTTGGGGCACTCTCCTTCCGAGGGTCCTCACGGTTTGCTCTCCTCCCTACTTTAGGGCTTTAGGACTTTGCTTCAAGGCCATTTTCACATTAAGACTTCCTCCAGCCTCCCTTTCGAATGACAGGAACCCCACCCCTCATTGGCTCTCCCTGCTTTAATTTTCTCCCCAGTGCTTATCATCCTCTGACATTTTACATATTTTCTTTGATTGTTTATTAAATTGTTAATTGTTTATTGTTCATGTCTTACCACTAGAAGCTGTGTGTGTGTGTGTGTGTGTGTGTGTGTGTGTGTGTTTCGGCAAGCATTAAGAACAGTACCTGGTACATAGTGAGCAGTTAGTAAATGTTTGTTGTAAAAATGTTGAATTATTGAACCTGTGCATGCTAACAGCTGGAGCCATGAGATTGCCAAGGGCAAGAAGTGAAGAGAGGGGAAGAGGACTGAGAACCAACCTTGGGCACAGAGAGGCTGCGTGTGTGTTCACCCAGGGCTGCACAGCTGAACTGGGACATGATAAGTTCATCCTCTGACTCCTGGACCAGCCTTTGGCCAAGATACCAAACAGTCTCATCTCCCAGAGGTTTGGAGCCCCAGTAAGGGTGACAGAGGTAGAAGGAGGGGGCACTAGTGATCACATGTCAGACCCCAGACACCCTTGAAAAACATAGCAGATTATTTTTCAATCTGTGGCAATGGGCACCACTAAGGATCTAGTGACTTTGCTTGTGGAGGCTGAACCAGGGATTATTTTATTACCGCTGTAGCCTTGTTGTACCTCCTAGAGCAACAAAATTTCCTTTAAAATAAGGCAGGAATAAAACTAGTCCCCAGATGGTAATTGTCACCCAAACATTAGTTAATTTATTGAAACATCTCAGTAACTTACTCAGTTGCACCCTGGCAGCGTGAGAAGCTCAATGTACTTTCTCCAGGAGCTTTAATTGCTACCAGAGATGTCTAAAAGACTGCGGGTTAGTATTGCTTAATGACGTGGTGACTATCCCATTTCCCCTGGCTTTCTCCTAAAACTCATCTGGTTATTTCCCTGGAAATTTGACTGTATTGTCAAGGTGGTCATGCGTCTTGAATCATGAAAAGTGGCCCATTGTTCTCTGTCCAAATCCACACGATTATTTCATAAGATGTCAGCTCATCATTGAATTCCTGGAAAACTGGTTCATTGAAAGAGAGCTGTGCAGTTCATTGCCTGTGACCCTCCAGACACAGCTGTCGGACTTGATGCTCAGCCAACCAGCAAGATTCCACTGCAAACGTCCACTGATTAGCTCCGCACTGAGGCAGTAAATTGGAAAGCCAAAGAGGAGAACCAGATCAGTGGAAAATAATTGCCCATTCATCAGTGCATCTAGACACGAGAAGACCTCCAGAGAGCACCATTAGAAAAATGGCTACATCTTTGCAAGCATCAATACCACTTTTATATACCAACCTTCATATGTGCAATGACCTTTGATATGATCATCACCATCACCACCATCGTCAGCGTCCACAGAGGCAGAAGGCATTCATTAAGTTCCCACAGTCGATACAGTGCTGTTCTGATCACCCACAAAACATACTGTCCAGGGGCCCTTTAGATGTTCACTAAATCATCTATGATTGTTGTCTGAAGCTAAAGCTGCCTTTCACAGGAACCGGCTTCCACCTGGCTGATATGTTTTGTTGCAATTGTTTTTTTAACCTTTCAAGAACATGATTCATGCTTTTATCATACACAGGCTACTTTGGAGTCCCTGACCAGGAAGAGTAATAAGAAAACTACCTGAATACTATTTTTGTGAATATAAAAAAATTTGTTCCTTACAATAACTCTTTGAGGGGGCAGGTATTATTTTTCCCAGTTTATAAATAGTGAAGCAATCTCAAATAAGGTATGTGTCTTATTGATTTATAATCTTGGATAAGTGGTAGAGTCCATATTTGATGACTAAAGGGGAAAAGAAAACCCCAGAGAGCCATAACTTTTGCAAAGGATTACCCTAGTGGTTTGAAAAGAGAGAGAAATAGCAAACTCTTCCTCTGACTCCTGGCCCACCCTTTGGTCAAGATACAAAACAGTCTCGTCTCCCAGAGGTTTGGAGCCCCAGTAATGGTGATAGAGGTGGAAGGAGGGAGCACTTTTCAAGTCAAAGTCTTGATTTGAAAAGACATTGTGGACACCAGTGTGTGTGTACGTGTGTGTGTATGTGTGTGTGAGAGAGAAATAGAATGAGAGACAGAGACAGAGAGAGAGACTGAGAATGAGTTCACATGTGCTGATTCAGAAAGGACACTGAGTTCAGGGATACAATAAAAGTTTATGTGACCAGAGAAAATGAAAAAGCTGGTCATGGGATCCCTGTAAGCAAAGTCTCTGACTGAATGGGAACATCAAGTCCCCTGAGGAGCAGAGAGAATCAGAGCAGAACCCACAGCCAGAAGGGAAAGAAATGCCCACACAGTCATTTCAGGCTCTGAATGGCCTTTATATAAACTTCTGCACACGGGGTAATATCCCCAGAGATCAAGCACCGTGGCTACCCCAAACATCAAGCCAGGGAGTGCCTAACCAAATGGAAGCAGAACATGGTCCTGTGTCCCTCTATGCACCAGGTCCCTGAAGAACAGAGAACAGTGCCTCACAGCACCCAGCAGACCCATTTCCCAAGGATTACTTTAAATCACAGGTTGCAAAGGGCTGTGTTATCCAGCGGCGTTCTCAAGCTGCTGAGCCGGCAATCACCACCTCTTCGGCAATACCCATATCACTCAGGGTATCCTGGAAAGCTCTCTGGGTTCAAGATTCATCACTGCTGTTTCTTCATTGGTGATCTAAGGCTCGTTGAGCCTCTGTGTCCTCTAAGACCTCTTGGCAGCCCTGAGGCAAGAGCAAATGAAAAACTAGATGGGAAAAGTACTTTGTAAACTGCAAAACACTTGTATTCTTGATAATTCTTTCAATTACAACATCTCCCAGCATGGACACACTCAGCCACAGCGGTAGGTGGATGACACCGCTGGACCAAGGCTGTAGAAGTGCTTGCTCTCCTTCCTATTGCACCGACGACTGTTCTAATCTACATATTAACCCATTTTCTCCTTACTGTCATGCCAGAATGTACTATTATTATTCCCATTTTGCACATGGGGAAACTGAGGCATGAGGCAGTTAAGTAGCCAAGTCCAATGTGTCCTAGTTACGAAAGTGACAGAGCCAGGATTCTAATCCAGGCAGTCAGAGTTCCTGCTCAAAAGCACTAAGTAACACCATTTCATCATAAACCGTAACTGGCCCAGGAAGAGGGCTACAGGTCAGTCATAATCAGAATAATGAGAGCTGTTTCAGCGTTGGCATGTGGACACAGAGAGAAGGAAGCTCTCTTTCTGCTGGAACCAGGTCAGTCTGGAGCCTGTGGCAACCCCTGTGACTGACCACACAGAAAAAGCTGTCTGCAGAATGAAGATCTCATATGGGGTGTGTTGGTTAGGGAGGCTACTACCAACCCAAATAAGTTTATCTGGGGCTCTCACGGTGGCCCAACATCAGTAATCTTGATTGAGTAGCTCACCTCCAAGCAGCAACTCTGTGACCCACTTTCCATGTTTTTTGATATTAAAAAAGCTGGATGGTTTTCTGTTGTGGCATGCCACCTGACACCTCTAGATTTAGTTCAGATGTGTGGTTGAAAAAAGACAAGGGAGGTGGGCTTCCCTGGTGGCGCAGTGGTTGAGAGTCTGCCTGCCGATGCAGGGGACACGGGTTCGTGCCCCAGTCCGGGAAGATCCCACACACCGCGGAGCGGCTGGGCCCGTGAGCCATGGCCGCTGAGCCTGCGCGTCCGGAGCCTGTGCTCCGCAACGGGAGAGGCCACAGCAGTGAGAGGCCCGTGTACCACAAAAAAAAAAAAAAAAAAAAACCAAAAAGACAAGGGAGGTGTGGCTAGAGGATCCCAAAGTAGGAGATAGAGTTCTCCATTATCCTGTCATCACACTAAGGATGTCTAAGGAAACGCCTAATGTCAAAGAGAAAGGAGTTCGCTGCTGGGCATCCCCTTCTTTACAACTTTTCTCCAGCTCTCTCCTGGCTCCCAAATTCAAGCCACAATCCTCTAGTAGGAGGCAGGTGATGCTCATTAGATCTAGGTCTAAATGAGAGACCTAGACAGACGATTCTGCCTCTCTGAAAACAAAGGCAACAAATGATTTGACCACTTTCATTCCATTTCAACACAATGTGCTGGACACACTCCAAATCTGGAGGTACTCATTACCATGGTGGATAAGACACAGCCCTGCCCTGTAAGAGCATCAGGAAGATGCTGTATAGAAACAACTATATGTGATAAATCTACAGTAGACATCTGGGTAAAATGCTTGAGAAACCAAGAGGCAAATGAGATTGAGAGGCTCTCAGAGATGTTACCAGCAATAAGCCCTTTGGTGGCTCTTTGAAGGAAATCCACAGACGAGAAAGCCCAGGGGTAAGCTCCTCAACACCTCACCACGCCCTACTGAATGGCAGAAGTCTTGCCCCATGGATTCAACAACACCAGAGCTTAGTTCAGATAATACCCCTCTGATGCCTCATTAATATCAAAGTGTTTCCTGGAGGAGATATGGGGTTATATGTATATGTATAGCTGATTCACTTTGTTATAAAGCAGAGACTAACACACCATTGTAAAGTAATTATACCCCAATAAAGATGTTAAAACAAAATACAGATCAGAATCAATACTCACTGACTCCTGAGCTTCCCTGAAAGCCAAACTCTTCTGGGACCATTTCCCCTTTTTTTACTCCTCTGATTCACATCTCTGAAAAAGACCAAGAGCTATTTTTTTCTTTTTACCTGTGACTCAGTGCTGATTCATTTCTTCACTATTTCGTACAATTTCCTTTGTTATTCTCTTCGGCTGAAGCTTATCTACTTCCTATAATTTCCTGAAGTTTAGATTTCCCCTACCGTGTCACTTTTTCAATTCAAAAAGGCACAGGCATCTCATAATCAGATCATTTTATTAATTGCTATAGAAGTATGGGATCAAGTTTGAAATACTGGCTGTATAAAATGAAACTTCAGGCTCTATGAAAATGTAACTCACTCCAGCTGACAAATTAGTTGGTGCCCAGGCCCCATCTCCTTGCCTCCTGCTTTCTTTCACCCTTCTACAGCTAAACAGGCACCATTAGTGTTTTGTGTGCGGTGATGGCGCAGCTAATCGTCACACTGGGACACTTTTGGAAGTGAAAGAAGGCGCTAAAATCAGCGACAAGCTTTGGTTGAGCTACAACGTGTATGTATTAGGACTGCCCTGGGCAAACCAAGCTATAAGATCATCCAACTAGATCCAATTAGATCATCCAATGTTAGACATTCCTATGGCGGCCATCATCTTGGCCAGTCAGCCTGATGACGTAGTTCAGATGGTAGAGAAAATATTTTCCTTTTCAGCACAGTTAGGACTTTCCAAGCAAAGGAAACTAAAACTTGGGTTCAAAGGCAAACCTTAGAGAGGTCCCTGGTGGCCCAGTGGTAAAGGATCCACCTTCCAATGCAAGGGACGTGGGTTTGATCGCTGGTTGAGGAACTGAGATTCCCACATGACGCGGTGCAACTAGGCCCGTGTGCCACAACTACTGAGCTCCCATGCCTCAACAAGAGAGCCTGCGTGCTGCAAGCTACAGAGCCCATGCGGCCTGGTCCCCGCACGCCATAAATAGAGACAGAAAACCTGCACACCACAATTAGAGAGAAACCTGCATGGCTCAACGAAGACCCGACACAGCCAAAAATAATAATAAGAAGAAGAAGAAGAAGAAGCAGAAGAAGAAGCAGAAGCAGAAGAAGAAGAAGAAGAAGAAGAAGAAGAAGAAGAGGAAGAGGAAGAGGAAGAAGAAGAAGAAGAAGAAGAAGAAGAAAGAAAAGAATGTCATTTTTTTTTTTAAAAAGGCAAACCTTGGAAGTTAAAGGGTGTTAGACTTGAAGCCAACAGCTCCTATTTGTAGGGTAACCAAACTTATCTCCTCAGGAGCCAAATGCTTGCTTGCACTCCAGGGTGGGGACTTTCCCCTTTACTTCCCGAGAGAATTGGTTTACATTCAAAAGATTGTACATGACAGGAGAGCAAAGTCTTTTCTCCCTCTCTCAGAAGCAGAGTTTCAATTAATTGCTTTTTTCCTGCGTATGGATCAGACGTTCTTGTTTCTCTGCATGTCTCATAAATTTTGTTGAAACCTGGACATTTCAAATAATATAATGTGGCACCTCTGGAAATCAGATTCTCCCCTCTCCCCAGGGTTTGTTGTTGTTGCTTGTTGGAGTTGTTGTTTGTTCAGTGACTTTTCTGAACTTATTCCATAGAATATGTATTCTTTGTCATGTCTTACCACTGAGGTCGCTGCTCAGTTAGCTTTATAATCAACTAATGAAATGACTGAATGGAGAATTTCTTAAATGTCTGAATGAATAAGTCTCCAGTCTTTGCCAAGGGCCTCTGTGTGCAGGTTGAAGCTTGTCTTCCACATTCAACCAGGCAGTTTATAACTCTGCCTTAACCTTTACTTCTTACTTATACAGAGCCTCAAGGTCAACCAAAGGTGAGGACACAGGGCCTTCTAGCATCATTCATAAGCCTGCAGGCAGCCCTGCGTGTGCATATGGTTGTCTAGATTTTCAGAAATACGTTAGAGCTTTTCAAAGCACCTATGGATAATTCATTATTCAGTGTTTCATTTCAAGCTTGTGTTTAATCTATTGTTTGCTTTAATTGTTATCTGTCGCCTGAGGCAGCTGTGAGGTACCTGTACTTGCTTATAAATGTTTTCAACAAATGACGCAGGGAAAGGGTTTTAGCCTTGGGTGAGCTCAAGTCAAATAAAGAAAAGTCTTCTCAGCTGCACAGCACAGGGAGATCAGCTCGGTGCTTTGTGACCACCTAGAGGGGTGGGATAGGGAAGATGGGAGGGAGACCCAAGAGGGTGGAGATATGGGGATACATGTATATGTATAGCTGATTCCCTTTTTATAAAGCAGAAGCTAACACACCATTGTAAAGCAATTAAATTATACCCCAATAAAGATGTTAAAAATAAAAAAGAAAAGAAAAGTCTTCTTGTTGAGGTCTTCTGGGTAACCACCAGCCAAAGCAAATAATAACAGTTCTCTGGGGATGAGGTTTTGAAAGAGCTCAAACTCCATTCTGCTGTCTCTAATACCAAGCATGCAGACCCTGATTTTTCAAGGCTACCACTGAGCTGGGGAGCAACGGATGAGAATAGGGCACATTAAATGCCACAAATGTCAGTTTTCTTACTGAGATTCAGTCATTTTTCTCTACTAAATGATCCACAGTTTTCTGCAAGCTTTTGGTTAACGTCTAGATTTCTGAAAAAGTTTATTTTATTCCAATCAAATTCCAGCAAGTTACCTTATGGATGTCCACAAGCTGATTCTAAAGTTTACATAAAGAAACAAAAGACCCAGAACAGCTGACAAATTATTGAATGAGAAGAGCAAAGTTGGAGGACTGATGCTACCTGACTTCAGGACTTACTATCAAGCTACCAAGACAGTGCTGTATTGGCAAAAGAACAGACAAATAGATCAATGGAATGGAGTAGAGAACCCAGAAATAGACCTATGTGAACATAGTCAATTGATCTTTGACAAAGGAGCAAAGGCCGTACAGTGGAGCAAAGACAGTCTCTTCAACAAATGGTACTAGAACAACTGGATATCTAGACACAGACCTTACATCCTTTACAAAAATTAACTCAAAATGGATCATAAACCTAAATGTAAAATGCAAACTATAAAACTCCTAGAAAATAATAGAAGAAAACCTAAATGACTTTGGGTATGTTGATGCCTTTTTAGATACAACACAAAAGACACAATACATGAAAGAAATAATTGACAAGCTGGACTTCGTTAAGATTAAAAACTTCTGCTCTGTGAAAGACAGTATCAAGAGAATTAGAAACAAGCCACAGACTAGAAGAAGATATTTGCAAAAGACACATCTGATAAAGGACTGTTATCCAAAATATACAAAGAACTCTTAAAACGCAACAATAAGAAAAAAAATAAACGGATTAAAAAATGGGCCAAATATCTTAACAGACACCTCACCAAAGAAAACGTACACATGGCAAATAAGCATATGAAAAGATACTCCAGATCCTATGTCATGGGGAAATGCAAAGTAAAACAATGAGATACCACTACACACCTATTAGAATGGTCAGATCCAGAACACTGACAACACCAAATGCTGGTGAGGAGGTAGAGCAACGGGAACTCTCATACATTGCCGGTTGGAATGGAAAAAGGTACGGCCACTTTGTAAGACACAGTGGTTTTGTCTTTAGAGGTTTCTTACAAAACTAGACATACGGTAGTGCCCCCTCTCTGGAGTTTCTCTTTCCATCATTTCAGTTACTCGTGGTCAACCATGGTCTGAAAATATTAAACAGAAAATTCCCAAAATAAACAATTCCTAATATTTAAAATTTCAGGTCATTCTGAAATCTCATGCCATCCTGCTCTGTCCCACCCAGGACGTGAATCATCCCTTTGTCCAGTGTACCCCATACATTAGTCATTTAGTAGCCTTCTCAGTTCTCTCAGCTGCTCTAGCGCTGTGATTGTGTTATTTTACTTAATAATGGCCGCAAGGCACAAGAGTAGTGATGCTGGCAATTTGGATATGCCAAAGAGAATCCATAAAGTGCTTCCTTTAAGTGAAAAAGTAAAGTGCTTTTTTTTTTAAGTGAAGAGGTGTAAGTGCTCAATTTAAGAAAAAAAAATTGTATGCTGAGGTTGCTAAGATCTATGGTAAGAATGAATCTTCTATCAGTTAAATGGTGAAGAAGGAAAAAGAAATTTATGCTAGTTTTGCTGCTGAACCTCAGACTGCAAAAGTTAATGGCCACAATGCTTGGAAAAAGCATTAAGTTTTAAGATATTTTGGGAGAAAGAGAGAGAGACCACATTCACATAAATTTTATTACGGTATATTGTTATAAAAAATTGTTCTAGCTTATTATTAGCTACTGTTGTTAATCTCTTACTGTGCCTAATCTATAAATTAAACTTTATCATAGGTGTGTTTGTATAGGAAAAAACATAGTATACACAGGGTTTGGTACTATCCAAGGTTTCAGGCATACATTGCGGGTCTGGGAATGTATCCTGCATAGATAAGGGAGTACTACTGTACTCTTACCATATGATTCAGCAAGCATGCTCCCTGGTATTTATCCAAAGGAACTGAAAATTATGTCCACACAAAACCTGCACACAGATGTTTATAGCAACTTTATACGTAACTACAGAAACTTGGAAGCAGCCAAGATGTCCTTCAGTAGGTGAATGGATAAATAAACTGTGGTACATCCAGACAACAAAATACTATTCAGCACTAAAAGGAAATGAGCTATCAGGCCATGAATAGATGTGAAGAAACTGTAAATGCATTATTACTAAGTGAAAGAAGCCAATCTAAAAAGACTACATAGTATGTTATTCCAACTATATAACATTCTAGAAAAGTCAAAACTATGAAGACAATATCTAAATGCTACCAACAAATTAATAATTTAAGAAAAGCAGTCTGCTAACTGAACAAAGTCTACAAATTGGGAATAAACAGCCCGGAGGCAGGTTATAATTTCTAGTGTGGTGTAACAGTGGGACATAGTGGGAAACATTTAATAAGGTTGAGTTAGGGCCTTGTTATGAAAAAAAAAACAACTTGATTTCTAGGCTTGGAAAGGTGTGCTTAAATTGGTGTACATTGGAAAACCACTGAATATTTTTGAGCAGAAAAGTGGAGTGATCTGAGTTCTGCTAGAAAAAGATTAATCTGGAGATGGAGTGGAAAATAGATAGGAAAGGCTCGGGTAGGGGGAGTGGAGGGCAGGCAGACAACTTACAAGTCTACAGCTCTATTTTAGGTAGGAAATCACGTGCAGGATTTGGGTAGAAGCTTCAAACGGGCATTCAATAGCAAGGAGGCACAAGGGACAATAAAATGCAGATGCATCAGTACAAAAAAAACACTCTACTCCTTTTGGGGAAAAAAACATACATAGGGCCCAAGTCACCCTGAAAGTTTAAGAGCTGAATGAGAAAAGCAAGTGGGTTGTGAATGCTAAGCAGCTTTGGAGCTGTGCCCCCTGCCCAGCCATATTGTGGAAAGGCGGGTTTCACAGACTTAACCCCACACCCACACAGGTGTACCAAACAGCCCATGGAAAAGAGCTCTAAGGAACCAAGCAAGCTAATGATGAGTCATGCCCAAGGGTGATCCCCCTAAGTGAGAAATCAGTCTTGATGGGGCTGGGAGAGAGACTTCATAAAACTCTGCCTCACACATAACTCTACTCTCTCATTATGTTGACAGAATCTCCCAAGTTCAGAAGGACCCAAAGAGTCAGGGAAGGTTCCAGACTAGCTATGAAGCGTGTCCTCTAGTTTCCATATCTCAGGGTTTCCAGACCCAGAGCTTCCAACTTTGAAGCCTCGCTTCAATTCTCTGTCTTCAAGGAATGTCATCTCAACCCTCTTTCACTTTCCTCTTCCTCATCCTAGTCTCTCTCTCCAAAGCGACTCACCTGATCTCTGCTCTGTTCTTTCATACTTTTATTCTAGATCACAGGATAAACCAACCGATGCAGACACTGGTGATGCCCATGCTCTCTCACCCCACCCCTGAGTTCACCTGCATCTGCAGTGAGCAGTCCTGTCCATTGTGCCCACATTAGGTACACACATCCTGCTGTCTTCTGACTGGGGCTTTCTCCTGTGCGTTAGAAGCTTGCTCAGCCCTTGCACACAGTGTCCTGGGTGATCCAGAGATTAAACACCCCCAGAGCAACCCTCACCACCAGGGGATGGATGTAAGAGGAAGTATTTGGTTTTCAAATAGTCCTGATGTGCATTTCTCACATTTCCTTAGAGAATCTTCAGCTAGAGGGAGGCCCGGTTGCCAACAGCAGTAATTCTCTCTTTAACAGAACTTTTATTGGCTTTTCTCCCTTCACTGTTGGACTTGCTCCTCTACCTTCTCCCACCTTCCTGGAATCAAGCCCCAAATAAACTGCCTGCATCAGAACCCTTTTCTAAGGGTCTGCTTTGGGGGAAAACCCAAAAGAGACATTACATATTCTATCTGTCAACAGGTCATTGTGTTATTAGGTTGCCCCGTTTAGATTACACTTGAGTGCTTACAGATGCCTTCTCTAGAGAAATAAAAGAATAATCTCTTAATAGAAAGGTGTGACACTTGAGTTGGTGATTTGGGGCAAAATTGTATACCATAGAGGAGACACTTTGAGGTACATGGCACCTGTAAATACCCCCAAACATACCACCTAAACTCTTACTTATGAGCTTTTTGCCCCATATGAAGATGAGAACATGCCCTTCCCTACTTACATCAACAAACACAGTGGAACAAATTGAGATTCCATGCCTAAACAAGCTGTATTGTTCATTAAAGAGATAAGCTTCTTTTTTCCATGAGGATCAATTTGATCTGCAAATGTTGAATGTGGTAAGGCTGAGGGAAGTAAATATTGGCACCATTAAATACAACCATTGATTGATGACCTTCTGTGAACGAAAATGGTCAGGCAGCATTCGAAGTATGTTTACAAGCGCCATAATTTAATTTAAATGGAAAAACTTTTAAAAGCCCTAACCATCTTATAGTTTTCATTGTATTTATATAAAGAAATCTTTTTTTTAACATCTTTATTGAGGTATAATTGCTTTACAATGGTGTGTTAGTTTCTGCTTTATAACAAAGTGAATCAGTCATACATAAACATATGTTCCCATATGTCTTCCCTCTATAAAGAAATCTTTTAAAATTAATTTTTATTGGAGTATAGTTGCTTTACAATGTTGTGTTAATTTCTGCTGTACAGCAAAGTGAATCAGTTGTATGTATACATATATCCCATCATTTTTAGATTTCCTTCCCATTTAGGTCACCACAGAGCACTGAGTAGAGTTCCTTGTGCTATACAGTAGGTTCTCATTAGTTATCTATTTTATACATAATAGTGTATATATGTCAATCCCAATCACCCAGTTCATCCCACCCACGCTTCCCCCCTTGGTATCCATAAGTCTGTTCTCTACATCTGTGTCTGTATTTCTGCTTTGCAGCTAAGTTCATCTGTACTATTTTTCCAGATTCCACATACAAGTGATATTTACGATATTTGTTTCTCTCTTTCTGACTTACTTCACTCTCTATGACAGTGTCTAGGTCCGTCCACATCTCTGCAAATGGCACGATTCCATTCCTTTTAATGGCGGAGTAGTATCCCATTGGATATATGTATCACATCTTCTTTATCTATTCCTCTGTTGATGGACATTTAGGTTAATTCCATGTCCTGGCAATTGTGAATAGTGCTGCAATGAACATTGGGGTGCATGTATCTTTTCGAATTATGGTTTTCTCCAGGTATATGCCCAGTAGTGGGATTGCTGGATCGCATGGTAGTTCTATTTTTAGTTTTTTGAGGAACCTCCATACTGTTCTCCATAGTGATTGTACCAATTTATATTCCTACCAACAGTGTAGGAGGGTTCCCTTTTCTCCACACCCTCTCCAGCATTTATTGTTTGTTGATTTTTTGATGATGGCCATTCTGCCTGGTGTGAGGTGATACCTCATTGTAGTTTTGATTTGCATTTCTCTAATAATTAGTGATGTTGAGCATATAAAGAAATCTTGAGTATAATGTAGAAATAAACTGCAGTTACCTTTAAAATACATTATACCCAGCATAGGGAGAATGGTACAGTAATGGTCCGAGTATTAGCAAGAGTGTCATTTTTCTTTGTGTTAATTTATATTCCTACATTTTACGTCAGTTTTTCATCTTCTGGATTTCTTATAATCCATCAATCCTTTAGAATATTGTGTTATATTTATATGCTGAGCAGCTAGCATATTAAAAACACAATGCCAGACCCACAGAGATGCGTTGGATATAGTTCTGGCCTTCCACAAGCTTATGGTCTAATAGGGAATTGAGTTAACACAAAGGATTAGATTTTCAAATCAAATTTACACGAGTCAGAGATCTTATGCAATATCAAGCTTTATTTATAATTCAAGGATACAACATTCAGGAAGCACAGATGAAACAGAGAGAGGTCTGACCTCTCCCACGTGGCCCTCGTCCATCCTCTCACATCAGACATGTGCTTTCTGGCCCAGCACAGATAAAGTTTCTAAGTGAGAGCTGTGGTTCACCTTACATAGCAGGGAGCATAGGTGTTATGATATATCTTCATTTTATACCCAAGAAAGCTGTATAGTTCATAAGACATTTTCCAGAGAACCATGCTTCATAAGCCCATAGATCACAGATATGTTTCCCCAAGCAAACCAAAGACATTAGTTAATTTTCCAGAGACCTAGTTACTATGTTGACAAGGAGATTCAACCAGGTCACGTGCCTCCTTTTCCTTCCCTTGGGAGCATCCCCTAGTAACAGGGAGAGAAAAATGCATCACAGACCAGCTGCTTCAACTCCTTCCTCCCCAGGGAGAGAGGGACATATGCCCAAACAACTATAGACCCAACAGAAATCAGTTACTGTTATAAGGAATCAGGCAGTGATGGGTATAGAATTCAGAGGATAGTAGAGCATTGAAAACTCTACTGTCTATGAGAGTTCATCATGTACATTTTAAAGTATCTGAAATCATGCCTCCTACTTATGACATGTATATCCAGGGAGCCCCAGAGACCAGTTGTGTCCAATATTGGAAGATCTGAACCAACAAAATGGAGATATGAAAGTCTAAAATATTCAAGGACAGGAGACTGGGATGAGTAGTTAAGGGGTTGAAAGCTCTGGTTTGAAAGGCAAGTGCTGTTAGATTGTGACATACCTTAGGTAACACTTTTAAGAGGGTTGTTCCTCCTCTCCATCTCCCCTTCTCTCTCACTCTCTTACTCTCTCCCTCTCTCTGCTTTTCTTCTCCCCTCCTCCTCTTCTCCTTCTCCCTCTTTAATTCAGTAGAGGTAGCGGTAGGCATAAATATATTTTATATCATATTATAAAAATATTTTAAATCTATTTCTTATAATATAAATAATCTCTAAATTATATATGCACAGACGTGTGTGTTTCTATATAACAGTTGATATTGATTATAGCAAATACTTATTGAATGCCCCCTGTGTGGTGCCAGGCACTATTCCTGGTGCTTGTGATACATCCAAACACAAAATAAACAAAAGCCCTTCCATGTGGAGCTTACACCCTATCAGCAAGGTAGAGATAGCAAGAAATACACATAATTAATAAGTAACCTATATAGTTTGTTAGAAAATCATAAGTACTATAGAGAAAGGAAAGAGGAATAGGAATGCTGAGAGGGAGCAGGCTGAAATTTTAAGTCGAGTATTCATCCTGCAAGTAGAGGAATAATGGGGTGAGGGAGAGGGGCAGATGATAAAACCTTACAGAGCATTTTGAAAACCTTGGCTTTTCTTCAGAGAGAAAAGAGGAGTCATTAGAGGGTTTGGGACAGAGTAATTCTGTAATCTGATTTGTGTCTGCCATATTGAGAAGACTGTGGGGGTCAGGAGAAGCAGGGATACCAGTTAAAAGACTTGCAACAATCCAGACAGGAGATGAGGGTGGTGGCAGCAATAGAGGTGATGAGAAGTAATATTTCATCAAAGATGGAACCAACAAGATTTCCTCATGGACTGGATATAGTATGTCAGAGAAAAAGAAGTCAAAGGTATCATCAAAATTTGGGGTGTGAGCAACTTGAAGTTTGGAATTACCCTCAACTGAAGTAGAGAAGATAGGGAATAAAGCAGCTTTGAAGTGTGCCTTGGTTATTAACCATTGTCTCTCAGCCCCATACCTGCCTGTGTATACTCTGCTCTGTACTTCTGGGGACTAGGAGTCTGCAGACTACATTTTCCAGGCTCCCTTGCTGTTTGGCTTCCTCTTAGAAGGTACAGGTAGGAGATCACAAGGTGGGAGGAAGAGAGAATCTTCCTGCTTCTGACACAATATGCTAGTTGCTGAAATGAGAACGGGTGATTCCAGAAGCCAGCAGCCCACTCAGGGGCAGCAGATTTCTGGCAACTTCAGCACCGACCCAGCAGCCCTGACACAATAGCATCTTCAGCAGTGCAGGCTTGTGGCTCTGGGATGGGAGAGCAGGCAGCTTCTGACTTCTGCATGTCACCTCTTCTTCCTTTATTGCCTCCGGACCCCTTCCAACCACATTTTGCATTTCCAGCCCTTCCAACACCTATGAGAGTTCCCTGTATGAAAAAGTGCACAGTGTCTTTGTTTTCCTGGCTGGACCTGATTGACACAGGGGGAAGACCAGGAATTCTGTTTTGGACATGGTAAGTTCAAGAAGTCTAGCAGATATCCAATAGCTGATGACAGGTGGCAGGTAGGCAGTTGGATATATAAGTCTGGAAGAGGTGAGATTGCCCTCTTTTCTTGGGAAAGAAATCTGGGTTGGAAATATACTTTCATTGCATATTAATGATATTTGCAGTCATGAGACTGGATTAGATGACCAGGGAGTGAGTGTAGATGGAGAAGACATCCAAGGAGTGAGCCATGGACACTCCAACATTAAGAGAAGATGAAGATCTAGTAAAGGAGGACAAGAAGGAGCCCGGTATTATCATTCACCATATAATGACCTCATTGAAGTAAGTAATCTTCCTGAATCTCATTTTCCTTATCTGTAGCAAGCAAATAATAACACTGACAGCAGAATGTCCAGGAGGATAAAATCATGCATTTGTGAAGTCCCTGACATGCAGTAAACTACAAAAAAAAGTTAATTCTACCCCCTACCCCAAGTTCTTAGAAATCCAGTAGGCAAATGATCATATTTTAACATCAAATGGTTTCTAAAAATATAAAAATAATGAAAAGCCTGAATTATTTTAACTTGATAAGGCAGCGAGCCATGAAGTTATAAACAATGTTCTAAGGAAGTGAACGCTAGAACAACCAGAACCTCAATTTGTCTGTTAAACTTGACCCAGGTCGTGCCTAACCAGCAGGTTCAAAGGTTAGGCAAAGAGATAGCATTGGTTACACTGCTTTGTTTGTTTCATTGTTCGTGATCTGATTGACACATTTCAACTGACTGGATGGATCCACACCATGCTTTCCTCTCTGCATGCCCGTTGTCTTTCAGAGTTATCTTTGGCTCATTGGGCTCAGGTTATTTTTGGAGGCATCACACTTTCTTTGACTCAACCTGGCAAACCTACTCTTAACCTGCTTCAAATTTTGTTGGCGACAATGAGCCCAGGGGTTTCCTGGGTCCTGAGGGAGCTGGAACCTGTTGCTCTGTGTAAGGTCACAGCCGAGCAGCTTAAACTTTGTTGCTGATGCCTCTGTTGTAAGTATGGGGCAGTGCAGGAGGGCTGTATTTGTTTGCTAGGGCTGTCGTAACAAAGTAACACAAACTGGGTGGCTTAAACAAGAGAAACTTATTGTCTCACAGTCCTGGAGCCTAAAAGTCCAAGATCAAGGTGTGGGCAGGTTTGGTTTCTCCTGAGGCCTCTCTCCTTGGTTGTCGTCGGCTGCCTTTTCCCTGTGTCTTCACATGGTCTTTCTTCTGCACACATCCCTGCTGTCTCTGTGTATCCCAATTTCTTCTTCTTATAAGGACACCAGTCAAATTGGATTAGAGCCCACCTTATTGTCCTCATTTCTACTTAGTTACCTCTTTAAAAGCCCTGTCTCTAAATATAGTCACATTCTGAGTTATTGGGTTAGAGCTTCAACATATGTATTTTGGGACGCAGTTCAACCCATAACAAGAGCTGACTTAGAAACTTAGGAAACAGAATTTCATTTAGACCTTTAAGATATTACGTGGCTAACAGGAAGAAGCAAAAAGGGGTGCCCAAAAGATAAGACTGTAGGAGTCCAGAAGGAGTGTGCTGCCGTATGAATGGTGGAGATCTCAGAACCACGTATTCTTATGAGGATGACATGAGCTGGCTCACACACAACCCTCTGTTCCTCCTGGGCTTATTGATTGTCATATGCTTACTTTTTTATTTTTTTTTATTTTTTATTTTAATGGTTTTCTTTTATTTCGTCACGTCTGTTCCATAATGCTTTTTTTTTTTAACATCTTTTTTGGAGTATAATTGCTTTACAATGGTGTGTTAGTTTCTGCTTTACAACAAAGTGAATCAGTTATACATATACATATGTTCCCATATCTCTTCCCTCTTGCGTCTCCCTCCCACCCTCCCTATCCTACCCCTCTAGGTGGTCATAAATCACTGAGCTGATTTCCCTGTGCTATGTGACTGCTTCCCACTAGCTATCTATTTTACGTTTGGTAGTGTATATATGTCCATGCCACTCTCTCACTTTGTCACAGCTTACCCTTCCCCCTCCCCATATCCTCAAGTCCATTCTCTAGTAGGTGTGTGTCTTTATTCCCGTCTTGCCCCTACGTTTTCATGACCTTTTTTTTTTCTTAGATTCCATATATATGTGTTAGCATACGGTATTTGTTTTTCTCTTTCTGACTTACTTCACTCTGTATGACAGACTCTAGGTCCATCCACCTCACTACAAATAACTCAATTTTGTTTCTTTTTATGGCTGAGTAATATTCCATTGTATATATGTACCACATGAATGGTACATATATACAATGGAATATTACTCAGTCATATGCTTATTGATAGATATATACTCTCAGGGTAAAAGCTACTTCTCCGCTAGGTTGGGACACATGTCTCCTCATCCAAGGCCCTCCTCATGGAATCAAGAGCTATCGATTGATTAATAGCTGGAGTTCACCAGTGGAACCTGGGAATTACCCTCTGATGTGATCACCATTAGTGGCTAGATAGTGACTGGGACACTTTCAACAGAGCATTCAGCACTTTCTATTAAAATAATGGAGTGAAATATGCTGCATCCTTGAACTTATCTTGCAGTTGCCAGATGGGGAATGGAAAGAGAGACAGCAAGAGCGAACAAGCCCAGAGTCTAGAAACCAAAACCAGAACACTGAGGGTAACTAAGAAAGTGGCCTTTGTGTCTCGACCATCACACACTCCTTCTCCCAAAGGGTTTTCTTCCTTGACCTGCCTTGACCAGGGGAGGAGTTGGTATTGTCTTGGACACATGGCCATAAAACCTATATATCACCTCACTTTGTTGTCTTTTCAATCTCTCCATATCAACTCCTTAAAAGAGGTTACTCAACCTTTCCCCCAAACGGACACCTAGTTCATGCAGTGTGGTACTGTTTAAGGTAATTCTAGCTGCCATACCAGTTAACCCCCAAATCTCAGTTAACACATTAGAAGTTCATGGTCAGCAGGTGGCCTCCACATGGTCCTTCAAAGATCCAGACACCTTCCATCTGTATTTCTCTCCTCTAGTGTCTCAGAGCTGTTTACATTCATATGGGGAAAAAGAAAGAAGGCGTACAGGTAGCCAGGCCTAAAAGTGGCACTTTTGATCCAATTTCACTAACTAGAACTCAGAACTCAAAGGTCTACAAGGAAATACTAGTTGTTTCCTAGTTTACTCCCAAGAAGAATTTGGGCACATTATGTAAATTAAGCAAATATCACAAAACAACAAAAACTAAGAATCTCCAATTCTTGATGTAATTTGTTTGCAGGGATCAGACATTATTCCAGCACAAGATTTTTGGAACGTCTTTTAAAGTATTAAATTCCTGTCACCGAGAATCAGGATTTTCTAAAAGATGTGAACCAGAACATTCTCATTATGGATCTTTCATTAATACCACTACTGTTCTTGTTAATAACTAAAGGACTCATTTTTATTCTTGATAAATACAGGATGGAGAGTTCCTTAAGAATACAAATCGAATTCAAAGGTTATAGAAAAAAAACTCTATTGTATATTGTTCCAGTTGGTAGTTCTGGAAAAATGCAAATTCTCCTTCTCTAGCTGCTTTTTAACAGTGATAAAGAGACCAAAATAATGTTCTAGCATCTGGAAAAGAGCTCAGTTCTATGTGATTGCAATCTACGAAGGGCTGGCTGGCTGAGTGGCTTCTGCGCAAATGACTCTGGTGATCTTGTCACAGTATGTGGTTGAGTTACACAGCCCCTAACATGGCCCACGTGGAAGCTTTGTAGCAAAGAGCCTTTCCTCCAGAACTGCATTTCCAGATGGACACAGGGACACCTGAAGTTAACCTTCCCCTGAGCAGAAAGATTACCTGCAAATGTGCTCCTGGAAATGCTGCCTGGGGAGGAGGAGAATGTTTTCTCCTATCTCTGAGTCTGGCCACAGAGAAGAGGCTGAACACATGGTGCATGGATTTGCAGGAGGTCCAAGGTGGAGAAACCTTAGGGCATGATTGTGAGTATTTCACAAGCTTCCCACATTGACAGGAGGAAACTGGGTTCTGAAAGGCAAAGTGGCTTGTCCAGGATCACTCAAACACCACACCCTACTGTCTCCTCCAATTTTCAGGGAGCATGGCCTTTGGATCATACAAGCTGCGACTTAACATCTGGTTTCACCATTTTCGAGTTATGTTCCCATGGGTTAATTTCCTCAAACCTCTCTAGACTTCAGCTTTAACATCTGTAAAATCTAAAATTAATCAGTGTAAAATTGATCATAATGGCACCCTTTTCCCAAGGTTGTTGAGATGATTACGTGAGATCATCATTATGTGAAATACTCAGCCTAGTGCCTAGTAGACAGGGAAGGGGAGCTGTTACTATTAAAATGAGTGGCTGAGCCAGGATTAGAGCACAGTTTGCCTGGCACCGGTACAAGTCTCTTTCTACTATGAGAGTCACTAGAAACAGGGCCAGCGGGGATTTACAAGCAGTAATTCCATCTTTCTCTCAAGAATTACACAGGCTCAGGGGGGAGTGGGGTCTTTTCTGTGCATCGCTCCCTTGATTCTGTGACACCATCCCTGCTATATACTGTATGTCACTCCACACCTCTTTTACACAAGTGCCAGAACTGTTGTCATAAAGGGTCCTGGCTGGGGGAGTCATCCTCGGCTGCATCTGAATAGAAACTGAGACCCAGAGGAGGCTTTGCTTCCCAGGCATCCACTCCCAGGGGATGAACCTTGTTCAGATGGAGACAAAAATCAAACGCAGCATTAAAGACCAAAGAAATTAGACTGTGCTTTTTACTGCCCCGGCAGCAGTGAAATGATCCTTTCATTTTTATTGATCCAAAGCATGTTTCCTGAGTTCAAACAGCAAGGGAACATACAAAGGAGGTAGTCCTTTAACAATGGGGTTCTCATCCTCAGATGAACATTAGAATCATCTGGCAGCTTTGTAAAAATACCAGTGTACTGCCTCCACTTCGGACTTCCTAAATCTAAATCACTGGGGATGGAGCCCTGGCCTCGGTATTTTTTAAGTGTTCTAGGTGATTCTAATGTGCAGCCTAACATTAGAACATAAAATAGTCTAATATTAGGACATAAAATAGAGAAACAATTTTACAGGCCTACTATTGCCATTGAATGTAAAAGCACATTTGAGATCTATCTTAGTTTCTTGTTGCTGCTGTAACAAATGATCAAATATTTAGTAGCTTAAAATAACACAAATGTATTATCTTGGGCTTCCCTGGTGGCGCAGTGGTTGAGAATCTGCCTGCCAATGCAGGGGACACGGGTTCGAGCCCTGGTCTGGGAGGATCCCACATGCCGCGGAGCAACTAGGCCCGTGAGCCACAACTACTGAGCCTGCGCATCTGGAGCCTTTGCTCCACAACAAGAGAGGCCGCAGATAGTGAGAGGCCCACGCACCGCGATGAAGAGTGGCCCCTGCTTGCCGCAACTAGAGAAAGCCCTCGCACAGAAACGAAGACCCAACACAGCCAAATAAATAAATAAATAAATAATAAAAATAAAGGAATTCCCTTTAAAAAAAAAATAGCTAATGTATTATCTTACAGTTCTGGAGATCAGAGGGCTAAAATGGGTCTTACTGAACTAAAATCAAGGTGTTGGCAAGGCTGCATTTCTTCTGGAGGTTCCGGGGGTAGCCGTTTGTA
The DNA here is from genome assembly GCF_011762595.2 of Tursiops truncatus. Classification (NCBI taxonomy): domain Eukaryota; kingdom Metazoa; phylum Chordata; class Mammalia; order Artiodactyla; family Delphinidae; genus Tursiops; species Tursiops truncatus. The sequence goes on from NC_047036.1 coordinate 41,977,090, forward strand.
TTTTGTTTTCTCTAGCAACTCTAGAAACCTCCTGAATTCCATGGTTCGTGGTTCCTTCCTCCATCTTCAAAGCCAGCAGCTCATAGGATCTTCAAATCTCTTTTCTCTCTGCTTCCATTGTCACATTTACTCCTCTGTTGCTTGTAAGGACCCTTGTAATTACATTGATCCCATCTGGATAATCTAGAATAATATCTCCATCTCAAGGTCTTTAATTTAATCAATTTAATCTCATCTGCAAAGTCTATCTTGTCAGGTAAAGTGATATATTCTCATGTTCCTGGGATTAGGAGTTGGACATCTTTGGGGGTTCATAATTCTGCCTACCATAGCATCTTTTAAGAATGGAGAAATGGTCGTAGGGATAATCAAAGAGAGGTTACCTTTGGCTGCATATCTGGGTAAGTTTTAAAAGCTGCTTAGGCCCTGAGAATGAGACTTCCAGAATTATCCTAACACCCAGAAAAAAGCAGAGAGATTTCAGATGAGAACTTTGTGCTGACTCTCACTACTGCTCACTCTTTCCATTCTTGCCTCCCACCAAACTCCCCAACAAAACTTTAGATTTCTCTGCAGGCTACTAGACAAAGTCCTTAGTGATTGCTATAGTAAGTAGGCTCTGAAAAAAATAGAAAATTATGTTCTCATCACTTTTGTCAAAAAAAGCATCATTTATAATAAAAAGAGAGGGAAAGGCCCTAAGTATGGGAACGATGTTGAGCAGTTGAAGCCTGGCCACACATTTCTTTTCTTAGCTGCAACATGCATGCACCCATGGGCATGCATTTACAAGCTGACACTGCTCTCCAGTTGGAAATCTTTTTAAAGAAGGAAGGAGACCCTGTTATTCTCTCTCTTATCATCCGTGGAAATAAAACCCTGAAAACAGATAGGTGTCATGATGCAGAAACCTTTTCAGAAATTCTCCAAGATGAATATTCCATTTTCTCCGCCATTTCTAATCACCCAGGGGATGAGGGATTCTCTTCCTCTTAAGGTCCCACCTTGTACTGCTTGCAGTTGCAAAGGAGATACTTTGATAGATTACAGATTGTTTTCAGTAGCTGACCTAGACATAGCATCATCACTTCCTGATTATATTGATATGTTTCTATAATTTGCTTATTTGTGCCTCCAGAAACAATACTTTTTTGTTGCTTTATTGTAAACAGCATTGCAAGGTCTCTGTATTAAATCATAATTATTTACCCATGCAGTTCATGCACCTTTGTCCCTGGGGAATCTGGTGACGTGAATTTACAGGAACGTCAGGGTATTTCTCACCAACAGTTTCCTGTTATTGATATGCTTTTGTTTAGTTGTGATCTTTTTTTTTTTTACTCATTCAGTTTCTCAAGGGAAAAATAAACAGGCACGTGACAATTATCACAGTCGTGGGATATCATCTGGGGACCTCACAAATGTGTTTTCATCAGGGACTGGGCCCTCTGGCAAGGCCAAACACTGTGGAATTGTCTAGACAGACAATTGGTTATCATTCATTTGTTCTCTTGGTTTTCCCATGTGCTTCAGATAGCAATCTTGGTGAATGTGCATTACATTACGTAGGAGAACTTCCAAGTCTAGAAAGAGCCTGTACAAAAATAGAAAACAATACGAGAGATTTATCAATGAGAAACAATCAATTTTTCTGAGCTCTGAAATATAGGAATCCAGTTTGATTTTTTCATCTGCCAAATAACAATATAGTCAGTCTCATCAATAGAGAAGAGAACTCCTGTGAGCTGGAGTATTTGTGCCAATTAAAGTGGAAACCTGTATTATTTAATTACTGAATTGAGACTGCAAAACTTGGAAAGATATGACATGTACCCGAGTTTTTCGGTCTTATTACTTAAATACACATTTATCATTTTTTTTAATTAAAATATAGTTGATTTGCAATGTTGTCTTAATTTCTGCTATACAGCAAAGTGATTCAGTTATACATATACATACATACTTTTTCATATTCTTTTCCATTATGGTTTATCACAAGATATCGAATATAGTTGTCTGTGCTATACAGTAGGACCTTGTTGTTTATCCATTATATATATAATAGTTTGCACCTGCTAACCCCAAACTCCCACTCCATCCCTCCCCCATGGGCCCCTTCTCCTTGGCAAGCACAAGTCTGTTCTCTATGTCTGTGAATCTGTTTCTCTTTCGTAGGTAAGTTCATTTGTGTCATATTTTAGATTCCACATATAAGTGATACCATATGGTATTTGTCTTTCTCTTTCTGACTTACTTAACTCAGTATGACAATCTCTAGGTCCATCCATGTTGCTGCAAATGGCATTGTTTCATTCTTTTTATGGCTGAGTAATATTCCATTGTATATATGTACCACATCTTCTTTATCTGTTCATCTGTTGATGGACATTTAGGTTGTTTCCATGTCTTGGCTACTGTGCTATGCTGCTATGAACATAGGAGTGCATGTATCTTTTTGAATTATAGTTTTGTCCAGATCATTTATCATGATTTTTAATGTCTATTTGAATTGAAAAACAAGAATCTTTATCCTTGAAAACATTCAGGAAAACAGAGCTAGTTTTATAAATCCTCTTCTCTATGCCAATATACTTATAAAACATGAGCTGAGGGCTGACATCAGCAAGTGAGTTTCTGGAGCTGTGCTGTTCAATACGGTGACCATGAGCCACATGCCACTATTTAAACTTAAATTAATTAAAATTTAATATCAGTAAAAATGCAGTTTCTCTGTCACACTAGTCATATATCAACCACTCAATGGGCATGTGTAGCTAGAGGTTATTGCATGCACAGCACGGACTGTTGAACATTTCTGTCATTAAACGAAGTTCTATTGGACAGTGATGTTCTAAGATAAGATTCAGATTGCATTAAAATCCAATAAATAGAAATTTACTACTTTTCAAGATGAACATTTACTAATGGAAATTGCAGCTAAACTTTCCTTGGTTTTCCTTATGTTCCACTTTTTTATTTCCTCTAATGAAAGTAGCCCTCTTAAATCTAACATCTCCTTTATATTTCTCTAGCCCCATCAGTTTCTGTTCATTTCAGAAACAAGTTAATATAGTATATAGGTCCGGTAACCTGAAAAATGAATCAGGAATATAAAAAGGATTGTGAAGTGATGTTGTATCCTGGGGCAATAGTGCTTTACTGTGGCCAGCTGACAATTTGCCGGATGCTCGTTCACTTTCCTTTCCCTCCACCCCTGTAAATGCCAAACTAAAGTGCAGGGTTAGGCAGACATCAAAGCATGAAAATATAGAAGTCAGTTGTTTGAAAATTCCCTTTATGATCTCTTTGTCCTTAGTATTGAGCCCCGTTTCTCAAATTTTATTACCCATCTCCCCACCCCGAGGCTCACCTCTAGCCTGTTGATCATTTAAATATGCTAAAGAGATGAACAGGGAGAAAGTCTTCCGCTCAGATTTTGAGTTCTGCATCTGCCACTTATCTTGAACCATATGACCTTGGGCAAGCGATTTCTTTCTGAGTGATGAACTTCTCACTCCTACAAAATGAGAGATGCTGCTAAGAATCTCTGCTGCACAAGGTTGCTGTGAAGGCCCCAAGGGATGATAGATGTGAAGACACCACATGAGAGGTAGAGCCAGTGTCTGTTATCACTGGTTACATTGTTGGCCCTATGGGAGGCTTTGAAGGCCACAGCACCTGGGAGTCACGTGAAAGGAGAAACTGAATCATTGATTCTTTCAGGGTATTGAAAGCCCGAGAAATCTTCACGTGTCGACTCATTGTCAACTCTAGGATCCTATGTCAGCATTTTCCACCTTGCTTTAGAGATGAGAAAGTCAACGTTCAACATTAAAATGCTAGTCCAGAACCGCACAAGTTTTGGCCAGTCAGGGCCACTGGACGTTGCACACTGAAGTTCCTTATCAGGAACGAATGTAATTGAATTTATATAATCTAATTAATTAAGTCATCTAATCTGGGCATTGTTTCCAAAACTCTATTCAGTAAGAAGTAATATAAATGTAAACATAACAGAATAAGTAAAATCACAGTGTAACCAGAAAGAACAGAGGGGAAACATCTACCCAAATAGAGTATTTATAACATAAATAGTTGGTTCTATTTTTTTCACTTAAGCTTCACTAGAAGATTCTTTTCCAAGCAAAGAGAAAAAATCACTTTGTTCTACCCCTTTTGTCCTAGTCATCTCAGATTTGATTCTAGGGAGAAGGATTTCCTTGTTGATGAAAGAATGATTGATTTTTAAGTTCATGAAATGGAACTCATGCCGGGACCCTACCAGCCAAGGCAGTTCATGCAACAAACCTCTGAGCAGGCTTCCAGCAAACCCCTGCTGTTCCCCCCACTGTTTGGGGATTTACTTGGTCAGTGGGATGTGAAAGCCCTGAAACCATCACAGAGCCAAGTTCTCTGTTGGACACTTGAACGGGGCAGTGCTTTGCAGTTTCAACAGTTACTCTTTTCCAGTGTAAAATTGATCATTTGGAGGCAATTAACCTTGCCGTTCCTCAGTTTCTTCATCTGCAAATTGCCTGCCTTACAAGGGGTATCGTGAAGACTATGCACATTATTCCATTTCACAAACCAGCGCGGTGCTGGCGCATGGCAGAGACGCAAGAAATATGAGTGGATCTTCTCCTCCCTCCTGTATTTGCGTCGTCAATTCAATTTAACCAGCATTTACTGAATGTGCAAGACCCAGCCAGCACTGTGAGGGAAGCAATGATAACAAAATGGTCTCCCCTTTTGAGTTATTTACACTGTAGGAGGGGTGATGAAACAAGCACGCAAATAACTGTAGCACAAGGTAAAATATGACACGTGAATAGGAAGGTAACAAGCAAACGTCTAAGGAAGCACAGAGGAAGGAGAAAGGGATTCAAGCTGGGGAGATTTCTTATGATTTCATAGAGGAGATGGCATGGGCTCTATCTTTTAAAGGATCGTAAGGGATCCACTGCACAGATGAGGAAGAAGGACATTCTAAGTGGAGAAAGTGGAAAGAGCAAATCATGGGAGGCAAAAATGAAGGGTTTTAGGAAATGATGGGTAGTTCAGGGAGCACGAAAAGGGCTGTACGTGTGGGGAGCTGTGCGAGGTCAGGCTCGACGGGAAGACAAGATTGCAAGGCCTTGAATGCCATGCAAAGAGTTTGGATCTTGTGACCAGGGCATCTGCCCATTCCCTGTCGTGGCACACATAGAAAATAACCACGTTTGTACAGCACACTGGAGTAAGTGGATGAGACTGTCTTTGGCTGGAGGCCACAGCCTGGAGCTCCCCAAAGGACAAGGGGATCAATATCTCAGCACATTTATAATTGACTTGTGGCACAGCTGGATCCCATGGCACCTGGGCAGGAAGTGGGTAGGTGATCTCTGCTAGAATCAGTGGGAACTTTAATTTGGGGGTTCAAATTAGGGAGGCTTTCTGAACAGAGAGATTACAGCACCAGAGCTTCCTATTAAATAGTCAACATTCCAAGCCATAGGTACATATGTCCTGGCTGAAGTCCAGAAAGTAGTGAATGTCTGCAGGGGAAAAAAAATCATTCTACATTGAACTTCTGTTTCACTTTCTGTTTACAAAGCTGATTTCTTTAAATAAGGGTACCTGATTAATAAATATCTTAATACTTAGGAGTACCATTTATAGCCAGCTTCCTGATGGGAAATGCAAGACTTATGAAATTAAAACATGTTCATGTCTGAATGGCCTAAATCAACACATCAGCCTTCCAAAATAGGAAGGTTACACAAATAAACTTGGTAATTGTTTTTCCTAACTACAAACCTTTGCTTAAATTTGATTCTTTGGCTGTAACATACATTCTCAATTTTTCGGACATTTCTCCTTGGAGAAACTTTAAACATGTACACAAAACTATAAAGGAAATTACAAAGGAAAAAACTTTGTATCCAGCCTGAAAGAATTATCCAAGCTTTGCTTTTTCAACTATTAAGTGTTAAGTAACTCTTGTGTCTGGTTAGGCTATTGGAAGGTAGTCCAGTATTCCTATGAATATTCAGTCATTTTCCCTTTTCTTTTCTTTATGTCGTGCTCCACTGGCATCTTATAGGAAAGCCTGACATACACAAATCTAATGAATCAAAGATGGAAAACAGAGTTGAACTCCCAAAGTAAAGCAGGCAGTCATATTTTATTTTTGTCTGTATGTTGTCTTTAATGAAGATGGTGAAAACTAAATTAAAATTTTTAATGCAGAAAGGTAGATAATATATGACAATCTCTTCTCTCTCACTCACTCTTGCTCTAGCTCTTGCTTTCATTCTTGGGGAAGGAAGTTAAATTCCTACTTAGATGATGCTGTCTTTCCTTATTTTATCTCAGAGGTCAAAGATAATTTTTAGTGGGTTTGAATTGCTAGAAAAAGAGTTATTATGAGTTGCCAGACTGTTTAAACAAATATACTAGTAATATATACGATAAAAATACATAGATATAAACGTGTGTGTGTGTGTGTACATATGTGTATATATAAATGTATCTAATAGTGCTGTGCTGTAGGCAGCTCCCACTGGCTCAAGAAAGCTGAGAGTATGTATCTCTTCCCAACTCCTAGTCCCCTGACATGCCGGTAGCATGAAATCAGCTGTGGTGAAATATTTATATCATGGAAATCAGAAAACACTACAAATTGAAGTCTTCCCTCATCCCCAGAAAGCCTGTTATTAAACATTTATCAGCATACATTGAGTATATATGTATATGCGTGTGTTTATGCACAAAAACATGTATATGTATATATATACCCGTAGACATATATAAGTCTTGAAGATTAAGTAGTATAAGAACAGATGAGAGGATGTAAGAGAAAAGGCTTCATTATCAGGAAAACAAGTGAGCAGTGACAAGGAGGTGGCAAAGCACAGTGTGTATTCCAGGAACACAGAATCTTGCGTTTCGGTCAGAGTGAAAAATGTGAGGAAGAAAAAAGTAGGCGGTCAGTCTGGAAAGGTTTCTTGGGGACTGAATGTAAAAGACATGGAAAGCTGATATATTGGAGACTGAAATTCCCAGTACATCTTAAGAGTATTAATGATGTGAGTAACTGGACGCACGGATTGAAAGGAGGGAGACTAGTCAGAAAGCAAGATGTTTGAATTAGTGATTTTGAAGGTAGAGGAGTTATGAGTGATTACAGTCTGAGGTGGTGGGTAAAGAGAAGGGGAGAAGGCATTGTAGATGAGGAGGTGGTAGACCTGAGAGGCCCTGGTGTTGGATGGCTTGTCCGGATGGCTCGTCCAGATGGCTGTAAAGTGGTCCAGGGTGACAATTTAAAGGAAGCCTATGAGCCAAGAGCCCAGGTCATCAACAATTGAAGGGAAGTGAGCCAGAGGCTGGTAGGTGACCAGTAGGAGGGAGAAATGGTGTCATAGTTGAAAGGCATGATCTTGAAAGGCACAGCGTTTAAGCCTCATTTTCATAACCAGAAGAGGAATGCTCCAGGGCATCAGGTTGCCAAGATTAGGAGGGGCTAGAGCCTCTAAATTTCCTAGCCTATATAATTCTAAGATGGCTTTGATTTTGCAGGTAGTAAAATGTTTTGTGATGTTTTGTGATCTCCCTGCCTTTTAAGATACTGATTCTGCTTCTACTTGAATTAACCCAGCCATAATATTAGCTCCTTCTCTGTGTTCCACCTGGTAAAATTTCACTCTCCCTAGGGATTTGAGAGCATGGTAGAGTTTTCTAAAGATTTTGGGTTTGTTTGGAAGTGATGGAGAACACATTTACAAAGAAGCAGCAAAAACACTTGCAAATTAAATCCTAGGTATCGCTGTCTTTGAAATGCCCCCCAACCAATCCAGCTGTGAGTTTGAGCTTCATGCCCCTTCACCTTACCTGGCCTCAACCTCTCTCAGCCTCATTGGTTCCTCTCTCTCCTCTGTTCTCTCACGTCTCCAACCCTATCCAGTCTAAAGCACGAAATACTATTTTAATTGCTTACATCAACTTACTAACATCTCCATTTCCCAGAAGGGAGGCAGCAGGTTTCATTGACAGGTGGAGAAGTAGCCCAGTATCACAGAGCTGAAATCAGATGACCCTCTCTCTCCTCACCTAGAGAAATAAGAAAATCCCTTTCCTTCTGCATGCAGAGGGATTATTTTCCCTAAAGCTATCAGCCCTTCCAGCCTACATGGAGAGGCCACGTTTTGCAGATTGATTCTTCCCCAAGGGAAATTCTGGTGTCAGATGTTACAATGGTAATATTTTGTTCTACATCGTCACTCCTATTTACTACCTCTTACCACTCTTCCATCCTAGTCAGATGTACTTCAGGGCTAGTAGGGGGTAATCCTCCAGTGCAGGTGTGCTCCACAGTGTGCTCCAGCCACATCAAGAACTAGAGAGAAAAGCCAGATTGTACTAGAAAGGTCACAAAGCATTAACATGCCTATCAGTTACACAATCTCTTTTAGGAAAAGAGACTCCAAATGGCATTTTTCTGTCCAAGTGGCTATAATTTTTACCCCTGCCCCTGAGTGAAACCAAGCCAATTACTATGGCCACAGCTTATGTGGCCAGAGGCCAGTGCCTGAGACAGATGAAAGGCCAGCATGAATGGGCTGGGCAGGAGGAAGCCAGTCTCCTAGGCGTGATGTCACTAACTCTGCCTGCTGCATATTGGGTGGTGGCACACTATCCCAATCAAATCCTTTCTTCAGGCAATCAGCCAAGAGAAAGCAAAAGTTCTGAAATGGTTTTAATGTAATTTTAGCAGCTTCTGTTCACACTGATTACCTTCCTTTCTCACCACCAACTTGAATTCTCCATCCTCCTCCTAAATTGCTTTTTCTGTCTACTTACAGGGTGTAAGTTGCTGTAGGTTCTCATTATTCACATAGAGGGCAAAAAGGTCTAAGTGTATAAGTTGGGTGGGTAATCCAATGATCAACTCTATCAAAGCGGTCCTCTATTTTAACTCAGGTAACTTGTAGCTGCTGCGTAGACTGTTTGAAGATGTCTTCTCTGAAAATGCAAAGTTAAGGTCTGTACCCAGCACATTGTGAACCATCTCAGATCCTCTCTGCCCTCCTTTATTTCAGCCACTGAAGGGGCAGCTAGTTCCACAGGGACTCTGACAAGCTTCTCGAGGTATAACTTTTAGCACTTTCCCCTCAGACCCATGCTAAGTACCTCTCGCATCACAGCCTGGGGCTTCTCCATCATTTCGAAGTTGGATGTAGACAGGAATGAACACAGCCTAGAAATGTAGGAGAGGTTACCCCCTGGGGTTTCCCATGACTAGTGGAGAATGGAAGCTAATGGATAAATGCTTCACCGTGTCATCTTACAAGAGTACCATTCTGAGATATATTGAGTAAGTTTTCTAACAAGGCCTGTGGATGGAGGACCAATTGCCCCAAACCTGTCAACTTGATAACACATTCTAACAATGCCTTTTCCTGCTTCCCTGTTTTCTTCTCTACACCTCTCTCCTGCTCCCTGAGAATACTTAAAAATATCCACATGCAAGACTTTATCTTAGGCTCCACTTTGGGGGAAACACACCTGTTGTAAGGCATTCACTACACCCCATAACTATTTGTTTTTACGATAAGAATTTTGTCTTCCCTAATATTATGATTTCATATGTATGATGTTCTCCTCAATGAATGGATGTATGATGGTGCATTGACATGTCCTCAGGTCCCAGTACTGCTGGGGCCAACTTAGCCCTCAAAGTCTGAGTCACTAGGAAACAGCCCATTAAGAGCTGAATAATTCAGAGACAATATGAATAAATTGCATCTTCCTTATTGCATGGGATGATATATGGTATGGTATGGTATGTACAGTTTTTTGGTGAATTGAAGAACATATTATTTTATACATAAAACTATCCTTGGTGATATGGAGAGAGGGGATTACAGAAATACTTTCATTTTCACATTAAAGTTTTAAAATAATCTTAAAGTATATGAATGTACAAGTATTAATTTCCATATTTGCCCAAGATATCTTTTCTCCATTCCTTTATTTTCAGTCTTTTTAATATCTTTTTATTTTAGAGGATGGCTTTTGAAAGCAGATAGATTTTGAGTTTTTGGCATCCAATCTAATAACCTCTATTTTTTTAATGGAGAGGGAGGGAATCCACTCACATTTATTAAACTTACTGGTCTATCTGAATTTATTTCTTCTATTACCTTTTAAACGTTTTTCTACTCATAAATTTAACAGAGGGCAGAAATAATTCTTTAAAAGGATGGTAAAGTTTCCTTCATTCATTCTCTTTTTTCCTCAGTAAGGTTTGAAGTTATTGGCTGTATTTTTACTTTTTGTGGTTATTCTTAAGTATGTATATTTTTAAAACTAATTGAATATTTCTTCCTGAAGTTATTCTATCCTCCTTCTGAACAAATGAAAGATCTCAACATACTTTACTCTTTAAACATTATTTCCTATTGTAATATTGTCAAAATTTAGTTTTACCCATTTTTAAACACATGTACACAGACGCCCATACTCACACACATACAATGATCATTTATTTGTATGTCAGTTTTTAATAAAATTTACCAACATAAAAAAATTGATTCCTGTGTTCACAGTTGTGTCTTTAATTCCATACATTTTATTTGGGTTTGCTCTTCCTTTTGTTGAAGTACATACAATAGCATTTTTTTCCGCTGAGGACCGATAGATGGTAAATTCCTTTAGTTTGTATGTCAGAAACTGCCATAACTTCATCCTCAGCCTTGAACAAGTGTTTATTTGGATGTAGAAAGTCTTGCTGATAATCATTTTTCCTAGAACATTGATGATATTATTCCAATTTCTCGTTGTATCTATCGCTGCCAATAAGAAATCTGCTGTTAGACCAGTGGCTATTCTTTTGAGAGTAATCTGCCTTTTCACGCTGGAAAGTTAATTTTTTTCTTTATTCCTACTGTTCCACAGTTTCATTGTAATGTATCTCAATGTAGATTTATGTAATTTATTTTTACCCTTTGGAGTACATTTTCAATATGAGAACTCATGTTCTTTTTCAATTTGGTTTTTAACTATTTACTGCCTCTGTACAATTCTTGATCTCTTCTTCTAGAATACCAATGAAGGAGAGGCTCAGAGTCTCCAATATGGGCGCTTCATGGCTCATTAAGGTTTTTATTTGTCTCCGTATGTTCCATTGACTGAATTTCTCAGTACCACCTACTAATTCATAATTCTGTCTCTGTATCCAGTCCAGGGGGTTTACTTCACTTGCTAAATATTTTATTTAATAATTATATTTTATATTTCCAAGATTTCTAACTGGTTCTCTTAACCATCTATTCTTTTTTTTTTTTTTTTGCTGTACGTGGGCCTCTCACTGTTGTGGCCTCTCCCGTTGCGGAGCACAGGCTCCGGACGCACAGGCTCAGCAGCCATGGCTCACGGGCCTAGCCACTCCGCGGCATGTGGGATCTTCCCGGACCATGGCACGAACCCGCGTCCCCTGCATCGGCAGGCGGACTCTCAACCACTGCATCACCAGGGAAGCCCATAACCATCTATTCTTAACACATTTCTTTCTGTTCTACTTACATTCATGTATGTATTTCTGTGTAAAAATTTTAAATGTCTGTTGAAGTCCTCAGGTTTTATAAAATTAACTCCATTTTTAGAAAATTCATGCTCCAACTGTTGATTTTTATTAGATGTTTTTCTTAGCATGTATTTTGGAACTCTGGTGTGCAGGCATAATTTTGAGTGAAAAGTTTTAGGAATCTGTTTTTGTGGATTTTTCTCTCTCTCTTCCTTCTCCATGCTCCTTTCCCTATTTAGTGGTTTTGTAGCTGACTCCCTCAGGTGCCACTGGCCCTCCACTGAACCTCGCCAGGCACAGAGCTTGCACGGAGACGGTTTTGGAGAGACTGCAGATCCAGCCAGCCAGCCAAAGGGCATCTCGGTTCATAGGACTACATCAGCAGGATTTCCCTAGTTCAGAAACTTCCTTAAATCACAGCTTCTGGCAGAGGTTTCAACCCCCTTTCATATCTGCTGAGGCCCACCCTATCTTTTCATTTCAAGGGAGTCTGAATTCTGTCCCCTGTCTTTCAAATTGCTTTTTTGTCCCCATTGTCCTGCAGAAGCTAAATCTCCGGCTCCAACCCAGAGCTCAGCAAGCTCATAGCTTTAGCCCTGCTCACCGCATTCAAGCGTCTTCCGTTTCATGAGGATCGTTCATGAGGGTATTTATCTTGTTTTCTAATCTGGCTATGTCTTTTTTATTTTCTCAGTATACGTGTTTGGTACAGAAGGGATTACTCAAACGTGAACTTATTGAGCCATTTTGACAGAAGTCTTTTATTACTTTTATATTCAAGAACAAAAAAAACCACATTTACTTTAGTTTTAAAGTAACATATTCCTTTTAAATTTTACCTCTATTGAAAAAAACCATATAAAATGGGAACTCAGGGCTTCCCTGGTGGCGCAGTGGTTGAGAGTCCGCCTGCCGATGCAGGGGACACGGGTTCGTGCCCCGGTCTGGGAGGATCCCACGTGCCGCGGAGCGTCTGGGCCCGTGAGCCATGGCCGCTGAGCCTGCGCGTCCGGAGCCTGTGCTCCACAATGGGAGAGGCCACAGCGGTGAGAGGCCGGCGTACCGCAAAAAAAAAAAAAAGGGAACTCATTTTAAATTGTGAAAGATAACCATAATTTTAAAATTTTAATGTGTTTTTATTCTGTTAAAAGTTTTTGCTCTCTCTGGAGACATTTTTAAGATGGTGGTGGCAATGTAACCACATTGTAATTTTGGTTCTTGACTATTAAGTTATAAGTATACTCTATTTTCAAAAAAAATAAACATCCAAGATAAAATAAAAAACTGTCCTGGCAATATATTCTGTATGGACTAAATACTAGGCTGAACATAATAAATGTAAAGTTAATGACTGGTTTGGAGAGCCGCAAAAACATATGCCAGGATTCTCCATTTAAACTGTAGGATAGGAAATTTGAAATATGCCTATCTATGGATCTTTGGTCCAAACTTTTAAAACTGCAATCATTCCTTTGGCAAATACTCCATTTGAAAAATAAAAATAAAACACACTCAAAAGTAATGCAAAAATCTTCATCTTAATATTTGATTCCAAACATATTTAAAATTTTTAGGTTTTTTTCACTTTGCTTACCCTCATATTTGTGCAAAGTGCTAAAACAAACAAGCAAAAGAACTCTAACTACAGACTTTGGAGCCAATGACACCTGCTTCCTTTTTCATGAAGCATTTTATTCCTCCCCAGAATTACTTCTTTCTTTACTATGGCTGGCTACACACTCTCTGTTTCCCTATTAGGGAATCTTGCTAAAGAAGACTCTGTATTACTTTGCTCAGATCCAGTAAAATTTAACATGGGCTGCAGATGAGTAGCTAGAGTACCAGTAACAGGCAAATCTGGGGTCATGAAGCACCCCGAACCCATACATCTTCGGCACTCTGAATTTCGGGTCACCTTACCCTGACACATCTCCCGTTTAGGTGTGTTCCCCAGTGGGTCTGCTCGTCCAGGGCCACATTTCCACAGAGATTATTAACTAATAGTGTGGAAAGGCCCACCTACAGTCTTCTGCCTTCCCAGTAGATGGATCACTTCTGGCAACCGTAAATTTCTACAGAGAGGAGGTATCTGCCATAAACTGTTGTGTGATTTTAGATATACTGTTTAACTCCCCACTGGAGAGTCTAGGACATCTCTGCCCCTGCGCATCTCACAGCCTCATGTAAGGATCGAAATGGTGTCATATTTAGAGGAGCTTTGAGGACTGAAAGTTCTCTATACATGTAAGGGTACTATCTGTGTTTCTCCAGGTCTGGATATGAGGTCATCCCATCACATAATAAACAGCCTGACAGCTCAAACTTCCTGACGCTGGTACGCATCATTCTCATTGTTTCATCACTGGGCTATATCTACCTTGACAAAGCTAAGAGAACACTTCTTCACCTTCATTCTGTGTCCATTACACCAGTATACAATTGAATTCATCATTATACAATTGAGCACAAAATTGTGTACAGTTTGTACTTGTTTGCTACAGGAGAAAAATCAACCTCCTGTATACAGCACTGAAGACCTTGCATAATCTGCCTTGAACCTGCTTCTACAACTTTGTCTTAAATTCCTCCATCCCTTCCATCCATTAACCATATGGAATTACTTAATATTCCCCAGATGTGCTGTGATCTCACAAATCTCTATGCCTTTGCATATGCTCTTCCCTCTGCCTCAAATTTCATTGACCTACATTGTGCCTCATCAGCCCTCTACATATCTCAGTTCTCCTTCTCTGAGATGCTTCCTTGAGTCCCTTGTAGACCTGGAAACACCTCACTTCAGAGGTTAGCCCACTGTATTATCCTCTCTCTATAACAGTCTGTCCTCTCCCTCTGTCGATCTAGGATCTGGTTCATGGAGGGAAGCTAGTAAATTTATTGAATGACTAAATCAGTGAAAAGGCATCTAGTGAAAAGACCAGGGTTGATCAGTAGGGGCTGGATTCATTCATTCATTCATTCATTCCTAACTATTGCTTTTGTTGTACTAGTACGTGTGAAATGTTGCACCACATTTATCAAGGATACACAATGACTTACCCTGTCTTTAAAGAGCTTACATTCTCTCCAGGGAGGTAACACATCCAAATAATTCAAAGCAAATCTTCAAACCTATCTCACTCTCTCAAGTCCTCTTTACAAAGGAATTTTTCTATTTTTACTCTGTGAACACTTTGGATATTCCATCTAGAGTTTCTTTTACTTGGCCTAAAATTAAATTTAAGTAGTCCTGATGGAATTGTGGTGCCTTTTCTCTGGTTCCTGCCTATTGTTTACCAAGAGCCCATGGTATTGTGGTGAGCTATTGCAATACCCAGGAGGTGCCACACAACACTGAAAAATATTTTTTGATTGTGCCTAAATAGCAAATAGCAATGGACTCCACAGCCATTTTCCTGCCACCTCAAGAGTCGCCTTTAATTCTGAAGAGCGATTTCCGTTTTGCATTTTTCCCCTTCAGATTAATAAAATCCCAAGGACCTGAGCTCTGATGAACTACCTATGGAATTTCCTTTTAGTTTATTTTTTACCTCAAATTCAAGACACTTTATTTCACTTCCTCCTTGATTTTTTTCCCAGAAATATTTTTATCTTTTTTGTAGTTTATCCAAACTTAAGCAACAGGCCTGCACACTGGCAATACGGAAAGCTTGGGTTGGCAAAAGACACTTTCTAGTGGCTTAATGCAGATTGCAAAAGAACACCCACTAGGCAGATAAGTTACAAAAGTGGTTACTCCCAGCTGATGAACTACACAAAGGCGCCCCCTGCAGGCAGAAGAGTTACCAAAAAAACGCACCCACTCACGGCAAATGGTCACAAAAAAAGCAGCCGTTGCACCACACTGGCTACAACTTGGTGAGCGAATGCAGGTTGTGTGGAAACCCCCAGTACCCTCTAGGCTGGGTGCTTTTCACAGGTTGAGTTCCCTGGGAAGCTAACTCTGAGATGGAGATGAATGTGCCAGTGGTTTATTAGGGAGCAACCTTGGAGCAACACCTGTGGGAGGGAAGGGAGGGAGGGGTGGGGGAGGCCAAGGGAACAGGATTAGACATAGGGAAAAGCTGACCTGTGATGCTGTCTCCACAGAAAACTCAGGGGAGCCTGCTGGGAGTTTTGAAGCTGGGAAGACCATTCAGAGCTGTCTCATGCTGGGGCAAGGGGACTGGGACTTTAGACCCCCATGTTGGCTAGTCTGTGTATGCAGGCAGCCCCCCACAGAAAGACTCTCCTTAGCAGAGGCAATTCTGAAAGGAAGCTGGCAGCTGAGGGCATCTGCCTGCTGGCAGCACTCCCAGCAAATGATGAGGCAGTCCTTCATTCCTGAAGGAGTCTCTGGGCAGCGTGCTGGAGTTTCCAGCGCAGACCTGCACAGCTGTATTCGTCCTTTCGTCCTGTCCGCACTCTCCACATTAGCGAGCTCCCCCCTCTCTTGACTCTCTCAGCAGATTTGTCAGTACCATAGGCAGTCCTCCAAGATCTTGAGGAGAATGGAAGGAAACGAGGTAAAGCCAAATGTCACCATCCTATTCTGCTTTGGGGTCTGTCCTTGAGCTGGCACAGCCCAGGTGTCAAGGACCCATGGAGGTTGCAGTTCTTCCTTACATAGTGAAAGGAGGTGTGGATTGAAAGATGGATCTGCTTCCCCTCTTATGGCCACTGTTAGCAACAACCAGGCTCTATCTTTGATCACTGAACACTAGCTAACTCAGAAGCATGCCCTGGGTATGTGAATTCAGAGGCAGGGTGGTTTTCACATCCTGCCAAGTGAGGGTTGGACATAGCGTCTCCTAAGAGAGTCTTTGGTTCTTCATGGTGCTTGGTGTTAAGGGTTTACATGGAGAGGGTAAATGCCAAGGAAGAAAAGCCTGATCACACCTGCTATCTCCTGACTAAGTGAGAGGGTGGGAGTTCCGGGTCCTTTTCCCCTCACCTATCACTTTCTTAGTCAACCACAGACCACACCTGTAGAATGTAAGTTGAAGAGAAATGCACAGAAGGGAAACTTCACTCTCTACAATTTTTCCTGATGAAGCAAACCAGCTTAAAACTAAAAATTTAACACACATTTATTGACTCCTTACTATATGCCAAGCACTGTGCTACTTCCTAGAGATAACTGGTGAGAAAAAATAATTAGATGCAGTTTGTACCATCATGGAGCTTATGGTCTCAAGAAAAGACTTAGTGTGCCTAATTGCTAGATAATTGCATCTCTCATAGATGCCTGCAGAGAAACTGCATGATGCTTGGAGAGCATACCAGAGAGTAATTTAGCCAAGTCTAGGAATCTAGGGAAAGTTTCCGTAAAAAAGTGGACAATTAGAATGAAATTTAAAGAACGACTGAGTTAAATCAGCAAAGGAGGGGGTTCAGGGGAGCATTATAGACAAGAGAACAAGATGCACTAAAATCAGTGTGATTAGAGAGAACTGGGCAAGCATAGTGCAAAATAACTTGGGTCTCTGACCTAAAACCTAAATTGTATCAATACTGGAGTTTCAGGCACTGTGCTAGACAGTGGGAGAAAATGGAGGGCAGGTGAGAGCTCTGTTATCGAATTGCGTTGTATGGGAAGCCAACGCTGCAGTATGCCCGTGAGTCTCCCTGCTCACACACGTCCTCGCTGGATTCAGTCTTCTGCTCTCAATCAGTTTGAGTAATAAGACAATCATTGTGGCTCAGAGGAACAAAGTATAATTTAAGATCTTTAAGATAGAATAGTAGACTTTTAAAAGTGAAAGGGGTCTCTAGAGGTCAGTGAACCAAGATCCTCATTTTCCAGACGAGGAAACTGTGGTCCAGAGAGATTGAGTGACTTGCCCAATTTCACACCCCTCACTGGGTGTGCAAAACGGACCAGATTCACGTCTCCTGGCACCTAAGTGTTTCTCCTAAGGTCAGGCTATTGGGAAGTTCTGTAGTCACTACATTAGACCAGCAATCGGTGACCCCTGCTTCTGAGAGATGGGGAGTGAGACAGAACCCTGATGACATAAGTGTAGCGCCTGGATTAAGCCAGACCTGAAAGTAGCAAGACCTACTTTCTGGGCTTCTCAGTTAGGAGAACTAATAAATTCCCTTTTTTAGTTAAATGATTTTATACTGGGTTTCTGTCACTTACCGTCAAAAAAGAGTTTGAATGCATAGTGAAAGAGCTACAATAGATAATATTTTTTCAAAACGATGAATTAATTGGCCTGTTGACCAAGCAGAATTTTTCTTTCAAAAATCTGTGCTTATGTACCCAGAGACTGCTCTATAGTCAACCAATGAGTTTGAGCTCTAGAAATAAGAGGTTATGTAGAGTTGGGGGAAAAAATTACTGCCAAAACATGGCAATACCTTGTGCAAGTCAAAGTAGAGCTGGAGCCAAAACGGAGCCAAAATGACTGAGTTTGAGACCCAGCTCTGCCACATATTAGCTGCTAACCCTGGGCAAGCTACCCTACCTCACTATGCCTCAGAGTACTCATCTAATAAGTGGGTATAAAAATAGTACCTGCCTCATGGGGTTGTTGTGAAGCCTAAACAAATTAATATATATAAAACTCTTAGAACAAGGCTTGTGCAGAATAAACACTCAAAAGTGTAAGCTACCGGGGCTTCCCTGGTGGCGCAGTGGTTGAGAGTCCACCTGCCAATGCAGGGGACGCAGGTTCGTGCCCCGCTCCGGGAAGATCCCACACGCCGCGGAGCGGCTGGGCCCGGAAGCCATGGCCACTGAGCCTGCGCATCCGGAGCCTGTGTTCCGCAACGGGGGAGGCCACAAAAGTGAGAGGCCCGCATATGGCAAAAAAAAAAAAAGTGTAAGCTACCATTGATATTATTGATATGATACAGAAGAAGCCACTTAGAGAGGAGAGTGCACCAGGCATAAACAGTGAAACAAGATGAGGAACAAAGTGACCACAGAGGGAGAGAGAGGAGTTGTCTCTATTCCAGATGCCTCTCCCGTGCCATAGGGCCAGACATACTTTATAAGATTTCTGTATCCTTAAAATAGCCCCCCGGACTTCCCTGGTGGTCCAGTGGTTAGGACTCCACGCTTTCACTGCAGAGGGCACGGGTTAGATCCCTGTTTCAGGAAACTAAGGTCCCGCATGCCTCAAGGCATGGCCAAAACCCCCCCCCAAAAAAAGCCACCCACTCACCCACATTTTTTTTTTTAACTTGAACTTGAACCCCTTTGATTGGATCTCTTTTCCTTGTCATCAAACAAGCCTAGACCAAAGCCCAGCATTAGCAGAGCTCAGTGCAGGCCAGACCAGCTGGTACTTCCCTGTTCAACAACATCGACCGCTCCCCGAGCAGATCATTTATGTATACTCTCTCCATCGAAATCCATGTTACTTCTGGAAGAACAATTCGAAAGCAAATGTCTCTCAGATGGCAGGCGCCAACATTATCTCAGCTTACTATGCTCACCAGGAAGCCCTGGTCCCATGCTGTGTAGAAGGGCAAGAGGGAATCCTCTTAACTTCTACCTTTGAAGAGCAGGTAAATCATCTCCTTTGTTGGGATCAAGCATCCAGGATTGCCCTGCGAATCCGAATCCGAAGTGTTTCTAACACTCTCTTTGCTAAGTTCTATTCATAGAAAACCTTGGCCGGGCTCCAGGTCCATGTCACATTGTTTGTGTGGAATGAGGATGTACTCTGCTTTTTCAGAATAACAAGCCCATGTTTTCGAGTCATTAAGGAAAAACCTTTTCCCACAGCATAATGAGTAGAGTTCACTTTAACACCCCCAAGGTGTGTCATTCCAAAAGACACAAATAAAATGTCCCCCAAAGCCACACACACTTCAGCTCCCTTGTCAGTGAGTAAACAACTTGTCTGAGAAGATTTACCCCAATGCCCTCACATGCATTCTTCCCCAGGAAACCGACTCCCTCTCAGACCCTTTCTCCTTACTTCAAAACACATAGAAAACTAAATGAGGGCAGCAGAGCCAGCACTTAAAGGAAAGAAAACAGACACTTAGAAGAGGTGAAAACATCTGGCCCAGTTTTTCCCATCTGAGTTTACATCCATCAAGCAGTCAAAATTCACATTGATCCTGAATTTCAGAATTACAACCCTGACATACCAGAGCAGTCTCAGTGACTGCCGCCAACCTATGAAGATGGAAATACATAAATATAATCATTTCCCCATCCATTAGAGTGTTTCTCTGAAAATGGAACATTAATCTTGCTTGAATAGGAACAACTAACCATAGTTCATTAATTCTTTTTTAATTGAGGCATAATTGGCATATAACATGATATTAGTTTCAGGTGTACAGCATAATGATTCAATATTTGTATACATTGAGAAACGATCACAAGTCTAATGAATGTCCATCACCATACATAGTTACACATTTTTTTCTTGTGATGAGAACTTTTACTCTCTCAGCAACTTTCAAATACAAATAATAGCATTAACTATAGTCACGATGCTGTACGTTAATCCCCATTATTTTATAACAGGAAGTTTGTACCTTTTGACCACTTTCACCAATTTTGCCCCCTCCCCCTCCCACCTCTGCCTCTGGCAACTGCCAATCCATTCTTTGTGTCTATGAGCTTGGTTTTCTCTTGTTATTTTTTAGATTCCCACATGTAAGTGAGCTCATAGAGTATTCCTCTGTCTGACTTATTTCACTTAACATAATGCCCTCATGGTTAATCCATGTTCTCACAAATGGCGAGATTTATTTCTTTTTCATGACTGAATAATATTCCATTGCATATATACCACACTTCTTTATCCATTCATTCATTAACAGACATTTAAGTTGCTTCCATGTCCTGGCTAGTGTAAATAATGCTGCAATGAGCTTGGGGTTGCAGACAGTTTTTCAAGTTAGTGTTTTCATTTTCTGCAGATAGACACCCAAGTGGAATAGCTGGATCCATGAATCCTTTATCACCTGAAAAATAATTGCACAAACAAGAGAAGATAATGTTGACCAGATGTGGTACTTTACAATGATAATGATCATAGGGTTGAGAGGAATCTTGCATCTGCCCTGGGAAACTCTTCCTCAGCCTCAGATACATCATCTCCCTTAGGCGTGGACACTTCCCGCCAGTCATTGCCTTTACTCACTGCAGGTGTCAGAGTCAGTCTTGACGTAGCCCTGCTGCACTTCCACCTGCAAAAAGCAGGTGTTCTGGTCCCTCGATGATGCAGCCCTGGCTTTTCCTGTTACTTCTGGGTGTCAAGGCCCCCATGCAAACTCAGAGATGGACAAGTAGTGCTTTTCAGGGCCTCAGAAGCAAGGGGGTGGTCACCATCCTGAGCACATTTCCTAAGAGTAGCAGCTTTTCAAGGTTTTTAATAGGTGTTATGTTGACCTAATTGTTGTAAAGACAATGAGGAAAAGACAGTAAAGGAAACAACATGGGAAGGCTGATCAAAATATCAGTGATCACTTTTTTAACCTTTACTTTGACCTAATTTCAGATTTACAGAAAAGTTTCAAGAATAGAAAAAATGTTTCCATATACCCTTCATCCAGATTCCTCAAAGGCTAACATTTTATCACATTTACTTTATCATTCCCACTTTCAATATGTATACTTATTATATGTTTTTCCTGTTTGAGCATAAGTTGTAGCTCTTTAGGTAGGATTGACAGGAAGAGGTTTTTAAAAATATACTTCAAGATGAAGAACAAAAAGTCATTGATGTTAAATAACTGAATTTTTTAAAAAGACAATTTAACCTTAATGCAATTGTGAGTAATAATGTTTTTGTCTTTGACAGCAAATAAAGTCATTTAAGAAAAAAAAAAGAAAGAAATTAATGGTCAGACTATGAGACAGGTCAAAGGGTGACTGCTTCCCGCCACTGACACCACAGCCCTTGTCCCCATGCCGGTCCCATCTGAACCGGGTCATGCCTCTGCTCCATTCATTGAGAAGCTTCAACCGACCCACAAAGACACTTGAGAAACACAACCCACAAAAACACTTGGTGCACCAATTCTCCCAAGGGCGCCAATAACACAAATGACCTAGGGTGGGGACCTACTTCCTAACACCCTAAGACCACAGGGTGAGTATCTTGATTCCCCAAGACACTCTTTCCTGCCCCAATCCTATTCCTACTTGTTATTTTATCCTGTTATCTTACATAACTGGGATTTTTTTTACCACAACAGTTCTGCCCAAATTAATCAACACTTCATTGGCCAGACTGGGCTTTGAATGGCTTTGACTATATCCAGAAATGAAATCCACCTACAAAGGAAGAATGTTTGTCACCACTGAGCTCTTCATTAAAACAGGCCGCAAAGCCTGAGGGTAATACCCCTAAAAGGAATTCCAAAAAGAAGCAGCACTAGAATAGGAACAAAACCACTGTAGCTCTCTGTCCCAGCAGCAGTGCTCCAGCAAGGATGTCTATTCACTCCTGTCACCTGCACCTCCCAAGCTGCCCTGCATCCTCCAAATTGATTGATTCAGTAGGTGTTTTGTTTTTCCATCTCGTGAGACACCCCATAACCTACCAATTATACTTTTGTTGAAGTTGGCCAAAGTCAGTTTTTTCAGTTTTGTTTTGTTTTGCTTGCCACCCAAGAACCATAAACTACCATGCAGGATTCCATTGTGCACCTGTGTGTTTCAGTTTTGTCTGTCCCATCTCCACAGTTTCTCTATAGGGCTCTTTAAAGACGGGGACCATTACTTTCCATCTCCTCACTCTGCTTCCGTTGACATTGTGCAGGATGAATGCTGCTCCAACCACATTGCCTAACTTCTCATAGACAAAAGGTGAACTAGCCCTAAACTAGACTTCCTGGACTTTCTCCTTACTTTTTAAACTGGATTTTGCTTTTGTATAAATCTATTGAAAACAGAGTCCATTTTCAGATTCCTCCAATTTCTGCAAGGCATGAAATAATTTCATGGAAATGGTGTTCAAAATCTACAAAGCTCTGGTCTCCAATCCCTCTGTAGCTCTGATTCATTAAATAACTAGAAAGTCAACTATGACCCTGGATGTCCAAGGTTGTTTCCAAACCAAGAAATATGTTGTTGCCAAGACTAGCAGGGGTTTCTGAACTGGTCAACATTCCTTGAGTTTCCTTTGAGAGGTGAAAAATAATGCAGCTTAAAATGCATTATATAAGAAAGAAAGGTATGAACAAGTTAAGGGGAAACTACAAAGGAAGCGGGCCAAGTCCCAAAATAAAAGGCAGGAATAGAAAACTAAAAATAATACACAGGGAAGTGTACCACATCTGTAGGGCTCCCTTGCATTCTCCTGAAGCATTGTATCTTTTTTTTTTTTTTCAGGAGCATACTAATAATTGTTTGGAGATTTAAATAGAACACTATTATTTGTTGTTTAAAAATAGTCACTTCTTTTGTAGAATTGTGAGAGAGTTTCAAACGATATTACTTGAATTTTATTCATTGCTATTTACCCTTTACAGACATCTTCAAGTTTGTTAAGAAGTCAGTTGATTTTCTTCAGTCTCTTTATTTATTCGTCTTCAACAGAACATGTGAAATATTTTAAATATTTCAGTCTTGCTGCACTTAAGGTACATCTGAAATACCAAAAGAAAAATGAGGGTGGCTTATATAATAACACTTAAATTATCTGCATTATTTCATAAGCTTAGAATATGCAGACACGGGGATAGGATAAAATGACATACATAGAAGGTGTGCAAACGTCCTTATAATTTTGCACATAAGCCATTACCTACACTTTACACAGAGGACACTAAGGAACAGTGCGGTTAAAGAACACAACTGAAGTCAATAACTAGTGAGTATTGCAGTGAATTAATCGTGGCTCTGTCTGATCAAAAACTCTAGGGTCCTTCCATAGTACTTAAGATAATCAAAAATAGTTTTCAAAAAGGTTAACTATGTATAGTTAGCACAAAGCCATCGAAAAGATAGTCATTGCTTACTTTCTCAATTTTGCTTACTTTTGAAGACTTACAAATTGGATTTCTATTTAAATTCTGAAAGTGCATAGTACACATCCGCCACTAATATAGGTGCCATTCCTCCTGGGTATAAGGTTTATCTTCCACCATTCAGTCAGTTGTCAGATTATTATGACAATTACTTTTTCCCTTAAGAGAAATATGTTATGATAGATTTTAAGAAAATGAAATCTCATACTGGGAACTGCCTATGTAGAAGTCATTCACAATGTTTGTTTAATAATCACTTCCAAGTTGTTAATTCCTGTTTTCTCTAGACACAACAAAAACAGGAAATATTTACCAACTTCACAGGTGTCAGGAAATACTTTAAAAACCCTGGTGGCCTGACCACCCGCTTAAGCAGATAGCATTTCTGTGCATAGGTGCGGAAGGTATATTGTAATTTAAAATGTGTACTTATAATCCAGAGACCTTTATCTACACTTTCTAAGTATTCACTGGCTTTGCTTCTGTTGGACCAAGATTTGTTCCACAAGAGAGGTGCAACGTATGCTAATGTGTGTTGTAGCCTTTCTAGTATTTGCAAGAAAACTACAATTCTCTACATTTACTTGCTTTGAAACCCTATCTCTATATTTAACAAAGTGTCAGGACAACAAAGTACATCTAAAACAACTGAAATATAGGATCATGTTCTTAGTTCACCATGCATGTAATAAACCACTAATTTGTTTTCACTTGTTTAAATTTGCTACAATTTAAATTTTCAAAAATGGAAAGAAATTTTTTCTTTTTCTCAATTATAAAACTAACTGCAAAATTCTAGAAAATACCTAAAGATGTAAAGAATAAAATAAGCATCACTGTTAATATCTCAATTTTTATCCATTTATATTTTTTTCACAAAGATAATATTATTCATATAGCATTGTAGTGTACTTTTTTCACTTAATATACAGTCGAGGTACTCTCAAGCAACCTTCAATTAATATTCTCAGAGAAATCACATGCAACTCCATTCTCTCTGGATAACATAGGACTATTGACATCCCTCGTGTCCACTGAAGAATGCAGGCAGGCAGGTCTCCCTCTAGGATGCATACGCACACTTGCACTTCCACCAGTTGAAATAAAAACATACCAAGAGCCCGTTGCATTTTTTCCCAAAATTGTTTGTGCCAGTTATCACTTTTACGTAATTTAAATATGAAAAGATCAATAAGCTAGCAGCACAAAAAGAGGATTGTTGTTTCTATGAAAACTAAGGTGAATGTTTCAGGCAAACCTGGTAAAGGTATCACTTTAAAAAACAGCTGGGGAATGGACTTGAGGACACAGGGAGGGGGAAGAGTAAGCTGGGACGAAGTGAGAGAGTGGCATGGACATATATACGCTACCAAACGTAAAATAGATAGCTAGGGGGAAGCAGCCACATAGCACAGGGAGATCAGCTTGGTGCTTTGTGCTTTGTGACGGCCTGGGGGGGTGGGATAGGGAGGGTGGGAGGGAGACGCAGGAGGGAAGGGATATGGGGATATATGAATACGTATAGCTGATTCACTTTGTTATACAGCAGAAACTAACACACCATTGTAAAGCAATTATACTCCAATAGAGATGTTTAAAAAAAAAAAAAAAAACAGCTGGGGCGAGGGAGCCATGGAAATCTAAAAGGATTCTGCATCCTGATTGTGGTTTCGGCAAGGAAGACCCTGTGTGCTCCACCATCCGCCACACTACCTGACCAAATCCTAGCACTAAATACGTTGTCGCCCTCTGCTTTGCAGTGAACACGTCAATCATCATGTTCAATGTTTAAATCAGAGTCTGTTCTTGGCTCAACTGTCTTTTCTTTAACCAATACCCTATCCACGACCTTTTCACATCATTTATAATTTTTCAATGCTGTAAAAGATGGAAAATTAGTTGTAAAAACATTTTTGAACACTTTAAAAAATTATTTCCTTAGAATAAACTTATAAAAGTACATTTTTTGCATGAAAAGGTGTATACTTTTTTAAACTTTCATATATATATAGGTGTATGCGTGTTTGTGTGTGCGTGTGCATATTTCTAAATATGGGGTAGGTAAACTAAAGACTTTAATGTTTTCATTTCTAACTATCAATGGCTAAAAGTGGTACAATGATAAGTAGCAGAGTTTTCACCACCAAGCGTAACATTTTATCACTGAAATTATTTGGACCTAGGGGTGTTTTTATCTGTTAAATAAAAGATTTAGACTAATTCTTTAGGCCCCTCTTCTCAACCCCAGGATCTCAGATTTCTATGCACTGCTGTATTTTCTAGGGGGTTGAAAAGTGTATAAATATAGCTACTATGTAAAAGTTATGTCTCAAAAATCTATATAAGTGGAATTTTCTAAACTGGATTCATGTAATCACATCAAACTATACCATCGCTTCAGAAAGCCTTTATCTCCATTTCTGACTGATAACCGTTAGCTTAGAACGGTGTCTCTCTAATCTTGGGGGTGAGGGGGAGAGAAAGAAAGAAATACTCTGCTAGTAACTAGGGTTTCTCCTCTCCAGTTGCAGACTAACTGCTGTGCTGTCCTTCCCAGATGACCTTCTGGAACAGTGCTCACCTGCATGCAATGCCCTTCATTCACACTTCCACCCTGACCTCTTCATGGACACTGCTCGACTCTGGCCACCGGGACTCTTCAGGTCTGCCTGATCACTCCATGACGCATGGTACCACTCGTCACTCTTCTTGAGGCCACAGGCTCCTTGATTATTTCCTAAATCTTTGGTTCTCCCACCTCTATCCTCCTCCTATAATCTTCTACTTGTACCTCACAAGTCTCCACGGTTTAGCTTAACATTTCTGACATTTCAATCTTCTCAGCTACTTAAATAGTTAAGTAGGGCTTCCCTGGTGGCGCAGTGGTTGAGAATCTGCCTGCCAATGCAGGGGACACGGGTTCGAGCCCTGGTCTGGGAGGATCCCACATGCCGCGGAGCAACTAGGGCCATGAGCCACAACTACTGAGCCTGCGCATCTGGAGCCTGTGCTCTGCAACAAGAGAGACGGTGATAGTGAGAGGCCTGTGCAACGCGATGAAGAGTGGCCCCCGCTTTCCACAACTAGAGAAAGCCCTCGCACAGAAACGAAGACCCAACACAGCAAAAATAAATAAATTAATTAATAAACCCCTACCCCCAACATCTGCTTTAAAAACAAAACAAAACAAACAAAAAAAACCGCATACACCCTTTAAAAAAAAAAAGTTAAGTATCTTCAAACAGGGGCTTCCCTGGTGGCGCAGTGGTTGAGAATCTGCCTGCTAATGCGGGGGACACGGGTTAGAGCCCTGGTCTGGGGGGATCCCACATGCCGCGGAGCAACTGGACCGTGAGCCACAACTACTGAGCCTGCACGTCTGGAACCTGTGCTCCGCAACAAGAGAGGTCGCGACAGTGAGAGGCCCGCGCACCGGGATGAAGAGTGGCCCCCGCTCGCCACAACTAGAGAAAGCCCTCGCACAGAAACAAAGACCCAACACAGCCAAAAATGAATAAATTTTTTTAAAAAAGTATCTTCAAACAAAAAATTAAATGAACCAAGTGGCTAAGAAATATTGCAGTGCATTCTTTCATAAGGCCAACAATGATTGCTTTTGATACCCCTTAGATTATCTCCCTTCTAGGCAAGTCTAGATTTCCCTGTATCAGTGATTATCAAAGTGCAGTCCCTGGACCAGCAGCACCTGCATCACCTGGAAACTTGTTAAAATGGAAAATCCTTGAGCCTCACCTCAGACATACTGAATCAGTAATTTGTGTTTTATCAAGGGTTCTGATTAACATTAAAATTTGAGAACCGCTGCTCTATAATACATACCCTTTTAAAGATGAGCCTTAGTTTAATGACTGACGTTAACTGATGGGTAATCAGAAATAATCAATTCACCCTCTAAATATGTGTGATGTTGAATTAAATCTATGGATTCTTTTCTCCTAGGGAGCTCAAGGTAAAGGGAAGGAATAAAGTGTAGGATGGAAACAACAGTCTTCCCAGATTGCCTCTCACCGAAAATGACCACCCAGTCTGGCTACCAAGGAAATTACTTTATTTTTGCTACAACGGTGATGTCTGCAATGCCTGCAGGAGATGCACTCCCTGTCTCTGTTGCTCTGGGCATCCCTAGTTGTCATACTCGTTGACTCTAACATCCGCCCCTGCTTTTTTCAATCCCAATAGGCACAATAAGTTAGCCATTAAGGAAAGAGAGGAGCTGGCGGATGAAGGGAAATGAGAGGCTACCTACTCCCTCAGTAGCTGCAGCTCTGCTGGAGACAGAAGGCCTATCACCAGCTTCATTCATTCATCCCTCCAATCATCCACTCATCTATCTACTCATCCATCTCTCTTCCCATCTATCCTTCCATCCTCCTAGCTACCCATCCATCCTTTCACTCATCCACTCATCCATCCATCCATTCATTCCAGAAATATTTATTGTATGGAATATGTGTCAACTTGGTTTCTCTTTAATATCACATGAGGTTGGGCCTCATTCCAGACCACTGACCTATGGCATTTTCTTTTGCTTCTCAGGTGTTTCCGAGGATGGTCCCTTGGGATGTAGGAAGAAAATCTCAGAACTTCTATTTACTTCTTATCCTTTTAAAAATTTTTAGTTTTAGTGTATGTTTTATAATGAGCATAATGTACAAATACCATACTATGTATATAGTTTAAAATTGCATGCTCAAAAAATTGCAATCAAAAAGCATGCAGAATCCAAAGGTTTTGGAGACCACTGCTATGAAGAATAAGTGAGAAGATGACAGAGCAATTCAGGATAGACAGGTACTAGTGTTTGGAATGAAGAAAACAAAAGGCCCCCAGTAGCATGAAGCTGGGAAGCTAGAAAACATGCCTGCAGCTGAGAGTGGATGCGCTCACCTTTGTTTGACTTTATTGCCCATGGTCACACAGGTGGTTGCTGCATGGTCAGGAGCAGAGGCAAGCCCTGCCCTAGTCTAGCTCATGTTCCACCATCTACATTACCCCAAAGGGGCAACTGAACTGTGTCCTGGGCTTCAGGTCAAGATGGCAGATCTTTAAGTAACCCCACGCCCTGAGAGTATATTCTGAAACTTCATTGCACACTAGTGAAAGTAAAGATTTTCAGTGCTTTCTGTTTCATTTAATAATAATATTTATAACTTGTATTAATGTAACATTACCTCATTCACATCCAGTTTCTCCCCTCTTAAAAAAAAGAATTAATTCATGCGAACTGGATGTTTTTCCTAATACAAACATTATTTTTCCGTATCGTATTGATTCACTTAAAATGTTTCCATAATTTGCATATAAGGCTGAGTGAACATATACTATTCTTTTTTATAAATTTTACTGAAGTATAGTTGATTTACAATGTTGGGTTTAATACTATTCTTGTATATGATACTCTCAAGTTTCAAAGCTGTATGTTACTACTCTCTCTTTTTTATTTTTATTTTTTTTAACTACTCTTTTATGGACACTGAAAGGCTTGTCTTTGCCAAACTGAAAGGTTTGTAACCACTTTCAAACACCAATAGAAGCTTTTTTGGTTTTTGGTTTTTGTTTTGCCTCTGTGGAATAGGTTAATGTATAAGGACCAACTTTTCAGGAAGCTCTAAGGCATCGGTTGACCAAAAACGTGAGGCAGAAATACATATTCTGTCCACCTCATTACAAATAGCTCAATTTCGTGGACTTGAGGATATAGGGAGGGAGAAGGGAAAGCTGTGACAAAGCGAGAGAGAGGCATGGACATATATACACTACCAAACGTAAGGTAGATAGCTAGTGGGAAGCAGCCGCATAGCACAGGGAGATCAGCTCGGTGCTTTGTGACCGCCTGGAGGGGTGGGATAGGGAGGGTGGGAGGGAGGGAGACGCAAGAGGGAAGAGATATGGGAACATATGTATATGTATAACTGATTCACTTTGTTGTAAAGCAGAAACTAACACACCATTGTAAAGCAATTATACCCCAATAAAGATGTAAAAAATAAATAAATAAATAGCAACAAAAGAAATACATATTCTGGTCTCACATTTTGACAGAAGATGCTTATCTGTTCAGAAAATTTACATGAGGAGCCTGTCCTTTGATATGTATTAAAGAGTTATTCACTGAATGAATCATTTAAATATTTTAATGATTAACGAAGTCATGAATGGACTCGGAGAGGCTGTCTTGTTTGTTTTATTGATCAGTAATAAACTTGTCCTTTTAAAACAAATCCTAACAGCTTATTCAGCTTACATTCAAAGACCCTGCCACACACACATTCACAACTCTGTTGGCAAACTTTGAGAATAAAATACAGGTAAATAATGAAATGATTCTTAAATAATTCTTCACTCCAAATAAAATATTTCTGCAAATATTTCCTAACAAAATCTAGTACAACAGTCCTGTTTGTGCTAAGATCCTTCCAAGTGTACTCATAATTCCACTTATCAACCAAGTTTAAAGAAAAAAATACATTAATATGAACTATATTTTAAAGTTGACATTTCCTGCTGAAATTGACTCTCTTCCAAACCTTCTAAAAAGCTTTTTCTACTTTGAATTTAAAATTCATCTATGTCACTGCACTTACTTTTAAATAAATTCCCTCTGTTGCTCATGTTTTTGACCTTTTATAAATCCATAGTGACTAAATTTTTCTAGGTTTCTCGTATACTTATTACTGTTAATATTACTATAATTATTAATAATAAATTTACCATGCCTTGGGTGTTTGAAAACCTTATAGAGTTATACCTTTATTCTAACCATTTTAAACAACAATATTATGTTTATTTTCTCAAGAGGGTGATAAATATGGGTATGGAGGATGACTTGTACTAACAACTGTTTACAAAAATATATAAATATTTACCTTCACACCTCCCCCAAGTGGGCAAAATACTTCCTTGCTCTCTCAATCTGAGGTGGCATTCTTTAAAACCATTTATGGAAGTGTGTGTTTGCCCTGTGCCCCAGAACCATCCTTCAGATGCGGTAACCTGGGAACTACATTAGCAGCCCTTTGAAACCTGCTTCAATTCAAGGCTACTACTCAAACTCCTGCAAGTTTCCAACATCCCACTTCCTTCAGGGACTGTTTTGTTTTCACTTTTCCCAAAGTGAAAAAAAAGCACAATTAAATTCTACTGAGGCTACCACAAGGAACATCTAAATGTCATACTCTCCCACCCCCAGCGCCACCTTCTCTTGCTCCTAACTCTTCCTCCAGCCCATATCCCAACATTAATGTACATCAAGTCAAGAACCGTGGACTCGCTGTGGTCTTCAGGTTTGGCTAGCTTTCCCTTTGGCTGATCTCCCTCCAGGTTAAGATGATCTAAGTTGCATTTTTAGTTCTTCACTATTACTATAAACACATATTAAACAAATCTATACGCATTCAAATATTTAACAAATATCTAAGAGTCTCCAGTCATATGCATTTTATGGATTGTTAATAGCCTACTTTTTTTTTCTAGACCCACCCTGAATCACACTTATTCTCCAAAAGTTACGTGTCCATATGCTATAATACAGACAATTCCTAAAGTGTTGGCTGTGTGTTGAATGATCATTAAAATAGAGTCTTCTCTTGGAAATCCCACCCAGGATCAGCGTGGATTTAACCACTTCATTACAGGAGACCGGGCAGCATTCTCCTTCACGAGTTCTTCTCTCACAGCATTGCCATCTCCAGACGCCATGTCATGCTCTGAAAGTAGAAGGAATACAAATCATGTCCAAATGTTTGTAACTTCAAGATCAAGTACGGTTTTGTCTTATTTTTGTATTACAATGGATTTACAATGAAATCTTTAATAGATTCCAAGAGTCTATGCTGTGTTCACCTGCTATCAATTAGCACCTCCTTGAGTTATTTCTCTTCATTCTCCTATTATCACCTGACATTATTCTATATATGCATTTGTCTTTTGTTCCCTGTATTATCTCACTCCACCACTAGAGTATCAGCTCCATGAAGGCAGGGACTTTGTTTTGTTCACTGTTGCAACAGTGCCTGGAACATAGTAGGCACTTAATAAATACTTTCGGAATGAGCAAATGTTGTAAGTATAGATCTCTAAGTAAGATTCTTATACTATCTGATATGGAAAAGGAATTAGCTTATCGATGTGACTCCAGAATGCAGAAGGCAGACCAAAGGGCAGAACTTTTATAAAGATAGTTCTTGCTCTACATAAAAATTTGTAATATTTAGAATTTTTTAAATGAAGTTCTCAGCTTCTAAGAAAAATGAGGTGTGTTTGCTTTAGCAGTGCACATTCTGCTATATGAAGATTAGCATGGCCCAGTAGTTAAATGAATGTATGTAAATTCATGAAACTCAATAAATCTTACCACTACCCCGTACCCGCCCCCCCTAAAAAAAAGCTGCTTGTGAATTCCCAATCTTAGAAAGGTGGAGAGCTCACTACTAAACAGCAACAACAACAACAAATGAAGAAGGGAAACCAGGAAGTCCATTTGCCAAGAATGTTGTGACCAACAGGTAGAAAGTTAGAGAAGACAACCTCATGCAATCAAGGTATGAAAGGCACCTCCAAGGTCCCTGTGCTGAGGAACCTTGGTGCCATTTACAAAGGCTTTGCAGAGGTGATATGAAGCCCAAGACAGGACAGAGGCCCCAAGCCCCCTCCTGTAAGCAGTAGCACCTGAAGCCCAGGAAGTGGACAAAACAAAACTGAACGGAAGGGCTCCCGGGCAGCCTTCCCATGAGGTCTTTAGGATATTCTGTGCTCCATCCTCAACCTGACTAAGGATAACCGAGGTCACACTAATAGTCATCCTTAGTTGCTCCTTTAGCTCAGGAAAGGCAACACCTTAGGTCAGAAAATGCTTTTTCCATAAATTTCTAATAAGAATCTTGATACCTAATCTGGGCACAGAAATATTTTTTGTGTAACCCTTAATGTAACTTTCATCCAGCAAAATACAGTTGACCTTGAACAACGCTGGTGTTAGGGATGCCAACCCCCATGCAGTAGAAAACCCACCTATTGTTATACCTGCCCCCAAACAAAGGAATTGGTAAATGACTCACCCAAGGGCGGGAAGCTGAAACGGTTTGGATAGAATCAGGACTCAAACCCTAGTTCTTTGACTCCACGGATTGTGATCTCTAATCGAAAACAAACTGTTCCCCACACTTAGTTAATCTAAAGATCTGTAACATGACAATACAGATGCTATGTTTATTGGGGAAAAAATGTGCATATACGTGGATCCACACAGTTCAAATCCATGTTGTTCAAGGGTCAAGTGTATCTGTTTCCAAGGCATCTATACAGTGGTCAAGATTTTTGCAGAATCTGCAAGCAAACAAGAGAGGGTGACAGGCCCGAGGGAAAGAGACTGCACAAGGGTCCAGAGGAGCAGAGGATGTGCTCCTGTGTGTGCAGCAGGAAGGATGGAGGTGAGACAACAGAGTTCCATCACTGAGGAATATTCCAGAGGCGCTCGAGAGCCCCCCAGACCTTCATCCCAAACAGCAACAAAGATTCACCAGGGATTTAACTCCCTCTTGGTGGGAAAGATTCAGGTGCAATCTTAAACGAGTGAAGAGGGATTCTAAAGGTGCTCCTTCAATGTTCTTTGTAGCCTACGGTTTTAAGAAAGCAAAATAAGACAAAAGGAGCTACAAGTGTTTGAGGCAGCTAGCTGTGCTGAGGTAATAGGTTTCCCTGCACTAAAGACAATCAAACCATTCAAAACATTCCTCGTGTCAGGGCTTCCCTGGTGGCGCAGTGGTTGAGAGTCTGCCTGCCGATGCAGGGAACACGAGTTCGTGCCCCCGTCCGGGAAAATCCCACATGCTGCGGAGCAGCTGGGCCCGTGAGCCATGGCCGCTGAGCCTACGCGTCCGGAGTCTGTGCTCCGCAACGGGAGAGGCCACAACAGTGAGAGGCCCGCGTACCGCAAAACAAACAAACAAACAAAAAAATTCCTCATTTCCGAAAGTAGATTGGTGGTTGCTAGGGGTTGAAGAGTGGGAGTAACCGCTTGATGGGTACTGGTTTTATTTGGAGCTGAGAAAAGTGTTCTGGAACTAGATAGAGGTGGTGGCTTCCCAACACTGTGAATGTACCAAATGCCACTGAATTGTTCACTTGAAAAAGGTTAATTTTATGTTAGGTGAATTTCACCTCAACAAAAAAATTTTTCCAAACTTAAAATTCAATTTTCTTCTATTTTGCTTTTCAAGAACTATAGGGACAAGTCATAAGTATTTATAATGTTAATACTGATCTCAATATCCAGATCAAGTATTCACGTAGATATTCACCTAATAGGTTAAAAACAGGTTTTCAATTTAAATTAATGTTTAAGGGCATAGCCACACTTAAAAATAATAATTCACTGAAAAACACAGTATTTCCCCTTTATCTTGATGTACTTAACTGAACCCACATGTAAGAAGGAGGTAAAGCTGGGAAATAAGCACATTTGTCAATATTTCAAATCTTATTTAATTTGAAGTGCAAAGAACCAGAAACAAAAACTGAAATAGATTTGGACTGTCAACTATTTGTATCTGAGGGGGAAAAGTATACAGTTTGTTGATACTAGCAGTTACTCTGGCTACATGTTATTTTAAACATGTAGCTACTTCCAATTTAATAAAGCTTTACTGTACTAACAATTTATTCAACAAGATAACCAAATAGGTTAATAGTATAGTCTTATAGGCTGTATTTCTCACATTCTAACAACCTGTGTAAGAAATACAGAAGCACTAACAAGCAGTATGTGAACATTACACACTTTCATTCAAAGGTTTAGAGATGATTCCCAAATTTTAATCACAGATACTATCTCTTATTCTCTCCAAAAGCCACAAAAAGGCATGCTTGGAATTATTCCATTTAAACACTTCCATTTGGTTTAAAAAAAGAAATGTTTTCTATTTTCTATGTTGGCTCTTAAGTCTTATCCAATAAATTCCTCAGAGTACTCTTTCTATGTGAAGTTGGGAGAGAAGCAGCTTTGTCTAGTATGTATGTAAAACAGATCACTGAAGAATTTAAATAACTTTGTATATCTCAGTTATTTTTTATTACAGGTTTTTTCTGTAATCAATATTTATCCTCCATATAAACTGGATAAACTTTACAAAAATTATATAATCTTCAAAATTATTAATGAGGTTTCTTTGAAAAAAAAGCAACAAATTTCAACAACCTCCCACCTTTCCTTTAAATTAAATAAAAGAAACTAAATCATTTAAACCAACGTCTTATTCTACTCATCCATATTTTTTCTTATTCAAACTGAAAATGAGGCTATGTTTCAATGTTTATACAGGAATCAATTCTTACCTGTGTGAGAAACAAATCTCTGGTTGGCAGCCTTGGCTACTGAATATTGGAAGAAGGGAAACTTCAGACATTTGCCGGTCACCCTGTCACATATGCCCGACTGACAGCTGCAGGTCTGCTTGCATTCCATCCCGAAGGTGCCATACGGACAGTCTAAGGATAAAGGGAAGGTTGAGAGAGGGAGCTGCTTGTTGTACATAAGCGTCCATCCTCACAGCCCGTGTGCACAGCCTCAGGAATTGGACAAATCTCATGAATATTGACTATCAGATAAAACCCAATTCTCCAAAAATCCCAGGCTTTGAAAATTGAAACCTTGTCACAAATGTGAAATCACACACTAAGACCAGATAGTGGATGCCTCACTTGTAGTGTCTTGCTGTGAAGTTTAACTGAAGACAGATACACGTAACCAATATCCTTGAACCAGTCTTAATTCTGTCTACTTTCTGCTTAGATACCAAAAGACAAGGTCTCATGGGCTACCTCTGTGACAGCTCAGTGAAGGTGGGCAATTGAATAGACATGTGCATCAGCTCCTCACAGAGCTTAAGAGATATGATGCTGTATTTGAATTCCCTGTAATCACAGACAATTTACTGTTGTAAAGGTACAGGAAAGGGCTTAAACTAACCAGGGGCTAAGAGGGCGATCATCCTAGCTCTTCACGAAGTGGCTAAACCTCAATCTGCTCCAACTCTTATCAACTTCCTTATCTATCAAAATGGTGGTACAAATGTACCTAACTCCTCCAGATGTTAAGAGGATTCACTACTAAAACCCTCTGCAGAGCTAAGATCCAATATGCTAAATGAAAAGGAAGCTGAGAATGTATTCGTATACCTAACCAAATCTGGAAGCTTTTAGAGCTTCAATGTTTTCATACTTAGACTAAAACATACTATATTGAGCAAAAGAGAACAAACTCATTTAGTAAAAATGCATGGGTTTTATGATGTAAATAGCATCTCAATAGACTAGCCAGGCTTGAACAGCCAAGCAGAATATTTATTCTCATGGCATAAGAATATCCTTGTAAATGTACAATCCCACATGGGTGAAGAAACAAGTTGTGAGGCATCTAAGTCTTTAGCAATCTAATATTCCACAGAATGATCAAGAGAGATATTAATGAACTATATTTTTTAAAGAGATTTAGGACTGCTGTACTCTGCATCCTACAGATTAGAGAAGCACCTGGTTTTTAACATTGGCCTCTCTGTTGGGAAGAATAGTTCTTAAAAGGGGTCCTGAAAAAAGTATCTGGCAGAAAAGCACACAGCATTGGGATCTGACTGTGTCTCCAGTGATATTGAAAACTAAAACTTTAGCCAGATTCTCAGTTATGCTTCTATTGTATCCCTCAATGTACTGAAAAATGCTGGGCAGATAGTAGGTGTTCAATAAATATTGTTATCTGGGCAACGCGACACCAAACATCTGAATATTTAAAAAACATCCAGATATGCAGCTAAAGTATACAGTTTTCATAGGGGTGTTCTTTTAAAAAAAAAGCTAAAGTAGAGAGTTTGCCTATAGCAAAATATAATGTATCTAACTGCTGAGGTTCACACAGCCTCACTATTTCCAGCAGAGAGTAAATGTTCGAAACCAGACTCACTTGCAATCTGAAGGATGTCCAAGAGCTATCCTAAACAGCTTTTAAAAATGTATCTTATTAACAGCTACCTCAATCATTCAGTGAATATTGGAGTGCTAAAGACTCCAGATGCCTTACAGCTTGTTTCTTTACCCATATGTAATTGGACATTTACAATCACACATACAGAGTCAATTTTTATGCCAAGAGAAAAAGCAATCCACGGCGTATACTTGTTATATCACAAGTATGATTGTGTTAACCACTTCCTCCCTAATTTCCCTGTGTGAAGTACTTTTTTCTTGGCTGATAAGCCCTATAATTTACAGAAAATAGAGATCCTACTCAGCTGAAAGAAATGTATGTGAATGTCCACCAGAGAAAATGTTTCCTCACTATTCTACTTTTTATTGGTTATAAACAAAAATAAGCTAAGCAAAAAATAAAATTCTCCTAAAAGTTCAAGCATTTATTTCCTAACCTTTAGTATGTTTTGTGGCCTAAAAGGTAATTGATTTATAAAATATTTTTCTAAAAGAATTAATGGGATTAGCTCAATACTGGATGATTACCATTCATAAAAGCTTACAGTTGTATTAAACACATAAAATAAGAATGATTTAGAAACTTCTCAGTCCCTTTAATTTTAAAAGCTTCTTTATAGCTGATTCACTTTACTGTACAGCAGTAACTAACACAGCATTGTAAAGTAATTATACTCCAATAAAGATGTATAAAAAATAAAAATAAAAGCTTCTTTGTACTGTAAAACTGATGAATGGGGCTATAACATATGTGTTGAATCTTAATAATAGTTCTTAACATGAGATCATGAGGTATCCATACACAGAGTATTTTAAAATCACCGTTCTTTCGTTTCTAAACATGTTAAACATTGTAAACTACAGTCACTAAGTTTGAAATAAATTTTACAAATGTTTAACTACATTGTTTAACTATAATTTCAACCTAATAAAGTTTTTCTTTAAGTCTGTAAGAGTGCTAACCTCTTTCTTTACAGAGTTCCAATTTTAGTTTTTCTTTAGGTGTTATTTTTCCTGGTCTTACACTCATTTTTCTAGATGACCAAAACCTTTTATAGAGTGGAATGAGGTTTGTTTTATACTTCAGGGTATCTTCCTCCAGGAATGTGAGTCATTTTGCTAGATGACTTAAGCTGCCCTATTTCACAAAGTGCATTAGTGTTCATCAGAAATATTTGATCTTGAGAGGTGCCCTCCATCCCGTGGACCCTTTTAAGATCAAAGAATCACTAAACCGCAGGGCTAGCCACCACTCCAAGAGGTTATCCAGTGCAGACCTCTGTAATCACTGACTGCAGAAGAGAGAACACCTAAACCATCCATAACAGATTACCTGTCAAGTTCCTGAAGTTTTCCAGAAAAGGAGGCAAACACAGTCTTCAATGGGAACTTGAAAAAAAAATCTCCCAGGCATAATGAGTGAAATGCTGTATTCCTTTCTGGGCTTTCTTGCACACTGGGTTCAGTTGCAATCTGCAGAGTTATCTTTCTCTCTCTCTATGACAGCATCAGTGTGGGACCTGGTCCCTAACCCACCTGCATTTTCCCTCTTTGCATTTTGAGAAAAGGCTCCTCATCTCTCGCGCTGGCTAAAAGCCCTCAGTGTGCCCTGGGCGGGGAGAAGAAAGGGGTCACTCTTTACCTTTGCAGATACCAAACTCGTCACCAAA
Organism: Tursiops truncatus; assembly: GCF_011762595.2. Classification (NCBI taxonomy): domain Eukaryota; kingdom Metazoa; phylum Chordata; class Mammalia; order Artiodactyla; family Delphinidae; genus Tursiops; species Tursiops truncatus. The sequence continues at coordinate 42,015,268 of NC_047036.1, forward strand.
ATCATCCTCCTCACTGTAAAACTGACACCTCAGCCCGGGGCCACACTTCACGCCATCCATGCCTGAGACCGTGCGGTAGCAAGTTTCTCCCGGACCAGCGGCGCACACCCGGCAGCAGCCACAGTCGTCCAGCACCGTCCTCTTACAGCGCAGGCTGCTTTTGCACTCGTTAGTGTCACAGCGCTCCGGGCAATCGACCGCGTACTTGGTGCTCCAGGCCGCCGCCAGGTGCGCGGGGACCAGGAGCGTGGCCAGCAGCAGGAGGCTCTTCATGTTTCCCGCGGCGGCTCGGGCTCCGCTTCCCGCGGCGGGGTCTTTGCTGGCGGGAAGAAGCCGTCCAAAGTGGTAGCTGAGCCTCTGCCTACACGTTTATGAGTTTTATACACTGGGTTGCCCGCATGCTTCCCCGTCATCAATTTCCTCAACCCAGCAGCAGCGCTGTCCTCCTGCCAGGCTCTCTTGTTTTAGTTTATGAAATCCAGGATGAAGGCTGGATTAACATGCTGCTGCCATCCAGGAATTGAAAAGCCCGAGCTGATGTCATCTGTTATGTTTAGATGGTTGTTTTGCATGAGGACTAAAACACTCGCTCACATCCGTCTCAAGGGCTCAAGGACGTCTGTGAAAGGGGAATAAAGAAGGCTGCACACCCTCCTCCAGGACAGGAATTGTTCGGACACCAGCACATCAGTTGAGGCATAGCTTTGTCTACGAACCTCTGCAGTCATGAGGAAAATTATATCGACATGAATCATCAGGACCGAAGAAGCTCCTTTTAAAAAAATAAATAAACATTTGGTATTTCCTTTCAATAAATAGCTATGAGATCATTTGGAAGAAGAAAGGGTTATGGTGGGCCTTTTCAATACTTAGAAGAAAGAAAATATTTTGAAAGGGATTTTTTTAAAGACCCTCTCTTCCTTCCTCTCACCCCTCATCCAATGTTATTTCTAAAACAATTCACATGGCATATATCTAAGTTTATCAGGGATGTAGCTATATTTCTAGTAAGATGTGGAACGGCCGCTGAGAATTTCCTTTAAAATCAATACAAAACCCACAAAAGTGGTACGATGCTGCTGACACTGTTTCTGGCTTACTCAGTTCTGGAAAAACTTATCAGTTGGACTTGTCCTGACCCAAAACTCACTGGGGAGAAGACTCATCCATCACCAAGTCTGCTTGTCCAATGATTGAGCCCATTCAGAGCCCTTCCCCTCACCTCCTGGCATCGATCGGAACGCTCACTAAAAACCGCCAAACAAGGCAGGCAGCCCAAGGAAACAAATGAGCCAGCAGGCAAATCAGACCGTGGCCCAGAGAGGCAAGTCACAGGGAAGGGAAAACATTACCCATCAGGAAACAAGGTCTTCAAGCTATGGAGGGTCACAGGGCCTAGGTCCCACTGGGGAAGACAGAGCAGTCCTCTTAATATATTAACTGGATCTCGGCCTCATTAAGCAAGGTTTGTGGGGCAGAAAGAGCAAGTTTGAAAGAGAGAAGAGAGTTCTTACACTAGCTACATGTTGGAGTCCAAGCCCCACCACCTATGAAAATAGACATATTCCCACTGTCATCTAGTAAATATACAACCAACGAAGTCGATCGCTCTTGGTCAGTCACAAGTTAGTGATGGGCAAGCCACAGGGCTTCTCTCAGCCTCTGCTTCCCTTTGGAGAACTGACAGTATTAGGCTAGCTGATCTCTAAAGTTCTTGTCCCTTCTAGAAGATGAGGTCGAGTTCATTGGATGTGACTTGATGATTAGCCTTCAAATATGCAATTTTAGGAGGATGGAGGGAATGGAAACCGAACTGCAGGGAACTAAGGAGATGGGAAGTGAAGGCCAGCAACTTAGCCTCCAAATTTCCCAAATTTTTCATGACAATCCAATTTAAAATATTCTATCTTCATCTCCCCAGAAGCAAACAGCACACTCTGATTAATTGTTTTCAATAGTAGGTAACATCCACTGAGTGCATGGTATGTACCAAGCACTGTTCCAAAGCATTTTACATGTATTAACTCACTTGATCCTCACCCAACCTTATGAAGTAGGCATTATTCTCATACCCATTTTACGAATGAGGAAAATGTGTCAGAAAGAGGTTAAATAATTTGTCCAAGATCCCCAAAATGTCAGAGGATAAACTTGAACCATGTCAGTCTTGTGTCAAAGCCACACTCTCTATTGCCTATTACAACATAATCATGCTTCCATGGCCAATGCTCTGATGGCCTAGTTCACAATTTAGGCCGACCCTGGGAAAGGTTTCTTGTTCAAACTTTGCTGAACCCCACTTTCTGAGGAGAGTGGTTAATTGGAATAGTGGTCAATAATAACACCTAACTATTATAGAAAGCTTATGAGGTACTAGACACAATGCTAAGCACTTTATGTGGATTACCATACTTTCAAAACAACCTCAAGAGCTAGGTACTGTTCTTATCCCCATCTTAGAGATGAGAAAACTGAGGACTAAAGGAGTTAAGCAACTTGTCCAAGGTCACAGAGTTAGCAAATGATAAAGCCAGGACTCCAACCCAAAGACAGACCACCTCCAGAGACTAGAATAAGGACTGCAAAATCAAAGGCATGCAGGTGACCCAGTTGGGTGAGGTGGTGAGCTACACAAGGTGTCATGCAATAGGAAGGAGAGGATTTTGTCCACCTGAGAGTACACGCCTTCTCTAAGGGAAGTAGCCACTCCGTAGGGCTGGCTGACTGCTACCATACAGGAATATGAGCACACTGTGCCCAATCTTCTAATTTCTTCAAAGAGAAGTTAGAATCCAGACTTTTGAAAGTAATCTCCTAATTTTTAAATGTTGACCAGCATTTCATTCAAATTAGAAAACATTATCTGTGCCTTCATTTGTTTTAGACTGGATCCAGTCTGCACACTAGTTTGGACTTGCTATAAATTTTGGATTCTGTCAGAGCTGGATCTGATCTCCGCTCTGCCACTTACTCCCTAAGGGAACTTAGTTTAATGTCTCTAAGCCTCCATTTCCTCGTGGTGTACAATGGGGCCAATAATACCTTCTTAATAGGGTTATTGTTAAGATACGGGATGGGAAGTGTCAAGCAATATGCATTCAATAAATGATGGCTATTCTTCATTTTAAAAATATAGTCACCTTAGAATTGGCAATGAATAAAGAAAAATAATAAAAAGTAAGAACCTTCTGATTTTTAAAGGAATTTAAGGAAGAAACAATAAAGGCCTTTTTTTTTTTTTTTTTTTTTTTTTTTTTTTGCGGTACGCGGGCCTCTCACTGTTGTGGCCTCTCCCGTTGCAGAGCACAGGCTCCGGACGCACAGGCTCAGCGGTCATGGCTCACGGGCCCAGCCACTCCGTGGCATGTGGGATCTTCCCAGACCGGGGCACGAACCTGTGTCCCCTACGTCGGCAGGAGGACTCCCAACCACTGTGCCACCAGGGAAGCCCCTAATAAAGCCCTTTGAATGTCAAAATCCCAAGTGTTAAGGGGAAGAAGAAGAGGAGCTTGTGGGCACCATCTTCTGCATTTCTCAAAATTGATAATACCTCTGGTAAATGACAATGACATAGAGAGAAGATATAAGTTGAGGATACCAAATCCACAGTAATAGTAAACCAAAACACAGTACACAGAGGGGTGAAGAAACTATGCTCAGCAGAGCTCATAAATGGTGGAACTATCTCAATACATAGTACCTAACAGCTCATTCTGGGGACTCCTTCAATTCCTTCCAAGACCCAACAAAGACTTGGTCCCCACACAGTCCCTAATGGATTCTTGTCTAGTTGTATTTTTATCTTTCCCAACTTTGAGCTTAGATCAACCTATCTTATGAAGAAAGCTAGCTATGACCACAAGGAGTTAGGAAATCAGAGCATGAGTAAACAAGCAGCCAACTTTAATCTGCACAGAAAAAAAATGATGTGAAGGCAGAGCTGGTGATGATGAGAACTTGAGGTCCCCCTTGGCGGGCTTGCTTTGAGCTGGGACTGACAAATCTCTAACCTGTTCTGTACATCGGTTGTCAGTGAGGCCAGGGGGAATCACATAAGCTTTCACAGCTCTGCAAATGCAAGTTCAAGCTATGGTGGGTCAAACAGACCATCCCAGGATCCAAAGGACAACACGTGGCCTCCTGCAGCGGGGGCCAGAGACACGATAAAACCACATAACAATTCAACCCAGTATACCTTGCACATTTAAAATATCATTGTAATTTTTTTTCTTAAACCTGATATTGTGCCAAGCAAGAAAATAAGCCTAGGTAATGTGCACTGGTATTTTGTATTTCATTGTGCACATTATAATTGCTTGTAACCAAATATCAAGCCTCTTTTCCAGATAGGGAAAATGGGAAAGGCTCTGAGAAGGTTCCAAACCCTCACGGTCAATTCAAATGGTACCATGCGTATTGTGCCTTCCTCAGAAATTTCTTTACCAGATAGGTTTGATTTCAATTGAATTACGAAGGCAGCCTTGAAGGTGAAAATTTCCAAGGGACAAGCAGAGAGGTTTAGGTGTATGAGACATTGTTTTTAGTTTAGTTTTAGTTTTTGCTTTTGGCACCATCTGAAAGTCTTCCTGTTTGACACCAGCTGATGGCAATTTTGCATGGGTCCAGGGCAAGGTTTGGCATATAATAAGAGCTTATACTTAATAAATATGTAAGCATAATCAACTGTTTCCCAGAACCATTTTCAGGGAATAGTGAGTTACAGCGGGCACCACTGTGTTCCCCAGGGCAAGCAAAGCGAGACCCAGGTTCTTGGACGGGTTGGAATGAGGTAGAAGTTTCAGAGACAACAGAAGCAGCTGAGGGTGGAGTGGGGTCTGAACAGAGACATTGGTCCCATCATGTCAGCTCCTGCACAGCTAACCAGCTTTGTCCTCTTGACCTTCCAGCCTTGGGTGTGGCAGCACCACATCCACCCTGAGAAGGAGTTCATGGAGCTCCTCATGGCCGATAGACCCTGATGAAATATATCTCTGCCAAACCAACTTTTACAGCAGTCACAGGTCAGCTGTCACAGGCCCTGGAAATAGCTTGCAGGAGTTCTAGAAACAACCCTGCCACTACCAAGCTATGTGACCTTAAGAAAGTCACCTTAAACCCCTCATCTCTCCTCTCTACCTCAGTAATGATTTAAGAAGACCAAAAGGGGCATCATGACTATCATTATGAAGAGTCTAAATTTCTAAAGCTTTGCTTCATTCCTTAAAAATGATCTTATGTCTTGGAGTAAACATTTTCCCAAAAGAAATATCTCTCCAGTTCTCTAAGTTTCAGTTCTTAGTGAAGACAATTCTAATAGCAGAGAGGGATTTGATGTCACAGGAAATTTTCAAAAACTACACCTGCTTAGAAGAGTACAGAGAAGTGGACTTTTTAAATTGGGCTTCTTGCCTGCATGGGGTTCTCTGATTTGTCTTAACGAGAAGGTCAAGGCTGTAGGCAGGTGGGGGACAACCACAGTTGCTCGCAGCAAACAGCCCTGCAAGAACCGTGAGTGTGGCAAAGTCTGAGAAGATAAGCACAGGACACCCACAGCATCTCTGACAAACCTTGACCCTGAATCTCTGGGCAGCCCCCAAAGAACTTGAACACCATATCCATAGCTCTGATTCCAATGGAGTCCCCTGAGAAAGCAGCCACAGAATCAGGTTGTTTTTGTAACCCTGGCCAAATCTAGAAACTTCCACCGTGGGCTCAGACTGGCAGGAACTCTTTTAGAGTGAGAAAGTCTAGACTTGGGGACATGTGAGGAGCTCTCACTTCCCGGCTGCCTGCGTCTCCTCTTTACCCCGAGTCCCGGCAGGTGCTAATGTGAGGAGTCAGGCGAGTTTTGCTAACAGCTAGCTCTTTCTCAAATCAGGGTTCTGAGTCTATGAACCTATCTGCAAGATGTCATACAGTGTTCTTCTGCCTCCAAATATGAACCCACATCCAGAAGCACTGGGCACTTCCTGGATACCAGACGAGAGGCAATGTTGAGTACCAAAAGCAGCTCTGAACTTGGAAACAGGAGACCTGAGTTTGAGCCCAGCTCCACCATCGGTCTTGGTACAAGACACCAGCCCGCTTTCCTGATTAACATGATGTCATTTTTTTTTCCAGCAAAATAAAGGGATAGAAACACTGTCAGCCCTTTCTTAAAGAGATGTTGTGAAGATCAAAGATAAGGTAAATGTGAAAACATGTTGTCATCTCTAAGTTACCAGGTGTGAAACACTGTTACTTATTCTATAAGACAAATTACATACCAGGCCTCATTCCCCTCACCTTCTTCAAGGTGCAATTTTTCATTCACTCAGCTCACAGAATGATGGCTAAACGTCCATATTCTGGCTTAAGAGGACTCCACCACCTCTCCCTGCAGCCTCGCCCCATCTGGAGTGAGATGATTAACAGCCCACAAACTGCTCTTGTGGGCCCAAAGAGTTGTTTTTAATTACTAGTTTCTAAATGACTGAAGAATTAGCTTAGGCATTGGAAGTCATTTAGACATTAGAACTATCTGACATGAGAGAACATAGGTTTAAAAAGTCATGTTGGAAGTTATTGCTAAGCCACTTGGCATTTTCACTAGGAATTTTGGAAAGACTAGGGGTTCTGATTAACACAAGATCATAGGAAATGATTCTGCTACTTTGTTTCTCAAATAACGTGGCACTTCCTTTGCCTAACCTTAAACTGACCCCTTTTATAATGTAATAAAATATTAATCAGGACCACCCTCACCAGACTCATCAGTTTGTCTAGTGATGAAGAGCCTTAGCCTTTACATGATATGCGGGTTGAATAAATGATCTATTGTTTTTGAAAAAATATAAAGGTAAGCACTAGACGGGGAGAAACATGAAGCATACCTTCCAAGCCTCTTATTTAGAACTTTTTAAGGAAATAGCAATTTCAGACACACTCTCTAATCTGGTGTTGAAATATGTTGGCTCCTTTATTCCTAGGATGTTCTCAATGAAAGGCCACATTGTGATCTTGTTTTAAGTGCTTTCTTTTGGCTGCCATGGAGTTCATGAAGTTTCCAAGCTTACAATCTGAGAGCTTAATGTACACCAATGGTGCCTCAGGCAGGGCTTGGTGCAACGTGCTTCAAGGCACTGTTCCCCAGACCACCAGCATCCGAATGTTCAGGGGAGCTAGTCAAAATGCCACTACCAGGGAGTCCAGTTTGATGGGTCAGGGGTGGGCCTAGGAATCAACATTTTTAACAAGTAAGCCACTTGATTCTGACAAACTCAAAAATTTGAGAAACTTCTAAACTACTGGTTTCTCTCAATCACATCTCTTCACATTAGCAGAATTAGTACATGATATTTACTCTGGAGATTTCTGAAAGGAAAAGCCCATCTTTGAGGGATTGACCTAGAATTTTTAACTATATTATGCACTTCAAATTTTTTAGCATATTTTACTGATTCTAAGACATACATCTTCACACATTAAAATGATTGAAGTTGGGATACAGCCATTACGATGTAATTATCATTGCTTACATATGCACATCAGAACGTGCAGGATGAGTGCCAGTCACTTGGAAAAGAATCTCAAAGACAAATAGTGGAGCTAGTTGTTCAGAAATGCTGCATTACTAATCATCTCTGTGGCCCAGGGGCCTATAATCTATCAAAAAGATATGACATTGACTTGTGATTCAGAAGGACCAGATATGAATGTGGAGTCATTTAGGAATATTCTAACCAATTTACTGAATTTATATTTTTTCCTCCTATGAATGTTCAAAAGTTCTAAATGATAGAAATCTATGTCCAAAAAAGCCTACAAGAGTACTTTCAATAAGTATAAATAAAAATACTAGTGATAAAAAAGTACTGGAAGAATTTCACGAATTCTTCTAATTGGAAGAATTTTTTTCTTTCTCAATGGTATATAAAATAATGGCACATAATATACTGATAAAATTTTAGATTTAATAAAATACAGTATTTGTCTAAATAAAAATAGACCTGCTTTTATTTTTATTGATCCACCATCAATAGTTTACTTAGCAGCAGAATGAAGTGTTTCATCAGTCTTTAATCTTCCACTAGAACCTTATATGATGAAATCGAAGACCCAGCTCTTGCAAGCTGCCTGATAAACATCATCCTAACCTGATCAGGTATTTCAGGGTTCGATATATGTGCTGTAAAGCCCAAGTTTAATATCCCACTCTCAGTTCAAAAGTGCACGCGTGTGCGCATGCGCACGCACACACACACACACACACACACACACACACACACACACACACACAGCTTACATTTCTAACAGTGGATCATGAGCCTGTGTACACATCACCACTTCCAGACAGCACGCTGAGCCTGTCTCCTTTGTAAATATATTTAGGAAGTCGTCACTGAATAAAACACCAAACAATGTCTCCAAGAATGAAAGGAATCCAATGTACTTTGGGCTTTCAGCATTCAAAGTGTTCTCAAGATCAAAATTTCAACCTTCATGTGGTCTAGTCTAGGAAGGACCAAGAGTATAACAAATGGATAATTTTGGAGCATTGACCCACGCTGGGTTTTTTTTAGCATTAATGCCTTCATTTTATAAATTTAAATAATGGGACTTCAAATAAGGTCACGAATGATCACCTTTTAAGCATCCCACATCCAGACAAGAGCTTATACTGAAAGCAAGAAAATGTAGGGTACCTGATCCTACCAGGGAATATCTGGCAGGCACTGTTGAAGGGACCTGAGAGGAACCAGTTAGTAAAACTGTTGAGAAAGGGAAAACACATGTTGCACGCTTGCCTTGATAAGCTCTTCCTAGTTGGTTAAAACACAAGCACACAGACACACATGCGCGCACACACACCTCATAAACGCAACAGCAGCAGCAACAAAAACAGTTAGGGGTTCACTCTGTCAAACAATCCTACGTGGTGAGCTTTCAAAACTGTTCACCTGCAATTGGAAAGCCACAGAAACCTGCTGTAGGAAGACAGGCTTCTCCTTTGAGGGGTGGATACATCATCAGAGTGCTTCACATTCAGTTAGGAGCGTTCAAAACCTCAAAACGCAAAGTACAGCTTCCCTCCACATACAGTCCCACTGCCAGGGCAACTAGAATAAACAGGTAATCAAAGACCTTTAGTACCTGAAAAGAGGAGAAAGGGGTTGAAGCAATAAATGTGACCCCAGAAAGTGTCTCAAGACCTAAATACACCAGAACTTAGAGCTAGAGAAAGTCTGAATTAAGAAGTGTTTCCAGGTAAGTTGTTTATTCAACTGCCAAAGAAGTCAGAGTTAAGAAACAGTTAATAACTTGGGGTTTTATACTTTATTTTTAACTAAATATTTTTTTAAACTTCTGTTTTTAATCTTGACCTGTTGTAATTATACAACACTAGTATTTACAGTTGAGTAAGTATTTCTCGTCATTGAAAACAAAAATGACCAAATTGGGGCTTCCCTGGTGGCGCAGTGGTTGAGAGTCTGCCTGCCGATGCAGGGGACACGGGTTCGTGCCCCGGTCTGGGAGGATCCCACATGCCGCGGAGCGGCTGGGCCCGTGAGCCATGGCCGCTGAGCCTGCGCGTCCGGAGCCTGTGCTCCGCAACGGGAGAGGCCACAACAGTGAGAGGCCCGCGTACCACAAAAAAAAAAAAAAAAAAAAAAAAAAAATGACCAGATTGTAGGCAGATGCGTCCACAGTTGATGACAAATGTGACCTGGGCTGAGTCTGCTCCCCCTCTTTTCTCCATCCATCAAAACACTTCGCCCCTCAAGGCAGAAATGTCAGGGTTTGTATGATGCCCCCGCTGAGCTCCTCCAGGCCAGAATGGACCCCTCACCCAACATCGCATCTCGGCACTCCGAACACAATTCTTGACGTGCAGGGGGCCCTCTAGTTCCGGTGAGCAGGAACCATTTTATGATCATTGTGATCTTCACGATGCTTCCCTCAGGTCCTGAACATCCAAGGGGCTCGAGAAATGGCATAGGCTCTAAAAAGAAATAAGCAAACTTCAGGGACAGCCTCACAAATTCCAACCCTCACGTAACAGTGACTGAGACAGCCGTCCCCAGCCCCCAGCATCCTCCCACCCTGCCGAGTTCTCAGGCAGCCGTGGTTGCAGGCATGCTCTTTTCACTTCACCCTCTTCTGAAGTTAAAACGCTAGAAACAGCTCCAGCATTACATCACGAGCACAGTAGTGAGAAAGAGTTTATCAGATCACTTTCCTTTCTGCCCCCACCAACCCCTCCTGCTGCACGCCTACCACTCCCCGTGACTCCTAGCTCCACTGTTAGGAATTAAAGGGAGGTAGAAGCAGCAGATTTATTTCGCTATATAGAGCAGTGCCTAAAAAAGTATGATTTGGGGTCAGATCACTTGAATTTGAATCCTGAGTCCACAACTTTTTAACAGAGCAAACTGAGCACATTTGAAATCTCTAAGTCTTGATTTCCCCAGATGCAAACACACATGAGAATACCTACTTCCTAGGGTTAAACTGACACACCCAGCCAGCGCATGGTAAGTAGTGAGCTCTCAAAATATACTCAGCAGCAATGGCTCCTGAGCTTGCATTTCTCTGGGGCCCTTTACCTTGCCCGCACCTCTGTGAGTCGTCCTTTCATTAAAGTCTCTTCATTTGAATCACTTGGGTCAGATTCTATTCCCTGACAGAACCTGATTGAAACAGGTATCTTTCAGCAATAATATCCTGTGATTCTAACACTTGTAGCCCAAGCAGACGCTTTGTTGAAACAACATCCTGAAAGAAGTACATTGTGGGCATCAGAATTATGACTTGCAACTCAGGTGGGTTTTGTTCTGCCCCATGAGTAAGTAACCCTACCTGGCTATTTCTTTACCTTTAGACTTCAGGCTATAAAAGGATGTATCTCATTATATCAAGTTTACTAAACAGTTACCTTTAAAAGCATATATAATATATATATATATATATATATATATATATATATATGAACATATATATACATACTAAAATAGTATTACTGGTAAGAGTTCAGGTAAAAACTTTGTGTTTGCTAATGAACTGGATAAAACAGAATAATCCCTGTTGGAGACTTGTCTGAATTGTCCCTTGTCTCTTACTTGCACTGTCCGCATTCTGATGACCCTTGTGTGTACGTTCCATGTTGATTTTGTTTTGCGTCCAGGGCTTGGTTCGCGGTCTGTAAAGCGAATTTCAGCAGGGACTAATCCTTCACTGCTAAATTGCTATGGAGTCTTGGCTTCGCTCTGACACACTTGGCAAAATGCTGGCTGCCTACTTCTTTTATTCCTTGTTTTCCCATCGGAAGAGTAACCTTTATTTAATAAGCTTAAAATATAGCTCAAGATGCCAACTATTGCCAATGGTTATTATTACTACTTTAAAACTTGAGAATGAAGAGACTTTACCCAGGAAATGATTTTTAAATAAAATACAGGTTTACCATATGTTGGTTTTTGACCCAGAGATGTTACATCAATTTTCCTGACCATTTTCCCCAAGAGGACTGGCCACTTGGATGCACACAATCTTTCTCATCACCCGTCTCTTCTCTCTCTGTATCTCTTCTGACACTTTCACAGAACAACAATGTGAGAATAAAAGCCTGAAGAATGAACAGTGAACAGTGTTCTTGATGTCTGGGATGGAAAGCTGGTAGGTCTACTAGGAGAGTTTTCCTTCTTCCCTGAACTATGAATTATTAAAAGTCTCCTCATCATATAGAACACCTTGCACTTTGATTTAGATCCCACAACAAGCATCCTTGACTTTGGTTTGGGTTGGTTTCTTTGCATGCTGTCAGCTGGGGCTGCAACCTGCTGGCTTGGATCCTGTCACTTTTCTAAGACTTCTGAATGTATGAGACTTTGTTCTTACAGCAGGTGTCTGAGAGTAACACAAGGGAAGCACCACTTAGAGAAGGACCTTCTTTCCTAACACCAGGCTACCCCACTGCCCAGCTTCCTATACCCTTGGTACATAGGACCTGGAAATGGCTTGTGTGTGTGTGTGTGTGTGTGTGTGTGTGTGTGTGTGTGTGTGTATGTGTGTGTGTTGGTGCCATCTGTGAACCAGAAGCCCACGCTGTTCCTGGAGCCCTCACCCTTTGTGTTCTTTGCTCCTTCATAGGGATATTTAAGTGAGTAAAGCACTCTCTGATTGAAGTCCAAACTTTAAAATATTTCTCTTGCCACTTCCCACACGAATATTTCTCTTCCCACTTACCCACATGGGCAGAAATACATGTGCCTTAGCATTTGTAGTGTGACTGTTTTAAACATCCCCCTGGCAGCAGCAGTTCAGGAACTTCTGGCTTTTCAATTACCCAACAATATGCAAAAAAAAAAAAAAAAAAAAAAAAAAAAAAAGTCATTCCTGGAGCCAGCCTGTTATGTACCCAGAGTAGGTGATGCCTATGTGATGTGACTTAATCGGAACAAGGAATATTCTCTACCCAAACTGTCTCCATCCCTGAATCCATACCTGACAGTTCATCATTAGAGATGCTTCTTCTGAATATTTAGAGGTTTTTAAAAAATTATTTAAGAAACATTAAATAAAATGAGAATACACTGTAAAGTAGCAACACCTTAAAATATTCTTGAGCTATGAGATGTTGGTGGGTATTTGCTGACAATAAATGCTTGCAGATGAGGACTGTTAAGAGAAGTAGGAATTCTGAGAGTGGAGATGAAAGAGTCCCCACGGTCAGTTTTACCTGCTTCAGAGTGTGGTCTTGACCAGTTCTGATAATTCTGGTTTTTGCCAAATTTTAGAAAGCATAGAGAGAACCAAAAGACACATTTTCAAACTTCATTTTGTTTATTAAGGGAGAAATGAGCAGAAGAGGATTTTGAAACATGTTCTTTCCTGTTGACACATGTTCAAAGAATGTCTGGAGGAAATACTAAATTAAAAGACAGACTGATTCAACTACTGGCATCATATCACTTACAATGAAATATGGTTGCTATCTTGAATATGAGGAAAAAGAAAGAGAAGCTTCCCAACATTATAATTTTGTTGATGGAGACAATGAAAATCTTAATTTAAAATCTATTTTATGTTTACGTTTTGATTTTATCATTGTGAATTCCCTTGGAGACATTTACTCAAAATGGTTCTATTATATTCCTTTTTCCTGATACTACTGGTGTGAAGAGTACGGGAGGTGGGAGGAGGGTGCAAAAGCTTTAATATTTCAAATATAGAATTAACAACTATAAGTGTTCACCTATGAATATTCCTCCTTATAAATCAAATTTTGAATCTTCCTCCTAGAGAGTCAGGAAAGGTAGAAGATGGGTAATGAGGTCTAAAATCTTGACTAAACACATTATTTGGCATACCCCACTGTCCATCCTTTTACTCACTCAGCAAATCTACAGAATGTGCAGTGCAATCTGTGGGGAACTGAACAGGATATTAAGGTAGAAATTTACTTCTGCCCATTCCCACCTTGCTAATGGAACCCCTATTTTTTCAAGTCTCTATTCTTCATCAAAGATGATCCAAATCCCAGCTTAGGAGATGTGTCTAAGCCAGTCCGATGGAAAGTCCCTTGGTTTGAGGAAGGCATGTGATCTTGTTCTGTCTAAATACATGTGGGAGTGGAGAGGTGTCATCATACTTCTAGAAAAGATGTGAGATCGTAAAATACACTTACAGGAAGAGCTGTGTCCTTTAACCTTGTAGAAGCCACATGTGACACCTGGGACCATGAGGTTAGTGAACATGAGGACCGAGGATGCACACCTGAGTCCTGATAGTAACACTGAGCCACTGGATTCATCAGCCCTGGTGCCCCGCTACCCCTGAGCTTCTTGTCACATGAGAAAGTGAATGTCCTTGTTGTTTAAATCCCTCTGGGTTGAGTTTTCTATTACTCACAGCTGAAAGCATTCCTTGCAGGTACAAAGTGCATAAACACAGTCCTCAAGAAGTTGACAATCTCGGAGATGAATAGACTGAATAAAATAAACACCATAATAACATGTATGAAGGTGTTAACTATTACTTCTAAGGGTTCCTCTTGCTTTGGGAAGAGGGAACAAGCACCTCCACCTGCAATGATTAGGAGATACTTCATGGAGAAGGTGGCACCCCCTATAGCACTTGAATAATAAGGTAAGTGCTTGGATGGCCTAGAGGTGGTGAATAGAAAATAATCTATTCCCTCTTGAGAGTAAGGAGGCTAGAGAGTAGAAGAAAAAGTTGTTGGAGCAATATTATGAAGAGAGGTCAAGGTGGAAAATCGGAAACTGTACACAGGTTTCCCACCATGAGGTCTAAGGAATCCATGTCCCTTGATATGCTCTGTGAAAATAAATGTTCTTTAGTCCAACAAGTCTGAGACACTGAGCATACTATATCCCTACGTATCCTCTGGGATATTAACAATACACATTAGCATTTAAAGGCTCTGAGAAGTCCTGAAGACTAGAGCTACATTTAACTTTGTTTAATTGCTTTGGGACAGGCTGGGCTTAAGAGAATAGAAGAGATTCATAGAGAGAATTTGGAGAACAGAAAGAGGATGTGGCAGTAAAGAGACAAATAGTGATTGAAGCGGTAAAAAATGTCAGAACAGAGAGTATGACAGGAGTCAGGGGCAGAGGATGCTTCAAGGAAAAACTCGTCAGCAGAAAGAAAAGATGCAGATAAATCAACAAGAATGAGTATTGAGAACAGCCCACAAGTTTCACTGATAGCGTGTTTTAGCAGTGAGAAATGAAAACAATTTGTTGGGATGACAAGAGAGCAAGAAATTGATTATGAAAGAAAAAACTCTGATTAGGAAAGGAAAGGAAGGATAAACTGAGGATCAAACATGTTCAAGTGAATATCTTTCATGAATAGATAGGTCTGTGTGCTTGCATACAAAATTAATGTAGAGATGGATGGATGGATGGATAGATGGATGGATGGATGGATGGATGGATGGATGGATGGATATTGAAGGATTGAGCTAGTGGAGATGTAGAAATTTAAGTTGCTTTATAAAGAAATAAAGACCTGGGAGATGAGGAGAATAGAGGTGTCCCTCTATGAAGGTGTTCGCTTGGCCAGGAAGAAAAGATGAGTAGTTAAATAAAAAGAGAGTGTTCACCTTCAATGTCTGAAGTAGAAGGTGAAGTGATGGAGGGAAAGGGGGGCTTGGGAAAGATAGAGTCTGGAAAGGCTATTGTGGCCAGTGATCTAGAGAATGAAGGAGATAAGTGAGAGGATTTCTAGAGTACAGTGAACTCTCTACTCTTGAGCTGGTGGGCTAGCCCACTAGGGTACTGTGATTTTCTGCAGCAGAATTCTTTAACCTAGAATCTGAGAAAGCAAACGGGAAGGGAGATGTATGGTTGGGCAGTTCCACAGTAGAAGGTTAAGGAGGCATGATACCTGGAGTTGATAGGTGGGCCTTGTTTGGGTTTTTTTGTTTGTTTGTTTGTTTTGGTCATGCCCTGAGGCATGCGGGATCTTAGTTCTGCAACCAGGGATCAAACCCCTGCAGTGGAAGTACAGAGTCCTAACCACTGGACCGCCAGGGAATTCCAGATAGGTGGGCCTTGTTAACATGACCATCTTGTTCAGACTGAAAAGAGGTCAGATGCGTCCAGAAGAAAGCTAGTGGACATGGGTAAATTGCAAGAAGGCCAATGATCTGAAATTCTGGTGAGAAGAGAAAATATGTGCTTTGGATTTTGGAGAGAAGTAGAGATGAATTAAGGAAGTTGTGAAAGGAAAGAGGATTTACAGAGTTCAAGATCTAAAAGAAAAAAGCACGATCATTACATTGTTGCCAAAACCCATTCACTGACTTGTCAACCAACAATGTGAATGTAGTAGATTATACTTTGGTTGATTTATATCTTCTCAGCTTGGTGGTCTTTTTATCAGCACTTGCTATAGTTTTGCCATTAGTGCATCAAACTTTTACTTACTAAGACTTGCAAAAATGTGAAATGTGCTTTATTTTCTATCCTAAAATCATCAATATTTTTAAAAAATATTATGTATATGCTAGGTTCCTTAAAAGGAAATTTAACTAAAGCATTATTTTGTTTATACTTATACTGATTTGTTCATTATCAAGCTCATTTATTATTACTCCTATTTTCTTTGATGTAGTTGTAAGAGCTCTTCACATACTAAAGATATTATCTTTGGGGGGAATGTTTTATCATATGTCTTTGGATATTGCCTCTGGTGTTTTTTGCCTTACAAAAGTCAAAGTTTTATATACTCTTATGTATTGGTTTCCTTTATGCCTTCCTCTCTCAAACATTGCTTTTAACTTACAATTTCATTTAATGTTTATAATGGTTTCACTTTTTTCATAGAAAATCTTTGATCCACCTGGAATTTATTTGTGATAAAGAGTACGCTAGGGATTTAGGTATCAGTGGGTGTGGGGCAGGGGAATGTGCAAATGTGTGTATGTGTATGTGTGTGTGTGTGTTGTTTGGTTAATCATTCGCCTTTGGGAAAAGTATTTCTATCACACTTAGAACTGTGTGACAATTTCTACTTGAATTCATTGTAAGTGAAAAATTAAGGAATACTGAATCAATTGATTTATTGAGTTCCAGCTTGGCTACAGCATTTACTGTGTTTCCCTTATGAATGAATCTGACCATCCTCTCTGAAACAACTACTAGTTTTCCTGCTTTATTTTATGAAACCAATCTGATTCATTTAAACAGCTTAATTGCTTTCAATGCGATAAGATTATTCCTTTTAACAGATGTGTTTCTATTGTAAAAAAAGATGATATATTTGGCTTGGGACACATCACAGTATCTGAGATGTTCAACTATAAATGGAAGTGTTTCATTGTAAGGCCTCCCATCCTCCATTGATTGTTTTCTTCTTTCCTCTGCAATATTTATTTCCTTCCTTTCCCTTCCTGCTTCCACATTTCTTCTGGTTTCTATCACCAAGTTCTTTCCCTGACATCTTTCCCTTGACTACATATGGACCCCAGTTTTCTTCCCAAAGCCCCACCAGGTTCATGCAAGTCCTCAATTCCTCTGTGCAAGGCCAGTGGCCCTACAAGTCTGCTGCTGGGAGAGAGATCAGGGCTACAAACCTTCCTTTGGCAGTCATCCCTGTTGAAAGGATTTTCACATGTGTAAATCTTTTAGGACAAACACTGCAGACAGTGTGAGTGATTATGTCCAGTGACATCACAGGACCACACCATGTGGGACTTTCCCTCCCTTAACATTTCAACTCAGTGAAAATGAACATCAAAAGCCACCCTGAAGAAGAAAAGAAAAAGAAGAGGTGTCACAAAAGGGCAGCTTGAGGCCTGGAGAAAAAGCTGAGATTAGGACAGTATCTGGCCAGGCAGCCAGCTCCAGGTATACTGGAAAATCCCCATCTGCCAGATTATCAAGCTGTTTTCGTGTGGTTATTCCTTATGCCAAGATACCGTCCGTACTTACCCATTGTACCTCTCATCCACTGCAGTTATTTCATAGTTGACTTGGAGAGGAGTAAAGGAGGAGGAGGTTAAAGGACTATTGTGTTACTTAACTCAATAGTGGTGAGTAGGAAACATACTCATATTTAATAAAGGAAGATGATCAATACGCAAAATATGTTCTGATTAAAAGGCAGAGAAATATAAAACAAATTTCCCTCCATCCTACTTTAATCACCATCATCATTCCACCAAAGGGAGATCATGGAGCAGTTCTCTGAAGTATTTACAATGAAGTAGCTTAGGAAAAGACAGGGCTCCTTACGCTCCAACGCAGCTTACCCAGTTTCTCTACACTGACATTAAGTCCAAAGCTTCAGGTATGAGTCAAGGGATACTTCGCTTTCCCTTGCGGCTGTTCTCAAGCTCATCCATTTGGTGGAATCTCATGGAAGGAATGGCTGTAATCTGAAGTAGGATTTGTCTTCTGGGCACCTTTGGACATAATGTCATCATACAGCACCCCAATAACCCTCCCTACTCCAATTTTCAAAACTGCCATAGTTTCATCATAATTCTTAGCAGATGCGTTTAGCTAAGTCATTACTGGACAGAAACCAAGGCCCAGAGGGTGGTGGTCATAAAGGAAGGACCCAGTAGAATTCTGCCAAATCTTGATCTCAAGTGCCTGGTGCAGGACAGCCATGGGAGTCTTGGAAACCTTGGTGTTGGAAAACTTTCCAAAGGAGGTCAAAAGGGAAGAAATGGGAAGGGCTTGAAATAGACATGCTTTGCATTTGTGTCTACAGAGCAGTACTCAAACTACCCATGGGGTAGACCAGGTATGTTTTGAAATTTTGTTTGTTTGTTCATTTGTTTGGTTTTTGTTTCAATTCATTGTGGACTGATACTTTTATACAATAAAACACAGATGAGTAGGAAAATTAAATTGAAAATTTTAAAAGGCATACAAAATGCATGCCTTATTATATGATTAGGTTGGACAGACATTAAATTACATTTCATTAAATAAAGTAAATTAGTACAGAGTCATGATAAATGACTGTAACAGCCTCTAAACTCTGTCTCTCAACTTCTGTCCTCATCTTGCCCTAGATGGGTAATAAACAGGTCACACACCGGAAACAGGTCTGGTAGCCATCCTTTGAGTGACAAGGCTTTAGAGGGCGTGGCTAATGAATGTGATGGAAGCCCAAAGGAGAGAACCACATGTGGCCTTTGGAGCTTCCAGACAACTGCTCTGTATGGGTCTCTTGAAACACAGAAGGGTCGAGAGAGAGTAGGGATGAAGGAAAACAAAAACCCGGAGCTCAAAATCAGCATCGCCAAGAACAGCTAATAGGGACAGCTGAACACAACACAGCAAAGGAGAACCTCAAGGCCCCTGACCTGTGAACCGGTCCTGCTCAGAGCACCGCCTCACACTTGCTCAGCCCAGCACAGCTGCTACAAAATTCATCCAAAGCAAACACGGCTCTCCCCGCAGCAGACTCAACAGAACAAAAATCGACACCAAGAAATAAATTAGATGGTGGAGCTCATCATGTTACACAGCTCACTGTTCTCAAATCCAGGATCCTGAATGTTATAACAAATGATGCTATTAACCCCCGCATCAGTTTAAAGCCCAAACCAAATAACTCCTTACTATAAACCAACATGATTCTCAGAATTTTCCAGGACAGCTACAAGAAAGAGTTATGAGACCGTCCGGAAAAAAAAGCCAAAAATTCTAAAGAAAAAAAAAAAAATCCTCCCAATTGAATTAAATCTCACCATGTCTAATTGCAGTGTATATGGCTAAATCCTTTTTCCCTCTGCACAGCCAGCTTGCCTCTTAGAGCATCTAAGCCCCAGAACTTGTCAAAGTAGGGCAGGCATGTGGTCAGGTTGAAAGCCACATGGACCCTGGAGCCAGCACCTAAGGGTTTAAGAACTGATCTGCCACCTGCTAGGTCAGTAATCTCCAGCAAGTCTTTATCCACAAAACAAGACTAATGACAGCCACCTCCCAGGAAATAGAGTTGAAAATGCCTAGCAATTTGTAAAAATCTATGTGGATATTAGTCCTTACTACACAGAAGTAAGCAGCTGAGAGATTTTTTAACCATGCCCCCCTGCCACCCCGGCAAAAATGAAGCTTTGTCTTTTACACAGTTCATTTCTTCCTCACAGCTCAAATCACTTCCAAATGTCACACGTTATCTTTCTTATGTTCCCAACATCACTGCAATACAGTGGGGAGCTGGCATCATCAAGCCCACTTTACAGCTTGCAGAAGTGGCACATGAGGAATCCATCAAGGCACACCAACAGTGACAACAATGACTTGCAAAGTAACGAGGACCTTTGGCTGGAAATAACAAATCTGCTTTAAGTTTGTGGCTTTTCTTAATCCAGCTCCTCCTTGTCTCACCCACAGGTCTATGAGACAGGAAGTCACTACTCTGCATTGGTTTTGTTAATTCTTCTTATTTACCATGCAGGAGAGCTTTACTGTTGCTGCATCCTGGTAGAGTGCAAACAGGATACTTCTCGAATTCTGTGCTCCGGTGGTATATTTATTAACATACAAGTTATTTCAGATCAGGCAAATGATTTGGTCCAGCTTGTATGCTGTGTAAACTTAGGCAAATTACGTAGCCTCTCTGAACCTATTTCTTCAGTTGTAACATAAAAATAGTAGTTTGTCCTGCCTTTCTCACAGACATAAGACATGAAAACATATAAATGATCATGTAAAGAGAATTTTGGAAATAATTTAAGACACATTAAATTATAATGTAGAATATACGATATAATATTGTTTTGTATTATTCCCACTGTCTTATGCTACAGAGCAATTTAGTAGGAGTCTTTCACAGTCTGCCAAGAAAAATAGCTCTGTATTTCAATTCTCCTTTATAAAAAAAAATAAAAGATAGGACACATATATCTTAGAAAAAGGAAAATAAGATCTATTAATTCAAGGTAAATTTTGGTCAGTGTTTCTGCAAAGTGTTGGGGGTCATGCATGGTGCCTGACTTGTCTATCCATACTCATTTTATAACATTTGCACTATTGATCAGCACCCAGCACAAACAGAATCTCGTAGACTCTTAAGTCGAATACCTTTCGTAGTGAAGGAGAAAGTACAGTAGAAAGCCTGGCAATGTGTTTCATCTGTTCCTGGGGAGAGTGACAAAGTGCAGTCCTTGATTTTTAAAAGATATTATTATTAAGGCCCTGGATAAACACATGGTCATTTTCAATTAAAAATGAGTAAAAGAGACACTCAGAATTAGAAATATGTTGCCAATATTCCCCTTTAATAACATTGTTAAATTTTCCAAAACTGTAATGAAAATTTAACCAAATTTGGTCAAATTTAGAGAAAATGGCATGACTACGAATAAATTTGCTACAAAACATATGGGTTTCTCTGGATGATGTTCAGGCTTTAGCTAAGCCTTATTGTAAAGCAGCCGTGATTTGTGAAAGGTTCCACGTCTCTCTACATAATAAATCTATGTCCAAATGAAAAATAGAGAGAAACTAAATATGATAGGCATCATTTTCTGCCAGGAAAAATAGTAAGTATTACTTTAGAGCAATGAACATCTTTGAACTTCATTAAGTTCTTATGGCTTGCATATTTTTTATTCTCTCACCATTTATAACATGAATACTACTTATACAGATATTGAAAATGGTTAACTACAGAAATGAGTACTTTATGGCACACATACCTTGCTCTAAAAAGTGCTAAAAGCACAATTCCGAAACTCCCCAAACTGATATATACCTTTAATCTTAGGTGTGAAAAACTTTACCTCTAGAACACTTGTGGTGAGAAAGTTAAATCTGCAAAATCGAAACTCAGTCTTCACCCTCTTCTTCCTTCACCAATACAGTCACAATATTTCATCTGGGCTTCTTAAATCTAAGCCATTGAAATGACTAAGTTTTCTTCTTTTTTTCTATGTTTCCTAATAGCCGGGACTTACATGACTCCAGAGTGTAAGTATCTCCTATACCTACCACATGTGGGAATTAAATGATTTTCTAGTGATTGTATTGTTACATTATAAATGAAAATAATTTTTACTTCCATGTCGCTCTCTCTAAACTGTAATGTATTATACAGTTGTTCATCAGTAAAATTATAATAACTATTAGGTGACTGAAAGACTTTTTTTAATCTTTGAAAAATTATATAATGACTGTCAAAAGAAGAATTACATGAAATAATCTGCTTAGATCTTTTGCATTAAATCTTTTGGTTTTCTTTTGGAGGTTTCAACATGGAGATCATCGGTGGGAGAGAAGTGTCGCCTCATTCCAGGCCATTTATGGCTTCTGTGCAGTATGGCGGCAATCACATTTGCGGGGGCGTGCTAATCCATCCACAGTGGGTGCTGACGGCGGCCCACTGCCACTCTCGGTGAGTATTAGGCTTACTGTGTTTCCTCAAGTTGGCTAGAAAAGAAGCTCGCCTCTCCCAGGAGAGAATTTGATCTACCCTTAGCTTCTGTGATAACCGACCAACTGGTGGAGTTTATTTACCCTCTCACACATCCGCGATTCTGCCCCAAGTTCTCCTTTTCTGGGAGATCTAGGCAACCCAATAGACAAATTCAAGTCCTTCATGTAATGCCTGGGAACACAGCAACAGTTATGAAGCGGCAGTATTCCTGACCTTGTTAGGGGAAATCAGACAACCTGAGTTTGCACCCCACTTTACAAATGGGAAATAATAATAGTAGTATATAACTGCTTCATGGGGTTTTGAGGATTAAATAGTATCTATTTAAATATTTTAGCATGCTTAGCACCTAGTGAGCTGCAAATAAGTTGCAGCTTTTATTACTGTTATACGTATGAGGAGCCTGCTTTGCTAATAGACTTTTGAGACCCCTTACCTTAACTCCTCTGCTCAATGCCCACCGCACAGTTTGGGAATCACAGCTGTAAGGGGCAACAATCTAACTAGGTGAAAAAAAAAAAAAAGTATAGATGATTTACAAAGAAAAAGAGAGAGAGAGAGCTATTTTTTCTGGGATACGTAAAATGAAAGATTTTCTAAAGACGGACTATAACCTCTCATTCTATGATTCTCTTACTTCAGCTAAAAAAGTCCAAAACCCTTCTTGGGATGCCGCTACCATCACAAAAGGAAAAGCAATAGAAAATTAACTTGGCGTTTGTTGTTTTGTTTGTTTGTTTCGGCTTGGGGGGTGATTTGTTTGTTTGTTTGTTTGTTTGTTTTGCGGTGCGCGGGCCTCTCACTGTTGGGGCCTCTCCCGTTGCGGAGCACAGGCTCCGGATGCGCAGGCTCAGCGGCCGTGGCTCACGGGCCCAGCCGCTCTGCGGCATGTGGGATCTTCGCGGACCGGGGCACGAACCCGTGTCCCCTGCATCGGCAGGCGGACTCTCAACCACTGTGCCACCAGGGAAGCCCGGGGGCTGGTGTTTGTTTGTATGTTTCTTCCTTATGTTTCTTGCCTGAATAAGCTAAGAAAAGATGGGGCCTTCTCCTTTTCTTACAAATATGACAGCACTTCACTTAAGAACCTCTTAGCCATAATCATTTACTCTCTAGGCATCAGTTATATCTAAATGGAACAACTGAATTGACTTGCTTCCCATATTTTGGGGATTTTGCTTGGCTGCTCCATTTTAATGAGATTGTTTGAACAAAAATTAGAAATTCTGAAGCCTGCAAACTGTGAGAACTTCTGTTTTATTTCTAAATAGCAAGCCACTAATTTCCGATTTAACATGGCTACTTCATTTAAGCAGGGTTCTTGCTGTCACAGAAATCACCCTTGTGTCCTCATCAGTTCTGTCTTTTCTAGGGCACTTGTGCCCTGGGGACCAGCTAAGCAGAGGGTGACTATCAATAAATGTTCATTCAATTCAGAATATGCACATCTTCAGATATGCTTGTGGTTACACATTCAAATGGATTATAACCTCCCCAGACACAGAGCTTGATTTATTATAAATGCTGAACAAATGCTGGATAGAAAAAAGGAAATAAATTGGAGGGGAGGGGATTTTTTGGGTTTTGGTTGTTGCTAAGCTAAATGAACACTATGTGAAGTCCTTCACAAGCCATAAATTGCTATCCAAAGGTAAATAGTATTATTAAGTTGAATTTTAAATTTTGTCAAGTGAACTTGACTCAGTAGAAATAGATTCCCAAATTGAAAAATTGGGAAAAAGAGATCCTGGAATTAAAAAAAAAAAAAAAAAAAAAAAAAAAACTATTGCTAAATATTATTTTAAATGGCTGTAGTTTAAAGAACTGCAGAATATGTGGATCAGATTTCCTCTACAGGACACTTGGGTGTAAAAATGTAGGCAGATTGGTGCTTAGAAAAACATTAAGCTTTGTGAAATCCAAAATATTTATGAAATAGTTCAATGGTGGCTTCCCACAAATGGACTCCCAAGTATCCTACGAGAAAAGCTTACTAACTCCAGGCCCCTCTCTCAGCAAAATGGTGAAGGGGGCCAAATCTGGGGTGTTCCCTTCTCACTACCCATCCACACTAAGTTCCTCACTTAGTCTCTTGGCCCCTTTATTAGTTGCCATGCCAATTATAAAAGGAAACCAGTAAAAAATCCTCTTGTATAACATTTTCAGCATTTCAATTTATCAGAAGCAAAACTCTCACCAACTCTTGTCCACTATCTTCCCTAGTCTCCTCCAATGCCTTCTCCCACTGAACACTCCCCCATCCTTTCACCTGCCTAGCCAGTGAATAGATGGAACCTCCTCGCTCCCACCCAGCCCCTTCCACATGGCCTCACTCCATCCCAAATCACTCAAGGCTCCCAGAGTAGAATGGTTACCAATCCAGACCCCAGGTTCAAATAAAAGAAGCTTTAATCCCCCCTGCATTTGCATCCCAGAGCCTCCGCTTAATATTGGTGGGACTTTCTCAAGTTCGTCAATTTATCTGATCATCAATTCCCTCATCTGCAAAATGGGGATAATCATAATACCTCCTTCACAGGGCTGTTGTGAGGTTTAAATGAGGGAAAATATGTAAAATGCTTAGCACAAAACCTGGCACACTACAGTAACCTAATAAATGTCATCTAATGTTATATTAATATCTGTACCTTCCATGGTAATCACTGAGGAACAAATATCATGGTCCAGTCATGTTGATGGGATAAAACCATGACAGCCCATCTCTGACAGCCAGATAGTTCCCTCCTCTCTTAGGCAAGAGAGTTCCAAAAATAGGGACCCTACCTTCACTAACACACCCAGAGGAATGGGTCTAAGCAGAAACACTGCTCAGTGCCAAAGCAGAGTGGCAGAGGAAATAAGAGGCTTGAAGGGGCTTGGCACGGGGCTTATAGAGGCGCCATGCAGCCAGACACCTCCAGATGATTCTGACGCAGGTGGTCCAAAGACCACCTGTGGAGAAACACTGCGCTGTGCAAAAGAGACACTAGTATTGTCACTTCTCCTCAGTGGGAATTCATACCTGGATTTAGGTAAGGAGGTGGGATCCTAGAACTCAGGTAATTCCAGGTATCCTGTGGGCAGAAAAAAATTGACCTCTGTAGTACAGATTACAATTGAAGTATATCTAGAAATGGAAAGTTCAGAAAACATTCATGGTCTGCTTGGGTTGTTTTTGGTATTCATATGTCCCAGTGGAGACAAAAATAACTAAAACACTTCAAAGCCATTAACAAATCAAGGAAATTGGTAAAAGATGAAGGAAAAACAGACATTTTCTCAGCACCCTTCCCCTACTCAGAATTCATCTTCCACTTCCTGCATTTGTATCTCCCAGCCTTCCTGTGTTAGTTATTTATGGATGTATCCATCTTTTCTATTATATCAGTAATCCCAGGGATTTTATATCATCCTTCCCCTCCAAAGCTTTGGGTTTAGTGAGTACGCTGAATTTGGGTTTGAATCAATCCTGAGAAATCCAATCTACATCCTTTGAGAAATTTCATCCCCATCCTGATTTTGCAATAGACAATCTTTTCAACAAATAGAGCTGGAATTCCCAAAATAAACCAGAATAAACTCTTTTGGTAGAAACCAAAAAACGGTAATTCCCAGCAGTCACAGCCTTGCCATACGCAAACCCACCCCAGCATAGCCATATACTGGCTCCCCAAACCTAAAACAACCTCTTATTCCTTTTTCCGTATGTTTCTGTGCTCTTTTTAATTTTTATTAATCTTTATTCATATGTATATATGTGTGTTTATTGGGTATGTGTGCTTTTCTTGTAACCTGCCCTGACTCTTTTCCACATGACAATGAAATAGTTACATGTAAACAAATATAATTATTTTTATCACCTTCCTTGTTCCAAAAAAGGATTTGAAGTCGTTTCCTGAGAACACACATTAAAATGGGATATTTTTGTAGTGTGCAAATGGCTCCAAGGTGTTGTCAAGATCTCAAAAAAAAAATTTATATATTTCATAA
Organism: Tursiops truncatus; assembly: GCF_011762595.2. Classification (NCBI taxonomy): domain Eukaryota; kingdom Metazoa; phylum Chordata; class Mammalia; order Artiodactyla; family Delphinidae; genus Tursiops; species Tursiops truncatus. The sequence goes on from NC_047036.1 coordinate 42,041,164, forward strand.
CTAGATGTAAATATAATTTTATTCAACATACAGTAAATCAGATCAACTGTTGAAATACTGGTACTAAAATTGTATATGACTAGAGATTTAAAAAAAAAAAAACTGTTGTTTCTTCATCTGACTCACCAGTTTTTATCCTCTAAATCTCCACAATGGAATTTTCAATGACTACTAACTCTAAAGTGTCTTAATTTCCAATGATTTTTCACCTTGAGGAAAGTTTTCCCTTCTTGTCTAAATCCTCTTTCTAACTGAGGGGACAGAACATATGAGTATAGTTGAAAGCCATCTAATGGACCTTACTTCTCCATATTGCCCTGAGATGAGGTTTAGACATACCAGATTAGCAAGTGTAGAGTTGTGCCTTTTTACCTTTTAGTTATTAAAACACTTAACATTGGGAAGATGAAAAATTTCTGGATATTGATGGTGGTGGTGATGGATGAACAGCAATGTGAATGTATTTAATGCCTCAGAACCATTTAAAAATGGTTAAAGTTATAAATTTCATGTTATGTATATTTTACCTCAATAAAAAAAACTTAACAATGGTGGATATAAATCACAACCCACAAACTCGAGAAATATAAGTTCCTTTATTTTTATATAAATTAACACAGCTTTATTGTAAACTTGATCTCAGTCACTTAGTATTTCACTCCTTTTTCCCCACAGTAGGGTACAAGTCCTAATATTCTTTTGCAAGGCTGGGGAATTGGAGTGGGATGGGTTTGGCCCTTGTTATCATCCATTCGTGATTGGGTCCACTGACACCTCTGTCACTCCACCTAATCCTACACAGGTTATCTTGGAGCTGGTCCTTATTCCTGTAGGTATATGGCCTCCTCCACCATTTCTACTCCTCACTGGAAGATTTGAGAATCATTCTGTGGTGTCTATCCTCTTTGCTTTTTTTAGGTTTGCCAAAGGCCAGTCTTCCAAAGTGGTTTTAGGAGCACACTCTCTCTCAAAGAATGAGGCCTCCAAACAAACATTTGAGATTAAAAGATTCATACGATTCCCAAGATTTACATCAGATCCTAAATCAAATGATATTATGCTGGTTGAGGTATGTAGCATTGCATTCCTTCAGTTTCTCCAACATTCTTATACAGCACAGTTCAGTTGTTAAATCATCTACACAAAAGGATGTTGTTGGCACTTTCCCCTTGTTCGAGGTGATTGTGACATATTTTATAAGGGCCCATTATACTCCATTTACTGCCTTGAGAGAAACAAGAAGTTATCACAGATGCATCTGGGCTGTGTTTATACAAGTTAAAACAGCTCTGATGCTCGCATCCGTGGGAGGAGAACACCCCAACAGGCCCAAGGATCCACGCTGCAAGCTTTTTCCCCAATGCTTTTCTCATTAGCAAATGAAAAATACAAGTCACTTATACAACAGAGCCAAGCAAGTGACTTTGGGGATATAGAAGTGAGTTACAACTTAGTCTAGACCATACTTAGTCTAGTCCAAACTTAGTCTAGACCATACTCAAGGGTCCTATCTAGCAGGAAATAGCCCAGCCCTCAAAGTCATGACCTATGGATGTTATTCCACAGCAAACCATCCAATGTGGAGCAAAGGCCAGTTTGCTAGAGACTGGGCAAAATTCCTGCTCTGTGTAAGCTCCCTCCCCAAGGATCACTGAGCTCTAAGGGAAATGAAGAGCATGTTCAGAAAAGCAACAACCACAAATGCAGCTGTGGGCTACCACCAAAGTAGATTCAAGAAGAGGGACGCCCTCCTAGCACAGAGGGACCACACATACATCACTCAGGCTAATAATACTACTGGGGACAAATGATAATTTATTCTCTTTTCAATCTGTCAGCTTCACACGGCCGCAAAACTCAACAAACATGTCCAACTGCTCCACCCAAGAGCCAAAAATGATATTAAAGCTGGAACAAAATGCCAGGTTATTGGCTGGGGAGCCACTGACCCAGAATTTTTAAGGCCCTCTGATACCCTGCGAGAAGTCACTGTTACTGTCATAAGTCGAAAAGTTTGCAACAGCCAAAGTTATTACAACCACGACCCTATTATAACTAAAAACATGGTATGTGCAGGAGATGCCAGAGGCCAGAAGGATTCCTGCCAGGTAAGAACCCCTCACTCAAACAGGCATTTCAGGCTGCTGAGCTACAGTCAGGCCCCACCTGCACACCCGCACCGAGGAGGAGAGGCGTGGAAAACATCGCATCACAACTCCAAAAAGTGCCCTCCGATCCTGCACAGTGTTCTCTTTGCTTTCTCATCTACCAATGCAAATGAGTCATAAGTACTTGCACAACACGTAGTAAGCACTCATTAAGTGTTTGTTAATCAGGATAGTTAACTATATCTGATAACTTTTACTGAGGGGTATTACTGCCCTTAGAAAGCCTACCAACTCTGAGGTCAGTAGTGGTGATTAGAAGATAACTTCTCAACCCCCCACCATCACCACCTTTAAACTAATAGGTCTTCTAAAACTCAAATGCAAAAAGCTCAAATGTATATTATGTGTTTCTTAAATAATGTTGACTAACTGCTAACTGACTAAAAGGAACAACAGTCATGCTTTTCAAAATCTTCTGTTTCCTGAGGTAGTAAAAAAAAAAATAGGTGATCATGTTTACAGGTGATGAAGGCTACCTAGCACAGATGGATTACTAATTTTTTTAAAAATACAATATAATATTCACATTATACTATATTAAGCATTATCAAGGGGAGGGTATGATGATGACAAAGATCATGTGTAACTGCGGTGCCCCAAGATCATCAACCCCCTCAGCCTCTATTTTCACAGCCAACCAAGCACAAAGTACTGCAGTTTTTGATGTGATTGGCAGCAGAGGCAAAGACTGCTCTTTAGATTTGAAAGCTAGCTCCTTATCTGAAACGCCAGGCTTCCCACTCTATCACCTTGTCACTTTCCTTGACAGAATTTTTGTTTATTGTTTTGTTGTCAGAGTGAGTCCTCAAGAATCAGATCATTGAGCAAGTATTTACTAAATGTTGGGTATGTGCAGAGCCCCACATTCAATCATATGATGATAGAAAAAAATAGAGAAGATAGAGTACCTGCCACCAAGACATTTACTTTAATACATTGCTCTTTTCTACCAGTCTCAATGGCAACTTGATTTCAAATCCATGAGCACCAAAATGGAATTCATAATTATCAAAATTTCTTTTATTTCCATGGGTTATTTCAAACTTTATGCCTACCCATTTCTTCGTGAATAAAGTTCAGCAGTCACTGATTACCAAAGGATGTAAATATACATAGTCTTAGACAGAGACAGGGACATGGACAAAGAGAGGCAGACAGACAAATGGACAGAACCATGGTCCTGGATGGAGACAGAGACACAGAGAATCTATACTGTGTCAGGGGCTGTATCAGGCACTCTGCAGGACACAAAGAAACCAAGGACCCAGTTAATAATCCTTTGAGTAACTAACAGCTGATGGTTGAAAAAGTTCAACAGCTACTTACCAAGCATCTTCCCGTTTTCTTCTTTCCAGGGTGACTCAGGGGGCCCCTTGATCTGCAAAGGTGCCTTCCATGCCCTAGTCTCTGGAGGTCGTAAATGTGGTGATGCCAAGAAACCTGGAATCTACATCCTATTAACCTGGAAATACCAGGCTTGGATCAAAAGCATCTTGGCCCCATCTCATGCAAACTAAGACGACACATGATTTTCTTAGCTCTACCAGTTGCTTGTTTTTGTTTTTGTTTCATAATATGTTCCACAGGCCAACTTATCTTCAGAGGTAGTTGAATATAGCTTAAGTGGAGCATAGTTAGGGTCCACTCCTGACCCATTAGGACTGATTTTGTTAAGGAATCAAGTTCTTTTTCACATGTACCACTGATGTATTTCTACTCTGCTGATCTTATTCTGAATAAAATTTCGAAGACTATCTGCTTGTCTTGTATGGAAATAAGATACAGGGAATGATATATCCCCCAACTCCACACACTCTCCCCCAAAAGGGTAAAAAGGTGATTAAACAAGACAGTAATGGCATCACCTTTAACTAGGTTTATGTTGTGATTTCTGCTGGATCACCCTAAGCTGTATTTTTAAAATAAGAAACACTAAATTCAAGCACCCTAACTCAAGTTAAGAAAAAATCATAAAAAAAAGAAAAGAAAAAATCATCAAGGTTTATACAAATATTTAGATAGCACTTATTATTTTTTTATGTCACATTTTGTTCCAAACAGGATTTAAAGCAAAATACAAAAATACCTGCAATAAAACAATACATGAAATTAAAAACAATTTTTCCTCAAAAAATTAATAAAAATACAATGTGATCCAGCAATTTCACTTCTGGATATTTGTCTGAAGAAAATGAAAACACTAACTCAAAAAGACATATGCACCCCCATGTTCATGCAGAACTATTTACAATAGCCAAGATATGGAAAACAACTTAAGTGTCTATTGATGAATGATGAATAAAGAAACTGGTGTATACACACACACACACACACACACACACACACACACACACACAGGAATATTATTCAACCATAAGAAAGAATGAAATCTTGCCATTTGCAAAAAACATAGATGGACCTCAAGGGCATTATGCTAAGTGAAATAAGTCAGACAGAGAAAGACAAATACCAAATGACCTCTCTTATATGTGGAGTCTTTAAGAAAAAAGAAAAAAGCTCTTAGATACAGAGAACAGATTAGATTGGTGGTTTCCAGAGGTGGGGGATGAGGAGTAAGAAAAATGGGTGAAGAGAGTCAAATGGTAAATAAATGAATAAATACATTTAATTAATTAAAATAAATAATAATTTGGTGAAGAAATTGAGGCAAGGAGGAAATGAGAGTAAGAGAGATTAGATGAAGATAGGAATGCTGTTAACACCCAAAGTGCCATAATTTTCTCCCTACACTTTTTTTTTTTTTGCAGTACGCGGGCCTCTCACTGTTATGGCCTCTCCCGTTGCAGAGCACAGGCTTCAGACGCGCAGGCTCAGCGGCCATGGCTCATGGGCCTAGCCGCTCCATGGCATGTGGGATCTTCCCGGACCGGGGCATGAACCCGTGACCCCCACATCGGCAGGCAGACTCTCAACCACTGCGCCACCAGGGAAGCCTTCTCCCTACACTTTTGCTAGAAGGAGCCATATTTGGCTCTATGTTTCATATGAGTCAATGCAAAAAGATCAACAGAATCAGTTACATGAATTACAGTATCCAGGAAATAAAAATAAACTATTTTCCCAGAAGTAGGGCCACTGGTGTTAGAACTAAAACTAAACAGAACTTTCTTCCGTGATCCTCTTAAGAAGGACACTGTGCCATGGTTCCTATGTCCCTACCAAAGGTATCAGGATCACCTGAGAAGACTGTTTGGAATATAGATTGTTCTGAGTCCTTGCCTAGAAATTCAGATTGAATAGGCTTGAGGTGGGCCTGGAAACCTGCATTGTTTAAAAGCAATACAGTTGATTCTGATAAACACTCAAATCCAAAAGCCACTGATAATGAACATCCTTAATAACATATTACAAAAAAGAACAGTAAGTTCTTGGCATTGTTTTTTATAAATCCTTCAGTGTGAACTGACAACAGAAGACCAAAGTGCAATTCAGTAGGGGCACTTTAGGGTCTCAGCTGTCCTTGACTGTGGTGGTCCAGTGATTAGATTGGTAACTCTTTCTAATTTGAGTGGGTGGTGGTGGAGGACAGTAGCATCATTTCAGGCTTCTCCTTCAATGGTCAGAAACCAAAAGGTTCATCTCAGCCTTTATATTTAATTTGGGTTTCAGGAGAAAAATACCACTTATTTCCAAGTACCACCATTGAGTTTTGTTACATTCATATAGAAAAGGATTCTTTTATGTTTGTTTGTTTGTTTGTTGTCATGGCTTTTAGAAACCATTAACCAGCACTATTCTACTATGAATACTTAGCCAAATGGAAGCACTGCATTAAAAAGCAACCTAATTAAAAGTATAGAACTGCTTTGAGAATAAAGTAATAAAAAATTTCTAAATATTCCATTTTGTGTCATTTTGATTCATTAAAAATATACTGATTATGACCGAGAAATCCAAGACTATACTTCATAAGAAAAAAAGGGGTGGAGGAATTGTAGAAACTCTGGACTCACCATTAAAAAAATAATTATCTCATCTAAATTTCAAATCCATGGAACATATTGTTGCAAGTCTCTTTAATGTAACAAAAGGACTGTTGAGATTTCTTCGGATTGCAGTTGGTGAGTATCCTGAAAATTTGTCACTAAAACCTGAGAGCTGTGTTTTGATTTTAGGCTCCATGCTGTTCACATCCAATAGTCCAACCAGATCAGATTGCCAAAGAGGAAGCTTCTGTCAACAGCTATGGAAGGTCTGGTGACTCTGAAACTGGAAAATAAACAGTTTATTTTGAAAAGCAGCTGATGATGGAGGCTGCAATTGAACAGTATCCCTGATCCTTTCAGGGAAGTACTATTTTATTAAGCATACCAAAATCTTTCCAAAATAGCCTAAAATAATATAGCATTTTAGTTTGGGGAGTTCTGTCTTTGAGAGCTTATTTGATTCCATCTGTGGCCTCAAAGACAAGTTGAGAGTCAAAAATGAGGCAAATAAACAGACTTTAAAACTGCTCCTATACTTCAATTTAAATTTTTTTAATTAAAAGAAAATTTTTTTAACTGCTCCAAGGTTTTAGGGGAACTGTTGTCATTCTGAATTATCCCACCTCCTCCCTTCTTCATGACTGTAGACAGAGCATATTTTCCTTCCTCACAGACACAGAAAAAGGCTTCATGTTTCACGTCCATCCAGTTTTAATAAAAAGTGACAGCACTAAAAACAATTAGGTCCAAATATAATGCCTGAAACAGATCAATATTAATTCAGGTGAGCAACTAAACCAGCCTAGAACTAGGTAGCAGAGTTAGTCTCTCTTGTAGTTTTTACACAAAATAAATCCCAGCTCACCCTGAAATGATTAGAACTACAGTGCTTCAGAGCTTGATTGTTTCAGAAAGTATCTCACTAAAGAACTGCTCTCAATCAATCAGGGCCCCTCTTCCTCTTTGACTAAGCTCTCAGTTTGGGAAAGGACACACACGTGATGAGGGAGAAAGCAGACTGTCCAAGCACAATGTACTCAGATCTCTCAAAAAGCTTACACTTCCACAAGATTACTGAGACACCACAAGATTACTGAGACACACATGAAAGCTGCCCATACGTTGTCTTAAGAGTTCTTTGAGTACCAAGTCATGCTGGCTGAACAGTTGGGTTCCTCGAGTCTTGGATGATTCAACCCTGGTTTCAGGTTTTCACACACTGACTTCCTGTTTACAAATGTTAACTTCTTCAGTCTTTTTGCTAAGTCATATCAGTCAACTCCAGACTTACAAACCGTCCTCATCACCTTTTATCCTCTACCATGAAAGCGTCATGTTCATTTTGTGGTTTTAACCATAAATGTCTATATAACAGCTTATTAGAGGCAGCCTATGGGGCTTATACTGAGGCATCTCCTGAGAACTTAGAAGTAAGTAGAATTAAACTGCCCTCTGAGAGTTAAAATTTAAACTCCATACATATTGGGGTAGAGACAGTGAAGTTCCCAAGCTTACAAGATAGGCTGTAATCTGCTTGAAAGTTAACAACTCTGAAGAGTGTCCCAGTCAGAAGGGGAGGAGGACATCCGTGGATACAGGGAAGAGGAGACAACACAGGCAGAGGTCTAACAAGAGCTGACGGGGAAAGAGGGGAAGTGAGCCCTTCAACCTGCCTTCTGATCCCACAGCAAGCCCATCCTGCCTTTAGCCTGATTCCCTTAGACATTCAGAGGAGTTATCTGGTCTTTTTCTAATTCCACGCTCACCAAGCAATCCTCGGTGAGCATTTTGCTCCCCCTGACAGTTACTTCTCATTGCAAAATAATAAACGTTTTGCTTCTCTACATCTATGATTTTTTTTCTTTACCTTTAAGTTGGGGTAATTTGAATTTCTCTTTAAGACTCAAATCTACTCTAGTGTGCTAAAAAAAAAATCAAGTTTCAATCTCTACAGTAATGAAGGTCAACTCTGAACCTTGATAAATTCAGCAACATGATGAATTTTAACTACCACATGAGACTTTTAAACAGATCAACAACCTACTTTTCTCCTAAAGAGTACTCTGCCATCCCTGCTCTGGTCACGGGCATAAAATGTGCTCATATCTGGAGTATTTATACATGCATATCCCCATTGGTACTCTGATCATCCAATAACTCCAAGAAGTATTATGGGTTTTTTAGCTGTGTTTTATCTGTTTCCTTCATAGCAGGGCCTGCTGGTTTGCTACTCAACAGCCATCTCTGTCTTCCCTGTTAACAAAACTCACATTTTATTTGGAGTCACAAATGTACACAGCTAAAAGATGGTCTTTTCCAGCCTCTCTCACTGCTAGTAATGGTCAAGGAGATGTAAGTGAAAATCATTGGCTGGGAGCTTCCAAGAAGTTCCTTTATTTTTTTTTATTTAAATTTTTTAAAATTGAAGTATAGTTGGTTTACAATTTGTGTTAGTTTCAGGTGTACAGCAAAGTGATTGAGCTATACATACATACGTGCATGCGGTCACACACACACACATATATATAGATTCTTTTCCATTATAGGTTATTACAAGACACTGAATATAGTTCCCTGTGTTATACAGTAGGTCCTTGTTATCTATTTTATATATCGCAGTGTGTAACTGTTAATCCCAAACTACTAATTTATCCCTCCCTCCCTTTCCCCTTTGATTACCATAAGTTTATTTTCTGTGTCTGTGAGTTCATTTCTGGTTTGTAAAAAAGTTCATTTGTATCATTTTTTTTAGATTCCAAATATAAGTGATATCATATGATATTTGTCTTTCTCTGTCTGACTTACTTCACTTAATATGATCATCTTTCGATCCATCCATGTTGCTGCAAATGGCATTGTTTCATTCTTTTTTATGGCTGAGTAATATTCCATTGTATATATATATATACCAGATCTTCTTTATCCATTCATCTGTTGATGGACATTTAGGTTGCTTCCATGTCTTGGCTATTGTAAATAGTGCTGCTATGAACATTGGGGTGCCCGTATCTTTTCAAATTAGAGTTTTTGTCTTTTCTGGATATATGCCCAGGAGTAGAATTGCTCAATCATATGGTAAGTCTAGTTTTTTGAGGAACCTCCATACTGTTCTTCATAGTGGCTGCACCAATTTACAATCCCACCAATAGTGTAGGGGTGTTCCTTTTTCTCCACACCCTCTCTAACATTTATTAACTGTAGACATTTTAATGATGGTCATTCTGGCTTGTGTGAGGTAATACCTCATTGTGGTTTTGATTTGCATTTCTCTAATAATTACTGATTAGGAGCATCATGTGCCTGTTGGCCATCTTTATGTCTTCTTTGGAGAAAGGTCTGTTTAGGTCTCCTGCCCATTTTTTGATTGGTTTGGGGTTTTTTTGATATTAAGCTGTATGTTTATTTTGGAAATTAATCCCTTGTCGATAGCATTGTTTGCATATATTTTCTCCCATTCTGTAGGTTGTCTTTTCATTTTGTTTATGATTTCCTTTGCTGTGCAGAAGCTTTTCCATCCAAAACCCACGGGACACCACAAAAGCAGTTCTAAGTGGGAAGTTTATAGTGAGAGAAGCTTACTTCAGGAAGCAAGAAAAATCTCAAATAAACAACCCAAACTTACACCTAAAGCAGCTAGAGAAAGAACAAACAAAACCCAAAGTTAGTAGAAGGATAGAAATCATGAAGATCAGAGCAGAAATAAATGAAATAGAGACTAAAAAAAAATACAAAAGATCAATGAAACTAAAACCTGGTTCTTAGAAGAGATAAACAAAATTGATAAACTTTTAGCCAGGAAGTTCCTTTAAAGAGAGCTGATTCAGCAGGAAGGAGTGCCCTTTTCCCCTTCCTCCTTCCTACTGTCTGGATTGTAGATGTGATGGCTAGAACTCCAGCAAAAATGCTGGAACCATGTGGCAAACTTGAATAGAAGCCAAGTGTTAGTGACAATGAAGCAGAGGGGAATCTCTATACTAATCCTGTACTCTTACCTGAGAACTTCTTTTATATGAAAGAAAACAAACATTTATATGTTTAATCCATTATTATTCGGAACTTTCTGTTATATACAACCCTGCCTAATCCTAATAGATAAAATCAGAAATCTAAAATTTCTATCCCTCATATATGCTCCAAACAATGGCAAGCATATGTCTTTATGCCCTTATGCCCAGATCCTCCAAAATCCAAAATGGTTTTAGCTTTCTACCAGGCCCTATTTAAATAAGAATTGATTCAGAAAAGTAACCTTTAAATGTTATAATCAATAAATCACTTCCTTCTCATTGTTTCATCCTGTGGCTTAACATGGAGAAAATGCCCTCACTTAACTTGAAAAGATATTTTTATCTTAACCACATACTGCTGCATGGCAAACATTCTTGTTCCTGTTATAAAAATAATACATGGTACTCAGTAGCCTGTAACACTATTTTCTCCTTTTGTGTATATTTTGTAAGTGGATCTTGTAGAACTGTTTTTTGTAAAGCTCCATGAAAATAATGTTCTCTGGCACTTGAGGTTATTATTTGTTTTACTATTTCACAATCATTTGAAATAATATAGCAGCTTTTCCATCCAAACTACAAAAGCAATTCCATTGGAAGAACGTTGGATATAGTAATACCCTGAATATTAGCAATGTTGTAGAAAACCAAAGCAGACCCACATGTGGTCAGACCAGTCAACAGTGCAAAAAGTGACCACATTAACAACCAATCCAGATAGACTTCTGAGTCCTCACTATTGAGCATCCAGAGAGATTCCCTCATTCATTCATTCATTCATTCATTCATATAACAAGCACTTATCAAGCACCTCTATTTACTGAGCTGGTCCCTGGAAATACCAAGAAGAAAAGACAATTCCTGCCCTATAGGAACCCATGGACTAGCGAGCAAATATGAACATGTAAATACACAAATATATTATGCTCCAAAAATTATTATAAAGGTGACATGCATAGAATAGTCATAATGGAGACAGGTACAAAACAACTTTAAGACAAAAGTTGTTCTAATGGAAACAGGAACATGGGAACAGAAAGCTAAGTCAAGTGCGGGTCATTCAGAATCCTTGCAGGACAATTTGTTCTAACACTCTTGTCCTGTACAGATGAGGCCTGATTCACTAGTATTTTGTCAACAATTTCCCAAGGTAGATCACCAGATCTGTACTACCCACCTCCGACCAGATAAAAAGAACAAACGCTACAGGAATTTCTGTAGTAAAGTCATGTCAATGAAAATAAAGGTGAACTCATTTGCTCTTTTTGAGAACTCAGCTCTCTCAGGACCTAACCTAACCGTAGAGACATCTAAGACTAAGCAGTGTGAGCCGATACATCTCTGGAAGAAACGTTCCATTTCAGCAAGAGATGATTCAGCTTGCCCTGTCAGTCAGGAATGATTATTTATCTGCCCTTTTAGAAGCTTCCATGACCAGGGAACAGAAGAAACATTTGTGAACCCCAACTTGACATGGAAATTCTAGGATAGAACCATCACAAACTTTAGCCTTGCCTGCAACCTCTGTTCTCTTAATCATTAAAAAAAACCAACCAACAAACAAAAACAAACAAAAACCAACTCAACAAAACAACATTAAAACAGAAGTGGGCTAATATATTGATTTCCATGGGCCACTGCCTTGCTTTGCCAAGCAAGGGACTGGTATACCTCATAGTGTGATCTAACCACATTAACCTGCACAGAATACAGGTCTGGGTTTGTTGAACTCAGTTGTAGTTAGACGAGGTCTCCATTCTCTTTCCAAGTGTTCTTACCTTTACATCTGTGTAGTCGAAAGTATTATACCTCAAATTAACTGTCTGACTCTTAATTAAGAAAAGCATATTTCACAAATTATTTTAGAAAGAAACAGTATAATCACAGAAATCTTATTAGAATTTAAGCTGTAGAATTCACTATACCACTAGCTCCATAAGAGCTGGGACCCAGATCTGTTTTGATCACCACTGTATAGCCAGAACTTACCATAGGACCTGGCATGTGGTGGTTGCTTAATAAAAAGTTGTAAATAGAGGAATGAGTGGGTGGATGAATGGATGGATAAATGGAAGAATTTATTATATTGATGGATGATTGATTGAAAAAATGAATGATGAATTAATAAATCTCTACTTCCGGAACCATTTAAGAATATAATTATCATATGCTTGAAGTCATTTTAAAAATTTTTTATAAAGGCAAGGGGTAAAATGGTACTGGGAGTAAAGTAGGTGACTTAGAAAGTTCCATGATTATTTGATAATTCTTGGAGCACTGTGGTAAAAAAAATACTATATAAACATTGAATATTATTATTAATTTGAAATTTCACTGAGCTATTCTTTATATAAGACTTGGTATGCACTGTCCTTACTTTGTAAGAAGGGAAAATAGGTTATAAAAATAATTAGTATTCCTGGCCTGAAAGAGATTACTTTCAAAGTTACTTGTTTTGGCCTTGTCATCATTGTCTAAATACCACTTAGCTTTTAGCAATATTGAAATTTAAGTGGTAAATTATTTCATTAATTTTCATAAGATGCATGTTCTCTTCAGTTCATCATATACTTAAAGGATTTAGAAATGTTAATATTTTCCAATTCTGTATAAAACTATACTTTCAAAGGAGCCTGATGAACTTGATGTAATCATTATAGTACCATCTGGGTCAGTAAGTCTGAGAATGGATACAACCTGCAAATCTTATTGATGGTGGTATTGATGCAAGAGAGGTCAAATAACTTGCCTCCAGCCCAAACCTGAATAACCTGATTTCATTTAGGAATTGGTTGTCAAAGAAGGTTGAAGTCCTGAGCTCTACAGAGAAGTGGTTTTTTGACATTTTTCCCCTTCCCAAGTGTCATTCTATGTGGCTCACTTATATCAGGAGGGTTCTGTGATACTATTAATTCTGAATACCTATTCCTTACTTACCCCAGGGAGATTGCCATAGAAATATTAGTAGGTACATCAGAAAAATAGCCCCTAAATTTGGAGGTAAGAATTGCAGTTGGAGATGTGGAGAATAGAGAGAGGCAGAAAGAACAAGAGGCATGGGGGAACCCAACCAAATACTCGAAGTCTGCTATCTTGGTTTGGGCTTCCGCCAAAGCAGATCCTGCAATATAGATTTCAATGTGAGATATTGTGGTTTATAAGAAATATATATTTGGTCACTCAGATGACCAAGATATATTTCTCATATATGTTTGGTCTTTGTCCATGGTTCCTGGCTCACAGCTCCCCAAAGCCTTGGAATTTCCTGAGTGATAAGAGCAATGGGAGCATCCTTTTTTTTTATAATATTTGGTTTCCTGTCTTCAGTTCCTGAAATTGCTTCAGAGCCATAAAGCTGAAATGGGTGTCTTGTTACTCATAACAAGCCCCTTTCCACCACAACTGAGTTTATGTTAATGAGATGACTTTTGGAAAGTACCAAAGGTTTGGGGTCTGGTTGCCAGGGGAACCAACCATTAATAGAGGGTTGGAACTTTCAGTTCTGCTCCCTGATTTCTGGGGAGGGGAGAGGGGCTAGAAGTTGAATCAATCACCAATGGCCAATGATTTAATCAATCATGCCTATGTAATGAAGCCTCCATAAAAACCTAAAAGGAGGTGGTTCAGAGATCTTCCAGGTTGGTGAAGCAGAGCCCTTCCATATGCCAGCATTCCAGGCCCAAACTCTATGGGGACAGAAGCTTCTTTGTGCAGGACCTCGCCCTATGTATCTCTTCATCTGACTGTTGATTCGTACCCTTTAGTATCCTTCGTAATAAATCCATAATTTGGTGAGTACAAGGGTTTCCTGAGTTCTATGAGCCGCTCTCACAAATTAATTAAGGGAGTCATGGGAAACTCTGATTTATAGCCAGTAGGTCAAAAACACAGGTAACAACCTAGACTTTCAATTGGCATCTGAAGTGGGAGCAGTCTTACGGGACTGAGCCCTTAACCTGTGGAACCTGACGCTATCTCTGATAGGTAGATACTATCAGAATTGAGTTAAATTGTAGCACACCCCAGCTGGTACCAAAGCATTGCTTGGTGGTATGGGGAGACCTCCACATACACACATTGAAAGTGATACCAGAATTTTAGTGTGCAGGTAGCCTAGTTATGAGGCACACCGAGAAACCAATAGGAGAGCAGAAGAGTAAGAAGGGAGAGAATGAAAAACCAGTAAAGGGTACTTTTCATGCTTGTTACCACTATGGGCAATGGAACTCAATCCTATGGGGAAACTGGGAGACAGTATAGAACACACCTCAGAGTTATTCCACCTAAGGGGATAGGAAGCTGGGATATTAGCCACCAACTCCCCCACCATCATTGATAGAGAGTCACTCCAGGGTCATTAATATTCCTGCACTTTCAGCTTGCCCTGCTCATGGGCTGAATGTACTCCCACAGCTAGAAAATAAAGCACCCTGAGACAGAGTTCAAGGTTTCTGAGCAAGCAGCCTTCAGTGTACAGAGGTGAAAGCTAGGGGGATATGGGCGCCAACAGTGTCTGCTATAACTTCTTTGGAAGTACTCATCAGACACCCTCAATACTGTTCTTGACTGTGCTTCCTACCATAAAGGCTTGGCTAACTGACTAGCTCTCTCAGATGATGAGTGAATTGATGATGAAGTGTTAATGAGTTATGTGATTACACTTACTACTTCTAGATAACAATTGATTGTAGCATAGTCTTTAACTTCATTCACCAGGGCTGAGACTTTCAGGCACTTTTTCAGCTCTAGATTGAAGGAGACTTTTAATATCCTAACAAGTAGTTTCAGCAAGCAGGCCCTATTTGAAATTACCAAGATACCTAATGATCTCCTATGTAGGTCCTGCTGGTTATGCCCAATGACTGCTACTTGCATTCAGTCTTAGGTCATGGCCAACACTGACTGAACGGCCCCAGGCCTTGGTCTAAGAGTTTTACTTGTACTGACTCATTAAGTTTTCACAATGACACCATGATGTTGCTATAATTATCCTCATTTTATAGATTCGATACAGAGATTGATAACTTGTATAAGGTCACACAGCTAGAAACCTGTAGAGCATGGATTCAGTCTCAGATTATCTGACTCCAGAGCCCACTTGTCCTATAAACTCCTTCCTTGGGATCTGGCAAGTACAAACTCATGCTCTGATATGCAGCTTCCTTCACTACCAAGCATGAGTCACAACTCCCCCTAAGGAGTTTCCTTCAGCCAATTATGCTAACTATTTTATTTTATTTTCTTTAACATCTTTATCGGAGTATAATTGCTTTACAATGTTGTGTTAGTTTCTGCTGTATAACAAAGTGAATCAGCTGTATGTATACATATATATCCCCATATCCCCTCCCTCTTGCATCTCC
Organism: Tursiops truncatus; assembly: GCF_011762595.2. NCBI lineage: Eukaryota > Metazoa > Chordata > Mammalia > Artiodactyla > Delphinidae > Tursiops > Tursiops truncatus. Next base: position 42,056,649 of record NC_047036.1, read on the forward strand.
CTCCCATCCTCCCTATCCTACCCCTCTAGGTGGTCACAAAGCACCAAGCTGATCTCCCTGCGATGCATATGCTAACTATTTTAAAGTCACACACTCCCCTCCCCACCAACACACACTTTACTAGCCCCTTTCCCCTTGTACTGGAAGAACAGAAAATTCCACATTGCAATAGAATGTTGCTCCAGAGAACTAGTGTATCAATTATAGGGAGTTCAGACCAAGACCAAAGAAACAAATCAAGGTCCTACCCACTCCAGATGCAGTGTGGAGGAAAGGGCACTGAACTCTGGAAACTGGCAAAATATGGGCTCTGATCCCAACTCCTCCGTGAGCTCTGCAACCTTGACCAAGTCACTTCATGTCTCTGGGCTTTCATTTTTTCATTTGCCACAAATGATTTGGACTAGAAAAGCTATACGGTTCTAATAGCCCCCAAAACCCATGACCCTAGATTCAAAAATGTTTCTCAATTACTATGCTACACGGGGGCAATATTTTATGCTCTTCATTATTGAGCAATTGCCACAGTCCTGCTGTTGGACTTCCCTCCTTTTCAGTTGCCACATCATTTCCAAGCCACAGCCACAGATGGCTGGTGGGTATCAGTATCAGAGACCAAGTGGAAGAAGCAGAACCCTCAAGAGCAAGTCAGCAACCACACGAGGCTCCTTACTCCAGTCTCAGTTTCACAGGTTTGGCAGCCCCCAATTTTTCTTACATTAGGGGAGCACACAGAAAAAGTATCTACACAAAGTCATTTTTGTTTTTATAATAATATTTGTTGGTATCTGAGGAAACGGGAACCAGATGACAGACCCTAAACATGGTCAAACCAAGCCTAAATGAACTTAGAAAGTAAACCTTATGTTAAGTAGGTTGTCATTTTTTGTTATTAACCTTCTATTATGAAAACTTTCAAACATATGCAAAAGTAGAGAGAATGCTATAATGAGTCCCTGTGAACCCACCACCCAGCTTCAACAATTTTCAATTCATGGCTAATCTTATTTCACGTCCATCCTATTCAGTCTCCCCAACTCCGGAATATTTTGAAGCAAATCCGCATCTATATCATGTCACCTATAAATATTTCAATATGTATCTCTAAAAGACAAGGTCTCTTTTTAAAAGGGTAACTATTATTGTGGTTTTTAAAACTTTTTAATTAGAATATTTTAAAATTTAACATTAATTCATTAATATCAAACAATGTCCAGTCAATGTTCAAGTTTCACCAATTGTCTAGTTTTTTAAACAAGTAAATTATTCAAGTCAGTATCCAAATAGGGTCCATATATTGAAATTGATGAATATGTCTCTTCAGTCTCTTTAAATATATAGTTTTCCTGCCATCACTTTTTTTCCCTTGTAATTTATTTGTTGAAGAAACTGGGCCATTTTTCCAATACAGTTTCCCAGAGTGTTTTTTGATTATTGCATTTCCATAGTGTCATTTAACATGTTCCTCTCTCCATTCTATTTTCTATGAACTGGTAGTAAGATCTAGAGGCTTGATCAGATTAAGGTTCAGTTTCTATTTCTATTAGGAACACAAAATACCTGTCTGTCTTTCTTGTTGTAATGTTAGCAGTTATTGATCATTGCCTATATCCATTCATTCACTAGAGTGTTCCTGGCTAGTGGATCAGTCATCATTTCTAGGCCTTTTCGGTGGACACAGACAGGAAAGGAATTTGTTTGTTTGCTTGTTTGTTTTAAGAAAACACATAACCAGTTCACACTAATACTAACTACTTGAACTCAGGTCCACAGGGTATGTACTTAATCTCATTCTTGCATTCATAGCTCCTTTTTCTCATGCTGAAATCCCAGCTCTCAATGATAAAAAACACACACATTTGCTCTTTCACAAAATACACACATAAGGACAACATCAACAATATCACCAAAAATATTGTTACTAAAAACAGTTTAAGGGTTTTTTGGTTTTGTTTTGGAGAGGTGTGTTTATTTTGCAGGGCTTTTTTTCCTTTAGGGTATATCTCACTAAGAATTTACTGACAAAATCCTGTATTATACAGACACTTAGAAGAGTTTTTATTTGTGTGGTTATGCAACCAACTTGACACACAGGTTTATTTGTTTCTTAATGCTTTCAATTGTTAGAAATTAGTTTTTTCATTGAACTTTGTTTTCAATTATGTGAAACATTTATGTGGTTTCAAAGTCTAGTCTACAAAACAAGAAATATTCAGAGAAGTATAGCTTTGATCAGAGTCTTATTCCTTTCCTTTCTAATAAGTAACTATGTTCTTATTAAAACGTCTATTTTTATATGATAGCATACTTTACATGCTTCACTCCCTTTGCTTTTAAGTTAACACTGTATTCTAAAGATTACACCATAGAATTATACAGAAATATTTCTCACTTCTTTTACAGCTACATGGTACACCATTGTATAGATATACCAATAATTTATTCAACCAGTCATCTACTGATGGACCTTTGGATTATTTCTAATCTTTTTCAATTCCAAATAATGCTGCAATAAATAGGATGTCTCTCTTTACTGTTTTTTTAAATTTTTTTCTTGTAAGATTCACACGTAGAGAGTTGAGGGAGAAATTCTCCTTGCCTCTATTCTCAACCCTCTGTATCTTCCTTATCTTTGTGTCCCTAAGGCCTGGTACAGAGTCTGACACAAAATAGATGCTCAATGAATGTTTGCTGAGTAAAAAGCACAATCATTCATGTGTAAAATCTACAAATATACCAGTTAATTTCGTGAATAAAAGTTGGGAAATGTTGGTGAGGCAAGCACTAATCCTATAGGTTAGTGAATATTTTACATACTCAAAGACTCTTTATCTTAAAGTACTGTGAATTTAAAAACGTCTCCTAGCTACTTCATCATGAGGATGTATTTTTTAAAAGATACTCTCAGTGAATCATAGAACCTTGGGTTTACCTTCTGGGCCAATTTTTGAATTGGCCCAAACTCAATTTTTGACCAAGAGGTTGGAGGTGTTGGTAACCAGTGTGGAAGAGAAGAGTCCGGCTCCTAGGTAGTTGTACATGTATACAGCAGGCACCACCAAAAGGTTAATGATGATGTGGTTCTCTCATTATACTGTTACAATTTAATAGCTCTTTAATTATTTTATCATGCTATAATTCATTTGTTTCTGTGAAGTCTGTGTTCCCTGCTAGAATGTAAGTTCTTGGTTGGCAGAGATCATATCTATGTCTGTCTTGCTCTGAATTTTATCCTCAGTGCCGCACAATGACCCTGACGCGTGGTAGGTTTTCAGTCAACATCTGCTGAATAAGTAAATGAATCCAGGGTTTTAACAGGAAATACCTCTCTTTGGTGCAAACCAAAAAGTTCCTGGGTAGCAAACCTGATTTTAACCTTCGTCTTTAGCTGTCTTCCTCTGACACTGCTCCAATGAGAAGAGAGAAGATGCCACCTCATTCCTGGCACATGGAGGAGGAAGTCCAGGTTTCCCACTTAGCCTTCACTGATCCCTGAGCAAGGGAGCCCTCCATTACTGCTGGGCAGAGGGTGCAGTTCTGGCTTCCCACTAGGCCTCCACTGATATCTGTCTGACTGGGAGGGTTTGGAGTACCTCATTAGTGCCCCCCCACATGCCCTCTACTTATACCATGTGGGCACAGGTGACTCATTACCTCTCAGTGGGAATGAAGTGTCAGCTCCCTACTCAGCTTTCTCTGTTGTCACCCCCCCACACCCCCAAGTGGGGGGACTTGAGAAAACTTATTACAAACCAGATTCCCACCTGGTTTCTGCTGGCATGGCAGGGGCCCCAGAGGTTTTTTTGTGGAGGTTGGCTGGAGTAGAGTAGTTATTGTCTAAAAGTCTTCTGTCTTTCTAGGCTGCTCCTTTCCTGGCTGTCTGACTAGAGAGAGCAGGCTTTTACTGGGGCTTTCTTGGTATTGGTATTTCCAGGTTGCCAGCTTCCTCAGCTATAAGTCTGGGGTATGAAAGGCAGAAAGCAAACCTGAAGAACTCACCCCTGAGTTCCTTGGATCCCCAGGTCCTAACCAGTCTGCCTTCTTTTCTCCAACTTTCAGACTCTTTTTATGCTTATTTTTTATATAATATCCAAGAAGGAATAGGATAAAGTAGATACTGTGTCTTCCCAGAAGTGCACTTTTTTATTCCCTCTTTTTTAAAACTGATGTGTTAGGCAGTGTTTTATCACTGTGACATTGTACGTATTCTCATCCATTTGTTTGTTAATTCAGTGAGAATTTATTGAGCTCTTACCACACGTTCAACACTGAATCAGTCCCTGAAGTTACAAGGATGAACAAGATCTCACTTTCACAGTCCAATAGAGGAGACAAAACAAAGTAACGCAGACTATAATAGGGATCTGTACAAAGTGCTATAGGAGACCCAGGAGAAAGCAATTCATTGGAATGGGGTGCAGGTAAGGGTGGAGTAGATTTAGGGAAGTCTCCACAGAAGAAGCTGTTGGACTAGATTAAAGAATGAGTAGGAACTTTCAAGATGGATAAGAGGGAAAATTCATTACAGGCGAAATAAACGGCATGAACAAAGGCACAGAGGCATGAAAGTGAAGGGAACAGCAATTAGTTCCATGTGGGAGGAGCATGGGATAGGAGAAAAAGGTGATTAGAGTGGAAAATAGGTGTGAGGCAGATCATAGATCATGTCACAAAAGGCCAGAGTCACAGTTTTTCTCAAGCAAAACTTATGCAGGCTGCACTACATGGATGGCAAAACACACTTCCCCTTCAGATGCGGCAGAACTGAGTCTCCTCCCATACTTGCTTGTTATGAATTACTCTCTTTATCCAGCCAAAGCACATTTCCATCAACAGTTTGTCAATTCCAGGTTCCCCAGGCATTGCCACAATCATATCCCAAAGAGAGAGGACTGCTGTGTGTCTCTCAACCAATTAGTGGTCCATTTGTGTCTGCCAGCAAGTTGAAGCCTCAGAAACAATTTCCCATGAAGTTTATTTATGTCGCTGCTGCCCTAAAAACAAAAGATCAAGAAAGTAAGAAAATAAGGATATTAAGGCTGGAAGGAAGACCTTAAATGAAGGCTCCAAACTTAATTTTATTCCTAGTGGGAGGTCCATATATAAAGGAAGTGGGCCTGAAACTGATGGGCTTTGGCTGGAACAGCATGTTCATCTGACAGGCTACAGAAGCAGCAGCTGTAATCAAGGGGGAGGATATGGCCCTCTGACAACAATCAACATTGCTGTTGGGGCCTCTCCTGGACTGGCTGTTCCCTACTGTGGTCTGTTTCATGACCCTTTGACCTTAAGGCAGGACCACAAACTTCACTCCTATTAGATCAAGTTTACTGTCCATGCTTTGAGGGGGAAAAACAAAAACAAAACAGAACAGAATTTACAAAAAGTTTTCCCAGAGCATTAAGCTCAACTTCTAACTTATGACAATAGATATATAATATATGTAGTTGAGTGTCCAAGCTCATAATTTAGAAGACTCAAGATAAGGAAAATATATGGTATTTATCCATATTTTTGCTTGCTATGTTCTTTCTTCCATCTTGATGTTCCAAGATTCCTTCTTTTATCATTTCCTTTCTCTTGAGAGGACTTCCTCTAGACATTCTTTTAGAGTGGATCAACAGAGAACAAACTCTTAGTTTTTCTTCATCTTAAAATGTCTTGATTTCTTCTTCATTCATGAAAGATATTTTCACTGGATATAGGATTCTGGGTTGACAATTTTTCTTTTATTCAGCATTTGAAAAATGTTGTGTGACCTCCATGGTTTCTGATGAGAAATCATCTGTCATTTGAACTGTTTTTTCCCCTAAAGGTAAGGTGTCAGTTCTCTCTCACTGTTTTCAAGATTTTTGCTTTGTCTGTAGTTTTAGAAGTTTGACTATGATGTATCTTGGTGTGGACTTCTTTGGATTTATCCTGGTTAGGATTTACTCGGCTTTAGATTCATGTCTTTTGGCAAATTTGGGAAGCATTCAAGCCATTATTTCTTTGAGTACTTTTTCAGGCCCACTTTCTCCTTTCTCCAGAACTCCTATGACATGAATGTTAGATCTTTCATTATGGTTCCACAGGTTCTTCAGGCTCTGTTCTTTTTTTTTTTTTTTTTTTTTTCCAGGTAATTTTCTCTCTACTGTTCATATTGGGCAATTTCTATTGTTCCATATTTTAGTTCACTAATTCTTCCTCTGTCTCAGACGTGGGGAGGGGTACACTAGCCCCTTCTCCAGGGCATCAGGCTGGGGTCTAAGTGGAGACCAAGGCAGAAGATCCTGGGCCTGTGGGTCCCAAGGGAAGCCACACCCAGTAGCTAGTTGATAATCACTCTTCATGTTATAATTCCTTTTTCTTACCCTTGAGTCATCAATAATATCTTTTAAAAGATACAGCCTGGCCAAGCAGTTCTATGAGGAATTAAGGGAAAGGATATGTTTACTTGTGGCCCAGAGAAATAAAAGGGCAGCAATAGGAGGAGCTGGGGAGGGGCATCCAGAACTACAGGCACAGTGGCTAGAGGCTTAGCAAAGAGGCAGTTTTCCCCCAGGTGACTGCAAAGACACAGATGTAGTGGGACCTGATGAGGCGACACCTGCCAGTCAATCCCCCAGAACCTTGAAAAGAAGTGGAGGTCCTGCTCTCACCAAGTGGGAACATTCACCCAGTAGCAGATTTAATATAATCTCCTTTATATACTCAAACAAGTGAGACCAAAGAGTTATTTGGTCCACACCCATTGTATAGTTGAGTAAACTTAGACTTAGGGGTGATGACAGCAATAACAGCCAATAGTAATAGCCAGTAAATAACAGAGCTGGCATCTGCACCATGTTGGACTGACCTCAAAATCTATACTATGTTTACTAAAGGGGAAGGGGAGGATTCTGAAAAAATGTGTGGAGGACTAGGCAGATTTAGTCAGACACCATGAATAGTATGAGAGGAAACTTTAGAAACTGAACACTCCAATGGTGCTACCTGTTAAGAAGCCTGCAAGTGGAGACCCAGAGAATTGGGAAGAGGCAGAAGTATCTTTTGCCAGGGAGTGACTGGCCAAGTGACCAAGACAGAGCTAAGTCATGTGATCACTAAACATGGGCAGTCACACATGTTGCTTCAAAAATGATGATAGTCCATTACACAGCATCCACTGAATGCACTCAAACTTCACAATTCTAGAGGAAAAACTGAGAAAGTAAAAAGCACAGTGTCCAGCAAGATTGCTGCTTGGCAAGTGAACCCACAAGAGTTTTGATGGCCATGTCTCTCAGCCTAACCTAAAACTGGCCATGGGCCACATCTTCAATGTAGAGAGAAAACTTCTTTGAGTCAGTCAGTGCCAGTTACACTGTGCCAGCGTCCCGGATACACCACTTCCTGTGTGTCTCAGTGTGCTGGTCTGCCTGCAGAGGAGGAAAGAGACCCTACCAAATGCTGGGGTGATGCTTCAGTCTTTGAGATGACCCCCAGGTCTCACTGAAAGTGTGATGTAAGTGCAATGCCCTTGAAAGCACTGAGTCAGTGGTGTACTGGTAAATGATTAGCAACAGGATGGCCCTTAAGGGGAAAAGCCCTAATTTATAGTGTTTGCCAATTTCTGTGGTATAAATAATCCACCATAGCTGATTTCAAACAACCAATGTGACATCACTGAACATGGAGTTGGGAAGAGATGCACAGTAATCCATCCTTATATAGCACAGATATGACTGAAATAAAATATCTCAAAAGCACAGATATTAATAGAACACCGTAAAATGATTAAGTGATGAGTTTAGAGTATTATCTTTATTTTATATAATTTATTTAATTGCAAGTTTATCTAATTTAATTTTTAATATTGCCTGTGTTTAACAACTGGCTTGCAACTTTCCTGATAATTTAACAATTGGCTCTTGTGAGCTGGTATAAGCCAGAACCAGTATCCTTTTGAGCCAGTGTTTTCTTTTATGGACAAATATTGACCGAAAGGTGAAATTGTAAAAGGATGGGCATTTTACAAAGAGATAAAATATCCAAGGAGGTAAGCATTTGTTTTTGTTTTTGTTTTTTACTTATGCTATGTCAGAATAGGTTTGTTATATCGTTTTACTTAATGCTTTGTCAGATTGTGATTTCTCTCCTCTACTGAGCCCTCTACGGAATATATCAAAGGCCTAACCCAGTCTTCCATATGCTTCCATTATAATAAAATATAATAGGCGCCATCTTTACAGTTTTATCTGTGTCTCAAAGACAACATGAATGGGGGACAGGAGATGCATGGGGGAAGACAGTAGTTAAAGAAGATAAAATGGTGGTTTAACACCACTTCACTGCCAACAAACTCTATATTAAATTTAATGCTGCTCCCAAGATCACAGAGGCAGTCGGACACATGTAGAAATCAGCAGGATGCGCTGGAGCAATTAAAGATCAAAGATATGGATAATCCCTGCCCTTGAGGATTTTTGTTCAGGGATGTGTCCCCAGTGTCCAACACAGTACCAAGCAGATACACAATGGTATCTGGTGCTCACTCACTGGCCGTTGGTTCTCCCATCCTTCAGAAGCAAGCTCAGTGCTCCGATGCAGAGAGACCTATCTAAAGAAGGAATTGCCAAGCAATATGAACATACCCTATGGGAATTCAGTGCCTTGCTGCATTGTCCAGAGTTCTAAGGAAGGGCTTCTTAGGAATATTTATATTGCTGGAAGAGTTACAGGAGTTTATAAATTGTAGACCTCACCTCCAATCCTCCATCAATTATTAAGGAAAATCAATTTACTACCACCTGTTTTGTAACAACCAAATACCACACTAAGGTCAGTTTCTCCTTAAATTGTTAATGGCCTCACTTATGATGGGTTCACCTTCTCTGAGAAAATCTTCAGATTGGTTTGTAGGATTCTTGACCACCAACTAAATCTAACCTTCATCTGGCCCCAAAGCTTTAGGGGAAATTGTATTTCTCATCAGAAGTTACCTCCTCAGAGTCTGCCTTTTTCCCCTGGACAGGATCCCCTTCCTTGAGCTCCTGGCTATAAATTTCATCTGAAATAAAAAAATTTTAGTGAGTCTGTGGTGAAACAGTTAGACTGCCAGTAGCACTCAAAAAATTAAAAACAACTCCTTGACCACATACTTTTCATGTTCCACATAAATCCTCACTTAAGACATACAGAGTATGCAACTTATGGCAAATCATGTTCTCACTTAACTAGAAGTAATTTGCCCAGGAATCTTTAAATCATCTTCCTTCTTGACACTCATGAAAGTAATATTTGGAAATAGGGAATTCAAAGAATGGCCGATCAAACACAATGTTAAATATATCCCATTAGACTTGATGGGGTGAAATTTCACAAATGAGACTCTCAGCACAAAAAGAAAAGGCAATAAATATTTCTCTACATATGTAAAGCAAGGAAAATAGAACTTCAAGTTCCACTCACCTTTTAAGATTAAGAATAGCTGGAAACAATAATATACCCAGGAACAAGCATGAAGCCATCTTTCCAAGGTAGGACATTGGAGGAATCTGAACCATTAAAGATAACCTAAGACATCTGTGAAAGACACAGGTTGTATTCTAAGGATAATAGAGACAAGACATTTTCAAATCTTGTATATAGCAGGATGATCAAAACCTTGAAATGTTCAAGGAAATTTTTTTATTACATATGTAAATAACTTCACAAGGAAAACACACATAGAATACGTCCACCAAAAAAACCCCCCTGTTTATATAAATGTATAACCAGTTCTGAAGTTTATTTTCACACAAGCATAATTTTAATCTAGTTATAGTCTTTTCATGTATCACTATTTTATAAACTGTTTATCATGTAACAACAAAGTCCACCTGGTCATCCATCATTGTAATGACTGTCGTAGGCTGGGTTCCTCCAGAAGCAGACGCTGAGACAGATGTGAATGCAAATAGCTTCTTTAGGAGGTGATTCCAAGAAGCACTCAGAAAACCAAGGAAGTGAGACAGGGAAGAATGCCAATGAGCAGGCTATCACTGTGGGCAACCAGGGCTCAACACGCACTGGGGACCTTTGGAAGACAGTGTGGATCAAGCCTCAGAGTTAGCCCAACCAAGGAGGGAAGCAGTTGGGATATTTCTACACCAACCGCCATCAGTCATGGGTTGAGAACAGTTTCCAGGGGGTGTTAATTCCCCAACACCTCCAGGCTGCCCTGTTCATAGGCTGAGAGGGCGCCAACAGCTAGAGAAACCTCACAGGCAAAGATCTGTAGATGCCTGTGGTTGGAGGTTTTCGGTTAGAGAACATGAATAGGAAGTCCTGCAGGGCCCAAGAGCATCAGACACAGTAACTATGTGATATCTCATCACATTTCTATGGCATTGTTTTTCTATTTGCTTTGAGAAATACAAATTTAATTGTCCAAGTTTCAGAAGGAAGTCAGTCAGTGTAACATCCATGTGAAACTTAGAATAGGTACCTGGTGAAAGAGATGCATTAAATTGTTTTGTAATCAATGTTGTGGAAAGCTAAGTAAATTATTATTATTCAAAAGGCATTCATTCACTTCACCTCCATTATGGTAGTTAACATAAAAAAACAGAAAATAGCAAGTGTTGATAAGGATATGAAGAAATTGGAACACTTGTGCATTGCTGGTGGGAATGTAAAAAGCAGTTGCTATGGAAAACAGTATAGCAGTTCCTCAAAAAATTAAAAATAGAATTATCCATATGATCCAGCAATTCCACTTCTGGGTATATACCCAAAATAATTGAAAGCAGGGCCTCAAACAGATATTTATACACCCATGTTCACAACAGCCCAAGTGTCCATCAATGGATGAATAGGGAAACAAAATGTGGTATATACATATAAAGGAATATTATCCAGCCTTATAAAGGAAGGAAATTCTGACACAAGCTACAACATGGAAAAACCTTGAAAACATTATGTGAAGTGAAATAAGCGAGTCACAAAAGAATAAATTCTGTCTGGTTCAACTTATATGGGGTACCTAGAGTAGTCACATTCATAGAGGCAGAAAGTAGACCAGTGGTTTCCAGAGACCAGGGGAGGGAGGAATGGGGAGTTACTATTTAATGGGCACAGCGTTTCAGTTTGGGAAGATGGAGAAAGTTCTGAAGATGGTGTTACTGAAGGTTGCAGAACAATGTGAACATACTTAATACCACTGAACTGAACACTTAAAAATGGTTATAATGGTAAATGTTATTTTATGTATATTTTACCACAATTATTTTAAATCCTGCAAAATTTTTTAATTTTTTTAAAATAAAAAAGTGAACTACTATTCTATGCAGCAATATGGATGAATTTTTCAAAGATGTTCATTAATTTTCTCAACATCTTCCAAGCTGTATATACTTAATTTCTGGAAATTAACATCTAGAGCCTGTGAAAATATTTTAGCAAAAGCCACTCCAGGGCCCTCTGATGTTCTTCCCATCCTTTCTCTAAATGTGTACACACCAAAGGTCTTCCTCATGCCAGAATAAAGGCAGTGCTAGATCCAAAAAATGGAATGCTTTCACTTCAGCTCTTTCTCCAAGATACAGTTCACTTACAGTTGTGTGTTTCTAGGGTTTGTGCAAAGGAGCCAACTCATGAAACCAGGAACTTTCAATACTCAGGAAGAGTTGGCAGCAGGGAACTACCAGCGGTGTCTGTGTGGAGACCTGAGTTGCCCGTCCCCTTTAGAATGGTTGTCAGAATCTGCTTAGGAAGCCGTCAAGGAAGGCAGTTTTCAAGTTAGTCTTTTGGCAGGCTTCTCTCCTCGGCAGGATCCTAAAGACTCCAGGATGGAGGTAGCTTTTGTCCCTAACTCCTTTCTCTTTAGCACTAATGGAGGCAAGATTTGGGCCTGCTACTGTCTTCCATATGATAGTATGTTCTTAAAGGTGTAGGTGGTGGATGAGACAAAAGCCTCCAAATCGCTTTAAGTAACCTCATGCTCCCACCAAACTGAATTGCTTGCTGTGCCCCAGACACTTTCCCACATCCCTGCATGTGTGCACGAGCCTCCCTTCAGAGGAAAGAGACACTTCTGCCCTCTCTCCCCAACCTCTGTACATCCAAATCCAATCCTCTCCTCCACAATCCCTTGCCCAATGGCTAATTAGAGGTAATTTCTTCCTCTTCCAGAATTCCATAATGCTTTAGCAGTTCTCAGGTCTTTGCATTTGGCATTTTCTACCTTGTATTTTAGATATTGATATTTCTATCTTATCTCCCTTACTAGACTCTAACTTGCTTTAAGACAAGGTCTCTATCTGATTTACCTTAGTACCCATTCCACACAGAACATTAGGTCAGCATGTTTCCCATAATAGGAAGTCAGTAAATATCCCACAAATGAATGAGTAAACCAATGAATGAATGCAAGCATGAAATCCTACAAGAAAAGCCCAACAAGTCTGGGAAAAGCTGTGCCACGAACCACTTCTTTCTCAAATGCCCATGTTTCTGGCCGTGCCTTGCCCCTCCACACCTCTGCAAGAAATACAGGCTATAATGGGAAGACATGTCATCATCGTCAAACCTCTGTCTCTACCCCCTTGAGCCTCTGAAGCACGAGACAAGCAATAATTCCCATGGCCCCCTCTGCACACCCCCATCCCCATGCCTTACAGTCACTGCAAATCTGAGAGCCCAGATTCCTCCAGTTAAGGAGCCTGAGTATAGACCACAACTTTCCAGCTCTTCCCTGGAGCCCTATAGTTCCAAGAAGGTGAAGGGGCCACGAGGAGGAGACTGGGACGGCAAGGCCTTGGGAGCCACACACATATACATATACTCACATTGTGCTTCAGCAAGAGCAGCTCTGGTTTTCATCTATTTTATATTGTAGTTTTCCACAGAAGATTTCATGGAGAATAGAAGCTTCCCTGCTAAAAAATAAGATATCTGAAAAACACTGGTGTAGCCCATGTACTGGGACTATGATCTCTAGGAGGGCAAGAGGTCAGAATTGTACCGTTCATTACCCCCCATACCTGGCACAGTGCCATAAAATTAAGTAGGAAGCACCTTGGTGGCACCAGGCGAGAAGTGCCAATAACCCGAGTCCTGGTCCCAGCTCTAGTAGGAACCAGTTGGGTAAGCCCCTTCTCTGAGCTTCAGTTTCCTCATTTTCAAAACAAGGGGAGGGCACAAAGAGAGGACACTCAAACTTACAGCAAAGGCACAGGATATGCAGGACACTAAGTAACAGAGACTGCAGGATCCCCAACATATCCCAAAGAAATCTCAACCTTGGCTTTAAGGGCTGAGGCCTGAGTCGCTGCAGTGCCTCACCCACTGGCAGCCCGGCGATGCCGGCTCCTAGTTAAAAGGGCCGATGCCGTGGGGCCAGGTGGCCCCATTTATGCGCAAGTGCGGGCTCCAGCTCGACAGTGTGACTCCAAAGTGCCAAGCGCAGGCACGGCAGCGGCTCGAGAAAATATAGAAAATATATATATAGAAAAAATATATATATTTTTTTATATTAAGACATTTTATTTTTTATTAAGACATTTTATATTAAGACATTGTACTTTGAAGTGTTTGAGAAAAGAAGAATTTACCTGTACTTTTATATACATCTATTTTTATTTCATTATTAAAATTTTCAACTGTTTTAGCCAGCTTAGGCTAAGTCATGCTGCAGTAACAAATGATCTCAAACCTTGTTGATGACACAATAAAAGTTTATTTCTTGTTCAAAAACAAAACAAAACAAAAACCAAGGGATTTGTCCAGAAGATTCTAGAACACCACTGTGCAACAGAACTTTCTAAGAGGATGGAATGTTCTATATCTGTGCTACCCAATATGGTAACCACCAACCATATGTGAATAGTGAACATCTAAAATGTGGCTACTGAGACCAAGAAACTGGATTTTAAATTTTAATCAATTTAATTTAAATTTAAACAGCTATATGTGGTAATGGCTGCCATATTGGACAGCACAGCTCTAGAACATGATCTCCAAGAACTCTTTCAGCTCTGACATTCTAGAACTCTCTAAATAACCCTGCCGCCACCTCACTACTCCCACCACCAGGCATTGTGATTACAAATCCCTCCCACTAACAAACACACACACACACACACACACACACACGAACACACACACACACACACACACACACACACACACACACACACGACATTGGATTCAAAGGACTAAAGTTAGCTGTCTTCCTCAAAATGAACAGTAGGTGTCTCCCTTACCCTGAAACATCCACTGCTGCAATTACCTCAGAAGCTTCGGTGATTAAAGCAGCCGTAAGACGCAGGGATCTTAGATGGGCAAACTACCCAGAGCACCATAAGACAGAGGGAGAAAGGAAAACCAGATTGGAGGGACTCCATGATTCTTCTCCAACCGTGTGTCTGACAGGGTCTTGGTGCTCCAGCCAGGTGTCAGGCCTGAGTCTCTGAGGGGGGAGAGCCGAGTTCAGGACACTGGACCACCAGAGACCTCCTGACTCCACGTAATATCAGTCAGCAAGAGCTCTCCCAGAGATCTCCATTTCAACGCTAAGACCCAGCTCCACACAACGACCAGCAAGCTCCAGTCCTGGACACCCCATGCCAAACAACTAGCAAGACAGGAACACAACCCCACCCATTAGCAGAGAGGCTACCTGAAATCATAATAAGTTCACAGACACCCCAGAACACACCACCAGACGCAGTCCTGCCCACCAGAAAGACAAGATCCAGCCTCATCCACCAGGACACAGGCACCAGTCCCCTCCACCAGGAAGTCGACACAACCCACTGAACCAACCTTACCCACTGGGGGCGGACACCAAAAACAATGGGTAGCTGCAGGTTCATAGCCTGGGGGCTGCAGGCTTTGAACCTGCAGGCTGTGAAAAGGAAACCCCAAACACAGTAAGTTAAGCATAATTAGAAGACAGAGAAATATGCAGCAGATGAAGGAGCAAGGTAAAAACCCACCAGACCAATAAATGAAGAGGAAATAGGCAGTCTGCCTGAAAAAGAATTCAGAGGAATGATAGTAAAGATGATCCAAAATCTTGGAAACAGGATGGAGAAAATACAAGAAATGTTTAACAAGGACCTAGAAGAACTAAATTGCAAACAAACAATGATGAACAACACAATAAATGAAATTTAAAATTCTCTAGAAGGAATCAATAGCAGAATAACTTAGGCAGAAGAACAGATAAGTGACCTGGAAGATAAAATAGTGGAAATAACTACCGCACAGCAGAATAAACAAAAAAGAATTGAGGACAGTCTCAGAGACCTCTGGGACAACATTAAATGCACCAACATTCGAATTTTAGGGGTCCCAGAAGAAGAAGAGAAAAAGAAAGGGGCTGAGAAAATATTTGAAGAGATTATAGTTGAAAACTTCCCTAATATGGGAAAGGAAATAGTCAATCAAGTCCAGGAAGCGCAGAGAGTCCCATACAGAATAAATCCAAGGAGAAACACGCCAAGACACATATTAATCAAACTATCAAAAATTAAATACAAAGAAAAAAAGCAGCAAGGAGAAGCAACAAATAACATACAATGGAATCCCCATAAGGTTAACAGTTGATCTTTCAGCAGAAACTCTGCTAGCCAGAAGGGAGTGGCAGGACATATTTAAAGTGATGAAGGGGAGAAACCTACAAACAAGATTACTCTACCCAGCAAGGATCTCATTCAGATATGACAGAGAAATTAAAACTTTTACAGACAAGCAAAAGCTAAGAGAATTCAGCACCACCAAACCAGCTCGACAACAAATGCTAAAGGAACTTCTCTAGGCAGGAAACAAAAGAGAAGGGAAAAACCTACAATAATAAACCCAAAACAATTAAGAAAATGGTAATAGGAACATTCATATCGATAATTACCTTAAATGTAAATGGATTAAATGATGCAACCAAAAGACATAGACTGGCTGAATGCATACAAAAACAAGACCCGTATATATGCTGTCTACAAGAGACCCACTTCAGACCTAGGGACACATACAGACTGAAAGTGAGGGGACAGAGAAGATATTCCATGCAAATGGAAATCAAAAGAAAGCTGGAGTAGCAATTCTCACATCAGACAAAATAGACTTTAAGATAAAGACTCTTACAAGAGACAAAGAAGGACACTACATAATGATCAAGGGATCAATCCAAGAAGAAGATATAACAATTGTAAATATTTATGCACCCAACATAGGAGCACCTCAATACATAAGGCAAATACTAACAGCCATAAAAGGGGAAATGGAGAGTAGCACAATCATAGTAGGGGAATTTAACACCCCATTTTCACCAATGGACAGATCATCCAAAATGAAAATAAATAAGGAAACACAAGCTTTAAATGATACATTTAACAAGATAGACTTAATTAATATTTATAGGACATTCCATCCAAAATCAACAGAATACACTTTGTTCTGAAGTGCTCATGGAACATTCTCCAGGATAGATCATATCCTGGGTCACAAATCAAGCCTTGATAAATTTAAGAAAACTGAAATTGTATCAAGTATCTTTTCTGACCATAACACTATAAGACTAGACATCAATTACAGGAAAAAAATCTGTAAAAAATGCAAACACATGGAGGCTAAACAATACACTACTAAATAACCAAGAGATCACTGAAGAAATCATAGAGGAAATCAAAAAATACCAAGAAACAAATGACAATAAAAACACAATGAACCAAAACCTATGGGATGCAGCACAAGCAGTTCTAAGAGGTAAGCTTATAGCAACACAATCCTACCTCAAGAAACAAGAAAAATCTCAAATAAACAACCTAACCTTAGACCTAAAGCAATTAAAGAAAGAAGAATAAAAAAACCCCAAAGTTAGCAGAAGGAAAGGAATCATGAAGATCAGATCAGAAATAAATTAAAAAGAAATAAAGGAAACAATAGCAAAGATCAATAAAATAGAAGCTTGTGCTTTGAGAAGATAAACAAAACTGATAAACCATTAGCCAGATTCATCAAGAATAAAAGGGAGAAAACTCAAATCAACAGAATTAGAAATGAAAAAGGAGAAGTAACAACTGACACTGCAGAAATACAAAAGATCATGAGAGATTACTACAAGCAACTCTATGCCAGTAAAATGGACAAATTCTTAGAAATGCACAACCCTCCGAGACTGAATCAGGAAGAAATACAAAATATGAACAGACCAATCACAAACATTGAAATTGAAACTGTGATTAAAAATCTTCCAACAAACAAAAACCCAGCATGAGATGGCTTCACAGGCGAATTCTAGCAAACATTTAGAGAAGAGATAACACCTATCCTTCTCAAAGTCTTCCAAAATATAGCAGAGGGAGGAACACTCCCCAACTCATTCTACGAGACCACCATCACCCTGATACCAAAACTAGACAAAGACGTCACAAAAAAATAAAACTACAGACCAATAGCACTGATGAACATAGATGCAAAAATCCTCAACAAAACACTAGCAAACAGAATCCAGCAGCACATTAAAAGGATCATACACCATGATCAAGTGGGGTTTATCCCAGGAATTTGAGGATTCTTCAATATATACAAGTTAATCAATGTGATACATCATATTAATGAATTGAAGGATAAAAACCATATGATAATCTCAATAGATGCAGAGAAAGCTTTTGACAAAATTCAACATCCATTTATGATAAAAACTCTCCAGAAAGTAGGCATAGAGGGAACTTACCTCAACATAATAAAGGCCATATATGACAAACCCATAGCCAACATCATTCTCAATGGTGAAAAACTGAAACCATTTCCACTAAGATCAGGAACAAGACAAGGTTGCCCACTCTCACTACTATTATTCAACATTGTTTTGGAAGTTTAAGCCACAGCAGTCAAAGACAAAAAAGAAATAAAAGGAATACAAATTGGAAAAGAAGAAGTAAAACTGTCATGGTTTCCAGATGACATGATACTATACATTAAAAATCCTATAGATGCCACCAGAAAACTGCTAGAGTTAATCAATGAATTTGGTACAGTAGCAGGATACAAAATTAATGCACAGAAATCTCTGGAATTCCTATACACTAATGATGAAATATCTGAAAGAGAAATTAAGGAAACACTCCCATTTACCATTGCAACAAAAAGAATAAAATACCTAGGAATAAACCTACCTAAGGAGACAAAAGACCTGTATGCAGAAAACTATAAGACACTGATGAAAGAAATTAAAGATGATACGAACAGATAAGACATATACCATGTTCTTGTATTGGAAGAATCAACATTGTGAAAATGACTCTAATACCCAAAGCAATCTACAGATTCAATACAATCCCTATCAAACTACCAATGGCATTTTTTCACAGAACTAGAACAGAAAATTTCACAATTTGTATGGAAACACAAAAGACCCCAAAAAGCCAAAGCAATCTTGAGAAAGAAAACGGAACTGGAGGAATCAGACTCCCTGACTTCAGACTATACTACAAAACTACAGTAACCAAGACAGTAAGGTACTGGCACAAAAACAGAAATATAGATCAGAGGAACAGGATAGAAAGCCCAGAGATAAACCCACACACATATGGTCACCTTATCTTTGATAAAGGAGGCAAGAATATACAATGAAGAAAAGACAACTTGTTTGATAAGTGGTGCTGGGAAAACTGGACAGCTACATGTGAAAGAATGAAATTAGAACACTCCCTAACACCATACACAGAAACAAACTCAAAGTGGATTAAAGACCTAAATGTAAGGTCAGACACTATAAAACTCTTAGAGGAAAACATAGGCAGAACACTCTATGACATAAATCACAGCTATATCGTTTTTGACCCATCTCCTAAAGAAATTGAAATAAAAACAAAAATAAATAAATGGGACCTAATGAAACTTAAAAGCTTTTGCATAGCAAATGAAACCATAAACAAAACGAAAAGACAATCCTCCGAATGGGAGAAAATATTTGCAAATGAAGCAACTGACAAAGAATTAACCTCCAAAATTTACAAGCAGCTCATGCAGCTCAATATCAAAAAAACAAACAACCCAATCCAAAAATGGGCAGAAGACCTAAATAGACATTTCTCCATAGATGATATACAGATTGCCAACAAACACATGAAAGGATGCTCAACATCACTAATCATTAGAGAAATGCAAATCAAAACTACAATGAGGTATCACCTCACACCAGGCAGAATGGCCATCATCAAAAAATCTACAAACAATAAATGCTGGAGAGGGTGTGGAGAAAGGGAACCCTCTTGCACTGTTGGTGGGAATGTAAATTGATACAGCCACTATGGAGAACAGTATGGAGGTTCCTTAAAAAACTAAAAAAAGAACTACCATATGACCCAGCAATCCCACTACTGGGCATATACCCTGAGAAAACCATAATTCAAAAAGAGTCATGTACCACAATGTTCATTGCAGCTCTATTTACAATAGCCAGGACATGGAAGCAACCTAAGTGTCCAACAACAGATGAATGGAGAAAGAAGATGTGGCACATATATACAATGGAATATTACTCAGCCATAAAAAGAAATGAAATTGAGTTATTTGTAGTGACGTGGATGGACCTAGAGTCTGTCATACAGAGTGAAGTAAGTCAGAAAGAGAAAACAAATACTGTATGCTAACACATATATATGGAATCTAAAAAAAAAAAAGAAAAAATGGTTCTGAAGAACCTAGGGGCAGGACAGGAATAAAGACACAGACATAGAGAATGGATTGAGGACATGGGAAGTGGGAAGTGTAAGCTGAGACAAAGTGAGAGAGTGGCATGGACATATATATACTACCAAATGTAAAATAGATAGCTAGTGGGAAGCAGCTGCATAGCACAGGGAGATCAGCTCAGTGATTTCTGACTACCTAGAGGGGTGGGATAGGGAGGGTGGGAGGGAGACGTAAGAGGCAGGGGATATGGGGATATATGTATATGTATAGCTGATTAACTTTGTTATACAGCAGCAACTAACACAACAATGTAAAGCAATTATCCTGCAATAAAGATGTTAAAAAATAAATAAATAAAACAGCTGTTGTCCTCCCCAGTGTGTTGTCACTCAGCTATAACTAGGCCCAGGAATCAAGTCGCTCTATGGAAACTCTCCTATATGCCAAACTGTTGGGGAGTTACCCCAAGAAGCAGAAAGTCAGGCTACTCGCAGGCCCCCGGGCAGTTGTCCAGCCATTCACCACCAGAGGTTCTCCCTACTCCCCTGAGCCCCAAGGTCCCCTCCACACTTCCTCATAGATTCCCACACTTTGTGGAAAATGGTGACAAAGAAATTGTAGCTTGGTATGTATTTGTCCAAGATGACATTCTGCAAACAAATTTTTGCAAGTCATTCACCTAGTCTCTGAGGCAGTGCCAGGACTTCATGTCTAACTATCCTCCCACGAAAGAGACAGAAATTGTAGCTGCCAAGTAAATAAATGGATTAGAGTGGGGGCAATCCACAGGGCACTGAGAGAGTCAGGGCAAAGATCCAGATTCCCTGCAGCTTCCCACCCTTTGTAAACCCAGGCTGACTTGGGTTGACCAGCTCCCTCATTTTAAGGAACTAGTTTCAGACATCACTGTTACACAGACATTGCTACTACACAGTGATTAACGGAATGGGCTCTGGAGACAGCCTGGATTTGCATTCTAGGTGCACAGTCAGTGAGCTGTGTTACTTAACCTCCCTACTCATCAGTTTCCCCATGTATAAAGTGGATAGTTGACAAAACTGCAAGAGATAATCACAGTGGCTGTCTTCTACTTGTATGTTAGATATTATTAAAGAAGATTAGTTCTTTCTTGTAGCTCGGCTATATGATAACTGCTGTTCCATCTTACTCTTTAAAAATGTTGCCACCAAATTAGAGATGAAGCTGGCCTTCCTTCTGGGGAGAGCGTCTGGCCTGAAGACAGTCTGTGACTAAATCCTTCAGGAGTCACTGCAAAGTCTGGGGTGGATCTGCAGAGCCCGGAGCCTCTCCTTCCACCCATGTTCCTCGTACGGTCTGAGAAGAGTGGAAGACTGGGGGAGTCACCTTGCTCCAGGTCAGCTGGACAAGTCCTGCGAGTACATAGGCAGGAAATTTAGCTCATACCTGAGTGGTCTTCTGGAGGACACAGGCTGGCAAAGGGGCCAAAAGTCCCTCTCATTTGGAGGTTTCAAAAACAGTAAGATCCTTTACAAAAGGGATATAGATGGACAAAAGGCACAGTATTAGGAACACAACCTTAGATAGGCAAGTGTCTTATCAAGTCTCTGATCCAACAACTCACCAAACTTTAAGGGCATTGGTCAGTTTTTGGGTCAGGCAGTACTGGGCTCAAATTCTGATTTATCAGCTATTAGTGGTGCAACTTTGGTCAAGTTATTTACCCACCTGAACTTCAGTTTCCTCATCTGTAGATTAAGAATAAACAATTCCTCTTTCACAACAACAACAAATGGTGCCACTCTGGAGATATTCCTGTTTAACATCTTAGTAAAACTACCTCTTTTATTATTTTCTCAGCTTAGTTGAAATTCTTCATTTCAACTAAACACATCCTAATGAAGCCTTTGTTTTGACAATTGGTCAGCTTACAGCACACACATACATATACACACACTTTCACTCCACACCATCCCCCTACACCTCACCCCACATCCCACTGCCCCAGGGCACCCTGGGACCCCAATCCCATCCCTTTCCAGATGTCAATTAAGAAGATAAAGAGATCTCATTCTCCATTTACCCTCAAACACCTTCTTGAGAGATAATTTAATCTGATCTAATAAAGTGGCCTGGTGGACAAAGCAAAAACAATAACTGAAATTACTTAGTGCCCACAGGAGCGCCCCAGTAACTAGCTCTATTCTCCTCCAAAATCAATGTGGTCTTCATCCTCTGAACATTTACTCTAGTAGGATGGGGTGTGTCTAACTCAAACAGCTAGGGAGCTACCACTCCCTGCCCAACAGCTGTGCTTTCAAGTTATGGTTCAGTTTCTGGCCACATAACTGTGTCTATATTGCTCTCTATGAAGCTATAAAAAGTCAAATATACTATACATCTCTTCAAATTCACCCAGATCAAAAATAAAAGATCAGTTATCTCACAGATTATCAATAAAAAACTCAAAAAATCCAAATAAAAACAGAATAAACATTTAAAATACATTAAAAAGGAGTTTAAAGTTTTTTTACATTATAACTCATAATTAGCCAAATTCTTCTGGACTGTTGATACGGGATATTTGGTAAACTGGCCAAGTTCAACAATACCTCTCCCTATGAATGGCAAGAATATACTAAAAGGTCACTCTTCTTCTGTCAAATAATACAGAAAGCACAGGAAAGCCAACAAGGACTTTATTTTGTAATGTCCCAAAGTATAAAGAATAATATATATGAATCCCTATATATCTATCACCCAGCCCCCATCACCAGTTAATTATCAACTTTTGCCAATTCAAAGACTTTTGAAAGGAAGATTTTTTTTTTAAAGGATTAGATTTTTTTTTTTTTTTTTTTGGCTATGCAGCTTCATTGCTGCACTCGGGTTTTCTCTAGTTGTGGTGAGCAGAGCCTACTCTTCATTGCGGTGCACGGGCATCTCACTGCAGTGGCTTCTCTTGTTGTAGAGCACGTCTCTAGGCACGCTGGTTCCAGTAGCTGTGGCTCACTGGCTCTAGAGCTCAGGCTCAGTAGTTGTGGTGCACGGGTTTAGTTGCTCCGCGGCAGGTGGGATCTTCCCGGACCAGGGCTTGAACCCAGGTCCCCTGCATTGGCAGGCAGATTCTTAATGAAAGGTATATTTATACCATCATCTAAAGTATGTGTTTTCACAAAAAATAAAACAAGCACCTGGTTGTTTTGAGTGAGAGGAAAGACTGGATTAAATTTCGGAGAAACAAGAGAAAGGTGCTACCTATGCTGTGGCCGAGAGTAAACTGCAGAAGTGTGTTGCCTTGAACTAAAGTCCTTGGTCTCTAGTTGCTGAGAGAGGCTGGGGAGGAGGGATTATAAAATTCTAACCCCCTATGTTCCTGGGAAACAAGTCTCAGGCAGCTACAGCCCAGTCAGTCTCTGACTCACTGGCAGCAGACTTTCTTCCTTCTGACTCCATCCAATCCCCACCCCAGTCACAATAAAGAAGAAATCAGCCTTGCCCTCCGGGCTGCAGCTGGCCAGGAATGTGAACTGCAGGTGATTCCAGGTTATTCCAGGAGGTGCACCAACATTGCTGAGTGCCGTCTATGTGCCAGGTAACACTTTACCCCAGCACTTCTCCACGCTGACTACTGCTTTATAATCACCTGGGAAACTTTGGGAGAAATGCCTGGGATCACCCCAGACTAAGTATCTCAGAGCGAGAACCATTACTTTACAGCAGTCCTTTCAACAGCCCAATAAGCTAGGTACCATTGTGCTCAGAAAGGATGTGGATGTTAAATGACAGGGCCAGGGTTTAGAGGCAGGGCTCTCTCATTTCCAAAATCCTGCTCTTCTCACTGACCACAGCACCAGACATTAGTATTTCTAAGTCTCTATTTAGGCCATAAGATCCATTCAGACAGTAACTCCCGGATCTAGCTCATGGTAGGTACTTTATACGTATCTTAAATTGAATGAATAAGTGAATGGATATTTCACGGTTAAGTGGGTCCACATAGTCCAGATCAGTAAAACAAAGAATCAGATTGCAAATGTAGGCTCAGACTAACAAAGAAAAGTGCAAAGACTTTCATGCCTTCACCAGGGTTAAATCTAATCCTATTAATTACCTCTTCAAGTATTTCTTCTGCCGCCTTGCCTCTCTTCTTATTTGGATTCCAATTACATGACTGTTAGTTTGATATGGTCCCACAGGTCTTGCATGGCCTGCTCTGGGTTAATTTGTTTCTTTTTTCATTTTTCTCTTTGTGCTTCAGTTTAGACAATTTTGATTGACTTATCTTTAAGTTCCCTATTTTCTCAGCTGAGTAAAGTCTCCCAATGAGCCCATCAAAGTGATTAGTCTTTCATCATATTTTTCATTTCCATCATTTCTGTTTGGTCCCTTCTTAGTTTCCATCTCTCTGCTGATAGCCTTCCTATGGTCATACAGTTGCCCATCTTTTCCACTAGAGACTTTAACATAATAGTTATAATTATTTCAGCTCTCTTTCTGATAACTCTAACCTCCAAGTCATATCTGAGTCTGATTCTGTTGATTGCTTTGTCTCTTGACTGTGTGCTGTTTTCTTTGCTTCTTTGTGGGTCTCATAATTTGCAGTGTTTACTAACACTGAGGTAAACAGTTTCATGTCTGGATATGTGAATAACTCTTCTTTTTCTAGGCCTCTACTGTGAGGAATTGAGTCAGTCTAGTGAGGAGCTGATCTGGGTTTGCATTTATTGTTGCTACAGGTACCCTCAGGACACCTCAGGCTAGAAATGCCTCTGGCATTACCTCATACTTCTGGCTGGGTTTCGGTTTCCAGAGAACATTTCTCAATGTTCTGTTCCACTTCAGCCTTAGGCTTTGCCTGTGTCCCTAAACCTCAAAGATATTTTCTCCCCTCATTTTTGCCTCCACCTAGTAGTAGACTATTGTTATTTGTTACTCAGTTCTTGCTATCCTTGGAGTGGGAAGTGGGGAGACATTTTCTGTTGTCCATATTCAGGCCCAGTCCTAGGCAGGCATTGTGTGCCTTAGTCTCAGGTGTGGGACCATCTCAGTGATCCTATCTCTGCCCTAGTGGCAGAGGCTCTTTCCCTGCCTCTCCCTCAGAAACAGAGGGTTGGTTTTTTTCTCTTCCCTTCTTCTAGCTACAATGTGTCTTCACCTCGACCCTGAGGGTGAGAGTGTTTGCTGCCCTTTCCTCAGAAACTTAGGGCTTTTGCTCTGTGAAGAAGGTAGGGGCAAAGCATCCTGGCAGAGCTTTGTGCCCTGCGTGCAGAGGTGGCTGCTCTTGTCCCCTGCACCAAAGGGGAGGCTCGTTCCAGTCACTGCCTTGCCCCCAGCTTTCTCCTGGTGAGGTCCATGGAGAAAAGCCTGCCAGCTAGTGTCAATTCTCCTTATGTCTGTAGCTCCCAGGGGTGCTATATTTTTATGCTAAGCCACACTCAGCCCTTAGGGATTCATTTTAAAACTTACCTGAACTCTTCCGATCAGCTTCTATGATGTCCAGCACCTCTTCCGATCATGCCTTTCTCCAGGTAAGCAGGTCCTCCCTGGAGGTACCTGTCTTCCCTTAGATTTCAGCCTACTTGTTTGACCTGCAGCCTCAAGTCTGAGAAGTTAAAGAAAAATTATGATTTTGTAGATTATCCAGATTTTTCTTTGTTATAAATGTGGAATTAGCACTCTTTCCAACTTTCTACATCCTAAACAGAAACCAGAAGTCTGCAGCTAGAGTGCTGCAAGGATCAACTACTTGTATACTGAAAGTCCCAAGAATTAAGACGTAAGTAGGAGTAGAGAAAGTAACAGGAAGCTAGGATCTAAAGTTGTCAAATAAAGGGATTCCTCAAAAAGCTTAACATAGATTATCATATGACCGAGCAGTTCTACTCCTAGGTATATAACCAAAAAGCAGGGATTCAAACAGATATTTTTACACCAATGTTCATTGCAGCATTAGGCACAATAGCCAAAAGGTGGAGACAACCCGAAAGTCAATCAGCCAATGAATGGATAAACAAAATGTGGCATATAAGTACAATGAAATATTTTTCAGCCATAGCAAGGAATGAAATTCTGATACTTGCTACAACTGAAATAACCTTGAAGACATTATGCTAATTGAAATAACACAAGCAAAAGGACAAATATTATAAGACTTCACTTACATAAAGTATTGAGAATAGGCAATTTCATAGAGACAGAGGGTAGATTAGAAGCTACTGGAGGCTGGAAGGAAAGGGAGATGGGGAGTTATTGCTTAATGATTACAAAGTTTCTGTTTAAGATGGCTAAAAAGTTTGAAAATAGACAGTGGTAGTAGGTGCACAACATTGTGAATATAATTAATGCCACTGAATTGTATATTTTAAATGGTTAAATGGCAAATTTTATGATCTATATATATATATATATAAAACCACAATTTTAAGAATTAATAGCTACATATCAAGAACCATTGAATTGTACATTTTAAATGGGTGAATTGCATGATATATAAATTATATCTCAATAAAGTGGTTTAAAAAAAATGAAACGAAGGGGACTGTCCCAGTGGTCGCAGTAGATGCAGCAACAGTGAGGTGGTGAGTGATCTAGTGGGGTGACATGAGATGCAAAGCTGGGGGTTGCGGAATGGGGGAGGAAAATAGTTTGTCGCTTCATAGAAACCTCTGACCCTAGACCACATCTAAATGACCGAACTATAACCAGAAAGATTTGGTGGGAACCTCATAAAGGTCTCTTCTCACTCTAAGAGTTCACTCAATGCTCACTCTAAGTCCAAAGCTCAGAAAATCAAAAAAGTTACAATTACCACTTTGCCACCTGACCTACTTCAGGGAAATCCCGTTCCCACACGTGTCCTTCTTCACTGGAAGGCAGGGGACAGGGCTACCCAGATCCCACATCACAGGGTAGGAGAAGCAAAAAAGCCCACTGCCCCTGCACTCTCACCACTTACCACCACCAATGGAGTCCCCAGTGTTTCAGTTCAGTGAGTCATTCAACTCCAAATCCTACTTTGTGGGTCTAATTTACAAGGTCACTCCCAACTCCTAGTGCCACTCCCAACTGTCAGCATGAGCTCCCGGAGGGGAGAAGTTATGTTCTACCACTGTCTTAGAGATCAAAATACTTGAGAAGGGGGTAGCAGGTGGTGTGAAGGGAGAAAAGAGGAGTGTTGAGGAGAAGCACAATACAAAGGTGCATGGCTGAACAGGAAACCTCTTGGCATCAGGCACAACTTATTGCTCAGACTATCTTCCAAGAACTCTAAGAATTAGGGCTTCAAAGAATAGCTTATTTATCAACTAGATTCCATCTCCTACTAATCAATAGATTTCCCTAAAAGGCTTGAATTCCCCTACATTTCTGCATCATACCCTAGATCTCAGCAGCAGCAGTGGAGTCCAGTGGTGGAGGCAAAAGCTGTATCATGCAGGCATGAGGCAAGGTGCTGTCAGGTGGTGCCCAATATGGTACAAGGCCATGCAGAATTGGTCTCCACAGAGTAAGTGGAGAAGAACAAGTGGCCAAGGTCCATGGATTTTTTTAAATATTTATTTATTTATCTATTTATTTGGCTGCACCAGGTCTTAGTTGCGTCACGCAGGATCTTCAGTTGCGGCATGCAGGATCTTTAGTTGCAGCATGCATGAGGGATCTAGTTCCCTGACCAGGGATCAAACCTGGGCCCCCTGCATTGGGAGCATGGAGTCTTGGCCGCTGGACCACCAGGGAAGTCCCAAGGTCCATGGATTACATGAGGCCAAGGGGATCTGTGGTGACACACAAGAGGTGTCTGATACAGCAACATTTTTGTGATCACTTTCCATGCTATTTAGTGGTTGCACAGAATGGTTGTACTAATGAATTATAATTTACTTACTATGATATGCAGAATAATGTTCCCACCCACCCAAAGCTGCCCACATCTTAATCTCTAGAGTCTATGAATCTTAGTTTACTTGGCAAAGAGGAAATGAGGTTGTAGATGAAACTAAGGTTGCTAATCAGCTCACATTAAAATAGGGAGATTATCAGAGTGAGCCCAATGTAATCACAGGAGTCCTTAAATGTGGAAGTAGCAGGCAGAAGGAAAGTCAGTGTCAGAATGAGAAAGACTCCACCAGCCATTGATGCCTTTGAAGCTGGAAGGGGGCCAAAAGCCAAGGAATGCTGGCAGCCTTTAGAAGCTGGAAAAGGCAAGGAAATGGATTTTCCCTTAGAACCTGCAGAAATGAATGCAGCCCTGCTAATACCTTGGTTTTAGCCCAGGGAGACCCACATCAGACTTCTGACCTACAGAACTGTAAAATAATAAATTTGTGTTGTTCTAAGCCACTAAGTTTGCAGTAATTTGTTACAGCAGCAATGGGAAACTAATAGGCTTACCTAATTCCTTACTTGGGGGCATTTAGATTATTTTCAACTTTTTCTCATTAGGAACAATAATGCAATGGAACTCCTTATTGCTAAATTTCACAATTTTTTAAATTATGAATCATAAACATGACTTGTTGGGTCAAAGATCATGCAAAATTTAACAACCCTTTCATATGTATTGCCTTCCAAAAAGATAGCAGCAGTTTGAAATACCATCAACACATGAGAATTTCCAACAACAGAGAGTATTTTTTGTGTGTTTTTTAATTTTTAGTAATTTGACAGGCAAAAATAGTACCTAAATGTTTTAAATTGCATTTTTATTACAGATAAATTGTGCTATGTGATTATGCATTCCTCCATAGGTTAGGAAGATAGGAGCCATTTTTATTTCTTCTTTTGTAAATTACTTGTTCAAATTCTCTGACCATTTTTCTTTTCAGGTGTTCATATTTTCTTATTGCTTTATAAAAATATCCATTTGTGTCACATAGATTGAAAATGTTTGCAATTTGGCTTTGTGTTTGCTGTGTTAAGGTACAGAAAGTTCAATTTTACATCATTGAATCTATCAATCTCTTACAAATTCTGCCTTTGATGTCATATCTCAAAGTCCCTTTCTCATTTTTACATGTGTGTGAATATCTGTATATTCAGTTAGTGCTTTTATAGTTGAATGGTGTGCTTTAAGAATCTAACTTCAGGTAAAGTGGCAGGATACAAAATTAATGCACAGAAATCTCTGGCATTCCTATATACTAATGATGAAAAATCTGAAAGTGAAATCAAGAAAACACTCCCATTTACCATTGCAACAAAAAGAATAAAATATCTAGGAATAAACCTACCTAAGGAGACAAAAGACCTGTATGCAGAAAATTATAAGACACTGATGAAAGAAATTAAAGATGATACAAATAGATGGAGACATATACCATGTTCTTGGATTGGAAGACTCAACATTGTGAAAATGACTCTACTACCCAAAGCAATCTATAGATTCAATGCAATCCCTATCAAACTACCACTGGCATTTTTCACAGAACTAGAACAAAAAATTTCGCAATTTGTATGGAAACACAAAAGACCCCAAATAGCCAAAGCAATCTTGAGAACAAAAAAAGGAACTGGAGGAATCAGGCTCCCTGACTTCAGACTATACTACAAAGCTACAGTTATCAAGACGGTATGGTACTGGCACAAAAACAGATATATAGATCAATGGAACAGGATAGAAAGCCCAGAGATAAACCCATGCACATATGGACACCTTATCTTTGATAAAGGTGGCAGCAATGTACAGTGGAGAAAGGACAGCCTCTTCAATAAGTGGTGCTGGGAAAACTGGACAGGTACATGTAAAAGTATGAGATTAGATCACTCCCTAACACCATACACAAAAATAAGCTCAAAATGGATTAAAGACCTAAATATAAGGCCAGAAACTATCAAACTCTTAGAGGAAAACATAGGCAGAACACTCTATGACATAAATCACAGCAAGATTCTTTCTGACCCACCTCCTAGAGTAATGGAAATAAAAACAAAAATAAACAAATGGGACCTAATGAAACTTCAAAGCTTTTGCACAGCAAAGGAAACCATAAACAAGACCAAAAGACAACCCTCAGAATGGGAGAAAATATTTGCAAATGAAGCAACCGACAAAGGATTAATCTCCAAAATTTACAAGCAGCTCATGCAGCTCAATAACAAAAAAACAAACAACCCAATCCAAAAATGGGCAGAAGACCTAAATAGACATTTCTCCAAAGAAGATATACAGACTGCCAACAAACACATGAAAGAATGCTCAACATCATTAATCATTAGAGAAATGCAAGTCAAAACTACAATGAGATATCATCTCACACCAGTCAGAATGGCCATCATCAAAAAATCTAGAAACAATAAATGCTGGAGAGGGTGTGGAGAAAAGGGAACCCTCTTGCACTGCTGGTGGGAATGTGAATTGGTTCAGCCACTATGGAGAACAGTATGGAGGTTCCTTAAAAAACTACAAATAGAACTACCATATGACCCAGCAATCCCACTACTGGGCATATACCCTGAGAAAACCGAAATTCAAAAAGAGTCATGTACCAAAATGTTCATTGCAGCTCTATTTACAATAGCCCGGAGATGGAAACAACCTAAGTGCCCATCATCGGATGAATGGATAAAGAAGATGTGGCACATATATACAATGGAATATTACTCAGCCATAAAAAGAAACGAAATTGAGCTATTTGTAATGAGGTGGATAGACCTAGAGTCTGTCATACACAGTGAAGTAAGTCAGAAAGAAAAAGACAAATACCGTATGCTAACACATATATATGGAATTTAAGAAAAAAAAATGTCATGAAGAACCTAGGGGTAAGGCAGGAATAAAGATGCAGACCTCCTAGAGAATGGACTTGAGGTTATGGGGAGGGGGAAGGGTGAGCTGTGACGGGACGAGAGAGAGTCATGGACATATACACACTAACAAACCTAGTAAGGTAGATAGCTAGTGGGAAGCAGCCGCATGGCACAGGGATATTGGCTCGGTGCTTTGTGACAGCCTGGAGGGGTGGGATAGGGAGGGTGGGAGGGAGGGAGACGCAAGAGGGAAGAGATATGGGAACATATGTATATGTATAACTGATTCACTTTGTTATAAAGCAGAAACTAACACACCATTGTAAAGCAATTATACCCCAATAAAGATGTTAAAAAATAATAATAATAAAAAAAAATAAACAAACAAACAAACAAAAAGAATCTAACTTCAGTTTTCCCTTGATGATTACCCAGCAATCTCAACAATGAATGCATCAAATATCTGTCCTTTCCGCCACTAGAATAGGTTTAAAGATGCTATTTCAAAATAATTTCTTATACAGACTTGAATTCTCAGATTTTTAAATAAACTCATATTTGAAAGTGAAAAAGTTGCCAAAGAAGAGCAATTTTCTATTTAATGTTCTTAATTTAAAATAGTCCCCATGGCTGATTTGTTTCGTTGTGCAACAGAAACTAACACATTATTGTGAGGCAATTATGCTCCAATAAAGATGTATTAAAAATAATAATAATAAATAAAAATGAAACAGTCCCCATGGCTTCACATTTACCCTTTAAGGTAGGAAAGGTCTAACCCTGAAGGAAATGTGAAACAAATAAGTAACCACACCATCTCTAAAATAAAGCTATGTTTTCCAGTAATAAAATACCAAACTCTTTAGCCACATAGCAGAGAAAGATAAAAAGAAAGAACCCACATCCTTTGTGTTTCATTATATATTACTAAGTCAGTACCTGAAACTAAATAGTCTCCATATGTGAGTAACAGAAGCCATGAAAATTCCTTTCCTTTTCTCTTTTCCCACTGGCATGTGTCTCCTTCTAATTCCTGGAGGTAAGACATATTTCCATATGCTTTTTAGTTTTGCTTATAAGAAAATAGACTTTTATATTGCTTTAATTTTTGTTTAATATTGTGTAAAAGGGAAAAAGAAATCACAACTTAATTTCCAATAATTTTTCATGTTACGTTTTTTCTTTGCTATCTAAATGGTATATTGGCTTTTTAAGATGAAAACATACTCTATTGTGTCTACAGCAAAAATATGAAAGCATTAACTATATCTGGAGGTTATCATAAATTCAGGCCAGATCTACAGAGCTCAACCTTCAAGTGAAAAACCAACAAAGCCATTAAATTGGGGATGGATAGATTACTTATTAACTGGAGGGCTCAGTCATACAGATACAACTGAGTAGTCATAGCTCTCAGATAAACCTTAAAACTTTGGTTTTCAGAAGGTATTTGTGAGTGCCTATTTCCAGCAGTGGGGGTGGTGAAGAAAGCAATAACATCAATGTAAAATACTCTAATGAAGTGTGTGTGTGTGTGTGTGTGTGCGCGCGCACGCGCGCGCGCACCAACACTGCATAAAACTTACAATGAAGTATAGCAGTATTCTATGTGGTTTACTTATACTCTTCTTAAGTATCATTGTTATCAGCCCATTTCATATATGAGGAAACCAAGGCACAGAGAGGTTAAGTCCATTTACTAAAGTCATCAACTAGTAAGTAGTAGGGCTGGGATTTGAACCCAGAGTTCAGGTTCTTAACCACACACTATGATATCTTATAGCTCAATGATACCTTCAGAGCTGGGATTCTTAATGTGGGATCCATGAGCTCCTTCAAGGCCATGGATGGGCATCAAGAAGTCTGTGACTCTCCCAAAACTGTATGCAAATATTTACATGCATCTGTGTGTCTGTATTATATCAGATTCTCAAATGGCTCTATATTTCAAAACTAACAAAGGTACAGAGCCACTACTTTAGGCAAACAGTACATCACAATGGAAAGGATATGATTTTTCATGATGCGGAACTGTATTAGAAGACTGCTTTGCTATTTATTAGTTGTGCAAACTTGGGCGAGGTGATTGCCCTGTCTAAACTTCATGTTCCTTATCTCTACATGGGAATAATAACACCCACCTTGCATTGTAGCAAACATCAGAACCAGTGTCTGAAACTAACCGGTGCCTGGTAAATCATAGATGCTTTCATTATTATTGCTACTATAGTTGTTGATTTTTCTTCTCTGAATTTAATATAACTTACCAAACCATCATTCCAAATAATAATCTCACCATGGAACACTGTGAGATTTTTAAGATCAATAACACAGTGTCCCACCCAAGACTGAGAAACTGCAGCCTGTAATAGGAAGTGAACAGACTAGTAAAGGCAGAAACAGGAGAATGGGGTTTCTCCCCAATCTGCTTTTACTGTGTGATGTTAAGTCTTTAACCTTTTTGCTTTTTGAGCTTTAAGAAAAGAGACTCTATTGCCTGACATTTTCTACCTCCTAGAGGTAGGAAGGAGACAGACATTATGTTAAAGGTGTTTTGCATTCTTGAGGAAGAGAAGATTGTTTAAGTTCAAGATGCTATTATACAGAGCTGTCATGGAAAATTTTAAAAACTCTGTGCCACCTGGACTGCTTTGATCTTCTCTCCCTGACGCAGAGTGCACATCTATGTACTCGATCTCGATCTATTCATTATATCAGAACTTTTCAGAGGAAGCATGACTTGGTAAGATAGGATTTCACTCTGGATCACTCTTTTAGTTTTTCCAGTATCCTGTGAGGGAATTATAAGAGGAAAAGAAGTACCACCTCACACAAGACGCTACATGGCTCTAATCAAAGGGCTGAAAGTCTGTGCAGGGGCTTTGATCAAAGAAAACTGGGTGTTAACAGCTGCTCACTGTGACCTGTAAGTAATTCTGAGCTCCTCTCATTCTCAGGCAGTTTGCGGGGTGGGGTAGGGGGGACAGGGGCTGTGAAAATGAAGTCCAAAACCAAAATTAGCTAGGGATGGAGAAGAAAGTACACAAGCACATTCACTGATATGTACTATTATTAACTTTATCTCTATAAGCAAAGGCCAGATCCTATAGAATAAAATTGAAATACATGACCATTTTCTCATATTATTTAAAAATATTTTTTGCTATAAATACCAATATTATCAACATTTTGAAAAAAATGGTGAGAAATAGCACTCATAATCTTATCAACTTCACACAATCACTGTTAATATTTTGCTATATTTAGTTGCAGGCTTTTTCCATAAGTATATTTTACACAGTTGAGCAAGTTAAGTGTTCTCTATGATTACAAGCGATTTACTTACTATTAATAATTAGTTTTGTCCCATGTTGCTACATATTAGATTGAACCATAAGAAATTACTGATATTTAACTGTTTGACTTTACAAAATAGCCATTTCCTATGGTTCAAACTAATGTTTTTCCTAATTGTGATTTGAAAGTCAAAATAACGTTTATCACAAGGATATGCTGCTGTTTTCTTTAACAGTACCTGTTGTTGGTACCTACTATTTCCCTGCTCACTTTTGCATAAATTGCATGAATAAAAGAAGAGACTTAAAAACTAGCTTCCCACAAAGAAGATCAAAAGAGATCCGCATTACGTTGTTGTATCAAATGAGAATTTATCAAGTAGGAAATTCAGCACAATGTACACTGTGAAGATCACCACTGGCACTTTTGATTAACAGACCCACTTGGTGCAAAGTCTGTCCGGCAAATCAAGAAATGCTTGCACCCACCTCTCCCAGATTAGCTATCATTAGGTTCACAAACTAGACTTGGCGGCTAGCAGTTTATTTGCTCCTGTGTGTGTGTGTGTTTAGATTCAGCTTTAAAATTTCACTATAAAGTTGATTCATTTCTTCAGTCTTACCTATTAAAAGCCTGACTCTTTTCCATTTTTGTCATCTTTTTTTTTTTTTTTCTGGTACGCGGGCCTCTCACTGTTGTGGCCTCTCCCGTTGCGGAGCACAGGGTCCGGACGCGCAGGCTCAGCAGCCATGGCTCACGGGCCCAGCCGCTCCGCGGCATGTGGGATCTTCCCGGACCGGGGCACGAGCCCGTGCCCCCTGCATCAGCAGGTGTACTCTCAACCACTGCGCCACCAGGGAAGCCCCATCTTTGTCATCTTTGAAGACTTAAGCAAGGTACACGGTCTCCCTGAAACACAGAAAAGCAAACCCACTACCTCTGCTCTCACTCTTAGGTTTAGTCTCTAGGTCTTGGGTTGAGTCTCTTCCATTAGGTGT
Source organism: Tursiops truncatus (assembly GCF_011762595.2). NCBI lineage: Eukaryota > Metazoa > Chordata > Mammalia > Artiodactyla > Delphinidae > Tursiops > Tursiops truncatus. The sequence goes on from NC_047036.1 coordinate 42,091,313, forward strand.
TGATTCCACAAATCCAAGGCAGATGGAGACACTGGCAGCTCCTCTTCCTGCAGCAGTCCTCTTTGGTCAGCACCCAAGCATACCTCTCCAGGCCTTGCCAACCAACGCTCTTGCCTCTGCCGGAAGACCTGGGATTTCTCTCCTGTTGCTTCTTCCTTGAAAAGATGTGAAGCTGAAGCACCTAAGATAACACGTCTTGGGAGTTTTAGGTAAAAATAACTAAAACAGGGCCTTCCCTGGTGGCGCAGTGATTGAGAGTCCGCCTGCCGATGCAGGGGACACGGGTTCGTGCCTTGGTCCAGGAAGATCCCACATGCCGCGGAGCGGCTGGGCCCGTGAGCCATGGCCGCTGAGCCCGCGCGTCCGGAGCTTGTGCTCCGCAACGGGAGAGGCCACAACAGTGAGAGGCCCGCGTACCGCAAAATAAATAAATAAACAAATAAAAAGTAACTAAAACACCAAAAGAAAAAAACCTCATAAATTCCCCCCTGCCTTGCTGTGCTTGTTTATAAATAGGAAACCATCTGAAATAACTGGTCAGATTTAATAAATTAAGTTCATGCTTAATTTCATCTATTCTCTCACATAAATGATACATCGTCCTTGTTTTTTTCCAGGAAAGGCAATCCTCGAGTTATTCTTGGGGCCCACTCTACCTCCCATAAAGAGAAATATGACCAAGTATTTTCCATTAAAAAGGCAATTCCCCATCCATGCTTCAATCCACAGACATTTGAAGGGGATCTTCAACTCCTTCAGGTAAATATGGCGTTTTTTTTCAATAACTATTTTGAAATTGCAAAATTTTGAAATTTGATCAGTTTAACTTGAAACTAGTTTTTACACACTGGCCTCATAGCCAGTGGTTGGCGAATGCCAGGATGTAAGGGTAAGAAGTACAGATGGGACCCAGCGCAATTGTACAGATGTTCACCCTCTTGGAATTCAGTTCAATTTAACAGATATTGACAGAAGTCCTACTGTGGTAAGACCTGTCAATCCAAAGTGGTAATGCCACCAGCAACTCAACTGCAGACAAACCACATTGCATTTATTGATTCTTGCTCAGCAAGGGAGACTGTACACCATGAGGAGCCATAGGGTGGCTCAGTAAGAGAGTGTTAGATGGGGCTTATCCTAGGATTTGTCAGATGAGGGGGAGGGTTCTAGGAAGTAGGAGTTTGCTCTGAACTGACTGTTCTCAGGAAGTGGGGTAATTCTATGACTGAGTATCTCAGTGAATCTTACTTATCTAGGAGGCTAAATCTGTGATTGATAAGAAGCAGCAATCACTCGTTTTAGCCGATAGGGGGCGCTTGGTCATTTTTGTGGTGGGCACAATGACCTTGCTTTTGCCTGTACTCAAACCTGACTGCAGAGTGGCCTGGGTTTTGCTCCCTTCTTGAGGCTCACCCTGTCTGATATTGGTGCTCTATGACAAGTGTTCATGATCAACAGGAAAAATCGTGGCCCAGCTGTGAGTGCCAGTAAGCTTTTCTCTTCCTCATAAGATAAATAGGTTCTGTTCTCAAAGTGTTCACAGTCTAGTGGGAGAGACAGACAAATACATCAACAGCTCTGATCTGGTGGTATGTGACTCATCGGTGATGGAGATGACTAAGACGGGGACTCTACGGGAGCACATGGTGTGTCCAGGGGGTCAGGGAAGCTTTCTTAGAGAAGGTGCAGGGGTTAGTAGGAAAGAAGGAGGAAAGGGCCTTTTGGGCAGGAAGAGCAGTGTGTATAAGAGGAGTCTTTCTGGAAAATGCATTTGGAAGAAGAAGGGAAGAAAGGGAAGTTATCATGAGATCTGAGAAAGCGGGGACCCACATATTGTGAACCATGGGAAGAAGTTTGAACTTTATGGGGAAGGAAATGGGAAAGTGTTTTAAGCTGGGCAGTGACATGATCAGACTTGTTTTTAGAAGGATTATCTGGCTGCTGTGCAGAAAGTATAACAGAAAAGGCAGAACTGGAAGGCAGAGTGTGAGCTGAGGTTCACGCTTGTCCAAAGGGGCTTGATGAGGAGCTTCCCTAGCAGGAGTCAAGAGGATGCTCAGGGGATCCACACACCCTCATCAGTAGGAGTAAAGACAGGGTCCTAGAGTGCCATGTGTTTCCGGCAAACTCCCCACATTCCCTGCTCCCCAGTACTTATCAGTGACCCCCATACTATCTGCCTTGAGACTCTCAGGCTGGGCCTCTCTCTCGGGTCAATCCTCCTCACCCATACTCTAATTCCCTCCAGTCCCGCTCCCTGGGCAGGGAAAGGCAATTCCCTCCCCTGTCCAGTAGAGGGCACTCCTTGGCCTACTTCCCTCCTGCGGTGTTTCTCCACAGCACGCGCTTCTTTTTTTTTTTTTTTTAACATCTTTATTGGAGTATAATTGCTTTACAATGGTGTGTTAGTTTCTGCTTTATAACAAAGTGAATCAGTTATACATATACATATGTTCCCACATCTCTTCCCTCTTGCGTCTCCCTCCCACCCTCCCTATCCCACCCCTCCAGGCCGTCACAAAGCACAAAGCACCGAGTTGATCTCCCTGTGCTATGCGGCTGCTTCCCACTAGCTATCTGTTTTACATTTGGTAGTGTATATATGTCCATGCCACTCTCTCACTTTGTCACAGCTTACCTTTCCCGCTCCCCATATCCTCAAGTCCATTTTCTAGTAGGTCTGTGTCTTTATTCCCGTCTTACCCCTATGTTCTTCATGACATTTTTTTTCCTTAAATTCCATATATATGTGTTAGCATACCGTATTTGTCTTTCTCTTTCTGACTTACTTCACTCTATGACAGACTCTAGGTCCATCCACCTCACTACAAATAACTCAATTTCGTTTCTTTTTATGGCTGAGTAATATTCCATTGTATATATGTGCCACATCTTCTTTATCCATGCATCCGATGATGGACAGCACGCACTTCTGATGTACCTTAGTTTGTTTGTCTGCCCCCCTCGCTGGAATGTAAGCTTCAAAGAACAGATATTTTTGTCTTTTTATTTGTATGCCCTGTACCAGGTAGTATAGTTCCTAGTACATAGCAGACCCTCCATAAATATTTCCTGAATAATTTTGGATAAGGGATGGAATTAAGCCAGACAGTGGCAAAGGTCATCAAGAGAAGAGATTCTGCGCTCAGGTTTCAAGAAAGTGGTAGCAGTTGTCAAGTCTCCTTCAGGAACTAAAACTCTTACCTTTACAATAGTGTGGGGTGAGTAGGGGGTACGAGGTGTTCTTGGTCTTGAAGTAAAGTCAGGAAACTCCCCCTCACCTCTGACACTGTGGCCAGTGGGGTGATGTTGCTAGAGAACTCATGAAGAGGGCATCAGGACCTCCGGGCGGTCAACCTTCCACGGTTAAAACCTACCGATGTGCTCATCACTGCTGTGTGTGCCTGACCCCAGGAGAGCTACTTACAAACATATGCATCCCGACTCCAATTCTGATCCATTCATTCAGACCTGAAGTCCTTTCTGGGGGTTCTCCTGTCTCCTTGTCCATCCAACCAGATAACAAGCATGAAGGCTGTGAGAAAGCATGAGTAGGAGAGAAGGAGAGACGTTGCATGTAGGCATTTGAAGTCATGTTCTGTGGAGAGATTTTAGACTACGGCCATCTCACTTTCTAAATGCTAGCAGGGTAAGGGTTGGGCACACCAGCAACTCAGAGTGGGCACTGAGGAAGTGGGAACTGTCTAATGTCAGGAAGTGGAGCCTGAAAGCAATGCAATGATAGGAATGTGACAGTGGCCTTTGCTGCTGTGCTCTTATGTTTTTAGAAGGTCTGTAACACCAGGACTCCCTACAGCTTGAGGCAAGAAGAAAAGAAAGAAGTAGAATTATCTTCCTCTACCCTCTACTCAACCTTGATCACACTCCCTGCTCTCCTTGCCTTGACTTTTCAGAAAGAGAGAAAGCAAGGTGGTGAGCCAAGAAGAGAGCTTTAGTGAGTCAAAGAAAAGGGCAGAGCGTGGGTGAGCCCCCAAAGGCAGTTAGGCTGGTTAGCACCTGCTCAGAAGCGGGGAAGCCACATTTCCACGTGGAAAATGAGGACACTGGCCCTTTTCCCACCCTGCCCCACTGCACCTGGAGCCCTGGCTTCCTTCCATTGGTCTCAGTACCAGTCAGTTCACAAACCTAAGACCACCTGAATAAAATAATGATGGCACTCTCCAATACAGCTTTTCAACCACAGAGCTGTCGGCCACCACCAACATAATTTCATCACTGACAGGTCAACTGGACTGAAGTTTATCTAGACTAGCCTAGCAAAACATGCATGAAAAGGTGTGCCGTGACTTTTAAAAAATCAGTAACTGATGGTCAATTAGGTTGGAACAGGACTTCGGCCACGTCCTTCGTAAGAACATGCTAAATAAGCAAGATATCTATTTCAGTCAGCGCTGTTTTCTGGGTTTGGTTACTGTTGTCCTTCCCTAAAACTGCATCTCCTGTCTCTTTTCTAGCTGGATGGTAAAGCAACTATGACCAAAGCTGTAGGAATACTTCGGCTACCGAAAACAGGAGACGATGTCAAACCCCACACCAAGTGTCATGTGGCAGGATGGGGAAGCACCAGAAAAGACACGTGCAAAATTTCAAGTGCCTTGAGAGAAGCCAACATTACTGTGATAGATAGGAAAATATGCAATGATGCCCAGCACTATAATTTTAACCCAGTTATTGATCTCAGTATGATCTGTGCTGGTGGTAGAAAAGGTGAAGATGATTCATGTGAAGTAAGTAAATTAAAAATTTTAACCGTTTGGGGGCTATAGGAAATCAGGCTAAATAGAGTGCCTAGGAACAAGATGGCGGACTGTCATTATTACTTTTTACGTGTGAGGCCTGCAAGAACGTCAGCTTGACACTGGGCTGGTGTGTGCTCCTTTGTCTCAAGGGAAACATTCTGCCCAGGGAAACTTCTCTCGTTCCTAATAATCAGGATCCCATTTAACCACCGCTTATCGATGCTTTTCAGCCCTCTCAGAACTGGTCACATCAGCGGGCATTTATCAGATGGCAGGAACTATATCAAGTCCTATACTCTATGCCACTTGATCCTCAAATAGCCCCATGGGATAGACACTATTATTACCAACTCTATTTTACAGATAGGGAAATTAAGGCTTAGAAAGTTACTTCCCCAAGTTAGATAACTCGACTGTCAGTGGGGAGGACCTGGACTTAGACTGGGGCCATGTGATTCCCAACTCCTGTGTTGTTCTGCCTCTCCATGTGCTTGACTACGGTTTGGCCCTATTTGGAACTCATGATCCAGAAGTGGTTTGCAAGGTCAGAGAGAATATGAAATGAGGGCTGTTGAAAACTGGAAAAGATCCCTAAAAATTGTTTGAACTATCACAAGTACTCCTTGGTCTGAGACGGCTTAACCCATGTCCTCCTTCAGAGCAGGGAGTAGCTCAGATCCCATCTCATGCCTTCAGGCAGCGCCTACATTCAGTTTTTTCCGCTAACATCTACTGACCAAGAAAAGGGGATACAGGTCAACTGAAGGAGACAATTATTTTCACAATTATTTTAAAGGCTTCCTTTGTTATTCTTTCTTTGTTTTACTGATGAAAATGAGTTTGTACATCTTCTCCAGAATTGCCTTTTGCAAAATGAAAATGATCGGAAAATATAAACAAATTGGTGTTAATTGATGCTGAGGGCAGACAATTAATAAAAAGAGATATAAAATTAGCCTTTAAAAAGGAAAGAGAGAAACAATGTGTGAGCGAATGAGTGAATAAATGAATGACTAAAAAGGTAAGTAAATATCTTTGGAAAGCACTCTTGTTTAAAACATATGACTTTCTTTTCCAGGGGGATTCTGGAAGTCCTCTGATATGTGATAACGTTTTCAGAGGTGTCACTTCCTTTGGGAAGTGTGGTAACCCCCAGAAACCTGGCATCTACATTCTCCTTACCAAAAAATACCTCAACTGGATAAAGAAAACCATTGCAGGAGCAATATAACATTTCTTCTTCAAAGTAGAAAATTGAAGTAACCAAGTAAAGGGTGTTTTAACTTGACCTATCTGAAGAAACACCTCACAACCCTCTTAACCTCGTGTACAAATGACAGTCTGTCTGAAATAAAATTAGCAATGAAAGAAATAACCTCCTGCCTTCACTCTTCCACGACTAGTGAAGACTGATTCATCACATGTTCTCTATCCATGGCAAGAGATGTCCCTTGAGAAAAAGTTCCCCAGTTCAGTGATTCTCTGTTTTATTCAGAATTTGAGGATTGTCACTTTTGTGTTCATCCGTAAAAGGAAGTCAGTCTCAGGGAAATTTAGAATATTCTTCTTTCTTCCAAATGAAACTACAAAATATTTGTGGCCTTAGGAATTTAGAGCCTGATATTCTATTCCATGTTGGAATAAGGACAGAGATAAAGAGGGATTTTTCACTTCCTACTCTATGCTTCTGTATAGTTTAACTTTTTACAAAAATTCTAATTATAAATACAGTGGGAAAGATGAAATGTGTGTTTTAGATAGTTGGAAAATTTGGAATTTGAGGTTAGAGATAGTTCAGGACAATTGCATCATTTATTAATTATAAGTAGACTAAAATTTCATAGACCAATAGGCCACAGTCCAGCCAGTATCTTGATATGTATTTTGCCTTAGCTAATCAATTTATACATGCAAGCACTAAGCTTCATTCTATGTTATTCTTTTTTGGGGGGAGTATAATTGCTTGACAATGTTGTGTTAGTTTCTGCTGTACAACAAAGTGAATCAGCTGTATGTATACATATATCCCCTCCTTCTTGAGCCTCACTCCCACCACCAGCATCCCACCCCTCTCAATCATCACGGAGCGCCAAGCTGAGCTCCCTGTGCTATGAGGCTGCTTCCCACTAGCTATCTATTTACACATGGCAGGGTATATATGTCCATGCCACTCTCTCACTTTGTCCCAGCTTACCCTTCCCCACTATGTCCACATGTCCATTCTCTACGTCTGCGTCTAGTTCTATGTTATTCTTAATAGATTGTGATATGTAATAAAGGAAAGTGGCTTTTTTATCACCTACCATTTGTATCTCATCTCTTTGTTGTGTTTTTCTCCAAAGAGTTGATTTATAATAAACTCATTCTCTAATAATCCTGGGTGATTTATCCAATTTAATTCCTCAAACATTTCCTGAGGGCCCACCATGTACCAGGCATTACGTCCAGATTTATAAATACTGAGACATGACCACTGCCCTCAAAATATTTGAAGTCTAGTAGAAAACTAGGAGAAATCCATAAATAAGAGGACATATGCTTCAGGTTCTGAAGAACACATAACAGAGTAAGGCTGTCTACTGTGTTGGGAAGGTGATGGGGGAAAAGATAAATAATATTTCACACTCCCAGCAGACCTCACAATTAGCCCTCAGAGCCTTCCTGCTGAGATCTTCCCTGTATTTAGACAGACCAATAAAAATTTCAGATTCCTGACTAGAATGCCACAGACATCACAACAGCCTGGTGGAAAGAATCACTGGTCCACAAGTCAGACACCAATTCCATCACTGGACAGTATAAGACCTTGAGCAGGGAATTAGTCTGTGCCTCCATTTTCACATCTGTAAACAGTAACATAAAAGGGTCTAATGGGAGGTGCCCCCAAAATCTGAAGTTGAGTGGTCCCGTCCTCCTAGCTCACACCTCCTAGGATGGCTGTCATCAAAAAACAGACAATAACAAGTGTTGGCGAGGATGTAGAGAAACCCTCGTACAACACTGATGGGAATGTGAAATGGCACAGACACTGTGGAAAAGTTTGGCTGTTCCTCAAAAGGTTAGACATTGTGTTAACATATGACACAGCAATCCCACTCCTGGGCACATGCAAAAATCCGTGTCCTCACAAAAGCTTGTATATGAATGTTTATAGCAACATCGTTCATAATAACCAAAAAGTAGAAACAACCCAAAGTCTACAACTAATGAACAGATAAACAAAATGTAGTATGTCTATACAATGGAATGTTATTCAGCCATAAAAGGAAATGAAGTACTGATACATGGTATCATGTATGAACATGGCTGAACACAGCTAAAGCTTGAAAACACTATTCTAAGTGAAAGAAGCCAGACAGAAAAGGCCACATGTATGATTCCATTTAAAGGAAACGTCCAGAGTAAGCAAATTTATTGACAGAAAGTAAATGGGTATTTGCCAAGGGGAGGAAGGAAGTGGGGGTTGGGGAGTGGCTGCTAATGGTTATGGGGTTTCCTTTTTTGGAGTGATGAACATCTTTGGGAATTAGATTATGGTTATGGGTGCACAAACCTGTGCATATACGAAAAACCATTGAATTGTACACTTTAAAATGGCCAGGTTTATGCTATGTGAATTATATCTCAATTTAAAAAAAAAAAAAAGAGCTGTCTGTCTTCTAAGAATGAAACTAGAAGCAGCAACTTTCAACGGGTGCACAGGGGTTACCCAAGCATCCCACCCAAAGGGAGGGAGTTGTCAAGAGCCCGCTAAATAGACTTGAGAAGAACAAATCAGACAGTATCTCCAAAGGGCATCCTAGAGATTGAGAAATAGCTGAAGAAAGCTATTCTGTTGTAATCTAATCCTCTCTGTTATCACCAGTATGTCTGAGGAAAAGAGACAGGAGAGACAGACCACTTTCTGAAAAAGGAGAGATAACGATGAATCATTTGTCAGTGCTTATTGTTGCAGAATTACGGTATGCTGATTCTGGAGGCCTGATGTCAGCTCCTTTGAGAGAGACAGCACTAGATCAGCAAGGCAAAAGTCTTACTGGAAGGAAATGTGATTTCAGATTCGGGGTAGGAGTTAGGGGAGTTATAAAATCCTATCTAACCAAGCAATCTTCTGCCTTCAAGCTGATGTGTCTTGCGAGGAGAGAAGACGTGCCCAGAGCAAGTGAAAAATGCCATTCTTCTGTCACACGATAGTGTGCTAAATCTGCTCTCCACTTTAAACATTACTCTCCTCCAAGTTTGGGAACGAGGGTTAGGCCTCCAGAGCTTCAGCAAAGAGCAAACTGCAACATGGATTTTAAGGAGTGCCTCTCACCAACTCAAAGACATCAGCTCCAGCAATTCTGCATCCCTCCCCAGCCCGCCACCTCATCCCCAATTTTTTCCATTCCCATAAGCATATAAACATGCTTCTACCCTCCCCAGCTTAAAAAAAGAAAACGAGACTCCTTCTCCAGGCATTTCCCCCATTTCTCTGTTTTGCTCTATGTCAAAACTCCTCAAATGAGATGTCTATACTCCCATTTCTCTCCTTCCATTCTCTCTGAAACTGCAATATGGCTTTTGCCCCACACTCTACAGAAATGGCTCGTCGAGGGCTTCATTTTGTTAAACCCAATGGTCAGTTTTCAGTCCCCTTTCACTTGCCTTCCCAGCAGTATTTGACACAGTGGAACTCTTCCTCCTCTTTTTTTCGGTAGGCGGGCCTCTCTCTGTTGTGGCCTCTCCCGTTGCGGAGCACAGACTCCGGACGGACGTGCAGGCTCAGCGGCCATGGCTCACGGGCCCAGCCGCTCTGCGGCATGTGGGATCTTCCCGCACCGGGGCATGAACCCGTGTCCCCTGCATCGGCAGGCGGACTCTCAACCACTGCGCCACCAGGGAAACCCTCTTCCTCCTCTTTGAAGCACTGTCTTCACTTGGTTTCCAGCACGCCGCCTTCTCCTGGCCCTCCTCCCGCTTCACAGGTCCCTCCTCCTCAGGCCCCGTTGCTGGAGCTCCTCTTCTCTTCTACCTCTTCATGCTGGGGTGACCCGCAGCTAAATCCCGGGACTTTTCTGCTCCATCCTCACTCCCTCTCCCATGGCATTTAGGTTCTATGACTCTGGAGATGGTGCGCCATCTACACGCTGATAATTCCTGATCTGTCTTTAGCGCAGACATCTCCCTAACTTCAGGCTGCTAGAGCCAGCTGCCTTACTCTGAAGCTCCACTTGGGTGTCTAGCAGACATCTGAAACGCAACCTGTCTGGAGCAGCCTCATATCTTCCCTTCCAAACTTGCGTCAACTCTAGACTTCCCCATTATTTCATGGCAGCTCCATCCTCCAACCTCCCCGTTGCTCAGACCAAAAATTCTGGAGTCTTTTGGACTCTTCTCTTTTTCTTTCACTGCACATCCATTCTGCAAGGGAATATTACCTGCCCTACCTTCAAAATATATCCAGAATCAGACTGTATCTTATGACCTCTGCTGCTACCTGCTGGGTCCAGCCCACCATCCTCTCCGTCCTAAATCACTGCAATCACCTCCTAACCTCCCCGCTTCCTCCCTTGGCCGCATTCAGTCTGCTCCCTGAACGGCAGCCAAAGTGATCCGGTTCAGACACTTCAGCTCATGTCTGTCCCCTGCTCAAAGCCCAGCAATGGCTCCTGTTTCTGTTGGGGTCAAGGTCCCATGAGGCCCTCACAGTTTTGTCTCCAGCATTCCCCTGACTTCATTTCCTTCTGTGCTCGCCTCAATCTCCTCTCTCGAGCCATGCTGGCCTTCCTGCCCTTCCTCATACTCACCAGGAACCCACTTAGGGCTTTTCCCCTGTTCCTGGAAAGTTCCCCCCCAATATCTTCATGACTAGCACCCTACCATCCTCCAAATCTTTGCTAAAGTGTCACCTTCTCAACACACCTTCCTAAATTTCCCTGCTTAAAATCGCATTGCACACACATCCAATTCATGCTCCCTCCCCCTCCCCCTGACCTTTATTTATATAGTTGACCCTTGAACAACAGCAGAGGTTAGGGGCACTGACCCTGTGGACAGCCGAAAAATCCATGTATAACTTTATAGTTGGCCCTCCATATCCATGGTTCCGAACCTGCGGATTGAACCAACCTAGGATCAAGTAGCACTGTAGTGCTTATTTAGTGGGAAAAAAAATCTATGGATAAGTGGACGCTCGAAATTTAAACCCATGTTGTTCAAAGTACAGTGCCTGGAAGGCACACCCAGCAACCTCCACTCACTGAAACCCAGCGTGCATAAAGCCCATGCTGAAAGAACCCCAAGTGATCAAAACAGTGGTTTCAGAAACCCACACCCTGGCCTTGTATATTCACTGACTGTTAAGCCTAGAAGGGCTCCAAAGAGCACTTAGTCCAACTCTCTCCCTCACTATGTAGAGAAGGATGCTGAAGCCTGGAGCAGTTCAGAAGCCTGACTTACAAGAAAATACTTTCCGAAATGTCAGTTTTCCTGCTCTTTCCCTCTCCAAGTCTATTATCTCTTCTTTAAAATATGTAGAAATAGACATTTCTGTGTATCCAATGAGACAATTCCAAATATTGAATGCTTGTTACCTACAAGGCACTCAGCCCTGAGCAATCTCCCCCACTGAGAACACTGAGACAACTTGTACAAAAAGAACTGTACCTTCTCTAAGCAGAAACCCAGCTACAGAAGCGATTTGTCTGCAGCCCTGACTGGCAGAGTAAGAAGAGCAGTGAACCTGGGACAGAGCTCCTGATCTCACTCTGCCTCTGACACACCCCAGGACTCTGAAGAAACCATTCAAGCTCTCTGGGCCTTGGTTTCCTCAATCTGTCATGAGCGGAGAGGACAAGAACATCACCCTGTTCCAAAAGTGTGTAAATAGAATGTCCTCTAACAGAGGCCTTTTCACAGACATTGAGAACAGATCTGAACTTCCCATGGTGTACAAGGCCCTGCTCGAGCTGGAGTCTCTGCCTCACTCACTCCACTCTGGCTGTGCCAATATTCTTCTGTCAGTTCCACACATACACACACACACACACATGCACTTTGTGAGCACCCACTTGCCCTCACACATACACTCTCACATACGTCCCCATCCCCACAGGCACTCACATTCACACCTGCACACACACTCACTCCCCATAAACTAGGTTTTCTCAGGTTGGCACCCTTTCATCCGGCAGTTCTGGGCTTTAACGTCAGCTGCTCATCTTCTCTGAGACAGACCGTCCCTTAGTATTCTCCATTTCGGCACCCAATTTTTTTCCTTTATGTTACTTACAACAATTTAAAATCATTTCACATGTCTTCCTTAGTAGACTCTATGCTCCATAATGGCAAAGATTAAATGTGTTTTATTCACCTTTGCTTCTTATCCCCAGCATTTACACTGTGTCTGGCACCTGAGAGGCATTCAATAAATATTTATGTAATGTATCAATCAGTATGATTCCAGGCCTTTTCCCCAATAGCTGATTCACTCCTCTATGACCATGGAAAGAGGACAGCAAATTCAAATACAAGTGCATGTAACAGCATGCATTGCTTTCTTGAAAAATATCAATTCATTGGGTTATGTAGATTTTCCAACTGTTGACACATTCATTGCACAGTATGTTTTAAAATACATTTGTTAATGTCACTACCATCTCATTGGGAAAGTCCTTAAGTGTTTGGAAGATGTCAAGCTTGTGATAGCAGACACAAGTGTTCCCAAAATTCTAATTTTCACTTGAAAGCTCTAATTTTATCATTAGCAACACATTGTCAGTTGTTTTCTCTAAAGCAACAGGCTCACTTCATTCATGTTTGAGAAAATGTCTGTCAAATACCCAAGTCTGAATAATCATATTTTGTCTGTTAGCATTCTTTCAAATAAAAATAGTATTCCATGAAAGAGATAGATAAGTTCACAACTCAACCAATTGCACCAGTGCCTTTCCCCAAAGCAACCATTGTACTTTCATGTGTAACCAACGTGTTTCATGCATATTTTGCACAGTTCCCACATCACAGAGAATATTAAAGAGACATTTACTACAGGGTAAAGATGTGTTACATTTTTTTTTAATTTTCCTGTTTCTACTGTCTCATCAAAGACATTCTTTTTTTTTTTAATTTTTATTGCAGTATGGTTGCTTTACAATGTTGTGTTAGCCTCCACTGCACAACAAAATGAATCAGCCATACACATGCAGATATCCCTTCCCTTTTGGAGTTCCCTCCCATTTAGGTTACCACAGTGCATTAGGTAGCCTTCCCGAAGCTATACAGTATGTTCCCATTAGCTGTCAAAGAAATTCTTAGTTGAAACTGGTTTTCTCTTCTGAGAGTGTCTGACAATGAGGAATACAGTGACTGCTAGTACAGTTTGGTGCTACTGCTGATTTGTGCTAAGGCACCAGCAGTTTTATCCGTCCTTCCCTTTGTGACATCAGTGAAGATGTCAACACAGATGAAAAACCAACACCTTAATATTATTATGAAAATAATTTTAATCTTTCAGACCCCTGAAAAGGTTTCAGGAACCCCTAGGGGTTCACCAACCACACTTTGAGAACTACTGGCTTACAATAGTGCAATGGCTCACTCACAGCTGGAATAAATTAAAATGTTTCCCAAGAACATAAATAAACAGCCTTAATACACAATTTTTAGAATTTATACTTTACAGTCAAAACATCTTGAAAAAGATTGTTAGAATGAACAAAGTTAGTGGGAAAGTTAGTGGACACACACCTTTCAATTTCAAAACTTTCTACAAAGCCTCAGTAATTAAGATAGTATGGCACTGGCATAAGGACATACGCCAATACGGTACTGACATAAAGACAGATAATGTTATAAACTGAGAGTCCAGAAATAAACTCTAACGTTTATGGCAAACTGATTTTTGACAAAGGGATCAAGACAATTCCTTGGGAAAGAATAGTCTTTTTAAGAAATAATTCTGGGACAAATGAATATCCACATGCAAGAGAATGAAGTTGGACCCCTACCTCAAACCACACACAAAAATTAATTTGAACCAGACAAAAATTTAATTAAAAAGGCGACCTAAATGTAAGTACTAAAACTGTAACACTCTTAGAAGAAAATCTAAGAGTAAATCTCTGTGATCTTGGATTAGTCAGTGATTTTTCAGATGTGAAACTAAAGGCACAAGTGATAAAAGAGATGGATAAGTTGGACTTCATCAAGATTTAAAACTTTTGTGCTTCCAAAAGACACCATCAAGAGAAATAAAAGACAACCCACAGACTGGGAGAAAATATTTGGAAATCATTTATTTTATAAGGGGCTCATATCCAGAACATATAAAGAACACTTACAACTCAATAATAAAAAGACTAATAAGTCAGTCAAAAAACAAGCAACATTTTTGAATAGCCATTTCTCCAAATAAGATATACAAATAGCTAGGAAGCCCATAAAAAGAAACTCAACATTAGTCATTAGTCATTATAGAAGTGCAAATCAAAACCACAATAAGAAACTGCTTCACACCCACTAGAATAGCAATTATAAAAAATAATACTAATAGAAAGCACTGGCAATAATTTAGAAACCTGGAACCTTCATTGTTGATGGGAATGTAAAATGATGCAGCCACTTTGGAAAATAGTTTAGAAGTTCCTCAAGATGTTAAACGTAGCTACAATATGACCCAGTAATCCTGCTCCTAGGTTTATGCCCACACCCCAAGTGAAAACGTATGTCCACCCAAAAATTCGTACATAAATGTTCATAGCAGCATTATTCATAATAGGTAAAAAGTAGAAACAACCCAAATGTATATCACCTGCTGAAATGGTAAATAAAATGTGATATTTCCATATGATGGAATATTATTTGGCAATAAAAAGGAATAAAACACTCATACATGCTATAATATGGATGAACCTCAAAAGCATTATGCTAAGTGAAAGAAATCAGTCACAAAAGACCACATATTCTATGATTCCATTTATATGAAATGTCCAAAATAGGCAAGTCTAAGGAGACAGAAAGTGGATTAGAGGTTGTCTAGGGCAGGGGAGTGGGGGAAGGAGGGTAATGCTGAGTGACTGCTAATAACTATGAGGCTTCTTTGGGGAATGATAAAAACGTACTAGAATCAGATTATGGTGATGGTTACACAACTCTAGAAATACACTAAAAGCCATTGAATTATACACTTCAAATGAGTGAACTTGATGGTATGTAAATTATATCTCAGAAAGCTGTTAAAAGTCAACATGAGTCTAGGAAAGGTAACCATAGTCACATAAAAAGAAACAGAATTATCAATGTTTCCTTTAGGAAATTTTCAGTAGCTGTAGTCAATTAAAATTTGATTTTTTTTAAAGTCTGCACTAAAATTATTCACCAAAAACAGAAGCAGGGTATCCCACTGCTTTACTGAAAATGATTCATCTTTGATACCCTAGTAATATCTGGGAAAAGGAAACACAGGTATCTCAGTAGGGCTTCCTTCCAAGGTCATGTGATTTCTGAAAAAGCAACTTCTGAGTCTGAAGTCATCAGGGTGTTAATTCTGGGGATGGCTGCTTAACACCAAACACCCTGATCAAACCTATGACCATATACATGTCATATAATAAAGACCACATCCTCAGCTCAGAAAAAGAGCTAAAGACATTTCTAATAGAAAGCACACTGAATACTGTTTGTTCAGGGACTGAGGATGATCCTTCTTAGAGTGAGATATTTTCCTTACTGAAACAAAGTAGCCATGTCTGACACCCATTTTCCTTTCTTAGCTAAATCCAGAAAGAAGGAAGGAAGGAAGAAAGGAAGGATAGGAGGGAGAGACAGGAAGGGAGGAAGGAAGGAGCAACTCAGAGATACTTCCATATGTCTAAAGCTGTAAAATCAAATGATCAGGGGAAGCCCAATCAGGGGACTGGAGAGAGCTAACCCTCCCTACTGCACCAGCCTCTGTCCCCAGCTGCCGAACTCCAGACAGGGACACAATATGTTACCCTCCACAAAGTGGGGAAGGAAAATCCAAGCAGGAGCTTATGAATAAATAAGCCTCCATCCTATATTTCCATGTGCCCTTAGCTGATTAATCCTTACAAAATCCAAGGAGATGACTAGAAAGACACTTGGTTGGTGACCAACTTTTAGGTTACCAATTTTAAATCTCTGATTTAAGTCTTTAAAGAGCTTTCATTTGTGGATAGAAAAGATAATGTTGCTGCTGATGAAAACCAGAATCCACGAAATCTCAGTTGAAACATTTGGAGTCTCTTCTTGTATACTATGTTCTGATGGCAACGAGGGCCCGTTGTCCCCACCCACTCTGTAGAATTACAACCCTCTCCCCTCGGCAATCCTAGCCAAGGAAAGCATGCCCGCAGATGAGTGATTACTCACTGTTCTCACTTGTGGCTTGTTTTTTCTTTTTCCTGATACTCAACTTTGAAATTGGAAAGAAAGAAAAGAAAGGAAACCACATCCTTTGTACTCTCGATATATAAATAAGAGCCAATCAAGAACTGAAAACAGATTTTCACATTGATTGACGTAGGGACACCAGCCACAATGAGGAACTCCTCTACCTTCCTGGCAGCCACTCTCTCAATGGTCATTTTCCTCCTTCTAATTCCTGAAGGTAAGACTGATTCTTGTCATTTCCATTATAGCAATTAAGCAAAATGGAGCAGACTCTTTGGCAGTATTAGCTAAGTGTACTAAGAGGAGATTTTTTTCTCTCAAGCCTTAACATTCTTTCTTGGATTCTACATATATCTTTATTTTAGAAAGAAAAACAACCTTCTTTCTTCTTTACAATTCCTTTACAAAAGATAATAGAACCACCAGTGCTGCCAACTTGGGGCTTGAAAACTGTCAAAAAGGACAACTGTAAAAACAAGTAAACAAACAAACAAAAAGTTCTTAAGTTAGGAAAACAAATAGGACCTTTCAGGGAAGGAATAGTGATGCCTCAGCCTTTCTTGCTGCAGAAAATGCATAGATAGCTTTAATGACAAAACCGACTATACTTCAATAATAAATAAATAAATATATATTTTTTAAACCTGACCTAGACACACCCCAAGAATCAGGAATGATTCGAATATTTATCATTATTTCTCTAGGTTAGTGTGTCCTTGGGAATACATTAGGACATTGGGAGCATCCCCGCATTGACTCTTTGGAAGTGCTATAGTATTTTGTATTAAGCGTATTCTTTGATGTACTAAGTAGTAACCAACTTGCCTGGTTTTGTGTGAGTTGCACATGCATCAGTTTGAAATGCTGCAAAAGTCATGGGATTATCACTAGAAGGGTAATAGCCCCGGGGTAGCTCTAGATGTTCCTTAAAAACTTTCTAGGCAGTGAAAAGCACTCTGGGGCTAGGCTGAACTGTGCTGGACAAATGTGGAGCAGCCATGGGTTTTCCCCACATCGTGGCAGCTTTTGGAGATGGAAGTGGTGGGCAGATGCTGATGCAACAACCTATCTTACCAAAAATTCCCAAGGAAGTTCTCTAGTTTATCTTGTACCTAAAAGTTTTAGAAATAATAAGGTTACAGGGCATTAGAAACAAAAGGGTGGGCAGAGTACTATAAGTAGGGCATAGCACGACTATGTTCAGGCATGTCAAATCCTCCACAACAGTGAAAACAGAGCAGATTTTAAAAATCCAATCTTATCTTTTCTTCAAAGGAAACAACAAAAGCAACTTACTCTTTGTTTCCTGTGGGCAGAGAGAGCAATGTGGGTCCCTAAAAGGAACAGACACAGCAAAGCAAGACTTGATGCTCTGGATGGGAGGTCTCAATCCTTCTACACATTAGAATCCTCTGGAGGGTTTGAAACAATGCTGATATCCCAGTCCCAGTGATTTTAATTTATTGTGATTCTGGGTGGGAACCAAGAATTGCTAGTTTTAAAAGCTTCTCACCTGCTCTAAATCCTATTCCCGAATCCTAGGTTGTGGGATATGGGGACTTTTTCTGAGGTGGTATTTGTGCTCACCAAACACAGGACTCTGCAAAATGAACTATTATACTGAGTTTATGATTTCTGCAGCCCAGACGGTCCAAAGATGCATCTTTGAAATCCATCTATTTGTGATACACCCCAGGAAAATTGAGATGTGGGTGAAGTTCTCTTGGTTTCTCTAAGTTCCTTACCTTTTTACTTCTAGAGTCTAGGACTTCTCCTTCCCAACTCCCTTCTGGAAACCCACTTCCCCTTCCCCCACTCTCATCATTTACCCCTCATTGTAAATCTGGCAATGAGTTAGCTTTAATAATGGAGTAACAGGCACTGTGCCCTACTGAAGCAAACCTGAGTCCCAGCCAATGGTCAGGAGAAACGTTTGGGGAGAACCCAAGAATGTCTGGTGTAGGAAGGTGATGCTGAGAGTATATCACACGGGCACAAGATCCTCTCAACCAACATGTATGGTTTGCCTCGTGCTTTGGTCTCACTGTTCACTAATAGTGAATCTCTACTCTTGTTCTATCACCAAAGAAATTTTACTAAGGCAGAATTCTCTCCCTATAGCATCTTCTCTCCTCTCTTCATTGGAAAAGGGCTTAAATTAAACCATGTGGTTCAGTCTGGAGACTGAAGGGGAGCTTCAGTTGCAAAAGATATTATTCTCTCAATTTATGAATGAGAAGAGTGCAAATTTCAATAAGCAAAAGTCTCACAATGACCAAAGAACTCAAGGGAAGGGTCACAGCTAAAAGGTACTAATATCAGTTTGTAAGCTATGGGGTTTTGCAAGGGCTTGGGGCAAAAAGGGTGGTTTTCAAGCTTCTAAAAGCCACTCTGCTTCCCCAAATTAATACTTAGCCAGAAAGGGAGAGGTGTGGGAGAGCACTCAAGGTTGTCATCATCACCAGCGGCTCCTTGTGTTACTGGTATAAACCCATGCACAGTTGTCTGCCTTTGCAAGCCCTGAGGCCTGAGGTCAGCGGTTGTGACAGATTTCCAGCCTGATAATCCCTGGAACGACCAAAGGCATGGTTTCTGTGGATGAAAGAGCAGGACCTTCTCAGAAAGTCCAACAGGAATGGGATTTACATTCAGATATCTGAAATCCACATGAAGATGGGGAGGATGCCCTCATCTCCCCTCCTCTCTAAGTGGGAAATGCATGTCTAGTCTTAGAAACATGGCTTTAGGTAGAACTCTTTGGAGGGGTCACTGATATGACTTGTCTTTTTCTTTTTAACAGATCTCTGTGTAAAAATTGTTGGAGGAAATGAAGTGACTCCTCATTCAAGACCCTACATGGTGCTACTTCAAGACAAAAGTATCTGTGCCGGGGCTTTGATTGCAAGAGACTGGGTATTGACTGCAGCTCACTGTAACGTGTAAGTGCTTGGGTTTAAAAAACATTTGTGGAGATATTCTAACTTGGGGGAATATTAATGAAGACAGTAAATACCACTAAAGCCACAGGATCTTTACATCGCTTACATCTTTGACAAATTGCTTTACCCCAAAAGGGAGTTGAGCCCAGGCTCGGCCCCAAAGAATCCGACCAATGAGGAAGCAGCAACCAGAGCTCTTCCGGAAGATCTCCCCTAGAGCTTCCCTAGATGCTTCTGATCTTGACTTCATGATGGTGCGGAAGGGTGAAAATTTCAGTGTCCCCTCAGGGGCCTGAGCACCACTGTCAATCAGAGAAAGCTTCTTTTGAATGCCTTCCTGTTTTTCTTATGAACTTCTCACGCCTTCAGCCATCTCTTAACCACCGTCAACCACTGCCTTCAAACCTCTTCCAGGGCTGGTCTTTTCTCCGCTCCCTAAATCAAGCTTCTAAACCTGGGCTGTCTATTATGATAGCCACTATCATGTTGGCTATGTAATTACCTATGGCTATATACATTTACATTACTTAAAGTTAAATCAAATTACAAATTTAGGTCCTCGGTCTCACTGGCCACATTTCGAGTCCTCAGTAGCCTACACGGGGCTCCGTATTGGACAGTGCAGATTTATAGAACATTTCATCATCAAAGTATAGTCTACTGAAAGCACTGTTCTAATGTCTTAAGTGAGACTAATATCAGCTGTGTAATGGAAAAACAGAGATGTGAATATATGGTTGGTGTAGTTTATACACTAAGATGTGAGTGATAATGGCCTTCATCATTAATGCATCAGAGAGGATCTTGATTTTATTAACCAAAATGAACCTTTAGCATGGAGTAATAAGAGGAAAGAATGCTGGGACCCTCCTGCAGACCACCATCCCCTCAAACACACACTCAATGCCATGCAAATAGGGTCTTCCACTAAGCGATCTATCTCTGAAAGTTTTCCCATTTAAGTCTGCTGTTCTCTTACAAAGATTTCTTCAGTGCATTAGTCTACAACTATCGAGTGTCTTTTGCTTTTGTCTCTAGACTACTGAGATCTCTGTTTTCCAGTCATCTGCAACCTGATTCTCTATGACAACTAAAGGAAGGTTGAGGGGATGGCAGTAAAACCCCAGCAAAGATCCAAGACTTGGCTTAGCTGCCATGGAATTCTCTTATCATTTGTTTTTCAGTGAAACTAGTTTAGCTTGTTATAAATAAGCTGCAGGTGATCATGATGATAATGGTAATGATAAATTCATAAACAATTCACTTTTTATTCTTTAAAGTAAACATTTTTTTCTGAGCCACAAACAAGTATTTTCACAGCAAGCGTATTTACAAATGGGACAATGAAACTGATCAGCACATAATATGCTCAGCTTCTGATTTAAAGAGTAAACCAAATTAACGGTGTTGTGTCTGTTTTCAGGAACAGAAGATCCCAGATCGTTCTTGGGGCTCACTCAATAACCAAGAAAGAGCCTGAAAAACAGATCATGTTTGTTAAGAAAGTGTTTCCCTATCCATGCTATGACCAGGACACGCATGAGGGTGATCTTAAACTTCTACAGGTACGAACCTTTGATTATACTTTTGATTGAAAGTATAGAAGCTCCTACAGTCTGGCCACCTACATGGAAACCTTTCTCAGTGCCCCGATAACTACAGACTGTAGCTGCGTAAGGGGGTGGGGGGTGGGGGTCCCTGAGGGTTCAGCTAGAATTTAAATAAAAATGCGCAATTTTTATTTTTTTTAATTCATTTTTATTGGATGAAATTCTTAATTATCTCATTCTGTTAACTTTTTGCTTGTCTTCCAACAGCTGAACAAAAAAGCAACAATTAATAAAAACGTGGCTATCCTTACTCTCCCTAAATTGGGGGATGATGTGAAACCTGGAACTATGTGTCGAGTTGCAGGGTGGGGTAGGTTTCACAATAATTCACCTCGGTCTGATATTTTGAGAGAGGTCAATGTCACCGTCATAGACAGAAAAATCTGCAACGATCCAAGCCACTATAATTATAACCCTGTGATTGGACTGAATATGATTTGTGCCGGAAGCCTCAAAGGTGGAAGAGATTCCTGCAGTGTAAGTAAAATAAGATCCCAAACTCTAGCTGTTGGGTTAACTCATGCAGATGTAGAGAACGTGAAGTCACTCTTTGCCTTGTCATGACACTGGCTTCTACAGCGTCCTAGTGCTTTTAAAAAGAAGTTTGATAGGGCTTCCCTGGTGGCGCAGTGGTTGAGAGTCCGCCTGCCGATGCAGGGGACACGGGTTTGTGCCCCGGTCCAGGAAGATCCCACGTGCCGCGGAGTGGCTGGGCCCGTGAGCCATGGCCGCTGAGCCTGCGCGTCCGGAGCCTGTGCTCTGCAAGGGAGAGGCCTCTCACAACAGTGAGAGGCCCGCGTACCGCAAAAAAAAAAAAAAAAAGAAAAGAAAAAGAAAAAAAAAAAAAGAAGTTTGATAAAGCTCCAGTCAAATTAATTAATGTTCTCAGCTCAGGTGAGTTGTTCATCATAAACCACGCTAGTGCCTGGGTTGAACTACTACATCTTCTTGATTTTATATCGAAAACCACTAAGAAGCTATTTTTTCTCATTTTTCATATTAACATATATAGATCTAAACTGAAAAATATATAACACTGAGGAGAGCTGAAGTCAGGGTTCCTCTAGGGCCTTCAGTACGTTTTCCCCATCTGATCACCCCCCAAAAATTCCTCTGCCATTTAACCAGGTAAGTCTGAAATGCCTGCATTCCCAAGACAGACTCAAGATCTCCGGGGTAAACCCCATAGCTTCCTAGAGCTGAGCTCAACCCCTAGAAACAACTTCCAAGCATGATCCATTCCAAAGTACACACAAGCCTGCCTACCATATGCCCTGAGAAGGGCTGGGACTGGGCTCCGCTTAAAGATAGGAGTAGAAGAACCCTTGACAAAGGTTTAAGCTCTGAGCACTGGTTTGTCACTTCTCACTTCACTGGGATGGAGCTGAGCCCTCAGAGCCTTGCATTTGCAGAACTCTGTGTACAAGCCTCAACAGCCCTTCATCTGGCACCACCCATCCTCCCTAAAGCCGAAACAGCCAAGCTGGTCTCTAGACCTTAAATACATTTAAATATGCTGATTCTAAAGTTCCTTGAGAGAATACAAGGTCGCATATTGGGTGGCTCACGCACAAGAATAAAGCATGATTTACAGCTAACTGAAGGCTCCCTCCTAGTGGAACCAGGCAGTACCAAAGTGTTATCACTGACTTCCGGGAGCATCCATCTAGCATCAGATGCTCTAAGGAGACTCGGGAGGAAAATCAAAGAGTAACGTAAATTCCACGAGAGCAGTACTTTTTTGTCTATTTTTTTTTCTTTTTGTCTATGTTGTTCACTGATTTAGTCCTAGTGTCTAGAAGACTACATGGCACATGGTAGATGCTCCATAAGTACTGACTGAATGAACGATGTTTGCTAGAAAAGAATGGTGTTTGTGGGAGTTTGAAGGAATTGGCCTCCAAGGTCTAATTTTAATGTTCATTGATACTATATAGGGTGATAGACTGGCAGATTAATAACGCAAGTTTTAAAATGTAATTTTCTCTTCAGTGATTACTGTATTGATGAGTTGAATTTTATTTTCAGTCTTTCACATTCAATACGCTCTTTAGAGATACTGTTGTATAACTTATTTCATTAAATGTTTCTTTCTCATTAAAAAAAAAAAAGGAGACTCGAGGTAGCAATTTCTGTCTATTTGAGAAGGGGAAGGAAAAGGTTGCTTCGGTTTTGTTCCTTTGGAGAGACAATTATCTGCTGGAGGAACTAGAAAACATGGCTTTTATTCTTTGCCTCAGTGGCCAATCTGCATTTGACTATTTTATCCCTTGAGCGATTATTAAACATTCTGAGAAAATGACAAACAGGAGAGTTTCTAAAGCAGAGAATTTGTCTCAACGTTAGTGGATTACACAAATAATACAAGTTTCATTTCAATTTTCACTGCTTCATAAACAAATCGAGAAAACCAATTTGAACATATTATTGAATATTCCCAAACATTTGGGTTTTTTAAGCACTAATTGTCAAGTAAGTCAGGGTTGGTCTTAACTTCACCTTAAAGGCTCCACATTAAATGGAATTTCTTCCATTCTGCTAGTGGTCATATTTGGTGCTGGTCTTCATCATTCCTCTTGTTTTCCCCCAGGGAGATTCTGGAAGCCCTTTGATATGTGAAGGCATTTTCAGAGGCATCACTTCCTTTGGCCTTCCAGGGAAATGCGGAGACCCTCGAGGACCTGGCGTCTATACTCTTCTCTCAAAGAAACACCTCAGCTGGATAGCTAAGACTATGAAACATGCAGTTTAGATAACCGTATTTCATTTCATTTGCTGTTACTTCTTTTTTTAAAATTTTTATTAGAGTATAGTTGATTTACAATGATGTATTAGTTTCAGGTATACAGCAAAGTGAATCAGTTATTCATATACATATATTCACTCCTTTTTTTTAGATTCTTTTCCCATATAGGTCATTACAGAGTACTGAGTAGAGTTCCCTGTACTATACAGCAGATTCTTATTAGTTATCTGTTTTATATATAGTAGTGTGTATACGTCAGTCCCAATCTCCCGATTTATCCCTCCTGCCCCTTATCCCCTGGTAACCATAAGTTTGTTTTCTTTATCCATGACTCTACTTCTGTTTTGTAAATAAGTTCATTTGTACTCTTTTTTTTTTAAGATTCCACATATAAGCGATATCATATGATATTTGTCTTTCTGTGTCTGACTTACTTCACTCAGTACAACAATCTCTAGGTCCATCCATGTTGCTGCAAAGCATTATTTTGTTCCTTTTATGGCTGAGTAATATTCCACTGTATATGTGTACCACATCTTCTTTCTCCATTCCTCTGTTGATGGCCATTTAGGTTGCTTCCATGTCCTGGCTATTGTAAGCAATGCTGCAATGAACACTGAGGTGCATGTATCTTTCTGAATTATGGTTTTCTCCAGGTATATGCCCACTGCTGTCATGTCTTAATTTTATCATAAATAAAATCAATTTGTATCACTGTACTTGTTGCTCTCCTATAACTTTAGCAGGCAGATCTCCACCAGCAAAGTGAACCAGAGTAATATAGAGACCTTGCGGATAATGCAAAGGAGAGATCAGGGACCAATGTCACCTGTGTCATCCATGTGACAAGTGACATGCAAACTTGGCTTGAAATATTCACTTCACTAATTCAGTGGGGCCCAGCAGGAGGGACACTAAGGTCAGTCTGTCTAGTAACAAGTACAGTGAAGGGCTCAGCAATTCTGCAAGAAACAGAGACAGCCAGTCTGGAGCGTTTGGATTAAAAGGAAATGTTTGCCCTTCAAAGGCCATTGTTCCACATCAACACCTGCTATTCAGATTTATATGTAAGAACCTGAGTCGATGGGAGAAGTAGGAACAGAAAATGCCTTACAGTATTCTCCAAAGGCAGGTGAGAAACAGAAATTAAAATTCTAGGGGATATTAATGAGGCACTTAGCTAGCCAAAAAAAGGATACAAGGAAAGTCAGCCTCCTTTCTCAGTAGTTTGAATTTAAGCCTTGGATTATCTAGGTGATTTCTTGGTTCCCCTTGTCATTGAGTCTGGGTAGGTCTAATCAACATGGTGGTTACAGTGACTGCCATCTCACACTAGGGAGTGAGTGTTGAATCGTGGCCTGAAATTTTCCTTTGGGAAAAAACTCAAGATACTTATTCAGCGTATTGAACTTAGTGGATAGTCATCAGCCCAGTAGCCACTTGAAGATGAGATTATGTGAACAGATTCCTCTGATTTCCATCAGTTCCCTTTGGAATATAAATCTTATATGTGTGTGCATGTATACATACATAAACATATACATACACACACACACACGGTATATCCAAACTAAGAACATACAGCAACACTAAGAGACAGCTTCTTAAAACAAATGAAGGAACATAGCTTAAAGACTGACCAGAATACTGGTCCTTTGGTTTTCAACCATGGCTGCCCATTAGACTTACCAGGCTCTTTCAAATGACCAATGCTCAGGTCTCACCCTTAGAAATTTTTATTTAACTTGATGAGAACCAAGACAAAGTATTCTTTTTATAAGCTCCCCAATGATTTTAATATGCAGCTGGGGATGAGAACCCCTATATTAGAAAGTGAAGTCTCATGCTGATATCTAAAAGAGATGCTCTAAGAGGATATTTTAGATGCCTGCTATAATCCCTAATTAGGATTTTAATAGCAATAAGAGGATGGATGGCGTATTCCCTACTGGCAACATTTATTACAGATTTTGAAGTCCACTTAAAAAGAGTTGTATGAAACCCTTGTTCATTGCTGGTAGAAGTGTAAATTGGTAGAGCTTTTCTTAGGAAAAGTGGCAGTGTCTATTAAAACTGAATGAACACATATGCTATGACCTAACAATTCTACTCCTGGGTATATACCAAACAGAAATGAGGGCTTTTTTTCCACCAAATACGTGTTTGAGGATGTCCATAGCAGCTCTATTCTTAAAAGTCAAAATTGAAAATAACTCAAATATCCATTCATAATAAAATGGATAAACAATTGTTGTATATACAATGGAATATTACACAGCAGTGAAAAAGACCAAACTACATGCCTGTGTCATGCATGAATGCAACAATATGAATTACTCTTACAAATCTAAGGTTGAGTAAAAGAAACCAGACCAAAAAAAAAAAAAAAAGAAAGAAAGAATATTTACGGTATGATTACATTTATCTGAAGGTTGGCATGAGGCAAAACTAATTCATGGTGACCGAGGTCAGAATAATGGAGGGGTATTGACTGAGTGGACACAAAGTAGTCTTTGGGGGTGAAAGAAATGTTCACATCTTGATCTGGATGATTTATTCATATGATCTTGATCTTATTCATAAATTAAACACTCACTGAGCTGTACACTTAAGATTTATGTGCTTTATATGACTTATTAGTCAATAAAAGTTTTATATCACAAAATTTTTGTAGCAGAGGCTTCTGTTTTGTGTATTATCTGTAAGTTCATTTTTTTCTTTACTGAAACCATATTCCAGACTTCCACCAAAACTAACAGTAGTAAAAGATAAATTGCTATTTTTCTTAAATGAGAGCCTAGTTCACACACCAGTATTAATTGAGAGAAGTGATCTTTGGTCATGTCATAGTGCCATGAGATTGTTAAGATTGAAGTAACCACGTCAGAATGGTGGGGGACACTGGAAGTGGCCTCACCATTTTGCTCCTTTCCCTGCTAAACTTTTTCTTGTAGTTTATACCTGGCTAAATAAGAAGAAGATCAAATGAAACCCATTTTCTTAAAGAAGAAGAGTGTGTATTGCGGGAATGTAGCATATTTGCAGCTTCTGGTGACCTAAAATTTTATAAGGTAAAAATTACTAGCACTACCAAGCAGATTTTCTGAGTTTAAAAACAGGGAAAAGAACAGAATGTATGGCAACTTGTCAGGAGAGTCCTAACACCCCTTGTATTTACTATTCCACTTTTCAATTATCAAGGCTTTTATTTGGTTTTTTTTTTTTTTTTGAGGAGGGGTATTACGGGAGTGTGTATGTATTGGTAAAAACTATTTATGACAAAGCAAATAAATTAATCAACATATGTTAGCTGACACATGCAAAACATTCCAAAGGACACTAAAAAATATAACATCTTGACACTAAAAAGCACGTCATCTTGTTTGAGCCTCATGACAACACCATGGAGAAGGCAAGGCCAATATCCCTCAACTCCTCAATCGAATTGTCCGGAAGAAATAAGCATGTTAAAACTTAAATAAACAAAGATTCACATAGTAACAAAAGATTTTTTTAAAACAACTAGAATAGTTATATTAACACAAAGTAGGTGATACAGACTGATGTCAAGAGTTAAAGCCAGGTAACATCATTTCAAAACACTTCCTGGAGAGGTCAGGACTTATGTGAAGGTGCAAAGCAAAAGAAGAGAGGAGCAGGAATTCCAGACTAGAAAGAAGAGGTCTAACAAAAGCATAAGGCAGGAAATCACAAGACTTAGCCCAGGGTTAACACAGGAAGGAGTGAGGATTAACGTTAAAAAGATAGAACAGTGGGGCTTCCCTGGTGGCGCAGTGGTTGAGAGTCCGCCTGCCGATGCAGGGGACACAGGTTCGTGCCCCGGTCTGGGAAGATCCCACATGCCGCAGAGCGGCTGGGCCCGCGAGCCATGGCCGCTGAGCCTGCGCATCCGGAGCCTGTGCTCCGCAACGGGAGAGGCCACAACAGTGAGAGGCCCGCGTACCCCCAAAAAAAAAAAGATAGAACAGTGGCCTGATCAAGCTTGAAGAAACCTTAGCAGCTATCAAATCCAAATTCCTATTCTTGCAAATGTTGTGACATACCCAAGGTCACTCAGCAAGTTTATTGCAGAGCCATAACTGGTACAGGTCCCCAGCTTCAGGTTCTGGGCTCAGGACTCCGAGGTGGAGGCCTGGGGGGTTAGGTCATGGGAGTCATTGAGAGTCTATGAGCAGGGGACGGGAGGACCAGCACGATGCTTTTAGAAATGTAACCTAGCAGTAACGTGGAGACCCATGAAGAATAAAGACAGGAAGCCAGTTAGAAGGCAATTACTACAAACTGGTCATCAGGTATGCAGGACATTACAAGGGTAAAACAACAAACAGAGAACAAGGGGCAAACTGAACAACCAGGAGGCTCCCTGAGTAATGGGAGGACCAGGATAAAGATGACACCATGATAAGAGAAAAGGGAGTCCCACAGAAGTCCTCTTTTTGAGAGGAAATAATACGCATGCTTAACATAGAGTAGCACTTTAATCAATGTTTTTCAAGTGAATAAGTTGTGTTTTTAATGTATTGAGTTTGAGCTAAAGACAAAAAAAGTATCTCAGAAAAGAAATATCCAGAGACAGACAAGTATGAGGCTGGAGCTTGGGAGAAAAGCCGAGTGACAAAGAAGCGTTTAGAAATCTTTGCTGTAGATAGTCTTGTGACTATAGCAGTGAAAATGCACCTCTAACGAGGAAAAGACAGAGAGAGAAGAAGAAGAAAAGGGGAAGAGGAGGGGGAAATCAGAGAGAGAAGCATAGAGTCAGAGACGGTGTCTGGGAAATGCAATGGAACGAAGCAGAGCAAGTGAAGTAACCTGAGAAGGAAGGTCGGGAGAACAGGCATTCACCTCAGGAAAAGCACGTCATCTTGTTTGAGCCTCAGGACAACACCATGGAGAAGGCAAGGCCAACATCATTATTCTCACATAGAAATCAGGAAGCTGAAGCTGAGAGGGGCTGAGTGACTAGCAGCAACTCCACACACAGGCCGTGCCATCAGCTGCGGCAGAAAAAACCCGGGTCTGGTCTGGACTCAAAGCCAGGTGCAGCACTCTGCCTCGGTGGCCTGTGGGAAGAAGGACAGGCAGCTCACGTTCCACATGTCAAGGGTTGTTGCTGAGGACAGGGAAGCAACCTAAGCTGGGGCCAGGAATCCCATCCAGGATAAAGGGCTTCTCCAAACCCCTGCCACATTCAGGGCTGGCGCTCCCACTGCGCCTTTACCATGGAAAACACCAGTCAGGGAGGGCTCTGGGTAACACCCTAAAGTGGCTAAGGTTTTGCTTCACTGTTGCCCTTCAGAGCTCTTCCCCCTTGTTTTGGTTCCCTAAGGCTGCTGTAATAAATTACCACAAACTGCACAGCTAAAGACAACGGAAATTTATTCTCTCACAGACCAGAAGTCCAAAATCAAGGATTTGGCAAGCAGGGGAGATTCTATTCCCTGCCTCTTCTACTTTCTGGCAGTCATTGGCCATCCGCAAATTGTAGCCACATCACTCTAATCGCTGCTTCTGTGGGCACATCATCTCTGATTCTGTGTGTCTGTTCTCTGTGTGCCTCTTATAAGGACACTTGGCATTACATTTAGGGCCCATCTTGATAATCCAGAATGATCTCATCTCAAAATCTTCAACTTAATTACATCTGCAAAGACCCTTTCACCAAATAAAGTCACACTCACAGGTTTCTGGGATTTGACGTGGATAGCTTTGACGTGGACCAGTTTTTAGCTTACCACACCCCTCATGCCTTATACCATTATTAGTTCTATCTTCTCTAACCCACCAACACCCAGGGATTACCATGGCTGTGCTCCTACCACACACTCTATCTCTCTTCTTATCCTTCCCTGAAAGTCATCCTTTTGGGATCTTGGTTTCAAGAAACTAATCAAGGGCTTCCCTGGTGGCGCAGTGGTTGAGAGTCCGCCCGCCGATGCAGGGGATGCGGGTTCGTGCTCCGGTCTGGGAGGATTCCACATGCTGCGGAGCAGCTGGGCCCGTGAGCCATGGCCGCTGAGCCTGCGTGTCCGGAGCCTGTGCTCCGCAACAGGAGAGGCCACAATGTTGAGAGGCCCGCGTACCGCAAAAAAAAAAAAAAAAAAAAAAAAAAAAAAAAAAAAACTAATCAAATAAACTGATGCAGCTTAATGGAAAAGGACCCAAAAATCTGTCTCACAAAACATACATGAGTCTTTCATATGGAATTCTGAAGACAATACCCTCTTTCTATTATCTATCTGATCACTTCTCAAAGAACACTGTGTGGAACAATAGTTCTATACGAGGTTGATAGGTATTAAAAATGAAAAGAGTCTTTAATGTTCACATTAATTTGGAAGCTCCAAGTTAAGAAAATTATACAGGATTCCTTATTTCAAAACTGCTATATGCATTAGAAATATTTGGAAGAAGAGGCTATAATAGGCAGCATTTCTGAAACTTATTTCACCAGAGTCCTTTTGACTTGAACATCTCAAACTACTAGGGTTCCTTGGAAAATACTTTCCAAATCTATCCTAATCCAACAGTAACTTTCACGATCAAAAACTTCAGGCCAAAATCCACAAAGCTGACTCCGTGGAAGAAAGCTGGGACTGGGAAGATGAGAGGAAAAAAGAGGTTGGATATGTTTTTGACTGGGTAGGTATTTGGAGGCACAACTAAAATCAAATGAGGTGGGTGGCCACCCCCTCATAGGAGGAGTACTGCTTACAACTCAATTGAGAGCTGGAATTTCAGAAATAATCTTGTTCTCTGACACAAGATTCTCAACAGCCAGGAGTGCAGATACACTATCCCACTCCCAAAGGAGACATTTCTTAGATACTTGGGGCTTTTTCCATCTAAACACATAACTCCCAATGCTCTCCTTCATGCACACACACACGCACATACACATACACACGTGCACAGACACACCACCAAGGAGACATGGGATTGGCCCTAGGCATGTTGGTGCATTAAAAATGTTTAAATTTATAGATATAATGCCGTCTTCTTATTTTACAGATGAAGAAAAAATTTAAGAATATCGAGCAATTTGTTTAAGGTCACACAGCTGATTAATGGCAGAGCCAGAACTAGAATCCAATTCAATGCTTTAACTGTTTACCACGCTCCAAATCCAATGCAAAGAAGAATCTCTTTTTCTAATGAAGGCCAGTATCCATTAGTTTTTAAAAATTAAAATTTTTTTAATTTGAGCCATATAAATGAAAAGCAACTTAATTTAGTTAGGAAAATATAGATCATTAAACCAATGCTTTAAAATTAAACCTATTCAATAAATATAATCAGTGATAAATACTCTTTCATTCTTTATTATGATGTGTTAAGATGAAGAGGAAGGAGGAAGAGAAAGTGGAAAAAGGAATAACAGGGAAAAAATCCCACATGTTTTGTAGAGCAGGCTTTGAAAAATATCTTGACTTAAAAAATGGAGAGCTGCTTCTAGAACTTGTTAGGAATATGGCATTTGGATGGAAACAAAAACATTCTTGAAATACATTTTTCACATTAGTGACAATCTTAGTTTACTAGATAGTGGGAAATGCCACCTTATCTCAGATGAAGGTCCTCTTTTAGGATTTACATCTCCACGTGCCAAGAGTACTGTCACTGAAAGCATTCAAAGTTTGGTTTTCTTTATGCAGCTGCATCCATAAATGAGACCACATACTGACGTATGTGCAATGGACTGATGAAACCCAGTCAAAGGCCAGATCTCACTTATAGACTAGAAAGTTACCTACCGCTGTTTCAAACCTTGGAAATTACAACTCTCGGGGGGGGTGGATAGGAGGGGGAATTATAAGGTATCTTTCTTCTGTAGTCAGGTGGGTGAGACCTCTTTAACTAAAATTTTCCCCCAGAGAATTATGACTGTGGGTAACAGGGTGAGACTTACTAAGGGCATGACCACAATCTAGAACAGCTTTTTTCCAGCTTTATGACCACAACTCATTGTCAAAACTACATTCTATGCAGTGACCCCATACATGGACATGCAAATGTACTGATAACTATGACAAAAGTTATTCACAAAATAATACCTACTTTTCCATTTTTCCATTCTATACCATTCTATTTCTTTTTTTTTTTCAGTGCTGATCTTGACCCACAATGGAAACATTGACAGACAGTAAAAACACATAGAAGCTGAAGACCTCAGCAGCCCCATGCCATGTGGCAGTGCCCCCTGAAGCATGTTCACCAAGCAAGAACCCCAAGATGCTCCCATACAAAGATTTCCCAGATGAATTTGGGAAACAGAGAATGCTGTAACTCCTCTTGGAGATTCCCAAAACACATAACGTATCAAAGGCTTTGAGACATTCTTAGGAAAGAAAAACTGTTCTTGTTTAACCCAGAATTTCCAAATTTATCTGACCACATGATGTGTGTTTGTAAAACAATCTTCCTGCTAAACACTTTGGGGAAATCTCGTACACAGCAGAAACTACTGAGTTAGAGATGAAAATTAGTGTCTAAAAGTTCAAAATTAACTGCAACTTCTCCAGCCAAAAGCATTTTAAAGGAAGGAGAAAAGGTTAAATGTACCTTTGGATAGCTCTCTAATATCAATGAAAAAAATTCACAAGTCATTAAAACTAGAAAAGTATAACTTATTAAGGACAGAGAAACAAAAACGCACTAAGTACATTCCTTATTCTAAGCATCAGCAAATGGTTCAAGTATCTATCAGTACTCCCACCTAGCTGATGGACCTATCTAGCTGCTGGAATTATAATTTTGTAAAGAACTGGGTTTTGAGGCTTGATTTTAAGTGTTTGTCTAAACTGAAAAGGTCTGGTGAATTGTGATTAAATATATGCAAAGGACCAACTCATGCTTCTCCTGCACTCTTGCTGGTACTGAAGTGGCTCTGTCAAGAGCTGCCTGTATTTTTTTTTTTTAACGTCTTTATTGGAGTATAATTGCTTTACAATGACGCATTAGTTTCAGCTTTATAACAAAGTGAATCAGCTATACATATACATATATCCCCATATCTCCTCTCTCTTGCATCTCCTTGCCACCCTCCCTACCCTACCCCTCTAGGTGGTCACAAAGCACCGAGCTGATCTCCCTGTGCTACGCGGCTGCTTCCCACTAGCTATCTATTTTACATTTGGTAGTGTTTATATGTCCATGCCACTCTCTCACTTTTTCCCAGCTTACCCTTCCCCCTCCCCATGTCCTCAAGTCCATTCTCTCGTAGGTCTGCGTCTTTATTCCCGACCTGTCCCTAGGTTCTTCAGAACCATTTTTTTTAAAGATTCCATATATATGTGTTAGCATATGGTATTTGTTTTTCTCTTTCTGACTTACTTCACTCTGTATGACAGACTCTAGATCCATCCACCTCACTACAAATAACTCAATTTCATTTCTTCTTATGGCTGAGTAATACTCCATTGTGTATATGTGCCACATCTTCTTTATCCATTCAACTGTCAATGGACACTTAGGTTGCTTCCATGTCCTGGCTATTGTAAATAGAGCTGCAATGAACATTGTGGTACATGACTCTTCTTGAATTATGGTTTTCTCAGGGTATATGCCCAGTAGTGGGATTGCTGGGTTGTATGGTAGTTCTATTTTAATTTTTTAAGGAACCTACATACTGTTCTCCATAGTGTGCCTGTATTTTTATTCACCTAGTCACACAGTATAACAGCTGAAGGATATATACTCATTTTGAGGCTAACCTGAGCTCCAGCCAGCCTGACCGCAGAAGCAGGAAGTCTTTCTGTTAAGGGTGTTTTGTTGTGGCCAATAACATTCTCAGACTCTCCAAAGAGAGTCATGGTATTATCACTACCTAATATTGTATATATTTGGTTTTTGTCTGTCTGCTCCCACAAAAGTGTGAGCTCCATGAGGGCAAGGATATTGTCTGTCTGGTTCACCTGTGTATTCCCAGTGCCATAAAAAGTGCCTGGCACATAGTAGATGCTAAATAAATAAATGTTGAATAAATAACTTCCAGGGATGACCAGAAGACAAGTTGAGTGGCAAGAGGAAGAAGATAGAATATGTAATCAGAGGTCTACAAGAGACTGGATGCCAGTGCTCTGTTCCTTCATTAGCCAACACTTCTGTCTCCCTATTTCCCTAAGCCCCCTTTAACATTTCAGATTGCACCAAAGAGCATTTAAGGTTCTTGAGGACAAGGCCCGGGTCTTGTTCTCCATCATGGGGTCTTGCTCTCAAGAAGTAACCAGTAAACATTTACAGAACTACGCTGACAAAGAACAGCAGTCTGCCTTGAAAGGGCAGAGGCTCCCCAGAGTCTCACAGTCTGGAATGGTCTCCCCACATACAACAATGTCTCGCCCTTTTCATACTTCCTTATCTCCCACACATTTCAGCTCTGCTGGTTCTTCTGCAAAATAGGGTAAGATGAGTCATAATGCTAACTCCAGAGTTCGGAAACACATTTTGAAAACTGTCCACAATCATCACTGCATACACGAATGCAAGAAGACATGGCAGTTATAAGTGACGAACAATCAAATTCAGAAACACTCACACCAGAGGTGTGGTGGGTGTAGGGCTTTTTCCTCTGATAAAATATATACTTCAAAGAACCAGAAGGAGAAAGTCTTCCATTCATGGACTTTTCCACCAGTAGCAGCTCACTTTGCAATAGGGACATGGAATTTTACTTACCTATTTACTTACCAAAAAACCCACGTGACCTGGCCAGAGCAGGACAGGACCACACAGTCACATCATTCTTAGGAGACCCTTGACCAGTTGCGATCTCCTTTGTCTTAGGTAGCCAGACTAGGGAACAAATCTGTAATAATGACCCCCAAAATATAGAATTACGGCAATTTCTGATTCACTGAATGCATTTTAAACTGATTCTAGGCAGTGTGCTCTGTCCACATCTATCCTCCAGTCCATACGTGGGGTTAGGTTATTAGAGGAATTATGTTAGTTCTAGGAAAGTTTATCCCAAGGCAACAAAAGACTAAATATACAAATAGGCTTAGGCACAATGAACCTATGAACTGAAGTGGGCTATGATCACTGTCCAGGAACAGTCAGACTACTCTCAAGTTTCTCAGTCAAAGCAGTGCTGAGAAAGAAGGGAAATGAAAAAGAAAGGACACACAAGTTAAATTAACTTTCAACTCACAGATGAAGAAGGTTTTACAAAAAGAAACTCTTAAGAACTGAAATTCCTGTAGACTTAGCAGGTAAAGAGAGGTGTGTTTGGGTCCTATGCTCTATCATAAGTTATTTTCACAAGATTCTGGAAGACCAGAATGAAGGTAAACTCCCTGAGAGACATTTACCTGTGAGTTTGTGCTTGGGGTCTGGATGCTCTGCTCAGTATTGATGTCCAGGATGTGTAAGTGTCCATCCTTCATTCCTCCTCCAACAGCGAGGATTTCAGACTGCCAGGGACACCAATCCATGGCCTTTAAAGTTCCAAATAATTACACAGGCAGGTCAGCTTTGGAGAAGGTGAAATCATGAATGAGCTGCACGCATATAAGCAGAAGCTCCAGAGCTCTGTCCCTGTGGCAGATTTCCAGGACCTCTGATCCAAAGGCAAGAGCTACTTTACTCTCCAGAGATTACTTCTCAGGGACTAGAAATCACATATTGGTGCCTTCTTCAAATTTAGATAACAATTGCAAATATTTTAAACATAGAAAAACCACACAATAATATGTTTGAAAAACTTCATTCAACACATCCTCTGGGGCAAAAATCTGCTGCTGGAAGAGTTGACATGTGCCCCTAGCATCTGGTTATAAAATACAGTCTTCCTCTGGTTTGTCTACCTATGTCCTTAGGTTCTAGGTCAGAGAGGGAATAGAAAAGAATGGAGAACTATACATGCTTGTTCACAACACAAGAAAATCTGAGGTATTTCAAATCTTCATACATTTTAGAAAATAAAATTGCCTTTTCTTTAGTTATAAATTGTTATTGTTAATTCTGAAAAACAGAATTTAATATTATACATTTATACTGATAATTGAAATGACTAATAACAGTAACTTTAAAAAACATTTTAACAAATATTTCAGTCATATTTATCTGTATATCCTTATCAATCATCCTGGCAACTATTCTCATTTTTACATATTATCTTCTATATGTAAAAGTATTTTATAAAGTACTAAGCATGATGTATATACTATTTTATTTTTCTGTTGTTTTCACTTATTATATGGCTTTCCATGTTTATTTTTCATAGTTATCATTTTTAGTAATCCCACAATATTCCATCACATTATTATACTCTAATTAATGTTTGTTCTAATTCTGGACTCAGGTTGATTTTTTATCTTATTTTGGTTTGGTTTGCATTGGCTTGGGCTGAGTTTTTTGAAAAGAAGTGGATTTGGGGGGATTGTGTTTTTGTTGTTTGTTTTTATAAAAAATACTTTAATAGGGTTCAAGATGGTGGAGCAGAAGGATGTGCGCTCACTCCCTCTTGTGAGAGCACTGGAATCACAACTAACTGATGAACAATCATCGATAGGAAGACATTGGAACTCACCAAAAAGATACCCCACATCCAAAGACAAAGGAGAAACTACAATGAGATGGTACGAGGGGCGCAATCACAGTAAAATGAAATCCCATAGCTGCTGGGGGGGTGACTCACAAACTGCAGAACACTTATACCACAGAAGTCAACCCACTGGAGTGAAGGTTCTGAGCCCCAGGTCAGGCTTCCTAACCTGCGGGTCTGGCAATGGGAGGAGGAATTCCTAGAGAATCAGACTTTGAAGGCTAGTGGGATTTGATTGCAGGACTTTGACAGGACTGGGGGACACAGAGACTCCACTCTTGGAGGGCACACACTAAGTAGTGTGCGCATCGGGACCCAGGGGAAGGAGCAGTGACCCCATAGGAGATTGAACCAGACCTACCTGCTAGTGTTGGAGGGTCTCCTGTAGAGGCAGGGGGTGGCTGTGGCTCACCACGGGGACAAGGACAGTGGCAGCAGAAGTTCTGGGAAGTACTCCTTGGCATGAGCCCTCCCAGAGTTGGCCATTAGCCCCACCAAAGAGCCAGGTAGGCTCCAGTGTTGGGTTGCCTCAGGCCAAACAACCATCAGGGAGGGAACCCAGCCCCACCCATCAGCAGACAAGCGGATTAAAGTTTTACTGAGCTCTGCCCACCAGAGCAACACCCAGCTCTACCCACCACCAGTCCCTCCCATCAGGAAGCTTGCACAAGCCTCTTAGATAGCCTCATCCATCAGAGGGCAGACAGCAGAAGCAAGAAAAGCTACAATTCTGCAGCCTGTGGAACAAAACCAAATTCACAGAAAGACAGACAAAATGAAAAGGCAGAGGATTATGTACCAGATGAAGGAACAAGATAAAACCCCAGAAAAACAACAAAATGAAGTAGAGATAGGCAACCAGAAAAAATTTTTCAGAATAATGATAGTGAAGATGATCCAGGACCTTGGAAAAAGAATGGAGGCAAAGATCGAGAAGATTCAAGAAATGTTTAACAAAGACCCAGAATTATTAAGGAACAAACACCTATAAGAATTAAGGAACAAACAAACAGAGAAGAACAATACAATAACTGAAATGAAAAATACAACTACAAGGAATCAATAGCAGAATAACTGAGACAGAAGAACCTATAAGTGACCTGGAAGACAGAATGGTGGAATTCACTGCTGTGGAACAGGATACAGAGAAAAGAATGAAAAGAAATGAAGACAGCCTAAGAGACCTCTGGGACAAAGTTAAACAACATTTGCATTATAGGGGTCCAAGAAGGAGAAGAGAGAGAGAAAGACCCGAGAAAATATTTGAAGAGATTATAGTCGAAAATTCCCTAACATGGGAAAGGAAATAGCCACCCAAGTCCAGGAAGCACAGAGAGCCCCAGGCAGCACAAACCCAAGGGGAAACATGCTGAGACACAGAGTAATCAAACTGACAAAAATTAAAGACAAAGAAAAATTATTGAAAGCAACAAGGGAAAAATGACAAATAACATACAAGGGAACTCCCATAAGGTTAACAGCTGATTTCTCAGCAGAAACTCTACAAGCCAGAAGGGAGTGGCACATGGCACAATATATTTAAAGTGATGAAAGGGAATAACCTACAACCAAGATTACTCTACCCATCAAGGATCTCATTCATATTCAACGGAGAAATCAGAAGCTTTATGAACAAGCAAAAACTAAGAGAATTCAGCACACCAAACCAGCTCGAAAACAAATGCTAAAGGAACTTCTCTAAGTGGGAAACACAAGAGAAGAAAAGGACCTACAAAAACAGACACATAACAATTAAGAAAATTGTAAGAGGAACATACATATTGATAATTACCTTAAACATGAATGGATTAAATGCTCCAACCAAAAGACACAGCCTTGCTGAATGGATACAAAAACAACACCCATATATATACTGTCTACAAGAGACCCAATTCAGACCTAGGGACACATACAGACTGAAAGTGAGGGGATAGAAGAAGATATTCCATGCAAATGGAAATCAAAAGAAACCTGGAGTAGCAATACTCATATCAGATAAAATAGACGTTAAAATAAAGAATGTTACAAGAGAAAAGGAAGGACACTACATAATGATCAAGGGATCAATCCAAGAAGAAGATATAACAATTGTAAATATATATGCACCCAACATAGGTGCACCTCAATACATAAGGCAACTGCTAACATCTATAAAAGAGGAAATCGACAGTAACACAATAATTGTGGGGGACTTTAACACCTCACTTACACCAATGGAGAGATCACCCACACAGAAAATTAATAAGGAAACACAAGCTTTAAATGACATAATAGACCAGATAGATTTAATTGATATTTATAGGACATTCCATCCAAAAAGAGCAGATTACACTTTCTTCTCAAGTGCACACGGAACATTCTCCAGGATAGATCACATCTTGGTTCACAAATCAAGCTTCAGTAAATTTAAGAAAATTGAAATCATATCAAGCATCTTTTCCAACCACAATGCTATGAGATTAGAAATCAATTCAGGGAAAAAAACGTAAAAAACACAAACACATGGAGGCTAAACAATACATTACTAAATAAGCAAGAGATCACTGAATAACAAAGAGGAAATCAAAATATACCTAGAGAAAAATTACAACGAAAATACAACAATCCAAAACCTATGGGACGCAGCAAAAACTGTTCTAAGAGGGAAGTTTATAGCAATACAAGCACACTTCAAGAAACAAGAAAAATCTCAAATAAACAATCTAACCTTACACCTGAAGGAACTAGAGAAAGAAGAACAAACAAAACCCAAAGTTAGTAGAAGGAAAGAAATCATAAAGATCAGAGCAGAAATAAATGAAAGAAAACAATAGCAAAGATCAATAAAACTAAAAGATGGTTCTTTGAGAAGATAAACAAAATTGAGAAACCTTTAGCCAGACTCATCACGAAAAAGACGGAGAGGACTCAAATCAAAAAAATTAGAAATGAAAAAGGAGAAGTTACAATGGACACCGCAGAAATACAAAGCATCCTAAGAGACTACTACAAGCAACACTATGCCAATAAAAAGGACAACCTGGAAGAAATGGACAAATTCTTAGAAAGGTATATCCCTCCAAGACTGAACCAGGAAGAAACAGAAAATATGAACAGACCAATCACAAGTAATGAAATTGAAACTGATTTAAAATCTTCCAACAAACGAAAGTCCAGGACCAGATGGCTTCACAGGCGAATTCCATCAAACATTTAGAGAAGAACTAATACCCATCCTTCTCAAACTCTTCCAAAAAATTGCGGAGAAAGGAACACTCCCAAACTCATTCTATGAGGCCACCATCACCCTGATACCAAAACCAGACAAAAATACTACAAAAAAAGAAAATTACAGACCAATATCACTGATGAATATAGATTCAAAAATCCTCAATAAAATACAAGCAAACAGAATCCAACAAGACATTAAAAAGATCATACACCATGATCAAGTGGGATTTATCCCAGGGATACAAGCATTCTTCAATGTACACAAATAAATCAATGTGGTACACCATATTAACAAATTGAAGAATAAAAACCATATGCTCATCCCAATAGATGCATAAAAAGCTTTTGACAAAATTCAACACCCATTTATGATAAAAACTCTCCAGAAGCCGGGCACAGAGGGAACCTACCTCAACATAATAAAGGCCATATATAACAAACCTACAACAAACATCATTCTCAATGGTGAAAAACTGAAAGCATTTCCTCTAAGACCAGGAACAAGACAAAGTTGTCCACTCTTGCCACTATTATTCAACGTAGTTTTGGAAGTCCTAGCCATGGTAATCAGAGAAGAAAAAGAAATAAAAGGAATACAAATCAGAAAAGAAGTAAAGCTGTCACTGTTTGCAGGTGACATGATACTATACATAGAGAATCCTAAAGATGCCACCAGGAAACTACTACAGCTAATCAATGAATTTGGTAAAGTAGCAGGATACAAACTTAATGCACAGAAATCTCTTGCATTCCTATACACTAATGATGAAATATCTAAAAGAGAAATTAAGGAAACACTCCCATTTACCATTGCAACAAAAAGAATAAAATAACTAGGAATAAATGTACATAAGGAGACAAAAGACCTGTATGCAGAAAACTATAAGACACTGATGAAAGAAATTAAAGATGATACAAACAGATGGAGAGATATACCATGTTCTTGGACTGGAAGAATCAATATTGTGAAAATGACTATATTACCCAAAGCAATCTACAGATTCAGTGCAATCCCTATGAAATTACCAGTGGTATTTTTTACAGAACTAGAAGAAAAAAATCTTAAAATTTGTATGGAAAAAAAAAAAATTTGTATTGAGGCACAAAAGACCCCGAATTGCCAAAGCAGTCTTGAGGGAAAAAGACGGAGCTGGAGGAATCAGACTCCCTCACTTCCGACTATACTACAAAGCTACAGTAATGAAGACAATATGGTACTGACACAAAAACAGATATATAGGTAAATGGAACAGGATAGAAAGTCCAGAGATAAACCCACGCACCTATGGTCAACTAAGCTATGACAAAGTTGGCAAGGATATACAATGGAGAAAAGACAGACTCTTCAATAAGTGGTGCTGGGAAAACTGGACAGCCACATGTAAAGGAATGAAATTAGAACACTCCCTAACACCATACACAAAAATAAAATCAAAATGGATTAGAGGCCTAAATGTAAGACCGGACACTATAAAACTCTTAAAGGAAAACATAGGAAGAACACTCTTTGACATAAATTACAGAAAGATCTTTTCTGATCCATGTCCTAGAGTAATGGAAATTAAAACAAAAATAAACAAATGGGACCTAATGAAACTTAAAAGCTTTTGCAAATCAAAGGAAACTACAAACAAGATGAAAAGACATCCCTCAGAATGGGAGAAAATATTTGCAAACAAATCAATGGACAAAGGATTAACCTCCAAAATATATAAACTGCTCATGCAGCTCAATATTAAAAAAACAAACAATCCAATCCCAAAATGGGCAGAAGATCTAAATAGACATTTCTCCAAAGAAGACATACAGATGGCCAAGAAGCACATGAAAAGCTGCTCAACATCACTAATTATTAGAGAAATGTAAATCAAAACTACAATGAGGTATCACCTCACACCAGTCAGAATAGCCATCATCAGAAAATCTACAGACAACAAATGCTGGAGAGGGTGTGGAGGAAAGAGAACCCTCTTGGACTGTTGGTGGAAATGTAAATTGATACAGCCACTATGGAGAACAGTATGGACGTTCCTTAAAAAAACTAAAAATAGAAGTACCATATGACCCAGCAATCCCACTCCTGGGCATATACCCAGAGAAAACCATAATTCTAAAAGACACATGCACCCCAACCTTCATTGCAGCACTATTTACAATAACCAGGTCATGGAAGCAACCTAAATGCCCATCAACAGAGGAATGGATAAAGAAGATGTGGTACATATATAGAATGGAATATTACTCAGCCATAAAAAGGAACGAAACTGGGTCATTTGTGGAGACGTGGATGGATCTAGAGACTGTATACAGAGTGAAGTAAGTCAGAAAGAGAAAAACAAATATCATATATTAACACATTTATGTGGAACCTAGAAAAATGGTACAGATGAACTGGTTTGCAGGGCAGAAATAGAGACACAGATGTAGAGAACAAACGTAAGGACACCAAGGGGGGAAATTGGGGGTGGGGGGGTGTCATGAATTGGGAGATTAGGATTGACATGTATACACTGATGTGTATAAAATTGATGACTAATAAGAAACTGCTGTATAAAAAATAAATAAAATTTTAAAATTTAAAAAAAGAATACTATAATAAATACATTCTGGCATATGTCTTTTGTTTCTCATATATTATTTTTTTAGGTAAATTCCAAGCTTCAGAAGTGCTGATATAGGTTTCAAATAGTTGTAACTTTTTATAACACCAGCATCAAATGAGTACATTAATCTCATCCTGAGTTTAAGCTTAATTGGAGTTAAAAATTAATCTCCCATCCCACATACCCTTTACCAACATCCTCCATCAATATGTGGAATCTCATTCTACTCCCTTTGAATCTGGGAGGGCTGTGACTGGCTTACAAACAACAGAATGCACCAACAGTGTCACTGCGTCACTTGTGGAATTAGTTATAAAAGGTGATGCCGCTTTCACCTTGTTCTCTGAAGCACTGGCCCTGTTGCCCTGAGCCACAAAGTCCAACTCTCTTAAGACTGCCATGTTGTGAGGAAGCCCAAAGTGACCCAATGTGGAGAAGCTCTGAGACCACATGAAGAGGGAAGGATGACTAGCCAGCCAACAGCTGCGCCAGCTCCCAGCACTTTTAGCTTCAGTCACTGTCTGACTACAACCCCATGAGAGACCCTGAGCCAGAACTGCTGAGAAGAGCCCTTCCCAAAGTCTGACCCCCAGAAACCATAAGAGATAATAAAATAATCGTTGTGTTAAGCCACTAGGTTTTAGGGTAATTTGTTACATAACAATAGATAACCAGAATAAATACCATAAATAGAAAACGTAAACAGTGAAATATGGTTGTAGTTCATATAAGAAAGACAGTGAAGAACTCTAATCAGTCAACCTACCTTCAAAGTAAAGACCTTGACCTTGTATTGTGAATAAATGTACAATTTAATTTTCAGTTGAAATAAAATATTTGCAATATATATGTATCATATCTTATGGTTACCTACCTTAGTAGTCTTTTTTAAATAACCATTCAGCTACACCCCTGACTGGGCTGGATAAGAGGGCTATTTCAGTAAACACAAAATTTTGCATACAATTTGAAAAGGCTGAGAAATTCTCCTGAGCCCATGGATCCCAGTTTCATCATAGAATATTTTTATGTTTTTTAGAGAGTATCTTTGTGTTTATTAGCAATCATTTTCTTCAATACCCTACTTCCAGTTAGCTTTTACTATAAACACGCTGTTTTGGCAAAACTAGAATCTCCATCATGAGAGAAATCACACAGACGTCAACCTCTGAGTCTGCTGCTGCTCCTGCTATACTAGTTGGCTAGTCGGTGGTGAGTGTGAAAGTATTTACACTAGTGACTGTTCTTATGATTCCCCAGGTAGTAGCTGCCACAAGGTTTGGCTTGCCCAGGTCTCCAGAAACTCTTAGTTCAATTCAATGTATTTCTGATAAGACATCGAAGAATGTAAGCAGCTCTTTCCAGGTAACAGCTCTCTGCAGATCTTTTGTCTTGTCACTTCAGCAAAACTATATGTTAACTAACTTTACACCAGATGCCCCATGCTTAACTAACCTCCAGCGCAAGCACACCTTTCAAAACTGTTGGATTTATTACCTTGACTGCTGTAGGTTGGGGTA
The DNA here is from genome assembly GCF_011762595.2 of Tursiops truncatus. Lineage (NCBI taxonomy): Eukaryota > Metazoa > Chordata > Mammalia > Artiodactyla > Delphinidae > Tursiops > Tursiops truncatus. Next base: position 42,134,660 of record NC_047036.1, read on the forward strand.
TGACGTTTAGCGGGTGACCCTGTGCATTCACACCTGGATCATGGGGCCATATAGTCAGCAGTCCGTCACTACAGCCACTGGAAAGCAGCCTGCCACCCGGCGACCACTTCAGGGCACACACAGCTTGCTTGTGGTGAAGAATTCCAACATGGTGCTGGGCTACCCGAACATCGTGATGATAAACACGGCCCAGTCTCGACCCACTGCCCAGAGGTAAAGGGGCAGGTTTAGGACAGACAACTTGAGCCCTAATGCTGCATAAGCATTATGCAGAAAGTATTGTTCAAACTCCTGAAAGACCCCTTAGGACAGATTCAAAACATAGACATTTCTTGAGTTAATAAGGATGGAGTATTCTGCCTGGGTGATTCTTCCCACAAGTGAAATAGATGTGCTTGGCAGAGTTTCAAAACTGGATATTTAAAAGATATATTTTGAAAGATAACTCTAATGGCTTTAATATGATGCTTTAAAGTTAATGGCTTTAACTTTAATGGCTTTAATGCAGGCATGGAAAAAATAAATTTAGAAGATTATCATATTTTCCCAGATAGTAGTTTATGTACTGAACCCAGGAAATATTACTTTTCTGGAATTCAGAATATTTCATATTATCTTAATGAAATGGCATATGTGTATGATATATGTGTTAGACATAAAAATGTATTATTTCCTTTTTCTATTAATCTACAGATCTACTATTAGTTTGCTCATGCTACTAATATCTAAAAAGAATATAAAACTATCTGAATGTCACAGCAAACTGCAATATGATTCAAAATCACTGGATAATGTCTCCACTCTCAGTGATTCGGATCCAAATGATGATAAGGGTCCTGTCTCACAAAGATAATGAACTCTTTCTGGACTAGTTTTCTCCAAGGAGAAAGTAAATAACTGCCTACAATTATTTCTGAAGTTTCTCAAAGCGCAGTATCAGATTTTTAAAAACAACTTAGGCACAGCCCAGATAGCATTTTGATGAACAGTATGGACTCTGTGGCCAGACCACCTGGTTCGAAGCCTGACTCTTCCCCTTACGTTAACCATGTGACCTCAGGCTGGTGTCTCAGTCTACTCCTCAGAAGAAGAGGGTGGGGGGATATAAACCACTTTATAATGTCATTGCAGGGATTAAAACGTGATTACACACCTAAAGAGTTAGCACATTGCCTGGCACAGAGTATTCTAAAATGTTAGCTGCTATGATTATAAGAAAGTGTTTGTTCATGTTCCTCATGGATAATGAAACTAAACTTAAGCAATGTAAATAGATTGTAAAAGGAACTCGAGTATAGAATTGACCAGAGTACAACAACTTCACAGGGTAAATATTTAGGTCTATATAAGAGCAATTTGCTTAAGTAGTTTTAAGTCTGGCCTATAATCACAAGGTATTAAAATACCAAATTTACATCTGTGCTACTTAAAGAAATTGTAAAAGGCTTCAAATTTTATTTAAATTTAAATCTACTTTAAGAAATACAGTATGAAGATGAATGACTGTTATTAAATACGTATTTAGACCAATTATGTAGGCTCACAGGGACAAGTCGCTTAACGTTCCTGGTCAAAAAGAAGCAGTTAGATGACTAAATCAGTAGTTCTCAAAAGTGATAAAGTGTCAGCATCACTTGGGAAATTAGAAATGCATATTATCAGCACACCTCAGACCTACTGAATCAGAAATTCCCAGAGTGAGAGCAGCAATCTGGGTTTTGAGGAGCCCTCCAGGGATTCTGACACACTCTCAAGTCTGAGAATCACTGAACTGGTTAATCTATGAGGTTCCTTCCAGCTCTAACCTCTGTGGGTCTGTGAATTGGAAATGTGCCCCCCAGAAAGCTTAACATATTCCAAATTAGTGATACTGATATCAATAAATACCCATTTCAGAAAAATATCCCTCTAGTAGGTATTACTTGGTACAGAGAAACTTTTTGCTTAAACAGAGTTTTACATTTTATCTGAACAATCTAATGAATCCTGAACGTCACATCTCAGTATGAGTACATGCTTTAGGCACAGAGCCACCATGGTACACGCGGCCACTGGACTGCTTATAGCACCAGGTCTGAATACCTGACAGGTAGAATCATAACTGTTACTAATCATGTCTGCTTTGTTTTACTTTGGTTTTGGTTTTAAATATTGCAGTTCTGTTCACTCAGCACCCATAGTCAATTGGTGATGCAAATATAATTGGTTCCAGTAAGACACTACTCACCTGCTAAGGATGTAGTTATTCCAGCTTAGAGCCCCAACTACTGACAAATGACCAAGCATATTTCTCTGTCGCTTTTTAGTGACCACATCCCATAACTGAAAAAAATGAACAAGCATGGTTATGTAGCATTTTCACAACCCACGGTCTTCTCAAAGGCCTGATAGCCAACTAGTGTTGATATAGCCAGTCCTTATGCTAAGTGAAAGTTCAGCACCTCTAACCCTAGTCAGCAGTTTTCAATGCTGTCTGCATATTAGGATCATTGAGGAAGCAGGCTATGGGTGCTAGCCATTCTGATTTAATGGTGGGAGTAAGAGCCTGGGGATATGGCATTTATTTTAAAGTTCTCCAGGTGAAGTCAATGGGCTGCAAAGGGTTAAGAATCACTATGACACTTCTAGTTCCTTCAAACTGTGGGAATTCCAAACCTGGAAATTCACCTATAGTTATCAACAAATAAAATTTGAGTGCCTAGACACTTTGTAAAGTCAGGAATTCTATTTCCTGCTAAAAGACTCCTTTTCTGCCAGCTATCAATGATATTCTGACCCATATTAGGAATGAGAACTTTGGCATAAGAAGAATCATGACATAACCCTCATAGTATCCAGTATCATTACAGAGATGAGAAAACAGTAGAGCCATCTGTGGCCCTCCAAAGTCATTGAACACCTGAGCGATACTGTTTACACTATTGCTAATAAACAACAATAACAATAACGGTACATGAGAAATTAGATAGATTGATGGAAACTTGGTAAGCTCCCATTTCAGAGAGCCTATTAGAAAAAAAATTCACTCATTTTAAGTAACTCTACTCCTGATCATGGCTTAAGGTGAGAAAGGAAGACTGGAAGGTTGTTTTCTTCTCTCCAAAGTCCTAAAACTGGGGATCTCCTAAGTCCAACTTTAGTCCGAGAGAAAGAATGGAGGGGGAAAAAGGAAATGTGACAGAAAGAAAGCTTGTGTGAAAAAACTAAGCAGAGTACCCCTACATCCTCATTAAACACCATTCAGAAAAGACCCAAAATGGTATATCCTCTTACTCCTCATAGCTTCAAGTACCACATCTACTATAGTTTCTTTATTTTATAATAAGCTGTTATTAAAAGTCAATCTCAGTTATCTAGCAACTATACAGAACACATTATGAGAAAGAAAAAGCTGACCAGTACTTGCACTTCTCCCTCGCTGGTGCCAACTGCCAGGCAGGTTCCCTCTTTTGTCCAGGACACAGAAGATATATAGTTACAAGTGACACTTAAGTCTATATTTTCAATCCTATTGTGATTATCCCCATTCCAGATGTATACAGAAGATCCAAGGGCTATAGCAACAAGATTATGCAAGTTCCAGTCTAGGATATTCAGATCTATAAGAAAAGCATTTCAAATTAGGGTGATTATACAGCCAAATAAAAATATTTTCAAATAACTTTATTTATAGGTAGAGGAGAAAGATTGATAACTTCCCTATGGTCGGCTGGAAAACAGAATCATGGATCCAAGTAGACCATGAGAAGTTCAAAAATGAAAGTTGGAATAGAATCTTGTATCAAGATACACAGTGTAGGGCTTCCCTGGTGGCGCAGTAGTTGAGAGTCCGCCTGCCAATGCAGGGGACACGGGTTCGTGCCCCGGTCTGGGAAGATCCCACATGCCGCGGAGCGGCTGGGCCAGTGAGCCATAGCCGCTGAGCCTGCGCGTCCGGAGCCTGTGCTCCGCAACGGGAGAGGCCACAACAGTGAGAGGCCCGTGTACCACAAAAAAAAAAAAAAAAAAAAGATATACAGTGTAATAAGCAATAACACTTACCATTTATGCTCTTATATACTTACTTAGAGGCATTTAGAAAACTTGGCAGTTTCATCTACCATTATAAATATAAATGGATTTCATCTAACAGATCATTAAAATTTAAAAGCATGTAATTCTTATGGAGACATCCTCAGACCTAGAATATACATATGGGAGATGACACCATCATTGCTAATCAAAAGGCAACCCAATTACAGTATATCTAGAAGAGGTGATCTCTGGCTTATTTATTATATCTAGAAGTTCTTAGTAGTATTCTCTATCTTACTCTATAAAAATCATATGATTGCTCAGAGAAACCATATTTGTATGACCACATACTAAACTGTACCCTATCTTATTTCTTATAAGACAGAAACTCCTATCCTGATTGACACATATCAGTACAAAACTATGAAGCACACCAGTTTCACTAGAGCAGTCTAATCCCCTATAACTCATCCTTCCCACTGATGCAAACTACAAACTCTGAACAAAATTCAAAAAACAAATACCTGAGAACTCTGGAAAATCAGCAAAAGCAGGTAAACCATGTAAGGGAGTGAAAACTTGGAGAAGCAACCTGCCCAGGGGTGAGTTTTCCATTTTTTTCTTCACACAGCTTTACCCTGAGGGTGGGCCCCAATCATGGAGTAACACCAGCAGCTCAGACTCTGACAGAAAGCCCACCATGTCGCTAGTCAAAGAAACCAGAGAAAGGAGGCTGAAATGGCCAAAGTGTGAGGAGAAAGCCTGGGAGGGATGGGAGGGGAGCCACAGAAAGGCATCCTCTAATTGTGAGTGTATAAACCCACACACATCTCAGCCTAACCCCAAATCTTGTAAGTGCAGGGAAAGCTCAAATTATCCAATCTAAAGAACATGGAGGAAATGTAAAATAGATAGCTAGTGGGAAGCAGTCGCATAGCACAGGGAGATCAGCTCAGTGCTTTGTGACCAGCTAGAAGGGTGGGATAGGGAGGGTCGGAGGGAGGGAGATGCAAGAGGGAAGAAATATGGGGATATATGTATATGTATAACTGATTCACTTTGTTATAAAGCAGAAACTAACACACCATTGTAAAGCAGTTATACTCCAATAAAAACATTTAAAAAATAAATTAATTAAATAAAATAAAGAATATGAAGGGAAAAAAATGTTAAAGAAATGGACAGAACCTCAGGGATTTGTGGGATAATATCCACAGATCTAACATATGTGTAATTGGAGTCAGGTCTTGGAAGCAAGAGAGCAAGGTTTCAAAGGAGTTCTCACCAGAAACCATAGAGGCCAGAAGTCAGTGGAACATCTTTAAAGTGCTGAAAAAATACATCTGACAACCCGGAATTCTACATCAAGCAAAAATATCATGATAAGGGTAAGAGAAGTCTTTACCAACAGACCTGATCTGCAAGAAATACTAACAGAAGTTTTGACTGAAAGGAAATTATATAAGAGGGAAATTTGGATCTTCAGGAATGAAGGAGAATGTTGTAATTGGTAAATATTTGGGTAAATATAAAGGACAATTTTTTCTCTCTTAAAATATTTAAAACACAAATACGTATGGCTTTTTAAAGTAAAACTTAACGATGGTGGAGTTTTCAATGCATGTAGATTTAAAACATAGACAACTAAAGTAACTCTCCCAAAAAAGTTGGGGGCTGGGGAGACACATATGACTGCAAGATTTTTACATATTGTGTGAAATATGCAATAGTAATTCTAAGTAGACTGAGAAAGTTTAGATTGCATTGCAATCCCTAGAGTTACAACTAAAAACATAATACAAGGAGATATAGCCAGAAAGCCAATAGATCAACTAAAATAGAATAGAAGTCAAAAAGAAAAGATGTCCAAGGAATGAGACTTGGTGCATTCCAAAATTTAGGAGGCAGAGAGATAGAAGAGGAAGAGAAACCAGCAAAAAAAAGACTAAGAAAGAGTGAACAGAAAGCTAGGAGGCAAACCAAGACAGTGCAATATCAAGCAGGAGGGAGTGACCAACTGCCTCCAATGTGGCTGATAGAGTTAAGTAAATGAGCTCCAAGAAGTGACTGCTGGATTTAGAAATGAAGAGTTTTGGGTGATGTTTGGAAGGGCAGTTTCAATGGAATGGTGAGATTTAAGAACTGACTAAAGCAGATTCAAAGACGATGGGGAGAGAAATAAGAAATTGTGAATATAGACATCTTTTGACAAGTTTTGCTGTCAAAGGGAGGAGACAAAAGGGGTTATGGCCTGAAGGGGAAGTAGGCACAAAAGGTTTTTGTTTGCTTTTTTTTAACATGAGTGTTGTGCTTTTTAAACATCTATTGAAATGAATTCTTCAATTTTTATTAGTCATGGCAATAAATTCTCTTAGAGGTATAGGAGGAGAATGGTAGGAGAACTGTTCCCTTTAATGATTTTGCTTTTTCCTGCTCATTCCTCTCTGTGAATGCTCCCGAGAAGCAGACCTCTTCCCTCTGCTCCTTTCTCCCTCACCAGGAGAGCTCACCAGGGCTCTCAACTTCAATCATACTCATCTGACCTACACTCTAGCCTTTCCCCTCTTTCAACTACAAACCTCATTTCTAATAACCTGCCAGAAAATCTTGTATATCTCACTGTCTCTTCAAGTGTAATATTGCAAGAATAATCTTCCCTCCTCACATGACTTCTCCTGCTAACTTGTCTTCTCAGTGACACCATCCTTCCCCTGCTTCAAAACGTGGAATAATCTTAAACTTGTCCCTCTTCCCATATAGTTTTCCTCATGGAGAGAAAACAGTCCCTTACTTTTTGGTAGCTCTCCTGCTAAATGCATTCTGCATACTCTGCCCTGAATTTTCCTTTGATATCTCTCCTAGTTGAGAATTCCCACAACAAATCTAAAAATCTACATCAGGATTTGAAATATATCCATAATCTGCATCCACCTCCTGTTCACTAGTCCCCAGTGTATCCTCTTCATTGCCATTAATTACCATGAATTACCAACATCCTGCCTTTGTTCATGCTGCTAACACCACTGAAGATGCTCTATCTTCTCTCTTCCACTCCTCCAAGTCCTACTCATCTTTTAAGATCCATCTCAAGTCTGAATGTCTCCACAAAACCTTTCTGAACAAATCCAAAGATCAGCAAACTACTTATAGTCCTTATAACTCCTTAAACCCCACAATTTATTATTTATACTCTACATTGGCATGTTGGTAGCAGGTCAATGTGGGTTAGTCCCATCTTCCCAACTAGATCACAAGCTAGTGACATAAGAAGAAGCTAGAGACAAAGAGCCAATGTGGTTGTTTGACAAGATTTATCCATGTTTAAAATATAAGCAAAAAGAATGGATATATGTATATGTATAACAGATTCACTTTGCTCTACACCTGAAACTAACACAACATTGTAAATCAACTATATTCCAATAAAAAAAAATTTTTAATAAAAAATAAAAGTTGTGAGTGTAAATAAATAAGTAAATAAATAATATATAAGAATAAGAACAGGCCACCATTTATACACTTCATTCTTTTTTTTAACATCTTTATTGGAGTATAGTTGCTTTACAATGGCTTGTTAGTTTCTGCTTTATAACAAAGTGAATCAGTTATACATATAAATATATCCCCATATCTCTTCCCTCTTGCGTCTCCCTCCCTCCCACCCTCCCTATCCCACCCCTCTAGGTGGTCACAAACCACCTAGCTGATCTCCCTGTGCTATGCATCTACTTCCCACTAGCTATCTATTTTACGTTTGGTAGTATACACTTCATTCTAATACAGTAAAACATAATGTGTAGTTCTTGTGCCTCACCAAGACCAACAATACCCATTCTTGAACATGAAAATTCCACAATGAAAAAACCACTATATTAACCATATTTGGATGGTACACCATTTAAGCATGAGGCACAAGGCCATCTGGTTCTTCCAGAATAAAATTTCAAGTTTATGCCAGAGCACAGAATACATTTTGTCATTTCAACTTTTCAATTCATGATCTAAGCAATAACTTACAATAGTCATTTCGAAGAGCGGTAAGATGAATCTTCACCTCTGGTTGGAGTATGGAATAGTTTATATCACTGAACCTTTGAATGTGGAAGTATTCATCTCTGACTCCATCACTGCAGCCTACAAGAAATGAACAGTTCTACACTATAATCCTGAAAACAAAATCTTTATCCTTGCAGGTATTAAGAGATAAGTGGGTGAAAAACAAAGTGGTCATCATGATAAAATTGAATTATAAGTTGCAGGGGGAGGAAAGGAAGAAAAAGACTTCAGTATTAATTTAAACAATTTTTTAAAAAATATTCATTGACATTTTCTAATAAAAAGCACATGAATACCAGGCCTAAATGTAATGACAGATTTTGCGGGGAGCACACAGAGACACTACATCATGCTTTGACTATTTATTCTGTCACTTGAGATTTTAAAACCAAAGTAATGTTCACATATCCATGTATCTATAACATCAACAATTATCTAATAGACCTAAGCCCTACTCTGAGTCTTTGTCAATAAGACTGTTGAGTCATTGATTTTGGCTCTTTCTCTCTCTGTTTCTGTACCAGAGCACACAGAGTTACTTTTGGCTAGTGTTACCCATGACTATCTGAATTCAAGGTTCTATCCTGTGCTCAGTTTTACTTCTCATCAAATGACCCCACTAAGCCTAAACCATAAGCCACTGTCTTTTCATCTTTCCAACCACTTGGCTTGTAATCAAACTGAGAATGACATGATCAACAGGAAATGAGCCCCACCCAGGTAACTTGTGGTCCTAGGACCACATGGTTTCTAATAAAAGAATGAGAGCTTCACAATGCTATACCAAGAAGCCAGATTGTTACTCATAGTTGCAACGTTAGCTATGAAAACCTGCAGTTGTGGGCAGAACTACAAGGTTACTAGAAATACATACTCAAGCACTGCTGATAAAGGTTCAAAAAAAAAATCAAGTACAAACTTCCAGTTACAAAATAAATGTCATGAGAATTTAATGTACAGCATGTACAGCATCTTCGAAAGTTGCTTAAAAAGTAGATCTTAAAAGTTCTCAACACAAGAAAAAAATTCTGTAACTATATCTGATGACAGTTGTAAACTAAACTTATTGTGGTGATCATTTTGCAATATATACAAATATATCATTACATTGCACACCTGAAGCTAACATAATGTTCTATATTAAAAAAAAAAAAGCAATACCCAAAGAATCAACAAAAAACTCCTGGAACTAATGAGTGATTATAGAAAGATATAAGATTAATATACAAAAGTCAACTGCTTTCTTATATACCAGCAATAAGCAATTGGAATTTAAAATTAAAAGCACAATACCATTTATATAAGTACCTCAAAAATGAAAAACTTAGGTATAAATCTAACAAAATATGTACAAGATCTATATGAGGAAAACTACAAAACTCTAATCAAAGAAAAGCTAAATAAATGAAGACATATTCCAGGTACATGTATTCCAGGTACAGTATTATTAACATGTTAGCTCTTTCCACCTTGATTTATAGATTCAGTGCTATACCAGTTAAAATCCCAACAAGGTATTTTGTGGACACTGACAAGCTGATTTTAAAAGCGTATATGGAGAAAAGTCAACACAATATTGAAGGAGAAGAACCAAGCTGAAGGACCTACACTATCTAACTTTAAGACTCACTAAAAAGCTACAGTAATCAAGACAGTGTAGTACTGGCAAAAGAACAGACAAATAGATCAATGGAACAGAATAGAGAGCCCAGAAATAGAGCCCCACGAATACAGTCAACGGATCTTTGACAAAGGAGCAAAGGCAATACAATGGAGAAAAGTTAGTTTTTTCAACAAATGGTGTTGGAACAACTGGACATCCACACGCAATCTGGAAAAAAAAATAATCAAATCACTTTGCTGTACACCTGAAACTAACACAATGTTATAAATCAACTATACTTCAATTTAAAAAAATGTATCTAAACACAGACCTTATACCCTTCTCAAAACTAACTCACAATGGATCGTGGACCTAAAAGTAAAACACAAAGCTATAAAACTCCTAGAAAATAACACAGGAGAAAATCTAGATGTCCTTGGTTTTGGCAGTGACTTTTTTTTTTTTTTTTTTTTTGGCCACACCACACAGCTTACAGGATCTTAGTTCCCCGACCAGGGACTGAACCCGGGCCCATGGCAGTGAAAGCACTGAGTCCTAATTCACTGGACCGCCAGGGAATTCCCTGGCAGTGACTTTTTAAATACAACACCAAAAGCATGATCCATGAAAGAAATCACTGATATGCTGGACTTCATTAAAATTAGAAACTTCTGCTCTGCAAAAGACATATCTAAAGAATGAGAAGATAAACCACAGACTGAGAAAAAATATTTGCAAAAGACATATGCGATAAAGGACTGTTATCCAAAACATACAAAGAAACTCTTAAACCTCAACAATAAGAAAACAAAAAACTCAATTTAAAAATGGGCAAAAGATCTGGACACCTCACCAAAGAAGATGGCAAATAAGCATAAGAAAATGTGCTCAACATCATATTTCATTAGAGAATTGCAAGTTAAAACAATAATGAGACACCACTGCACATCTGTTAGAATGGCCAAAATCCAAAACACTGACAAACACCAAATTCTGGCAAGGATGTGGAGCAACAGGAGCTTTCATTCATTGCTGGTGGGAATGCAAAATGGTACAGCCACTTTGGAAGACAGTTTGGAGGTTTCATATGAAACTAAATATGCTCTTATCATACAATCCAGAAAACGCACTCCTTGGTATTTACCCAAGTGAGTAGAAAGCTTATGTCCACAGAGAAACCTTCACACAGATGTTTATAGCAGCTTTATTCATAATTGCCAAAACTTGGAAGCAACCAAGATGTCTTTGAATAGGTGAATGGATAAATAAACTGTGGTACATCCAGACAACAGAATATCATTTAGTGCTAAAAAGAAATGAGCTATGAAGCCATGAGAAGACATGGAGGACACTTAAACGCATATTACTAAATGAAAGAAGCCAATCTGAAAAGGCTACACACTGTATGATTCCAACTAAATGACATTCTAGGAAAGGCAAAACTATGGATACAGTGAAAAGTTTGCCAGGGTTAGAGGAAGAGGGAGAGATGAATACGTGAAGTACAAAGGATTTTTAGAACAGTGAAACTACTCTACGTGCTGTTATAACGGTGGCTACGTGTCATTACACATTTGTCAAAATCCACAGAATACTCAACACAAAGAGTGAAAGCTAATGTAAACTATGGACTTTGGGCAATAACAGTGTGTCAATGTACGTTCATTGATGATAACAAATGTACTATTCTAGTGTGGGATGTTGATAGCGGGGGAAGTTGTGCATGTGTTGGGGCAGGGATATAGGAGCACTCTCTGTATTTTCTGTTCAATTTTGCTGTGAATCAAAACTTCCTAAAAAATAGGATGGATGGATGGATAGATTGTAGACAGATAGATAAATACATAGATACACAGAGATAGATAGATTTCCTAGGATAACAAAATAATACAGGTACATTCTTTCTGCCTTTATAGAATATACAATTTCTATTCTACATCATATCTTCAGCATGTTACAGAAACACAAACTTGTTGCTGATCAGATCAGAAGAAATGGGAGAGCTAAGGTAAGACGTGTCCCCAGATATTTTATTTTGCTTTTAAGAAATTATAACTCTAAAATAAAGAAGTAAAGGATAAGTTTCACTCATTCATCCAACTGTACATTCCCAAACCTCCCAAAAGAATATTCAGCAGGCCTGAAACTTTTTGTGCCTATTTTTATGCATCTAACTCTGTTTTTGTCCCTTTTATACTGCTGGGAAACAGAGGCATGAAAAATACACATGCACAAAGTTATCTTATCCCAGAGGGAAATTTAACAGGCAAGTTTCCTTGGCATTTATGAGTTGAACCACTAGTTCTCTTAAGTTTCTCTCACAGAGCTAGGCTCCTAATCAATTATTTTCCAACTATGATAACAATCTCATGAATGACACAAAGGCTTCCAAGATGGAAAGAGGAAGTAGGAAGGAGAACACATGGGGTGCAGGGTAAATTTGACTTTGGGAGCACTGAATGCAGCATGGAAGGAGGACCTTCTAGAAACTGCCACAGTAGCAATATCTCCCCACTGCATGGCTGCAGAGTCGCCCTGATGCACACATGACATCACCACCCAAAGATTTCTACCAGCTTTGGCCCCGATAGGTATACTTACAAGGCACAGGAGGTGCCTACTGTGAGGTTTCAGAGTCTTAGCAAATATGGGTGAGGCATGAAGAAATACTTCATATGCACAGCACCTGGATAAAATTTGTCCCAGTGATCCACATGCCTAAGAGTAGTTACCTGGCTTATGTGGAATCTGTTTCACACTTTAAATCCCCTTAAAAGAATTAAGAACAGAGCCCTTCATAGAACATTCCTTTCAATTAGACTCTGCTTCCAACAGCCCGCCCCTTCAAATCTTCCTCAGTGCTGCCACCAAAGTCATCTATCTAAAGCAGAGTAACAGACTTGCAAGTCAAGTCCGAAGAATGGCCACATAAGTGTATTTCCTCTGCCTCCTATTTTCAACCTCACTAGAATGACAGCAAATGACTTTTTTAAGGTGTGAAGATATAAGAACAAAGAGTATGGGAGTGAAATAGCAGTACGAAGACATTATAGTAATTTTCTGCAAAACTGATAAAGATTTGATAACTGACCAGGAGGAACATAAGAAATGACCCTCAAGTGCCTATAGAGGGGCCGTGGTGAAGAGAAGCAAGCTGATTTGTCTTGCAGAAACCCCACAAGGGGTCAGGGCTCAGAGGCACAGGGAAGGTTTAGAATGAGATGAGTTTGGTTTTAAGACTGTCAAGTTCACACACACGCACAAACACCCTGTACATACACACATGTGCACATGTCAAAAGAAACCAGATGTTTACTCCCTGAATAAACCAAAAAAATGACAGCCTCTTAACTCAAGAGCACCAGCAAAAACAGATAGAGTGAAAATTGTCATAGTGAATTTGGCAGGTCACAGGTCTTTACCTTAGTGCTATTTCCAGAACACCACACATTTCAGGAAGCTTCACTGAAGCTTTCTTCACTCTGAAAGAGGGAAACCAAAACTACTGTGGGAGGAGCTAAGCAAAGAAAGACAATTCAGGAAGAAGAGCAATCCTTCCAAAACTGTATGTGAAATTTTTTCAGAGAAATAAGAGAAAATAGCATATACATGAAGCATGAACAGGATGCTGGAAAGAGAGAAAGAGAGAAGGAAGGAAGGAAGGAAGGAAGGAAGGAAGGAAGGAAGGAAGGAAGGAAGGAAGGAAGGAAGGAAGGAAGGGAGGGAGGGAGGGAGGAAGGGAGGAAGGGAGGGAGGGAGGGAGGAAGGGGTATAGGGGAGAGAGAGAGAGAAAGAGAGGCCTGACAGTGTCTAAGAAACTTTAAAATAAAAACTAGGATAGCCAAAATAAAAACTTTAATCTCAAGGCTAGTGGACAGAATGAGGTAACCACCTACAAAGTAGAAGAAAAAGTGAGATGAAAAATAGAATAGAAAAAAATAAGAGAACTAATCCAGAAGGACCAACAATTATGGTCAACATTTCAGAAAGAAAGAAACAAAGGTGAAGAAATTACTAAAGAATATTTCAAGAAACTTTCCAAGAATTAAAAGACATAGGTCTCCAAGACTGAAAAGATCTACCGGTGGGCTTGTCAGTTATAATGAGGTTTTTTTTTTTTTTATTCTGCACGAAGCTTTATCATCATGAAATTTTAAAACACTAATAAGAGATTTTTCTATGTGCATTCAGAGAGAAAAAGCAGGTGGCATACAAAGGACAGGAAGTCACAACATCATATAACTTCTCAGCAGCAACAGTGGATGCCAGAAAGCAATAAAGCAATACCTTTATTCACAAAATTCTGAGTGAAACTAGAATCTGTAGCCAGCCAAACTATGAATCAAGTGTAAAAGTAGAGTAAGCACACTTTCAGACCAGCAAACCCAGAAGGAGCACAACATGGCTGCCTGGAAATAGCGGATCTAACATCAGAGAAGAGAAGTCCCAGAATCACAACTGTGGGACTGGCCAAGAGAGCAGCGTGTTCAGCAGGCTCTGGGTAGGAGGCCACCAAGGAAAACAAGAACTGATGTGGGTGGGTACGTGGAAAATGTTATTGATGGCTGTGGAACAAAACATGGGAGCATTTAGGGAAAACAGTCATAATTTCACAGGTATCTAATAAATGAAAATATAAAGCAACTTTTTAAGTCTAGGAAAAAAAGGTTATACTAGAAAAGAGGCATAGTTATAGTACACTATTTGGCTTGACAGGAAATAATAGTTTTATAGTAATATGATGTAAATGTTAAATACTAATTTTACTCTTTAAAAGTGTAATATAAATAGACTGAGGGAGGTGAATGAAACAGGAGGAGAGCTAAGTTCTTACTATGCTAGAAAGTTGTGATAAAGTCTAAAATTGTAAAAAAAAAAAAAGCAGTTTACAAACATTATTTAGAACATAGATGTAAATAGCAGGGGGTATAGCTGGAAGAGCTAAGGGTGGTTGCCTCTGGGAAATAGGAAGTGTTGGTAGGGATGGTTAAGACAGAGGATCACGAGAATTATCTACATTTTACAATTATGTTGAGTTTGTTCTAATAAATATAAAAATAAAATATTTTAAGATAAGGAAGAAATGAAGGAGGCAGGGAGAGAGGAGGGTAGGAAAGAAGGACAAACAGAAAATCTTTGGTCCATACCTTTCCAAATGCATTGGGATTGCTCGCAGAGCTGCATTTTCTCATTAATCTGCTGAGCCACTTTCTGGGTCGATAATAGCTGGTTTAAGCATTTCTGAAAACAGACACAAAGAGATTACTTATTCAGAAACATATGTGTACATCTCAGATGTGTTGCATGGTATAGAATTAAAGCTGCTAATTCACTACAAAGTTCAAAGTCTACACATTACCGAAACCAAAACTAGAATAATTGCCATTATTTATTAGCTAACCACTGTGTAATAAACACAGTGCTGAACCTTTTACTGCTATATTATTTCTTATCTCCCCAACAACTCCAGAGGGAGGGTATCACTCAGCTACAATAAAATCCTCTTTTATTCTTCTGGTCTAAAAATCCTTTTAGCCCACAAACCAACCATATGCCAGTGACATCATCAAAGCCTGCAAGAACTGAAATGTCGTATTTCTAGTACTCTCTGAAATTAAAAGACCTCCTCAAAACAATAAAGTTGAGGGATTCCCTGGTGGTGCAGTGGTTGAGAGTCCGCCTGCCGATGCAGGGGGACACGGGTTCGTGCCCCGGTCCGGGAAGATCCCACGTGCCGCAGAGCAGCTGGGCCCGTTAGCCATGGCCGCTGAGCCTGCGCGTCCGGAGCCTGTGCTCCACAACGGGAGAGACCACAACAGTGAGAGGCCCGCGTACCGAAAAAAAAAACAATAAAGTTGAGTATTAGTAAGAATGCTTTCCCCAAGAAAGATTTATTTCAAAGGGTGCCTCTCAGCATCCAACCCAGAGATGGTCTCTCAGTCTGTTACTGAGATTTTCTCTGGACCTCAATTTTCCTCATCTGTAATATGTTGGGATTAAACTTATTATCTTAAAGGTCCTTTTCCAGTAACACCTTTACCCATGAGAACTGGGACTATCAAGTCAGAGACAGCTTAAGTAAATTGCCTAAATTTCCATGAGCACAAAACTCTGATTGCTATCTCTCTGGGCCAGTATAAAAAGAGCACTCCTGATGTTCTTACTTCCAGCTCCAATCAAAAACAGATGGGCAAATTAGTAAAAAGGGAAGGAAAAGTACTTATTCTAGAAATACAATAGTAAAGAGTTAAAACAGAGAAGATTCTCTTTTATCTCTTTCACAACAATACATTTAATCACTGGATCACCATAATTCAGACAGAAGTCTCTCTGCTGAGCATCATTTTGATATTTTGGGTTTCTTCCCAGATATTGTATCACATAATAGGCACTGCCAGTCAATGAATCATGGGTTTTTAGATATTCAAAGTAAAACAATTAATTATAAAGCAGGGCTTCACAACTTCAGAACTATTGGCAGGTAATGCATTATTGTGGTCTACTAGATACCTATCCCTGGTTGTGATAATCAAAAATGTCTTCAGGGCTTCCCTGGTGGCGCAGTGGTTAAGAGTCCGCCTGCTGATGCAGGGGACACAGGTTCGTGCCCCGGTCCGGGAAGATCTCACGTGCCGCAGAGCGGCTGGGCCCGTGAGCCATGGCCGCTGCGCCTGCGCATCCGGAGCCTGTGCTCCGCAACGGGAGAGGCCACAACAGTGAGAGGCCCACGTACCACAAAAAAAAAAAGATGTTCTCAGACTTTGCCAAATGTCCCCTGGGGAGCAAAGTAGCCCTCGTTTGAGAAGCAGTGGTATAAAATAACATTCCTACAATGACCTGATGGTCAATAGCTCAATGTAACTCTTCACAGATTCACTTCTTCAGAATCCCATAGTTACCTCAAAGCTGACCAAGGCATTGCCCAGACAGTGTGCTTCTGCTCAGTATACCCGGGGATACTCTTCCCTAGGTGAGATCCACTTATTATTGGGTTGGCCAAGAAGTTCATTCGGGTTTTCCTGTAAGATCTTATGGAAAAACCCAAACGAACTTTTGGGCCAACCCAATACTTTAATGAGCAACTTGGCATAGAGCCGACTGGATATGAGAATTCTGAAATCTCTAGAGTTAGGCAGGTCTCATTGCGGAAACACCCCCCAGGTGATCTCTAAGGACCACATGAAGACACACGTTTACTGTCAAGGTAAAAGACCTCACTTTATATCTGCACCGTTCTTGCTGATGTTTGACTTCCAATTAGTCGTGACAACAAATGCTCTACATAAAGTAGTAAAAAGGCTTCCATTATTCCCTGCCCAGGTTCTTCAGTGATGCTGGGATGATGTTCTGGCTGGATAACAATTGCTATAACAATAGTAACTTGCCAACACCATCGTGACCCCACAGACAGAGCCACCAACTTTGCTGCCACGAGTTACCAGACAGCACAAGGGGAAGGAAAAGGGAAGTTGTGATGGCCAGGGCAGTAAAAACTCCAAACAGCACTAGAGGGTGGAAAGGACAGGTGTGTTAATAGCCGGGGCTGGGCATGAGCTCAACAGCACCCATAGTTACCTCAATAGAACCCCTTGGCCATCCACCCACCCCAAACCCTTACCCAACAATAAGCACCCAGCAAAAGACTTGCTCTAATAACATTTGTTTCCAACTGCATATGAGTTCAAATAATTAAAATTTACATTCACAATATTTTATTGTTCCTCCAGCAAGATATATATGCCAAACACAGGAAGCACACACTCAATGAGTAGTAGCTTTGCCTAAATTGAGAATCTATGACATTCCTAGTTCAAAGTTTTCTAAATGAAACATTGATTTCTTCAGAGGCTCTTCATGCGATTTGATAAACCTAAAAACATGCTACTGATATTTAATGTGCACAAAGGATTTAGGGCAGACTCCTATGATATTAAAACCATAATAAATAAGATACTTAAAAGAATTAAATTAACTTAGTAGAGAAACTAAAAAACAACAAAGACATAAGGGAAATATTTAAAAGACCATCTCATAGACGAAGAGTCAAACTGATCCTGAGACACCCCAAAGGGCAGACCAAGTCACCACATACTTTCCAAATAGTTGGGAAATGATCGTACAAGAGACCTTTGGGCTGAGAGGAAACATACCATAGTACGTATAATTTTATTCTATTTTTAGTCTTTACCTTGTTGATGATTAGTCTCATTTTCACTTTTTTGACTGATGCTAATTAAACACTTTTTTGTGTATTTGCCAGGTATTCTATTTCTTTTTGGAAATGCCTCTTTTCATGTCCTTCACAGACTCATTTTTTTCTATTAGGAACCCATCATTTTCTTACTGATTTGTCATAGCAGCTAAGCCAGCTCTTACCTCACATTTGGGACTCAGTTGTCTGAGCTTCTCAAGATGTGGGATCTTCAGTTTTCCCTCTTTACCTACCTGGCCTTTTGAGGCAACAGTTTTCCTCTTGCCTCCGTCCAGTGCATGGGGTGCCTTGCAAAAATGGAGAGCAGAGCTATTTGTTTCAAAACTTCCTTTGTTGGGGGTCTTCAGTGGCTCTTTGTAGGATCCTGCCAGAAGAAAATTTAGCTTTGAATTTGGTTTTTAAAACAATATAATCTTTTAAACCTTTGGTTGGAGGTCAGCCCTTGGCAGGTACCATAGAACAGAATGTGAAGATACAGGCCCTGGTCTCTGCAAAATCCTGGGTGGGATGGGGTGGAGAGGGCAGCACAGGGCCTATGCAGAGCACTGGGTTCATAAGTGAACGCTGGGTAAGAAAGTGCCTCAATGGCTTCCAAAACCGGGAGGAAATGCTAAGATTAAAGACCTGACCCCAACAGCAGCAGCAGCAGAAATGCTTTATGTCTGCCTGGAAAGGACACATTTGCAGATTTGAAGAATGGATACAAACAGTTCAATAGTTTAAAATGATGGAGCGAAGCATACCTGGTTTGCCCAGGCTGTGATCATCCTGCCAGGAAAACACTATGGGATGCTTGCTTTCCAATCATTGACGTTCACTACATGATCATAAGCAAATCACTTTGCCTCTCCCTCTTCCTATTGCACAAAGATGTAAAGCTAGTTTGAGATGACTTTAGTAAAATACTTCCTAAGTTACAGTCATGGAAGAGTCAACGTTATTTACATTGTTACTGTCCATTTCTATTCTCTTCTCACAACTGAGAAAGCCCTTTACCATACTTAACTGCACTGAAAACTTTGACAAGTCATCTTCTAAAGCTAAATATCTGCTATATCACTTGTTCATCAGCGGAACCAAGGGACCACTAGATTAAGTAACTTGGCCTTTTGCGATATGACAATCCCTTCTTCATTTGGACAAATGTGTGCTAGATAAACTGTCACTAATGTTCCTAGAGCCCAACACCTCAATTTCTGGGCTATCCAAAGTCTAAGAGGAAGGAGGAATCCAAAATCTAATTTCAAGGAGGAAAGAGGGATGAAAACATGAAATGTTCTGCAAAGTTTTATTTTTTTTAAAGGCTTTTTTATTTTAATGTATTTTATTTATTTATTTATTTTTGGATGTGCTGGGTCTTCGTTGCTGCGTGCGGGCTTTCTCTAGTTGTGGCAAGGGGGGGTTACTCTTCGTTGCGGTGCACGGACTTCTCATTGCAGTGGCTTCCCTTGCTGTGGAGCACGGGCTCTAGGCGCACGGGCTTCAGTAGTTGCAGCACACAGGCTCAGTACTTGTGGCTTGCGGGCTCAGTAGTTGTGGAGCACAGGCTTAGTTGCCCCGCAGCATGTGGGATCTTCCCGGACCAGGGATTGAACCCGTGTCCCCTGCATTGGCAGGAGGATTCTCAACCACTGTGCCACCAGGGAAGCCCCTTCTGCAACGTTTTACATCTTACTCTTTGTCTTGCAAAATTATGCATCCTTGTTTTGTCCTATTTGTAGACAAGTAAAGAGGAGAAGAAGCTGTCTCTCTGAACCTCAAATGAGAAATAAAACGTTACAGTTGGATGCTAGTACTGACAATCACCCCAGTTATCAACAAAGAGGTCAGGTCCACCAGCCTAAGGAATCCAGGACCTCTCAGGTTTTGTTCACAGAGCATGACTGCAAATGAACCTCTCTGCAAACATCCCTTTTAGGATGGGAGGGTCTTCAGTGTTCACCCTTCTGGAACAAAAAGAAAGAAACCCCACCAGCAAAACATTGAGAAACCAATGTTTCTGATTAATATGCAGTATTAACTTAATAGAAAATGAAATATACTTTCTTGTAAAATTATTTTGACTGATAATCTCTCTTAGAATTCTGAATTTCTCATGCAATGCTTTATTTGAAAATAATTAATTAATTAAGGAACTATGAAGGAAAAGGGAGCCTTAATTTTAGCCAGAAATTCCTTGATACAATTAGCATTAAAATCACCCCTCAATTAAAACATCTTTCAGAAGATAGCCATAAGAATGACCGTTCTTACAACCCTTTATCTCCTACTGTTTCAATCAGCTATTTTCTGTGTTGATACTTACTATTACAGGAAAATTTCATTGGTTTAAAAATGATTTGAGGCCTTTCTCACCTCTGAGATGGCCCACACTCTGTCTGTGGAGTGTGTTTCTCTCTAAATAAATCCACTTCTTACCTATCAAAAAAAAAAAAAATGATTTGAGCTCCCTTTCCATCTGCAGGACTATGGTGCCTCACTGTGTCTAATGTCATTGAGAAAAGAGTAGCAGTAAGTTACCATTTGTCTTAAACATGCTGATAAGACAATGAATTACATTGCCTAGGATTTTAAAAAGGAAGAACAGAAATTAAATCACTAAGTGTCAAGTTTTGCTTCTGAAGGATGGGAATAAAAAAGGTTGTGCTGCAACAGGGAAGACATATGGGAACATATGTTTATGTATGACTGATTCACTTTGTTATAAAGCAGAAACTAACACACCATTGTAAAGCAATTATACCCCAATAAAGATGTTAAAAAAAAAAAAAAAAAAAGGTTGTGCTCCTATTGGTGGGAATGTAAATTCATGCAGTCACTATGGAAAACAGTATGGAGGTTCCTCAGAAACATAAAAATAGAACTATCAGCAATGATCCAGCAATTCCACTTCTGGGTACTTATCCAAAGGAAATGAAAATAGGATCTTGAAGAGATATCCACAGTAGCCAAGATATGGAAACAACCTAAGTGTTCATCAACAGGATGGACAAAGAAGATGGGGTACATAAACATACAATGAAATATTATTCAGCCATGAGAAAGAAGGAAATCCTGCCATTTTCAACAACATGGATAGACCCTGAAGGCATTATGCTAAGTGAAATAGTCAGACAGAGAAAGACAAATACTGCATGATATCACTTATACCTGGAGTCTAAAAAAGCCGTACTCAGAGAAAGAGAGAGTAGAATGGTGGTTGCCAGGCGCTAGCGGGTGGGGAAAATGGGGAGGTATCAGTCAAAGGGCACAAATTTCCCATTAGAAAATGAATAAACTCTGGGGATCTAATGTATAACATGATGATTATTGTTAACAATACTGTATTATACACTTGAAAACTGTTAAGAGAATAGATCTTAAATGTTCTCACCACAAAAAAAATGGTAATTATGTGACGTGATGGCAATGTTAACTAACTCTATTGTGGTAATCACTTTGCAATACATAAGTGCATTGTGTCATCATGTCATACACCTTAAACCCACACAGTATTATATGTCAATTATTTCTCAACTGGGACTTCCCTGGTGGTCCAGTGGGTGAGACTCAGCACTCCCAATGCAGGGGGCCCGGGTTTGATCCCTGGTCCGGGAACTAGATCCTGCATGCATGCCACAACTAAGAGTCCACATGCCACAACCCATGCCACAACAAAGACCCAGCACAGCCAAAATAAATAAATCTCAATAAAGCTGGGAACATTTTTTTTAAAGTTGTGCTAATGAGACATATTTTAGAAGGAGAGCTTGTGTTTCAAAGCTTTGACAGGTTAATCCTGGATCCCTGCCCACCAGATCACAGCTTTGCTGCCCATTCCCCATCTCTGTCCCAGGCAGGCATTAGACTGTCCCACTCTCATCTTTCCTTCTCTTTGCTTCCCTCTTCCCTCTTTCCCTCTCTTCTTGTTTCCCTCCACTCCCCTCATCTCTTCTCTTCTTTCTTCTTCTTATTCCTCCTCTCTCTCTCTCTGTCTCCTCTGTACTCTCCATCTCTCTCCTCTTCCTTCCTTTTCTTTCTCTTCCACTCATCCTCTCCTGTTTTCATCTTTTTCTTCTATTTCATACCTAATTATTTCATTACTAATACATCTTTTTCCTGACTGTTGTAGACAAGGAATCTTCAAAATTGAAGAGTCATCAAAAACTCTATACTTTACAAAACATAAGAGAAACATATTTGTGTGTATACATATGTATACATACACATATTTATACATACTTAAAGTCTTTACAAAAGCAATAATCTACCAATGCAAATCTCAGAGACACACTTAAAATACAACATACTTTCTTCTGGTTTTGTTTCAGGCCTCCCCTTCCCCCTGCCCCTGGAAATTTCTTATTCAAAGGGAGAAAAAGAGAAAAGCAGCTGACTAAATGTGACATCAGATATTTCTGTAAGACAAAGATTCTCTCAGGAATACATCTTTTTTTTAAGATTTCAAAACTGGCCTGTGGCATTTTTATTACCTCACCTGGAATCAAGGTCTCTTTCTCAGGAGTTATCTTCAGCGCAGTTTCTGGGAGGTCAGCGGTTGAATGCTCTCCCCCAAAGGAATGGGCTGCCACATCCCTGGTTTGGCTTTGCCGCCATCTTGTGGTAATTGGGCTACTGGCAACAGGAACTTCAGCCGATAGCCTCTTCGCAAAGTTGCTCTTGAAGTTAGAGTATGTTGGATTAACTGCATCAAATACCTATTTAACAACAAACAGATACATGATTTATAGTAGCCTC
Organism: Tursiops truncatus; assembly: GCF_011762595.2. Lineage (NCBI taxonomy): Eukaryota > Metazoa > Chordata > Mammalia > Artiodactyla > Delphinidae > Tursiops > Tursiops truncatus. The sequence goes on from NC_047036.1 coordinate 42,157,282, forward strand.
AATGATACAAAAGTTAAAATTCCTTAAAAGAGAATTATAAACAACTCACCTAGTACATTTTATATATGTATGTATATATATATACCACACTTAGAGCCTCTGCTCAAGGGTCTGAAGACATTCCAAAGCAGTTTCAGGAGTAATTATGTTTATGCTTATTACTATTACATACAAATATAAAATATGAAGTTGAATAACACTATATACTGATCATAGAAGATGTTAATATAAAATCATAAAATTTCATAAAAGCATAAAATATCATAAAGTCTGTAAATAAATAGCAATTTTCTAGTCCAATCCCACTTTTCAGATGGGAAAACTGAGGCCTAACTTGCTCAACTTCTGTCCATCCCCTCTGAGAAACACCAAGAGTTTGGTATTTACAGATCCTTTAGTGGTGAGCCATGCCATGTAGTTATGTGAAATTAAAATGCAAATGACAAACAGAAAATGAATTATTTTTTAACAAAATGACAGGCATGTTAGGTTAATATCTTTGTATAAAGGGCTCTTATAGAAATTTAGACAAGTTTATCATCCCAAGAGAAAAGTGAGCATGGGACATAAAAAGACAATACATTAAAGAGATATATAAATGCCCCAAATATATTCAAGCTCATTAATAATCAAAAATGCAAATTTAAAACAATATTGAGATGTTAGCAATGATTTTTTAAATGACAATTCCCAATGTTGAAGGTTCTAGAAACAAACACTGGCATACAGTGCTGGTGGAATGTCAATTAGTATCTGGAAAGGACAATTTGGCAATGTGTGTCAAAAGCCCTCAAATATGTGCCTAACCTGTACTGACCCAGCAATGTCACCTCTAAGAATTTAAGGAAGAAATCAAAGATTCCAGCAACTATTGATTGCATACCACATACAAACCCATATGTTAATGGCTTTATGCACATTCATATTTAATCCTCTGAAACACTTGGTGAAGCAGGTCTGTTATTTATTCCCATTTTACCAATGAAGAAACTGAGATTTAGAAGTTAAGTGAATTGCCTAAGACCACACTAGGAGTAAACGGAGATGCTATACCCTAAACTCATCTGTCTGACTCCACAGTCCATGCTTTCAACTGAGAACGTGAGGGTGTGTACTGAAGTATATATGTAAGGGCAAAAAGATGAGAGGGACTCAGTGTTTACCAGTGGAGAATTGACTAGGTAAACTATGTGGCATCCATAAAAGGGAATACTCTGCAGCCATTAGAAATTAGGGAAATGAAATCAAAACCACAATGAAGCACCACTTCATACCCACTAAGAAGGCTATAGTCAATCAGTCGACCTATCTATAACAACTATTGGTGAGGATGTGGAGAAATCAGAACCTCTGTACATTGCTTATGAGAATGCAAAATGGTGCAGCTGCTGTGGAAAAAGTTTGGCAGTTCCTCAAAAATTTAAACCTCGGGCTTCCCTGGTGGCGCAGTGGTTGAGAGTCTGCCTGCCGATGCAGGGGACACGGGTTCGTGCCCCGGTCCGGGAGGATCCCACGTGCCGCAGAGCAGCTGGGCCCGTGAGCCATGGCCGCTGAGCCTGCGCGTCCGGAGCCTGTGCTCCGCAACAGGAGAGGCCACAACAGTGAGAGGCCTGCGTACCGCAAAAAAAAAAAAAAAAATTTAAACCTCGAATTACCATATGACCAGCAATTCAACTCTTAGGTATATACCCCAAAGAAATGAAAACAGGCACTCAACTACAGGTACACAGATGTTCACAGCAGCATTATTTATAATAGCCAGAGGTGGAAATGGATAAACAAATTGAGGGGGAATGTATGTGTGCAATGGAGTATATATATGCCTGTATAACAATGTGTATATGAATATTACTCAGCTATAAAAAGGAATGAAGTACTAATAAAATGCTATAATGTGGATAAACCTTGAAAATATTATGAAAAGTGAAAGAAGCAGACACAAAAGAAGTCACATATTGTATGATTCCATGTATATGAAATATCCAGAATAGGTAACTCCATAGAGGCAGAACACAGATCAGTAGTTTCCATGGATTGGGGGAAGGAGGAAATGGGGAGAAACTGCCTAATGGGTACGGAGTCTTTTTTTTTTTTTTTTTTTTTTGAGTCTTCTTTTGGGATGATGAAAATATTTTGGAATGAGATAGAGGTGGTGGTTGTACAACACTGTGAATGTACTAAAGGCCATTGAATTTTTCACTTGAAAATGTTTAATTTTATGTTTAATTTCATGTTTTTTTAATTTTTATGATTTCACCTCAATTTAAAAATCTTTAAAGATAGGATTAAATTCAATAAAACACAAAAATGCTTATACTATACTACCAAGTGAAAAATGGACACCATAAAAGAGTATTCCAATGTGGTCTTACTTCCTATCTATAAATGAAAGATAGGAAGGAAATATGCCAGAACATTAAGGCAGTGAATATTGGGTTTGTTTGGGTTTTTTAGTAAGTGTGTGTAAGGTGATCACCTGGTGGCCTGCAGCCACTCCAGCTGGTGGGTGGAGATCTCTCCCCTACTGCTACTCTGTTTTCCTCCAGAAACTGCACCAAAAAGGGCACCTTCTCCAGAAAAAGAGAAGTCAGGAGCCCGAGGCCTTTGCTGTTGTGAACAGTGTTGTTTGGGGTCAATTTTTTTGCCTTTCGATTGTTCTACCCTTGTTCTTGTTTTTGAGTAGGAACAGGAAAAGCTGAAAAGCGGGAAAGATAGAGCCCTGGAAACGTAAATCTGGCGTCTCATCCTCAGAAGCCCAGACAAGGGAGCAGCAGGGAAGGAGCTGGCAGAAGTGGGCCTGGAGGGAGAAATGTGGCCCACTCAGACTTTCATCTCCTACTTCTTGGTTTCTCTCAGACAAGGAAACCACAGATCCAGCTCAAAGACTGGAGAGACTCAGCCCCAGTCAGAAGGAGACTGGGTGGTGGGAATCTCTCTCTGATCAGAATGCTCGTGTTTCAGCAAGAAAGATAGTCAGAGGGGTACGTTGTCCCATGTTTTAACAGAAGTTATAAATTGAGACTTTTCCTATCAATTTCCCTACTTTTCAAAGTTTTCAAGTGATTCAAAAATTTTAAAACGCGTGGGATTAAGCAAAGCATGTCTGTGGGCCCCATTCAGGCTGTGGGCTGGGCTAGGTCTGCAACCTCTGCAAACACCAGCGAAGCAGCCCTCACCCTTCTAGGCAGCAAGAAAGGGAGCAGCCACCATATTTGAAGATATATTTAACTTGCAACAAACATGATACTCTTGATCAAGGTTTTCCTGGAGTCCCAAATTTAAATATACATTTAAAAACAAAATAATCCTGAGTTTAAAAGAGGGAAAATAAAGAATTTGATGTGTCAGCTAAGAAAAATGATTTAAAAATTTCACACTGAACTGACAATGAGCCATGTTTCTCTGGCTTGTCCACTGTCACTCTCTCCATACGGTTTCCCCACCTGGGATGCTGTTCAGCAGTTCTCTAGCCCACCCTCATGGCTGGGGTCAGCCACCAACTCCTTCAGGAAAGTGTCTCTGACATTCCTTTCCTCCGCATTCTAAACTGGGTTGGGCAGCCTGTGGTGGGCTATATAATTGTGATGGTTAATATTATGCATCAACTTGATTGAGCTAAGAGATGCCCAGATAGCTCATAAAATGTAATTTCTGGATGTGTCTGTGAGGGTGTTTCTGGAAGCATTTGATTCAGTAGACTGAGTAAAGAGATCCACCTTCACAAATATGGGTGGGCACCATCCAAACCACCAGGGCCCCAAATGGAACAAAAAGGCAAAGGAAGGGCAAATTCTCTCCCTTTGTGAACTGAGACATCCATCTTTTCCTGGCCTCAGACATCAGAGCTCCTGGTCCACAGATCTTCAGACTCCTTAACATACAACAGCAGTCCCCCAGTTCTCGGGCCTTTGGACTTGGACTGAATCATACCACCAGCTTTCCTGGTTCTCCAGCTTGCAAATGGCAGGGTTGTGTGATTTAGCTTCCATAACCTCATGAGCCTCTTATCTATAGCTATGTCTATATCTATACCTATAACTGTATCTCTGTCTATATCTATATATCCTATTCATTCTGTTTCTCTAGAGAAATCCTAATACAATAATGGCCCCGTAAGATATCCATATCCTAATCCCTAGAACCTATGAATGTTACTTTCTATGGCAAAGGGCTTTCGCAGATGTGTTTAAGTTAAGAATCTTGAGATGGGGAGAACATCTTGGATTATCTGGGTAACCCCTAAATGAAATAACATGTCCTTCCAGAAGGAGGCAGAGGGAGATTTGACTACACACAGAGGAGGAGAAGGAAATGTGACCACAGAGACAGAGACTGGGGTAATGCACAACCAAGAAATGCTGGTTCACCAGAAACGGGAAAAGGCAAGGAATGGCTTCTCCCCTAAAGCCTCCCCTGCTGATTTCTTGCCTTATGCCAGGGAAACTGATTTTGGACCTCTAACCTCCATAATTGTGAGAGAATAAATGTGTCCTGTTTTAAGCCTCCAAATTTGTGGTAATTTGTTACATCAGTCATTGGACGCTAATACACAGCACTCCTGTGCTTCTATAGCTCACTATGTGTGCTTCCAATAGAGCCTGGTCACATTTTATTAATAATAACAGCATTTATCAAGCACTCAATAAGTGCCAAGCACTGAGATAAATGTATTAGAGGGTTTTTATTTAAACTTCATCACAACCCTATGAGATAGGTACAATTATATCCCCCATTCTCCAGAGTCAGAAAGTGAAGGTTAATAGGTTTGAACAAGGATAACTTGAGAAAAGATATAGCGCTGATAAGTAGCGGATCCAGGATTCAGACCACTGCACACAATTGTACACAACATTGCCTTTATGAATGGCAGCCCCTGGAGCATGCAGTGCACAGCCTCAAAACCAACCAGGGTAACCCAAGGTTTAAACTCACAAAGTGATTCAGTCCCCGTGCTTTTAGCACCTCTGCTCATGCTGTAGTCTCAATGCTTGTGTCCCTCCTCCCCCCACAAAAAAATCATGTTGAAATCCTAACCCTTAAAGGTAATGGTGTGAGTAGGTGGGGCCTTTGGGAAGTGATTAGGTCATGAGGGCAGAGCCCTAATGAATGGGATTAGTGCCCTTATAAAAGAGGCCCCACAGAGCTCTCAAGCCCCTTCTATCATGTGAGGGTACAACAAGAAGTCTGCAGCCCAGAAAACAGCCTTCAACCGACCATGCTGGGACCCTGACCTCAGACTTCTAGCCTCCAGAACTGTGAGAAATAAATTTCTGTTGTTTATAAGCTACCCAGTCTATGGTAGTTTGTTACAGCAGCCCACAAAGACTAAGATGGCTTATTTTCCACTTTTCTGATTATTTTTATGTCCTTCTACTATATTATCAATTCATTAAGACCAGAGACTTTGTATTTTCTCTTACTATCCTCAGATTATAAGACATTTAGGGCATCTAGGAGCTCATGAATAAATGAATGAATCTCTTCCCTCAGAGGCAGTGAATCCTAAAAAACCACAAGGGATTTAAGAAAGAATTCAGAGGCAAGGAAATAAGCTATTTTCTTTCTTTCTTTTCCATTAAGAAGAATGATTGTCAAATTGGACAGGACATAATAAACATTTCTGCAGAAACTGGAGAGTGAGTTTTAATTAAGCAATAGATATTCATCTGGGCAATTTAAATAAGTTCAAGTCTCTGGGACCAGATAAATGAAACCTCAGAACACTGACGACACTTCCAGAATGGATACTGATTAGTGATCTATGATGACAAGTGAGAAAATGCCCTCCCCCCCTCAAATTTAGATAGACAAGTGTTCTCCATGGTTTTCCAATAGGAAGAACAAGTAACTAGAAATAAGTAGCTTTTGTCACCAGTGGCCTGGATCACACGAGTCTTACTGGATCCATGTTGGCCTGAATGAATCCACCTGTGATGTACAGAAGGGGTTCTGTCCCTGGCCTAATGCTGTTGAGTTTGTTATCAGTAGTTTGAATGGAAATTTATTTATCGAAATGGTTTTTCCTAAGGTGAGAAGAGAGTTAAAATATTAAAGGACAGAGTAGGATTCAGAATAAAGTCTGGGACAAAGACCAAAATCAGCAAAATTCAATTCAATAAGAATATGTGAACATTTTTCCCATTTAGATTTTTTTCACAGCACAGGCCTAACATGGGAAAGAACTGATAAGAAGTGAAAATGATGGGCAGTATTAGACAGCCACATCCAGAATACGAGTCAACAGTATAATGCAATTCCTTTTTTTTTAAGTAGTACAATTCTAGGCCTTGTTAAGAGAAAAACAGTGTCCAGAAGAAAAGCAAGCAAAATCTGATTATCTCTGCACCGGTCAAAACTCATCTGGAGAACCGTGGCCAGTCTCAGAACTGTTCTTTCGGAAGGAGATGGACAAGCCAGGATTCAAAACTTGATTTTATTTGGAGGAAAGAGACTGCAGTGATAGGAAGGCAGGGAACACACAGTAAAAGAGCCACACGTGAATGGAGTGAGGGCACCTGGGGTATCTAGTCCAGAGGAAAGGAGACCCAAAAGGAACTGTCTTCTTTAAAGAGAAGCAATTTATGACAAAAAAGCAAAACTTATTTTGTGTTGCTCCCTATGACAAAACTAGGATCAATGCATAGGAAGAGGCAAGTCTGTATTCAACACAAAGAACGTTCAAAGAGTTAGAACGCAATTGTTCGTAACATTTTGAATATATTGTTCTCAGTCAGCCCCTCCACTAAGGACATATGGTCTGTAATGGCACAGAGGAACATTTTTTAATAGTTATGTATTTTAACGTGCATTTTTTAATGTTTTAAATTTTTCATTGTTGATAGAAAATTTTCCCTTATAAAAATTAATTTGAGTAAAATAAGTGACTCGATTTGGACAAAAAAAGTTAAGTAACTAACAAATGGTATGCAGACAGGGCAAATCACTGAGGCAGTATGCAAATAACTACAGCTTAGGAAACACTGCTGTAGGTTGTGGTATTTCATCTTCAATGTTTTTAAACTTCTGTTCCAGGATCTATCTCCTGCTGAGGAAATGCCTGTCGCATAGTTTTAAATGACTCAAGTATTTATTAATAGAGAGGAAGAGGGAGATAAGGAAAATAAGACAAAGAAGGGAAAAGGGATGAATGACTTGATACTCCAAGCACATCAGTGTGCCTTGTTTACCTTTAGAGTTCACATCATATTGACACTAAATCGGGAGGAATTCAGGGCACCGGGGCCAAAAAATAAATAGAAAGGAACCTAGAGAGGTTAAAAATAAGGTCAGGAAGTAACAAAATGAAACAACTGGGAAAACAGAAACAAATATATATCTAGTGATAAATAATCTGACACACAAATATTCAGTGGGTGGGAAAAACCTAGACATTCCAAGGAAAGACATGCTGGTGATGCCAGGGTCTTTCTAGAACCTTATGGCAGAGACAAAAGTAACAAAGATGGTCCTTAGCTCTCAGGCATATCCCACCAACCCCTCTTCCTTAGCCTCTGAATGTCTGCCCTTCCCACCTGCCCCACCAGCAGCAGCCCAACACAGCAGCATTCTGTCCACAGGACATTTCGAAATCAGGGTCTAAATATTATTTAAAATTGATCGTGAAGAACAAAATATCTACCGTCTCATTTTTTAACTTCCAATGCCCCCTCATCCTAGGGAGCAATACAACCCAAGCAAAAACAATCAAGGTCAGATATCCTTTATTCTGCATTGCCAACACCTGCCACTGGGGGCTCCAGAGTGACTTTAGCATCTACCCCTTCCTTTCTATCTCCCTCATCAAGGTTGCCTTCGTTAAGTACACTATCATCTCTCAGCTTGACTTGCTGCTCTGCAGGCTCTGACCCCTTCCACATAACTTCAGTACACGTGGCCAAGGTTTTGTTTGTTGTTCTCCATTCCCTCCCCTCTTCAGACCCTTACAGTGATTTCTTATAAAACTAAATGTCGGGACTTCCTTGGCGGTCCAGTGGTTAAGACTTCACCTTCCAGTGCAGGGGGTGCGGGTTCCATCCCTGGTGGGGGAGCTAAGATCCCACATGCCTCTCAAACAAAAAAATCAAAACATAAAACAGAAGCAGTATTGTAACAAATTCAATAAAGACTTTTAAAAAACAATGTACCACATTAAAAAAAAAATCTTTAAAAAAAATCTAAATATCTAGTGATGAATAAAACCCCTTCACCAGAGTACTACAGCAATCTCACATATCACATTTTCTTCTAAGTAAACATATTTTGTCTATCACAGAGAAATAGTTTAATGTCATTAAAATAATTTCGGTTATAAAGTTGAAAGTCCTAAACTCTAGTCTTGGTTGTCCCACTTACTAGTTCTGTGATCCTGGGTGAGTTATTAACTTCTTCATATTTCAAAGAATTGTTACATAATGTCTGTAAAGAGCTTTATACTACACTCGATCCCCTGTAATATAAATATATGCATATTTATATACTAAATATTAAAAATAGCTTTCTACAAACATGTTATTTGTTTAGAATCATGGGTAGTACAAAGCTCTTACCAACATGTCATTTCTTTAGCACTTAGTTATTTTGCTGCCTTATAATTGTTCCCTTGTTTCATGTGTGTTTTGTCTCCAAGCTTGATTTCATACTTGTGTGAGGCTGCTTACATCACTTACACTTTATTGTATCTTCTGCAGTGCCTTAGTTGGTTGACTGAGTCCACTGCTTTATCCCATTTTTGACCCAGTAGCTTCCCTTAACCTTGACCTTCTACCTCATCAATGTCTTCCCCTCCTTTAGGAAGCCTTCCTAGAGCTTCTGAAAGAGAACTGGTGGGTTTTCTAACATATGATCCCCTAAGCAGAGTAATTTGCAATGTGGATTTATTTATAATCTGAGGATGGTCTTAGTATAGACAGAACATGTAAGCAATGATGATGATCCCCAGAAAGCTGAGAGATGATGAAATCAAATATATACAGAGAAAGACTCTAGCAAGGTCCAAAATCTATCTGTGGTCACCACTGTCTAGGGTGGGTGTTCTCCAAACTACTGTCTTAAATGTTTGGTTAATGGGCCTGTATGGATATTTAGATATCATAGATATATATATACACATATGTTTATATTTATATCTCATGCTCCTAAGCCTTAAGAATTATAAAATTAACAAACTGGCTCTGATCTGATTTCGTCCTTGACAAGAGACTTACTTAAGCTTTCCAAGTAGTTTTCATATAGAGTGAATTTTCTGGTCAAACGAACAGGAAACATCAGGTCTGCACAATTGTTTTATTTCTGGTTGTAAAAACTGGCATGCTTATACAGCAATCTCTCATAAGTTCATATAGCATAATATTGGCCTTCTCAAGTCCTTTCAGCTCTGGATCACTCAATGGGAGATTCATAGAAAACAATGGACTAGAAGCTAGCATAATGATTTTATCAAAATAATATCACCCTATGGAGTCCTGCCTGGGAGATGGTCAGTCAACATCCCTTCCAGAGTTATCCTTCTGTCTCCTCCCTCAAAGCACAGTTATAATGGAATGAGTTTACATGGTTCAAATTACAACAGGTTCTATGAATTAACTTTTAAAGCTATTTGCTTAAACAGCCTGGGGAGTTAAAGTAGCTAGTGTAGACACAGAGACACGAAACACATCTACTGTGGAAGATAAAGGGAAACCAAAGAAGCTTGTTACTCTGCAAACCAGAAAAAGATTGAGGTCTAATTTCTCAGACTTAAATGTGCCTTTGAGTCATGAGGGGATCTTGTAAAAATGCAGATTTTGATTCAAAAAAGGCTGGGATGGGGCCTGAAAGGCTGTGTTTCTAACAAGCACCCAAGCGATGGCAGTGCTGCAGACAAGGACCTGACTTGGAGGAGCAAGGGCAGAGAATTTAAGCTACGTAGCAGTGTTCGGAGGTAATATAAACACAGGCACTTTGTCTCTTTCAACAACTCAGCTAGAGAGCACCAAAGTAAAGTTATCACAGTTAAGAAGTGCTATAATACATTTTGTATTAGTATTTCTAGTTTTTACTAGAAATTATATTTACAAGAGAATAGTTTTCTTTTGTATCCATTCTTATCAGGTCCCAAGAGTGGGAGTGAAGTGGTTTATGTTCTCTGACAGGTTTATGTGCTTAAGCCGTGGGCTTTGCTCAGCTACCTCCAAACACATACCCCAGGAGCAGGGACCAGAGCAGGGCTGATAGCCTCCTTAGCATGTCCTCTAAAGCTCCAAATACCTAACGATGATGGGAAGGGACTCTCACAGCTTCTCAGATCATTCTGTGCACTTTTCTAGCACTTTCTGGAAACTTACCACAACACCAACAGTCAGGCCCTAGCGGAACAAAGTACCTTCATTCAAAACCTGCTATGTGTCCTAGAACAAAAAATTTCACAATTTGTATGGAAACACAAAAGACCCTGAATAGCCAAAGCAATCTTGAGAAAGAAAAATGGAGCTGGAGGAATCAGGCGCCTGGACTTCAGACTATACTACAAAGCTACAGTAATCAAGACAGTATGGTACTGGCACAAAAACAGAAATATAGATCAATGGAACAGGATAGAAAGCCCAGAGATAAACTCACACACATATGGTCACCTTATATTTGATAAAGGAGGCAAGAATATACAATTGAGAACAGACAGCCTCTTCAATAAGTGGTGCTGGGAAAACTGGACAGCTACATGTAAAAGAGTGAAATTAGAACACTCCCTAACACCATACACAGAAATAAACTCAAAATGGATTAAAGACCTAAATGTAAGGCCAGATACTATCAAACTCTTAGAGGAAAACATAGGCAGAGCACTCCATGACATAAATCACAGCAAGATCATTTTTGACCCACCTCCTAGAGAAATGGAAACAAAAATAAGCAAATGGGACCTAATGAAACTTTAAAGCTTTTGCACAGCAAAGGAAACCATAAACAAGACGAAAAGACAACCCTCAGAGTGGGAGAAAATATTTGCAAATGAAGCAAGTGACAAAGGATTAATCTCCAGAATATACAAGCAGCTCCTGCAGCTCAAATCAAAAAACAACCCAATCCAAAAATGGGCAGAAGACCTAAACAGACATTTCTCCAGAAAAGATATACAGATTGCCAACAAACACATGAAAAGATGCTCAACATCACTAATAATTAGAAAACTGCAAATCAAAACTACAATGAGGGGCTTCCCTGGTGGCACAGTGGTTGAGAGTCTGCCTGCCAATGCAGGGGACACAGGTTCGTGCCCCAGTCCGGGAAGATCCCACATGCCGCAGAGTGGCTAGGCCCGTGACCCATGGCCGCTGAGCCTGCACATCCAGAGTCTGTGCTCCGCAATGGGAGAAACCACAACAGTCAGAGGCCCGCGTACCAAAAAAAAAAAAAAAAACTACAATGAGGTATCACCTCACACCAGGCAGAATGGCCATCATCGAAAAATCTACAAACAATAAATGCTGGAGAGGGTGTGGAGAAAAGGGAACCCTCTTGCACTGTTGGTGGGAATGTAAATTGATACAGCCACTGTGGAGAACAGTATGAAGGTTCCTTAAAAAACTAAAAATATAACTACCATATGACCCAGCAACCCCACTACTAAGCATATATCCTGAGAAAACCATAATTCAAAAAGAGTCATGTACCACAATGTTCATTGCAGCTCTATTTACAATAGCCAGGACATGGAAGCAACCTAAGTGTCCATTGACAGATGAATGGATAAAGAAGATGTGGCACATATATACAATGGAATATTACTCAGCCATAAAAAGAAACGAAACTGAGTTATCTGTAGTGAGGTGGATGGACCTAGATTCTGTCATACAGAGTGAAGTAAGTCAGAAAGAGAAAAACAAATACCGTATGCTAACACATATATATGGAATCTAAAAAAAAAAAATGGTTATGAAGAACCTAGGGGCAGGTCAGAAATAAAGATGCAGACTTACTAGAGAACGGACTTGAGGACACGGGGAGGGGGAAGGGTAAGCTGGGAAAAAGTGAGAGAGTGGCATGGACATATAAACACTACCAAATGTAAAATCATTAGCTAGTGGGAAGCAGCCTCATAGCACAGGGAGATCAGCTCTGTGCTTTGTGACCACCTAGAGGGGTGGGATGGGTGGGTGGCAGGGAGGGAGGAGATATGGTGATATATGTATATGTATAGCTGAGATATGGTGATATATGTATATGTATAGCTGATTCACTTTGTTATAAAGCAGAAACTAACGTGTCACTGTAAAGCAATTATACTCTAATAAAGATGTTAAAAAAAAAACTTGCTTTGTGCTCTAAACAGGGCATTTTCTAAGGTGGCTAAAGGAACCATGGATTTCAGGATATGCAGCCCTCAATTCCCTTTCCATATCTGCCCCTAAAGTTTTCAACAAAGTTAGGCTTCCTGTAGAAAGTGACAGCCACAGAAAAAAATGAAGATAATAAGCAACTAGGTGATGCACCCAAGTAGGATGGGGGATGGAGTGTTTTTGCCTTTAGTGTAGAAATATCTTATTTAATTATTAAAGTCCTGCTTTATTATACAGTTCAGTATTTTTCTATCTACAGTTTGCAGCCCATTGGTGAACCTTGAAATCATTTTCATGGTTCAGAACCAGGCTGTTTTAAAAATGCAGTAGACCAGGGTGCAACGCAGTTCAAAGGGGAAGTATCATTTAATGAAATGTCTCAGTTACACCTGTCTATGTACTGAGCTATATTGTAAAGTACATTTCTTACTATGCATCATAATCAAAAATTTGAAAAATCACTGAACTATAGCTTGCTTTATGGTAGAGGAGGGTTTTTTTAGAGCCATCATTGTTTTTAATCTATTTATTTTTACTATATTCACCTGGCATTGCCTTAGCTAGATAAGGTCATAGCGAGTAGCCTTTTCAGAAATTTCACTGCCCTTTCCACTATAAATTCCTTGAACTCATATAGCATGCTTAAGCCATATGCATTATATATACACATATAATATTAAATTCCTATAGATCATGTGTCATACTAATAGACCAATTTAATTGACATTCTGAACTATTCCTGGGTATTATACACCAAATTCCCTACATCCAGTCAATTGCTGGGAGCACCTCACAGCTTTCAAGTTACAAGGGCACCATCTTCTGGTGAAATATTTTCTTTGTTGGGCCGATATTAAAGAGCTACCAAAAAATGTCCTGATTTTTCAAGCAAAAATTGCAACTGACATCATATATACATTGATATTCTTTAGAGCTTTTTACTTCATTCAGGAGTTTCACTCCATTCCCAATCTGAGAAAGGTCTTTCTATTCCTCAGCAGTGAGAGGAGCTAGTCTGTCCTTCCTGACTTTCCGTTACACTAGGCTGGTTTCAAGTTTCAGCTCCTCCTTGAATTCCAGCCTGCTGAGACTTCCCTCTAGAATCATCCAAAATGGAGCCTCTCACAGCCTACCCTCTGAGATGTTCAGGGCCCAAAGCAAAGGTATTTGCAGTTTTGCTGTCTATGGTTCTATGTACAGTAATGTTATTTCTTCTACAACTAAAATTCCTAAAACCTAAAATCAACAGCTTTTATACATTTGAAGTGAAAGATGCAAATGGAAGAACGGTTTCTCTGGAAAAGTTTAAAGGCAAAGTAAGTTGTATCTTCTGATTTTTATTTCTGTTGTTTGTCCGTGTTCTCTGCTTATTCTCTTAATAGTCCATTTTTCACTGTTAAACGGTCATATTATAATTTAGTCTTCAATGTAATGTTATTAGTATATCACTTTAGCCATCAGAGCTCTCAGTTTATATACTTCTAACTGATAACTGATTATGTTAACTGTTTGCTTTAAGTGATGGATCAATACTTTAAGTTGCTTAGGAAATTCTTAGTTAGTAATGTGAATATGGAGTATTCCATATAATGTGAATATGAAAGTATTAATTCCATAATCTAACAACATTAAAAAGTACTCTATCAATAATCATATTTTATCTTTTATTTTTTAAAAAAAACTTTAGTTGAGTACATAGGGCTTTTTCAATGGTCGTGATTTTTCAGAGTTTTAACTCATGCATCCATGTTATGATTTTCAGCAGAATTGGGTATATCTAAAAATATGAGATAACCATCTATCAAAGGTTGTATTCCTCCAAAATGGTTTAGGATTTTAACTACTTGCAAATATTTTTTTTAATCTTTTATTTGCTTCACTTTCCGGTTGGATTTTTTCTTTTTCCGGGAGGTTGCACTAGTTGTAAACGTGGCTAGTGACTGCCAACTCACAGACAGAAATTACTTAGCACTGCAGGAACTGCACAAAGAGTTTGGACCATTCCACTTCAGCGTCTTGGCTTTTCCATGCAATCAGTTTGGAGAATCGGAGCCCCGCCCAAGCAAGGAAGTAGTATCTTTTGCAAGAAATAACTTCGGAGTAACGTTCCCCATCTTCCACAAGATTAAGATTCTAGGACCTGAAGCAGAACCTGCATTTAGATTTCTTGTTGGTAAATATCTACCTTGTCTCACCAATTTAATGTTTTTAATTGCTTTTCATTTTTAAAACAAATATACCAGGACAATACATTCATTTGAAATGTTTTAGTGGGAAAGTTTTATAAAACTATCAAAGAGCTAGATTCTCATCCTTTGTGACTTTCTATAAGTTATGCTTCCCTGAAATCAATGTTTTAACATCTTGGATGGCAAAATAAATCTACTCCAGTGTATTTTATTTTTATGATCATTTTCCTGAAGAATTTACTTTAAGTGTGGTCATGGCTATTTTCACAAAATATTTCAATTCTCATTTAACTAACATGTGGGCAAATATCCCTCCCCAATATTAAAGCTATACGTCCCACATCAATATTGCTGAGCGTTATTAGTTGAACTTATCTTTGTGGTTATTTTTATGTTGCCTTACTTATCTAAGATATTATCCTCAAGGGTAAATAATATCTGTTTGCCAGGTGGTTTTTGGCAAAATTCAAAACAATATATCTTGATTTTTTTTGGAGGAGGGTAGTGTTAGTCTATCTCTGTAATTAAGCTAGCTACAGAAACCTATTTAAAGATTTTCCAGCATAAACGTGGTGCAGTATAGTGACTAAAAGCCAAACTTTGGCCCCAGTCTGTGTTGAAACCCCTGCTCCTTTACTTTTGCTGGGTGGCATTAGGCACATACTTTCTCTGTGCCCGTTTCCTCGTTTGTAAAATGACGTTATCAATAGTATCTACCCCCTAAGAGTGCCTGGAGGATTAAGTGTGTTAATAATAAAAGTAAAGTACTTATTCACATACAGCTTACACTGTGGCAGACACTATTCTAAAGGACATTCAGCTCATGTCCTCTCATCTAACTTATATAGATAACAGCCTCAGTCATTTTCACTGTGGGTAATTTAAGTTTTGCTAAAACCATGACCTCATCCAGGCAATCAAGCTTCCAATCAAACAAACCAGCTAATGATGTCCTATAATATTTCATTTAAGTATGAAATCAGAATCATCCAAAAACATTATATTCAGTTTCTAGGGAAAGTCAATATAATGCCTAACACCACAAATAGCAACTAGAGTGAGGTCTTCATTCCTTTTATTTCCAGGGTGCACGGGAAAAAAAAAGCCAGAGCATGTGCCCTGTAATCATCTCTCAATTACAGCAGGCAAAAACTTGGGCACAATAGCTCCTAGGTTCTTCCCCTTTGTCACTAAGAAAGCTTCTGAAACTCCACTTACCCTGTGTGATCAAAACATAACAGTGATTTAAGGTTTCACTAAAGTTAGATGAAGCTCCAGAGACAAAGATTATGAGTTGACGGCCAAATGAAAATTAGATCTTTGAAAACTGGCCACAATGGACAGTACCTGATCATGCACTCACAAACAAGATGGCTCTGTACAGGTGTACAGGTTGTCCACTAAACAGGAGTAAGGAGGCAAACGGGGGCTGAAACACAGGCAAGTGCAAGGTATGTGCCGAGGGACTGTCCCCACCTGGAAGGGTATCTTTTTCTAATTCACACGAAGATGTTACACTGACTAGAGAGAGCCCTGCCCTGATGGGCATTATCTTTAAAAACACATTTTCCATCATAAAAATGGCTATTTTTCAAAGCGATTTTAAGAAGGCTTTAGTTAATAATATGATGTTCATACCAAGTCACTGATGTTTGAGCTAATCAGCAACACTATTAAAAATGAAATAACCAGTGTAAATGCTTGGCACAGTACACAGAATAAAACACGTATAAGTAAATATTAGGCTACTTTTCATTCATTATTTTTAACCTGTGCTCCCGCATTTGTTCTTTCCCCAGCATAAAGCAAAGTATCCCTCAATTTTAAAAACTCTAGGCAGTGTGTTCCTTCTACCTACCTCATCAGCAACGTTTTTGAAAGGATAGTTAACATTTGTTTTCTCCACTTCCCTGTCTCTGCTTCCTTCTTAGATCACTGTGTTTGGCCTCACTCCATAACTCTCCTGAGCCTGGGGGGTCTCGCTGCCTGTGACTTCTACTCTGGCCCCTTCTCTTCCTCCCTTGCAGGTTCCTCTTTTCCTCCACCCTTAACGCTACTGATCCTCAGGATTCTGCCACATCCACATGGGCTCTCCTTACTCTGTCCCCTTTCCCTGGGTGAGCCCTTGCTCTTAAGCTCCGAAGCCTCCTCTGATTGGGTGTCCCACATAACCTGAATCTCCTTGTGTACAAAAATGAATTTGTCATCTTCCTCCTAAAATCTGTTTGCTTTGCCATGTTCCCTATTTTAACAGCACGAGCTCTGCAAATAGGAAGGTCTAGATATCAATCCAGGCTCTACCACTCACTAGCATGTGACTGTGAGTCCAGGCCTCCATTTGTCTCATCTGCAAAATGGGGATAATAATAATATCCAATGTTTACAGGGTTGCTGTAAAGATTAAAGGAGAGGATCCATTTAAAGCACTGAGCATACATTACTAGGCACATAATAATTATATTTTTTCTCATGTTAGTCAATAATAATGCACACAAATCCTGTATGATATAAATAGAAAAAAACTTCTACATTTCTTACCTAAATTAAGATGTATCAAAGGATATCTACAATTATTTAGAATTCCTTACTATATAACATACAATATTAAAAACATATATATATTTACTATAAAAAGTAATCCATACATTCCTATTACCAAAGACATTTAGAACATCACTTTATCTTTAAAAAAATGTTAAGAAACTGAAAGTTTTCACCTAGTGACAGGGTAAATTTTTTGTGGTGGAGATCAACAAATCTAAAATAAACTAATTTATTTCATTTCTTGATTCTAGGTCAGTAGAATCATCAGTGAAGTCACCAAGTATTTCTATAAATCTGTTTACACAAACTTTGAGTTGTTTTGTTTGGGTGTTTTGCTTTTTGTTTAGTTTGGTTTTTGAAATGATGACAATACTAGAACTTGATTCTAAAGTTGTAATTTATGCAGATACTAACAAAAATGAAAATCTTGAAAAAGAATTTACTCATGAAAATATATTCTCATATTTTAGATTCGTCAAACAAGGAACCAAGATGGAATTTCTGGAAGTATCTGGTCAACCCTGAAGGTCAAGTTGTGAAATCTTGGAGGCCAGAGGAACCCATTGAAATCATCAGGCCTGAGATAGCAGCTCTGATTAGACAAATGATCATAAAAAAGAAAGAGGATCTATGAAAATGCCATTGAATCATTCTAAGGCAATAATCAGAATACAGAAATGTCTCCGTGAGGGTTTGATCCCATTTTAAATACTCTGACAATTAAATGTGGCACTGAAGGATGACTTTCCTTTTATGTTATCTTGTCAGTGACTGGTAATGAATGTCCCCACGATAGAGATGTTACCTAAAGCAAAAATGAAGAGTAGCCAAAGACTCTAAATGAAATATATTAAATACTTCATCTGACCACACTAAATAATTCAGAATACAGTCACCAATGTGCTTCAATATCCTATTGTCTGACTTGACATTTTCTAGTATCATTCTTGATGGAAATGCCAACACACTAGACCACTGTTTGAATTCAAGACACTGTGTGACATTTCCAGAGTAACTAATTATAAATGATTATTTTTATGTAATAAAAAACAAAATAAACATTGAAAATGTGAAATATAGATTCTAATCCTTATGTATTTTTATTTGTTTCAGGTACAGGATTTTGGGGGTTTTTTTAAGTACAGGTTCATGGTATGTTTTACTACACCTGGCCAAATAGTCACTTATAAGTGACATTATCACAACATTTGAAAAAGCCTTCATCTTTCTCAATATTTATTATTTTCTAGAAGCAACTCAAATTCCATAATTAGAATATTAACACTTGAGTCAGTCTGTATTTTTGAGTGAAAATCCCAAGTGTAAGAAAAAAGCCATGAGTATATGATCATTCAGCTTGATTCCCCTTCAGGTTAATTTTGATAAATTCGTTACACGTTAATTCCTTACAGGTTTTGGTTAATTCTTTACAGGTTAATTCCTTACAGGTTCCTTACAGGTTAATTTTGGTTGCTAATCTAGTCAGACTAGATTAGCCATTTGGAAAGAATTCAATGCTGCATCATTCTCATGGCTGTAGTAAGAAGAATCAACTGCAAACAGTCAAAACTCTTAACGAAGAAAAGGGAGTGATTGCAACTACATGAGTCTTAGAAACATCAGCAACCACTGAGCCTTTCGATAGAGCCACAACATACCTTTCCTCCCAAAGTCCTGATCTTTACATTTTGTCAGCCTTCTAATTATTGGAAAAAAAGCAACCTGCCAAGTTGATGAAGGTTAATTATTGCCCCATGAAATATATATTCATTTCATAAAGGAGTTAAACAGGAATACTGGAGCCAAAAACCAGTGTGAAAAAACAGTCATGTAGAATTTGGCTAAGAAGGAAGACCCAATCTAAATAACTGTGAATTGGCTCTCCAATTCTGACCTGATGAGTGAAAGTGAAGATATTTTTTTTATGGTGAAATCAGTAGTGCCACCTCAGTAATTCTGCAAAAGTGTTTAAAGTTCTTAAAAAAATCAAATATATTTCCCGGAATACCTTCTACTTCAACATAGATGTCCAACCCCCAGCTCTGAATGTATTTAGTAAGCTCTCTGATGGGGGTGGAGGTGTGGCTCCCCTCAGGTCAAGAGGATGTGCAGAGGCACCTCAAGAATAGCAGTCAATATGGTTAAAATAGTATGTTTTATATTATGTGACTTTTACCACAATAAAAAAGACATAAAAAAAAAAAAGAATGGTGGTCACTGTCTGAGCAAAGCCCGCTTCTACCTCTCACCAGCGGCAGGTCCTTGGGCCAAGCTCGACTACTTTTCAGTTTCCTCACCTATAAATTGGGGGTGGGGTCAAAGTGAACAGAAAGCCCCTTCCAAGTTCCCAAGGGCTTTCAAGTGATCAGGAATCAGTACTAACCTGGATTGTTGTTGAAGAAATGGAAGCCACCTCACTAGTCTATCTGTCTTTTGCAAGCTTGCCCCAAAAATGCCTGTTAGCAATTTGAATTCTGGGCCTCTAAGCAAAATTTTATTTAGGATAATCCCTCCAAGTGTTGCTTCTGGAGCACTCTTGCTGTTTACCCCCGCTTACGACTTCCATGAATTCATATCAGCGCTCCAGGACGGCTGGGGTGTTTATGTGCTCACAGTCAGGGTGTGAGCAGAAGTGTATCTGCCAGCACCACAGAGGTTACGTAGACACCCCACTGCCAGATAGAGAGTAATGAGCTGGGGGACGACCAGGACTGTCCCAGAGAACGCAGTTGAGGTGTCCATCCTGCCCCAAATCACTAGTTCTCTCCAAAGCCATAAAAAGTGGGTTTTTCACTTATATATCTCCAAACTTGGTTGCCTTATTCAACCTATAATTTCTGCTAGGTTAGGCTTGATTCTCTCCTCTTGCCCCTCTGAGTATGCAGGGAAGGCAGGTAGGGATTTGAATGTGTGTCATACAGGTGTCCATTCAGGGTTCTGTAACAACCAGGCTATGTGTGATGAAAGAGAGGAGAGCCATTTGCTGATGTGCCGCCACCCAGACCTCAAATGTCTCATATGAATACCGTCAGGCAAACACACAGAGAAAAAAAATGCATTTTTCTTGAACTAAGCACAATACCTTCCCTATCTCAGCATCAAGAAGTCTGGGACAGGGCTTCCCTGGTGGCTCAGTGGTTGAGAGTCCGCCTGCCGATGCAGGGGACACGGGTTCCTGCCCCGGTCCGGGAGGATCCCACGTGCCGCAGAGCAGCTGGGCCCTGGAGCCATGGCCGCTGAGCCTGCGCGTCCGGACACTGAGCCTGCGCGTCCGGAGACTGTGCTCCGCAACGGGAGAGGCCACAACAGTGAGAGGCCCGCGTACCGCTAAAAAAAAAAAAAAAAGTCTGGGACATAAACTGCTACGAACTGCCTGAACTGAGAAGTATAACAAAAATAGTAGGCATCCCATAAAAGAGTATTCAGCAGTTGTCCTCCTGACAAAGGAAAGGGACAAAATCAAATGCTTTTATCTGTGGTTAATAATTCATTGACGAAGTTTGTTTTTGTTTGTTTTATTTGGGAAGTGGAGAGGAGTACTTCCTACTAACTTCTGATCATCATCTTATGGCAGATGTAAAAATACAGAGTGTTGGAGAGTGGAATAAATATGAATTTGCCTGAAATATTCCCAAAAAATTGTACTTCATTTTTGAAATTGCGTACTAATTATAGCATACCTATAGTATGTATATATGTACATATACATGATTCTTAATAACTATAGTATATATAACATATATACAGTGATGACTGGTAAATGTTTAACAACCAAATCTCTGGAGGAGTCGTCCCAATTTGCAGCATTTGCAATTTCTATGGTGTGAATGCTCCCACATGGTCAATTTTAATCTACTAATGGTTTGATAACTGGCTTGTAAAATTTCTGAAAATTTAACAATCAATTCTCACAGACCAGGACAAGCTGGCTCCAGCACAACAAAATTTTTAAAATCAGGCTTACGGTAATAAGGATCTCCACAGAGAAAAACCTAAAGCAAAAACATATCACATATACTCTTTATTTTTATTACAAATATATTATTTTGACAGGTTATATATAAATGTGGATGTATATGCAGTTATACTGAATTATGAAAAGCTGCTAACATTATAACTGTATAATCACACTATAATCTAACGACGTAACTGGATTGCCTGCAGGTAATTTCAAGTAGGAAAACACTCCAGTAAAAAATAAGAAAAAAAAAAAATATATATATATATATAGAGAGAGAGAGAGAGAGAGAGAGAGACAAAGTCTAAGAAGGAAAACAAAAACTAGTTCTCTACATTTATTTTCTTTAAACATATTAACTGTTTCAAGACTGCCCGATGTGAGCGGGAAGGTCTTGGGTGATCCCTGTACAAAATCATGTGTATTCCTGCTAACGTGTTCCTTTGAAAGAAAAATGTCATGTTTGGGTGCAGCTAACATGGGGACGCTCTGTATTTATCCCTCAGCTTGACTTCATGTTCCCCAGGGAATAATAAAATCCTAATAACTGTTATACCAAGAAACTAATACATCACACTTCTTCCCACTCTTCTTGTTCCCTCCTCCCTCTGAACGGTTAAGGCCACACCTTGCCAAGGGAAGCATTCTCTTTTGGGGGCAGAGGCTGGTGGGGGAGAGCCATTAAACAGCACTGAGAAACTCGGACATTTTCCAGAGGGTGTGATGGGAAGCAATTACATCCCCAGCACCAGTGAACAGCAGTGGCTGCCCCCAGAGAAGATACTTCCAACCAGCTTTGCCTCCCTCCTCCTCTTTTTTTCAACCCACTTCCATCTTCTCTTCCTCTGACATCCCAAGTGTGGATCCCTCTCTTTCCTTCCACTCTTACGAAAACGTTTTCTTTTTGAATTTAAACATTTAATCACCTCCTTACCCATTGACCTCCTTGTTTATCTTTACTACACTCGATTCTTTCTTTCCTTTCTCATCATCTCAATAATAGGAACTGAACTATGTATTCTTTTTATTGAGTATAAATGTTGGCATTTTATGTCTTGCTCTTTAAAAAAAATTTTTTTAAGTAAAACACAAAGGACAAGCCTTCTAAATTTAGTAGGTTTTATTTTTATCAACAGATCAGTGATTTTCTATAGAAAATAACATGTTGAAATTTAACCTTAAAAAAAGATGAAAACAATATTTACATTAAAGGAATACTTAAACACAAAGATGCTGAAATGGAATGATACTAGGCAACAACAAAAAGAGGATGAGATTTGAAAGTAACAATATGCGTAAGAATCAAATTATAGTTACCTCTTTAACCCATGGTTCTAGAAATGTTTACATTTAAATAAGGTAAGAATTTAATTTTACCCATAACTTATAGTCCAATGCAGTAGAGAATGTGATACATTTCTCACTTCTCATTTAGGGTGTAAATAATTGACCAGACCACCAAAGTCAGTTCCATGAACTTGCTGCAAATGTTTATACAACCACAGTGTGTCTGGGACCCAGCACACACCTGACACGGCTCCATGAGTCAAAATGGCCTCCAAGGAATGAGAAAATATTTTAAATTATATTGTGCGGTCAGTTCTCCCCCTTCTCAAGCTAAATATCATGCTCTCTTCCAAACACTGTATGAGTCTGTGATTTTACAGAAAATGAAGACTCAAGGCAAATCTTCCAAACAATTTAGCCCCATCCCCTAACCCCCAAAATCCCCAATTCTCTTGATATTCAAGTGAAAATGTTTTAGTTGACTGACTCATCTGGAAAG
The DNA here is from genome assembly GCF_011762595.2 of Tursiops truncatus. Classification (NCBI taxonomy): domain Eukaryota; kingdom Metazoa; phylum Chordata; class Mammalia; order Artiodactyla; family Delphinidae; genus Tursiops; species Tursiops truncatus. The sequence continues at coordinate 42,180,073 of NC_047036.1, forward strand.
TTACTTCAATTCTCCCTTTAGCTGTACACACCCTTGGTAACTGAAACCTACTCTAATGTCAAATTAAGAAACTAATGATCCAGAAAGAATTCTAAAGACTTAGTTGAAAGTTGAAAATTTGAGGAAACATTTTAGGTTTTCCATTCCAAATTGTCATTATATTCTAAATTTTATATTTAAAATAAATATATAATTTCACAAATACTTTAATACTGTCTACAAGTATTAGAGACTCCAGAATATTACCTGAAATTTTTAAAATAATTAATTGGAGTAGTTTCTTCAGCATTATAAAGCTGTTTGTTGTATTATAACTGAAAAGTAGTAATAAACATTATGGTAAAGAGTGACCCGGTTCATGGCAAAAAGTACACATACACACAAACATACACACATATTACTTACAGATTTAATTATACTCTGATGTTCATTGTACATGCAATGAGATAGCAGTTGCATGTTAGCTGATGCCATTCACATATTCAACCAGCTAACAATACACTGCCAACCCATCACACACAGGTAACCAGTGTACTTCGTTAACAAGGAGAATTTATCCAGAAGCAAGTGGCAGGGTAGTTGTGGCTGCTGAATTGACCCAAAGCAGCCAGCTAACAATACACTGCCTACCTGATTCAGGTCACCGCTGCTTTTCATGGCCCATAAAGTCACTGAGGCTAAATTTGTAACATGAAACAGTGGCAGAACTTTCATCTTAATAGTCACATTAAAGAAAACTTACAGGCAAAACCTGTTCCTCCAAAAATACTATAAGAAATAAAACCAATATTTTCTTTAATCTATGCAAAAACTTAAAAAGAAAACTTTCAAAATACTTCCACTTAGGTTTTACAAATTAAAGGCTCGGATACTGCTATACAAGTGAATTAACAAAGTTATACATAACTGTAGCTTTTCCCATTACTTCTATTTACTGACGAAAAGACCAGTTGTGTGTATCAGGTAGTCAAATATCTAGGAGCCATGGTGATACAAAAGGTAGGCAAGACAAATCTTCAGCTTTGTTTGGGAAAAATAAATATTAAAGTATTTAGGGAATTTTAGGAGTCAAATGTCATTTGTTTTCTCTGGCTACAAAGGCTATTAGTCATTGAATTCTGAAAGTTATGTGTTCAATTTATTGTGTCACCAATTAAATACAGAAAAATTTAAAGAAGGTCTAGAAAAAAATCTATAAAACTGGTGATGGTTTTGAAACTAAAATCTATAAGTAAAGACTAAAGGAATGTGAACTATTTAGCCTAGAGAGAAGCAAGGTGAATCCTGATAATGATTTACACTGATTACAAGAGACGCTAAAGGCCTTTGGGTTTGGACTTTCAAGGTGAAAAAGTACTACATGGGATCAACTGTTAAATTACTAACCTAAGGGCCGTAGATTATGCCACTTCTCCTCTTGACCACAAGATAGCACCATTTCCGTTTCTTTGGGGGGCAAGCTTATGAACACAACAGAGGGGAGTGCAACTAGCAACTGTTAAAATGAAATTATAACAGCCAGCTAAAGATGCACTGCCTACCTGACACACCCAAGCTTCATCTTTTGCTGTAGAGGCAAAAACTAGAACGTAACATTCAGATTAAAATGATTACCATTATTTGTCAGTCAGAGATCTTCAGTTTCTTACAAAAATGTTTCAATATATACTCTTTAATATATAGACTGTAGTTAGTGATAGTATGAGATTTTTTAAATTTTTCGTATTTTCAGACCAATTCATACTTCCAGCAAATATCTTTAGCAAGAATTAGTTTGTTCGAGGTCATATTCAAGACAGAGAACTGGAGTAAGCACTGGACACTCACCTTGGGAGAATCTTGAGCTCTCTTCTGTTTCATGTCTTTGGCGAGCACCCGCATGACCTCCTCCTTTGAAAATACAGACAACATATATGAATATAAACTGTTTAGGAAAATCATAATATTAGGCGTGGAATGTTTCTAGATCCTTACTTAGTCAAACTACATTCACTTTTCTTAGAAAACAGGCACCGCCAGAATATAACTAAATTACACAACTCAAAATTAAAATCAGGATTTAGAGTTTTGAACTACCTCTTGGTCCTAAACAGGTATTATAAACGGTGCCTTCGACAAGAAGTCCCTTTAGGGAGTTGGGGCGAGGAAACAAAAGGGCGTTACTCACCCATAGGATCTCTTCTTCGGTCCGGACCCTCCTCCGGGCGGTGCGCTCAAGTTTCCACTCCATCTCTGGAGGAGTTTGCCCTATCTGGCTGGAGAGTAGCCTCTCCTCGACCGCTTTTGGTTTTGCCCCCCAGGTCTAAGCCAGTCTTGACTCTTAATCATCAAACCTCTGGAGTCTTGTCCCCCAGGACGATCATATTTAACTCCTAACCTCCCATTTTTCCCCACTCCTCCCACCGCTCTCAGCGAGCTTTCCCCAGGGTACGGTTTAAAAAGCCGGCGGGGCGGCAGCCAGAGCGGGAATCCCCCTCTCCGGCTTCTTATTGGCCGGCGCTTCGGTGACGTCAGAGCCCGGGAGGGCTTCCCCCTGCGCGCGCCTGGGTCCTCACTCTCTCTCTCTCTCTCTCCCTCTCTCTCCCCCTCCCGGCCGGCGGCCGCGCCCCGCAGCCTCCAGCTCTTTGTCCGCGGAGGCGCGCACAGGAGCGCCAAGCTTTGCCGCGAGCGGTGGCGGGCCTGAGCCGGGCCAGGAGCGGAGGGCTGGACAGCTGCAGGAGGCAAGGCCGTTGGCGGGCGAAGAAGCGGGTTCTGGGAATTCACGTTCTTTTCATTTTAGAAACAAAAATGTTCTGTAATAACGAACTCTGCTCCATTTTCCTCGGCCCCCACTTCTCATTCTCCAACCCCATCATCCTGCCTCTGCCTCTGAGGGATCGGAGGGGTGCATAACTCTCCGGCCTCCTCTCTTTTGACGCTAATCACCCTTTGCTTAAGCTATTGAGTCTAGGCGTGTTCCCTCAACGTGTCATCAGCTCTTCCTCCACCTTCAAACGGACAAGAAAACGTGGCAAGATTTCTATGCTAATGAGAAAGGGGGGGAATCATTGACATATTTATTCAAGAAATTCTTCTTTGCTCTAACCATTTGGCAGTGGTCATGTTCTCTCACTTCAGCTTCTGAGCTTTCCCTCCTAACAATGGTTAGTGAAAGTTGGTGAAACGGCCGGTGACGGGGAGGACCTGATAGGGAGTGAAGACCCAGCAAGAAAGCTGAGCAGACTGGGGGCTAAGTGATAAAGGAGACGATGATATTCGGGGTTGAGGGAGGGGTTTGGAGGAAAATAAGCCAGTTGGGCTGTGCACACCTGAGCTGCCAGGAGAGGAGAGCTGTGCCGTATGGCATGGGGGGAAACTGTCTGGGAAACCTCTGACAGTCTAGCAGTCTGCTTTTCCCCCCTCATTACCTCCTCCCTCCTCTCCACCACCCCCCCACAATTGAAATTGGATTGCTTTCCCTCCAATGCAACATGTGGGTTTGTGCATTTGGGGAGGGGGAAGGGCTAATAGATATCAGATAGTCAAAATGGTCAGTGAGTTTTAAAATCTAAACTCATTTCTCCTGCTTTCCTTCATACTGAAATAAAAATGGCCTCAAGGCTAAGATCCAGTCTTAGGCCAGTTCTCCATTTACATGATAAAGGGTTAGAGGAAATGCTGCACAGGGTAACTTAATCTTCAAATGAGATTTATCAAAATGCTTGCTAGTCAAATAACCTTCAGATTAAAAGACCTCTAAGTTTCACCCACAAGAATTCCACTTTCCTTGCAGTGCATTCAAAGGATACTCATTCCAACTTCCAGTAAATCCTTTCAGCAAACATTGAGGCTAAGTAAAGTGAAATATCATTGGATGAGAGTCAGAAGTATTGTTGATTTAAAGGATTAGTTTTCAATACCAACTAAAAGTAGCAATACATTGAAATAAAATTAAAAACTTCTAATCTTAGTTCTATTTAAAATACCATTTTATATTCACCCATTTATAAGAATGGGTACAAACATGGGAGTAATAAAAAACAATTCAATTAATGAGCTTGTAAATTCATGTAAATTGGGATTTCAGATCCCATGTTCCTTACAAGTACTAAGAATAGTGAATTATTCATTTAGAATTCAGTTATCTATAAGTAATACATTCAACAATTCTATTTTAGCCACTAATTCCATGGCATATCACACAGCCTCCAAATGCCTTTTCCCCCCTAGTGTAAAGTAGAAAAATATTAGTCAAAATCTTCCTTTTAAAAGTTATTGTGCATTTAAATATTCAGATTGAAATTTAACATCAGAATAATGTCAACAGAAAAATCACCATTTGGCAAACACCACATACTGTCTCAGTCAGGAACCATGAATGCTAAAATTGGTGTGCATGTGATGAGGATGTTTGCCTCCTATGATTAAATACAAAAAGAAAAATTACAGCTTTTCATTGGACAAACCTGGCAGACACCACCTTAACAAAGTAATCGATTAAGGTCACCATTAATGACACACGGACATCATGTGCCTCTTGATATAATGTACTGGGAAGGGTACAATATTACCTCTGTAATATTTTTGCCAAAAAAAAATTATAACTTGAATAATGAAAATACTAAACAAACCCAAATTGAAGGACATCCACAAAATAATTGGCCAGTAATACTCTTTGAAAGGGTCAGTCATGAAGAAACACTGAGAAACTGTCACAGATCAGAAGAAACTAAGTAGACATGACAACTGAATGCATTATGAGATCCTGGATTGAAATCTAGACCAGAAAAAAAAAAAGGACATTTGTTGAATAATTGTAGAAATGTGAATAATATCTGTAGATTAGTTAATATAGTAATGCTAATTTCCTGTATATAATCATTTATTATGGTTAAGTGTTAATATTTAGGGAAGTTGGGTGAAGGATACAATGGGATTCTTTGTACCATTTTTGTAACTTTTTCTAAGTCAAGTTAGTTCAAAATGAAAACTTAAAATAAAAAAATTAACATCATGTGGTCATACAAATAGAAAAACTATGGTACACCTGTTTAGGAGAAAAAAGATATATTCTATAAACATTTTATCTTAATTTGTATCAAATATGTTTTAGGAATAATGGCTAGTTGAAATGTTCAGGTGCCTGTGAGTAATTACCTGTTTTCAAAATGTTTCCTCTTTGAGAGTGGGTTTGGAAGGTAGATTTATAATAATGAGAAAGGCTGTGAGGACTCCTCGGCAAAGGGCAAAGGCCACTTGGAAAGTCTTTGAATAAGAAGGTGAGGGGGAAACAGGTAGAGTAGTGAGGCAGAGAGAAGGGCGAGTGGGAAGAAGCTTTTCCTGACTCATCTCTTGTCGGTGCTCTGAGTCTGAGCAGGTCCCTACCTATGGGAAGCAAAAGGATAGCCAAGCTTCCCAAATGCAGATTATTTTTCAGTTACATGATCACACTTTCATGCTAAATAATAATAATATTAAGTAGCTCAGAAATGCACAAAGTAAGCTCCCTCCCTTCCAGTGCATTTACATACGTACACATAGATAATTTGGCGCTGTGAATCTTTCTACATAAATGGGATCTTACTATACTTATCGGTTTTGCAACTTGCTTTTTCTACTTCACTGATTTCAGTTGCTTTCCAGAAATGCAAACCGGAGAGCCCCTCATCCCCAACTCCAACGGTCGGTTGTCGCGTCCCTCGGGCCGCTGCTCCTCCCGCCGGACTGGAGGCTGGTCCCGCGTCCCGGCCGGACCTCCCCCGGGCGCCCCACCTCCCCTGCGCCAGCCAGCCCGGCTCGCGCCCCCAGCTCCCGCGCGCCAGCCCGACCCTCCCTGCGCGCTCCTTACTGGACAAAAGGGACGGTTGGGGTTCGCTCCAACGGTCCCCGGGGCACGTGCCCCGCGGGTGGTGGGTGGGAAAAGCGCCAGCTGATGGGGATGTATCCAGCTCCAGCCTGCGTGGGACAGGTGGGGACGCTGGATGAAGGGGGACTTCCCTCACTGCGGAGGAGTGAGGGGAAAGGAAGGGAAGGAGACCATCGTGTCCCGGACTAATAAACTCTCTGAGCGGGACTGCTCCCCAGAATGTATAGCTCAAAATAGCGCTGGGGAAGGAATCAGTGAATCCCTTATAATTCAGACTCAGTAGGACAATAAAAAAGTAACCTGAGAAGGTTTTAGCAACGTAAAAAAGCCTCAGTCAGAAGAGCAGTCAATAAACTACGTCACCTCTGGTTACATGACTTATTATTTATCAATTATAAGTAGTTTGTGTATACGCATATTGTCCCGTTACTGAATGATTTCTAAGTAGTCTATCCTTTAAAATGTCTTTCTCCAATACAAAATAATATATGGTGAGCCCAATAACTTATGATGTATTGCAGTAAAACTCTCACCACAGTCACCAGAAAGTTCCAGAACTGAGCAGAAGTTCACGATATGAGAACGTCTGGGTAACTTTGTAAGTAACTCAATAATAACTAGAAAATATTTTAGGTTGTTGTCCTGACACTTTCTAATTACCTTCTTACCTTATGAAGTACTTCTAAAGTTTTCAATAACTAGATTTAGAGAGCATTAGAGATTAGGTTAATTGTACTAAATGTATATATTAATTTAGAGATAATTACATATTGTAACATAATTTCTTCCCATCCGAGAACGTGGGATGACTTTTCTTTTGTGCAGATCTCATTTTGTCTCTCAATAAATGTGCCCTCACTTTGTTCAAAAAAATAAATAAAATAAAATGTCTTCTCCATCCATACCCCAATTAATGAAGATGGGGAATAAAGTCTGCCCAGCTGAAAGTATGAAAATCATATCACTTCACCTCCAACCGCTTCAAGCATTTTCCCCTTCTCTTTTTCTCTGTGGTACAGCTCTTGCATAGGGTACTAAGTTACCTCCCCATGATTTTAAGGAATGTAAGGAAACTATCAAACTGAAATGAGTACATATCTGTATAAAACAACTGATGAAGTCAGGCTTATGAACATGGTACCCTCCTCAAAAGAGGGCTCATAAATGCTCTAGACCTGATAATCCTTTTACTAGATATCCTACCAGCACTTGAAATACAACATAATCCAAAACAGAATTGGGAATCTTTCCCTATTCCCATTCTCCCCAAACCAGCTATTCCTCTGCATGCACCTTGTTCCCAGTATCACTTATCTTCCTTGTACAGCAAAGTCAAAGCCAGCCTTAACTCCTCTTTCCCATGTGCCCAAATCCAACTATCAAAGACAGTCATTTTCACCTCTGTAGTATGGATTACATCTGCCCTCTTCGTCAATGATTACAAGAACCTAACTGATAATTCAACCTCCAGTCTATTCTCCTCTAGTCCGTTCATTTAGCATGTTTATTCGCACCCAGCAAGTGCCATGCACTAGGCAAAGTAGTGGAGATCCAGTGACAAAACTATAGAAGGCAATAAGCACGATCTTGCGCTGATCATATTTCTCCCGTGCCCTAAATCTGGGAAAGGATCTTTCTTACACATAGAATTAAGTTCTAAACCTCCTAGCTCACATACAAGTCCTCTATTATTTTAACATCTCTCTACCTTTCTTGCATCCTCTCTCACAATCCCACCAGCATCTCCGGTCCCCCACAATGTAGGGAATGCCCAGCACTCTCCTGCCTTCTGGCCTTTGCTAAGGCTGCCTCACCTTTGGGTTCTTTTTCCCTATCTTCTCCTGGCAATCTTATCCATGAAATTTCAGTTCCCATTTCCAAAAACCCTTCTCAGATCTTCCTAGTTGGAATTCTTTTCTCTTCCCTAAGTTTCCATAGCATATCTTTTGTACTGTTTGTCTACTTAGTTCCAGCTTGTGTGTGTGTGTGTGTGTGTGTGTATGTGTGTGTTCTCCACTATGTTGTAACTCCAAGAATACAAGGATCTTGTCTTTTTCATATTTGTGTCCTCTTCAGAGAATGGCTAACTGTCTTGTATATAGTAAGCTTTGTACATCATTGTACAATACAATAAATGTTTGTTGAATTGATGTGTAGATGAGCTTAGTAGCTTTCCTAAATCATGGAACTAGGATTATAGAGTCACAAAAGAAAACCTTAATATGGCTATGCTTAGAATGTAATAAACTCAATTTTAAGAAATTTGTGAGTTAAAAGGTGTAGTGGAAAGCAAATGTGCTTGGGCAAGGTAGACCTGGGTCTTCCTAGGCCTGCCACTTGCTAATTGTGTGACAGGTATTGAAAATGATATTTTGCCCCTTTAAGTCTCAGGTTCCTCGTCTGCAAAATGTGATAATTATTTTCTACTGTACATATTTATGATGAAATTAAGATAACTCACAGAAAGCCCCTAAAATAATAAATTTTTCTTTTGAGATAAAGTAATGGTACTTAGATGTCTAAATTTAAAAATTATTTGGATAATAAATATGTCTCTATAATGCACTTGTCCAGAGAACACTATCCTTGGGCCCAGATCCTACACATAGTAGATGCTTGACACATAGTAGGTGGTCAATAAATTTGAGTGAATAAATTCTAAACTTCCAATCTCATTGTCTAAATAGAAATATACTAAATCAAGAGCAATCCATATGGCTTCTCTAGTTTGATGATTATGTCACTAGAATACACATTTATTTATTTGTTTATTACTTTTTTTGGCTGCACTGGGTGTTCGCTGCTTCACGCGGACTTTCTCTAGGTGCAGCGGGAGAGGCCTACTCTTCGTTGTAGTGCACGTGCTTCTCATTGCAGTGGCTTCTCTTGTTACGGAGCATGGGCTCCAGGGCACACGGGCTTCAGTAGTTGTGGCATGTGGGCTCAGTAGTTGTGGCGCGTGGGCTCTAGAGCACAGGCCCAGTAGTTGTGGCACATGGGCTTAGTTGCTCCGTGGCATGTAGGATCTTCCTGGACCAGGGATCAAACCCCTGTCCGCTGCATTGGCAGGCAGAGAGAATACACATTTAAATGTGTTCCAATTCTGTGCTCACCAAGCAACCTTCTGATTTAAGACTTAAGTTTAAGTCTGGGAAGACTTACCCCTGACAGGGAAGTGCCCCTACTCTAGACAGTTACACACCTACAACTGGAAATGAATTGAATTGTGGTTTATCCACCGGATTTGAGCTTGGTTAATGTAAATCAGTATCCCATAATTGCTATGAATTGGGAATAGTTCTGGAGAAGCAGAATAGAACTGGAGTGGTGAAATGAACAGCGGACTTCTACTCCAAGCCAGATACTCTTGCTCTGCCATTAACTTGCACTGTGGTTTTGGCCAAGTTACTCCTCTCCCAAAAGTCAGATTACTTATAAAATGAGGAGCTCTAACATTCTTTCCACCTCTGTATCATACAGTTCACAAATTACCAATTGAAGTTGGTACTATCAACTTAGTAGTTCTCTGCCTTAAGTCACGGCTAGTCATCTTTTCACCATATCTGACCATGCAACACGAATGCCCACTGGAACAGTTCCCACCAACACAGAAGTTAGTTTCTTCAAGTTTATCATGAGAAGCAGAGTGCCATTAAGGAACAATTAGCCCTAAAGCCAGGGCTTCTTTTTACAAAGCCAGAAGGTAAAGAGTTGGAGAGGCGTTTAGATAAATCCATGCAAAAAGTTCGCTAATTAAAAAATTCATACTTGTCCCTTCTTTCCTATTTTATGATTGCTTGCTCTTATACCTTCATTTTTCCAAGTTTTCTAGGAACCATTAACACATTAAAGTTTGTATCTAAACTTAGATACAAACTTTGGGGTCTGGGATTTGATTTTATCCTATTTACAACCTAATAAGTTAGCCTATTACTGTTTCATGTATGCTGACAGAAGACACAAGACTCCTGGGTCAGAGACAAAGGATTTTATTACTCACAACACAGCAAGCAACATGAGCACCATGTTTACATCAGTTCACCTTGTCCCCAAATCCCACAGGGATTTCATGAAGGACCCAAATATGTGCCTTCCCCCACAGTCGGTTGTATTAGAGAGGACTGCATTAGATTGGGGAATCCACTGCTTTTGCAGTAAGCAGAAGAAAGCCTGCTCTTTGCCCCAGATGGAGAGGTTACCCCATCCCTCAAGATTGCCTGTTGCAAATCAATTCTGAGAAATGGTTTAGATAGAGTCATCCAGACCTTGCAACCCATCCTTAGCATATTCAGCAAGACATTCAGGAACATGAGAGACCCATGTGGGAGTGTCTTCAAGACAAATGTTAGGGTTTCTGCTCCTAATCAATTTTATTTTTATTTATTTATTTTTTCTAAGCATTTTAAATTGATGTATCTTTAATTTACAATGTTGTGTTAGCATCAGGTGTATAGCAAAATGATTCAGTTATACATATATATATTCTTTTCCAGATTCTTTTCCATTATAGGTTATTACAAGACATTGAATATAGTTCCCTGTGCTACAGAGCGGGTCCTTGTTGTTTATCTATTTTATATAAAGTAGTGTGTATATGTTAGTCCCAAACTCCTAATTTATCTCCCCTACCCCACTATTCCTTCTGGTAACCATAAGTTTGTTTTCTATGTCTGTGAATCTATTTCTGTTTTGTAAATAAGTTCATTTATATCATTTTTAGACTCTACATATAAGGGATATCATATATTTGTCTTTCTCTATCTGACTTACTTGACTTAATATGATAATCTCTAGGTCCATCCATGGTGCTGCAAATGGCATTATTTCATTCATTTTTATGGCTGAGTAATATTCCATTGTGTATATGTACCACATCTCCTTTATCCATTCATCTATCAATGCACACTCAGGTTGCTTCCATGTCTTGGCTATTGTAAATAGTGCTCCTATGAACATTGGGGCACATGTATCTTTTTGAATTAGAGTTTTCTCCAGATAAATACTCAGGAGTGGAATTGCAGAATCATACGATAACTCTAGTTTTAAGGTTTTTCAGGAACTTCCATACTGTTCCCCATAGTGGCTGCACCAATTTACATTTCCACCAACATTGCAGGAGGGCTCCTTTTTCTCCACATGCTCTCCAGCATTTATTATTTGTAGACTTTTTAATAATGGCCATTCTGACTGATATGAGGTGATACCTCATTGTAGTTTTGATTTGCATTTCTCTAATAATTAGAGATGTTGAGCATCTTTTCATGTGCTTGTTGGCTTCTTTGGAGAAATGTTTATTTACGTCTCCTGCCCATTTTATGATTGGGTTGTTTGTTTTTTCGATATTAAGCTACATGAGCTATTTGTATATTTTGGAAATTAATCCCTTGTTGGTAGCATTGTTTGCAAATATTTTCTCCCATTCCGTAGGTTGTCTTTTCCTTTTGTTTATGGTTTCCTTTGCTGTGCAAAAGCTTTTAAGTTTATTTAGGTCCCATTTGTTTATTTTTGGTTTTCTTTCCATTACTCTAGGAGGTGGATCCAAAAAATATTGCTGCAATTTATGTCAAAGAGTGTTCTGCCTATGTATTCCTCTAGGAGTTTTATAGTATCCAGTCTTACATTTAGGTCTTTACAATTTTTTTTATTGCTTTATCGTCGCATGTTTTATTTTGGGCATTTTTATTTTCACCTTTTGGCTCCCTTCACTCATTTCTCCTACCCCCAATTTTATTTTTATTGAATTTTATTGTTTTAACTCGGAGTGAGACAAAATATGTGCCTTTTTGTTTGTTTGTTTGTTTTTGTTTTTGCGGTGGGCTGGCCTCTTACTGTTGTGGCCTCTCCCGTTGCGGAGCACAGGCTCTGGACGCGCAAGCTCAGCAGCCATGGCTCACGGGCCCAGCCGCTCCGCGGCATGTGGGATCCTCCCGGACCGGGGCACGAACCCGTATCCCCTACATCGGCAGGCGGACTCTCAACCACTGCGCCACCAGGGAAGCCGCATAATATGTGCCTTCTTGTCCTTCTGTTCCTTTGTAGCATAGAGTTATGAAAACACCAGACTTTGGAGCCAGACTGCCTGGGTTTAGAATCCTAGCTTTTTCATTTATTGCTGTGTGAACTCGGCCAAGTCACCTAACGCTCCCCTCCAGAGTCTCAGCTTCTTCATCTGAGAAGTAGAACAAATAATGGTAGGATGATATGGCTGACGCTATTGCTTAAAGTAGATTTTAGGATTGTTTCTGTATTTCTAAATTCTTAAAACTATTCTCCTCTACTAGCTATATAGGTGGGAACTGACTATATCATGGTATATTGAATTAGACTTGCTATAATTAGGTATTTGGGTGTTGTGGTGGTAAAAGGAGAGGAATACTCGGAGAATATTCTCTGAAACCAAGGAGGGAACATCATCCCACTGATGCACTCACTGGGGGAATGGCTCTGTAACTGCGTAGAGTCCTACAAATAGCCTGTGTGTCTTGAGGCTTTACAGCACAAATCTGGACTATGGGCTGAAGCAAGTAAGTGTAAATGGCAAAGTTCATACAGGTGTACTTATAGCAATTCATTTGCAGTTTTCTTCTATGTTGACTCAAATACCTTCACTCTTTTTTAATGGACAATCCTATGAGTGCTGACAAATTCATACAGTCCTGTAACCACCCTCACAATCAAGATGTAGAACAGCCCCATCACTTCCAACAATTCCTCAGTGCCCCTTTTACAGTCATTTCCTCACCCCATCTTCAGCTTCTGCCCACCATGGGTCCATTTTCTCTTCCTATAGTTTTGTCTGTTGCAGAATGTCACATAAATGGAATCATATGGTCTGTAGCCTTTTGAGTCTGGCTTCTTTCACTTAGCATCATGCATTTGCGATACACCCACGATGTTATTTGCATCAGTGGGTCATTCTTCCGTGTTGCTGAGTCCATTGTGTGGATTTAGCACAGTTTGCCTATTCATTCACCAGATGAAGAACATCTGGGTTGATTTGGGTTGTTTCCAGTTTTTGGAGATTGCCTCTTACCTTTTACAAACCTTTCCTCAATTTCTTTTTCATTTGACCTTTACAGCAACATGTGAAGTAGACATTATTACTATTTCCCTTGGGTCTCTCACATTCCTGCATGTCTTGTTGAATATGCTAAGGATGGGATGCAGGGTCTGGAATACTCTTTATCTAAACCATTTCTCAGAATTGATTTGCAACAAGCAATCTTGAGGGATGGGGTAACCTCTCCATCTGAGACAAAGAGCAAGCTTCCTTCTGCTTACTGTAAAATCAGTAGATTTCCCAACCTATGCATTCTTCTCTAATGCAACCCACTGTGGGGGAAGGCATCTATTTGGACCCTTTACATCATCCCTGTGGGATCTGAGGGCAAGGTGAATTGACGTAAACATGATGCTGAGGAGACCTTCAAGATGGCGGAGGAGTAAGACGTGGAGATCACCTTCCTCCCCACAAATACATCAGAAATACATCTACATGTGGAACAACTCCTACAGAACACCTACTGAACGCTGGCAAAAGACCTCAGACCTCCCAAAAGGCAAGAAACTCCCCACGTACCTGGGTAGGGCAAAAGAAAAAAGAAAAAACAGAGACAAAAGGATAGGGAGGGGACCGGCACCAGTGGGAGGGAGCTGTGAAGGAGGAAAGGTTTCCACACACTAGAAGCCCCTTCGTGGGCGGAGACTGCGGGTGGCGGAGCGGGGAAGCTTCAGAGCCACGGAGGAGAGCACAGCAACAGGGGTGCGGAGGGCAAAGCGGAGAGATTCCGGCACAGAGTATCAGGGCCGACCGGCACTCACCAGCCCAAGAGGCTTGTCTGCTCCCCCGCCGGGGAGGGCGGGGCTGGGAGCTGAGGCTCGGCTTCCGTCAGAGCCCAGGGAGAGGACGGGGTTGGCGGCGTGAACACAGCCTGCAGGGGCTTAGTGCGCCACGGCTAGCCGGGAGGGAGTCTGGGAGAAAGTCTGGAGCTGCCGATGAGACAAGAGACTTTTTCTTGCCTCTTTGTTTCCTGGTGCGAGAGGAGAGGGGATTAAGAGCGCCGCTTAAAGGAGGTCCAGAGACCGGTGCGAGCCTCAGCTATCAGCGCGGACCCCAGAGACGAGCATGAGACGCTAAGCTTGCCGCCACCAAGAAGCCTGTGTGCAAGCACAGGTCACTGTCCACACCGCCCCTCCCGGGAGCCTGTGCAACCCGCCACTGCCAGGGTCCCGTGATCGAGGGACAGCTTCCCGGGGAGAACGCATGGCGTGTCTCAGGCTGTTGCAACATCACGCTGGCCTCTGCTGCCGCAGGCTCGCCCCGCATCCGAACCCCTCCCTCCCCCCGGCCTGAGTGAGCCAGAACCCCCGAATCAGCTGCTCCTTTAACCCCGTCCTGTCAGAGCGGGAACAGACGCCCTCAGGCGACCTACATGCAGAGGCGGGGCCACATCCAAAGCTGAACCCCGGGAGCTGTGCGAACAAAGAAGAGAAAGGGAAATTTTTCACAGCAGCCTCAGGAGCAGCGGATTAAAACTCCACAATCAACTTGATGTACCCTGCATCTCTGGAATACCTGAATAGACAACGAATCATCCCAAAATTGAGGTGGTGTGGACTTTGAGTCAATACAATCCTACCTCAAGAAACAAGAAACATCTCAAATAAACAAGCTAACCTTACACCTAAAGCAATTAGAGAAAGAACAAAAACCCCAAAGTTAGCAGAAGGAAAGGAATCATAAAGATAAGATCAGAAATAAATAAAAAAGAAATGAAGGAAACAATAGCAAAGACCAATAAAACTAAAAGCTGGTTCTTTGAGAAGATAAACAAAATTGATACCATTAACCAGACTTATCAAGAAAAAAAGGGAGAAGACTCAAATCAATAGAATTAGAAATGAAAAAGGAGAAGTAACAACAGACACTGCATAAGTACAAAGGATCATGAGAGATTACTACAAGCAACTCTATGCCAATAAAATGGACAACCTGGAAGAAATGGACAAATTCTTAGAAAAGCACAACAGTCCGAGACTGAACCAGGAAGAAATGGAAAATATCAAAAGACTAATCACAAGCACTGAACCTGAAACTGTGATTTAAAATCTTCCAACAAACAAAAGCCCAGCACCAGATGGCTTCACAGGCGAATTCTAGCAAACATTTAGAGAAGAGATAACACCTATCCTTCTTAAAGTCTTCCAAAATATAGCAGAAGGAGGAACAATCCCCAATTCATTCTATGTGGTCACCATCACCTTGATACCAAAACCAGACAAAGATGTCACAAAGAAAGAAAACTACAGGTCAATATCACTGATGAAAATAGATGCAAAAATCCTCAAAAAATACTAGCAAACAGAATCCAACAGCACATTAAAAGGATCATACACCATGATCACGTGGGGTTTATCCCAGGAATGCAAGCATTCTTTAATATAGGCATATCATTCAGTGTGATAAACCATATTAACAAATTGAAGGGGAAAAACCGTATGATCATCTCCATAGATGCAGAAAAAGCTTTCGACAAAATTCAACACCCATTTATGCTAAAAAAAACCCTACAGAAAGTAGACATAGAGGGAACTTACCTCAACATAATAAAGGCCATATATGACAAACCCAGACCCAACATCATTCTCAATGGTGAAAAACTGAAAGCATTTCCTCTAAGATCAGGCACAAGACAAAGTTGTCCACTCTCAACACTATAATTCAACATAGTTTTGGAAGTTTCAGCCTCAACAATCAGAGAAGAAAAAGAAATAAAAGGAATCCAAACTGGAAAAGAAGTAAAACTGTCACTGTTTGCAGATGCCATGATACTATACATAGAGAATCCTAAAGATGCTACCAGAAAACTACTAGAATTAATCAATGAATTTGGTAAAGTAGCAGGAAACAAAATTAATGCACAGAAATCTCTTGCATTCCTATACACTAATGATGAAAAATCTGAAAGAGAAATTAAGGAAACACTCCCATTTACCACTGCAACAAAAACAATAGAATACCTAGGAATAAACCTACCTAAGGAGACAAAATACCTGTATGCAGAAAACTATAAGACACTGATGAAAGAAATTAAAGATGATACAAACAGATGGAGAGATATACCATGTTCTTGGATTGGAAGAATCAACATTGTGAAAATGACTATACTATCCAAAGCAATCTACAGATTCAGTGCAATCCCTATCAAACTATCTATGTCATTTTTCACAGAACTAGAACAAAAACTTTCACAATTTGTATGGAAACAGAAAAGACCCCCAAATACCCATAGCAATCTTGAGAAAGAAAAACAGAGCTGGAGGAATCAGGCTCCCTGACTTCAGACTATACTACAAAGCTACAGTAATCAAGACAGCATGGTACTGGCACAAAAACAGAAATATAGATCAATGGAACAGGATAGAAAGCCCAGAGATAAACTTATGCACATATGGTAACCTTTTTTTTTTTTTTTTTTTTGTGGTACGTGGGCCTCTCCCATTGTGGAGCACAGGCTCCGGACGCGCAGGCTCAGCGGCCTTGGCTCATGGGCCAAGCCGCTCAGTGGCATGTGGGATCTTGCCGGACCGGGGCATGAACCCGTGTCCCCTGCATCAGCAGGCGGACTCTCAACCACTGCGCCACCAGGGAAACCCGGTCACCTTATTTTTGATAAAGGAGGCGAGAATATACAATGGAGAACAGACAGCCTCTTCAATAAGTGGTGCTGGGAAAACTGGACATCTACATGTAAAAGAATGAAGTTAGAACACTCCAAACACCATACACAAAAATAAACTCAAAATGGATTAAAGACCTAAATGTAAGGCCAGACACTATAAAACTCTTAGAGGAAAACATAGGCAGGAACACTCTATGACATAATTCACAGCAAGATCCTTTTTAACACATCTCCCAGAGACACGGAAATAAAAACAAAAATAAACAAATGGGACCTAATGAAACTTAAAAGCTTTTGCCCAGCAACGGAAACCATAAACAAGACTAAAAGACAACCCTTAGAATGGGAGAAAGTGTTTGCAAATGAAGCAAGTGACAAAGGATTAATCTCCAAAATTTACAAGCAGCTCATGCAGCTCAATATCAAAAAAACAAACAACCCAGTCCAAAAATTGGCAGAAGACCTAAATAGACATTTCTCCAAAGAAGATATACAGATTGCCAACAAACACATGAAAGGATGCTCAACATCACTAATCATTAGAGAAATGTAAATCAAAACTATGAGGTATCAACTCACACTAGTCAGAATGGCCATCATCAAAAAATCTACACACAGTGAATGCTGGAGAGAGTGTGGAGAAAAGGGAACCCTCCTGCACTGTTGGTGGGAATGTAAATTGATACAGACACTATGGAGAACAGTATGAAGTTTCCTTAAAAAACTAAAAATATAACTACCATACGACCCTGCAATCCCGCTACTGGGCATATACCCTGAGAAAACCATATTTCAAAAAGAGTCATGTACCACAATGTTCATTGCAGCTCTATTTACAGTAGCCATGACATGGAAGCAACCTAAGTGTCCATCGACAGATGAATGGATAAAGAAGATGTGGCACATATATACAATGGAATATTACTTAGCCATAAAAAGAAACGAAATTGAGTTATTTGTAAGGTGGATGGACCTAGAGTCTGTCATACAGAGTGAAGTAAGTCAGAAAGAGAAAAAAAAAATACCATATGCTAACACACATATATGGAATCTAAAAAAAAGAAAAAAAATGGTTCTGAAGAACCTAGGGACAGGTCAGGAATAAAGACGCAGACGTAGAGAATGTACTTGAGGACACGGGGAGTGGGAAGGGTAAGCTGGGATGAAGAGAGAGTGACATGTACATATATACACTACCAAATGTAAAATAGATAGCTAGTAGGAAGCAACCGCAGAGCACAGGGAGATCAGCTCCATGCTTTGTGACCACCTTGATGGGTGGGATAGGAAGGGTGGGAGGGAGACACCTTAGGGAGGAGATATGGGAATATATGTATATGTATGGCTGATTCACTTTGTTATAAAGCAGAAACTAACACACTATTGTAGAGCAATTATACTACAATAAAGATGTTTTAAAAAAATAAAAATTAAAAAAAAACATGATGCTTATGCCTTTTTTTTTTTTTTTTTTTTTGCTGTGTTGGGTCTTCATTGTTGCACTCAGGCTTTCTCTAGCTGCAGCAAGTGGAGGCTACTCTTCGTTGTGGTGCACGGGCTTCTCATTGAGGTGGCTTCTCTTGTTGCGAGCTCGGACTCTAGGCACGCAGGCTTCAGTAGTTATGGCTCATATGTTCAGTAGTTGTGGCTCATGGGCTCTAGAGCACAGGCTTAGTAGTTGTGGTGCACGGCTCAGTTGCTCCGCAACATGTGGGATCTTCCCAGACCAGGGCTCGAACCCATTTCCCCTGCATTGACAGGCGGATTCTTTTTTTTTTTTTTTTTTTTTTTGTGGTACACAGGCCTCTCACTGTTGTGGCCTCTCCCGTTGCAGAGCACAGGCTCCGGACACGCAGGCTCAGTGGCCACGGCTTACAGGTCCAGCCGCTCCGCGGCATGTGGGATGTTCCCGGACCGGGGCACGAACCCGTGTTCCCTGCATCAGCAGGCGGACTCTCAACCACTGCACCACCAGGGAAGCCCCATGCTTATGCTTCCTGCTGTGGTGTGAGTAATGAAGTCCTTTGTTCTCATCTGAAAAAAAAAAATTATAACTATGTATGGTCACAGATGTTCACTAGATTTATTGTGGTGATCATTTCCCAACATATACAAATTTCGAATCAATATGTTTTAGACCTGATACTAATATAATATTGCATGTCAATTATACTTCAATAAAAATTTTTTTTAAATTTTGTTTAAAAGTCCTTTGTCTCTGACACAGGAGTCTTGTGTCTTTTGCCAGCACCCATTCAATCGTAATAGGCTAATTTATTAGGCTGTAAACAGGATAAAATCAAATCAAAGACCCATGTCCTTAAGTGAGAAGTTTCATGAGAGACTAAAAGAGCAGAAAACTGAGTCTCATATAGCCATGGAATTTTTTATGCTTTCTCTTTTGGATCATTTTCATAGTTTGATTTCAAGATATCTGCAGTTGGCTAGAAATTTAGATGTCAGAGAAATTTAGTTAACCCCCAGGGTTAGTAAAATATTAACAAGATCAAAATTATTATTTCAATCTCTGCAGAATTTGTTTTTTTTTAATTCTGAAATTTTTTGGATACCTTCATTAAAAGTCAGTTAACTCAACTGTGGCAGATAAGAATTTTAAAAGCCCAATAAAATGCATTAAAATTTTGCATTCTAAATAGATGAAACTTGTTCCATGGTTGAAGTTTTCAATGTAATTCCATATAAGCCATCATATCCTCTTATTATCCTAATTGAAATAATGTGTTCAAAGGACCAAACTGGCCTTTATACTCTATATTTTGATTTAAATTTTTAGTTTTATTCATTACATACATTTTAGTAAGAATGAAATAGGTCATATTCAACAAAATCATTTCTACTTTATTTTTGTTTTAAATTCTGTATTGTTCTACTTAGCAAATTAAGCAAATCTACTTGCAAACCATTTCCAAAGACTAAAGCTTGGTCTTTTAATCATTTTAATAATTTATGGAGTGTGGTGATATGGAGTCTTTAAAAGTGAGAAGCATAGTCTTTGTTCAGTAATGGAAGACATTACTCTCTGAAATCCAGGCTCATGCAACTCCAGTGACATGTGAGAGCTTCACTAATTTATTCTCACCTTGTTTCACTTCTAGTTTCTTTCACTATAACTTGACCTTTAGTCTGAACAATTCTTGGTACTGAGAACCAGAAATACCAATAGCTTTGTTGATTAAATAAGAGGATTTCCTTCATGAGGATATTAGCCATTTTTCTTAATTTTTTCAGTTGCATTTTTTAATGGAAATTATTTTTTTAATGTAAGTTTACCTTTAAAATATTTATTCTGCACATGAGAAAAATCTCCGGTCTTTTTTCTTTTTTTTGGCATGTGGGAACCTTAGTTGCCGGACAAGGGATGGAGTGCAGAGGCTTAACCACTGGACCACCAGGGAAGTCACCTCAGGTTTTTTTTTTTTTACTTAAATCCACACATGGTACTTGGTTTTTAAAAATGTTCATTCAAATACTTAAGCCTATATGAAGCACAACATAATGTCTTTGTTCCCATGTAGGAATTATTAAAGCACTAAATAACATAAGTACTCTAAAAAGCCCTCTTCTTATCTGAAATCATGTGAGGTACTTGGGATTATTAACATCCCAAATTTTACCTTTGAAAAATTAAAGGCAGGATATTATAAACAGAGGGTCTGCCTATTTAAGACTTCACTAGCCCATGGCTTATCATTTGTATTTTTTGGTTGTATAGTTTGCTTTTAAGGTACTGTTCAATCATCAAAAATACTCATAAGAGTTGAAAGAGTCAGGCTTCCGTGGTGGCGCAGTGGTTGAGAGTCCACCTGCCAATGCAGGGGACACGGGTTCGTGCCCCAATCCAGGAAGATCCCACATGCTGCAGAGTGGCTGGGCCTGTGAGCCATGGCCACTGAGCCTGCGCGTCCGGAGCCTGTGCTCCGCAACGGGAGAGGCCACAACAGTGAGAGGCCCACGTACAGCAAAAAAAAAAAAAAAAAAAAAAAGAGTTGAAAGAGTCAACATGTCTGGAAGAATTAATTCAGTAGTATCAAAATCTAAAATTACCTCCAGGCTGCAACAATGTGCCAAAATAATATTTCATCAAGCTAAATATAAAATCTACACTTATTCTTAAAAAAAAAGCTCACAAACGGAACTTCGAAGAGGGAGGAGTAGGCGAGAGGTGACGAAGGGGGTTGTGGGGAAAAAAAAACCTCACAAACTAAAACAACGAAAACAAAAACCATACTCTTCCAAGCAAAGGATGATTATGATGGAGAAAGAGAAGTAATGTTTAAAAACTACCACCATATAAGAAAGAATTGAGGGTTTTAGTTGACTACAAATTGGTATGAGTCAGCAGGATGATGTCAATGTGGCTACCAAAAAAAATGCAGGTTCTATTTATAGAAATGTAACGTCAGCACAAAAACAGAAATATAGATCAATGGAATAGGATAAAAGTCCAGAAATAAACTCACACACCCATGGTCAACTAATCTACGACAAAGGAGGCAAGATATACAATGGAGAAAAGACAGTCTTTTCAATAAGTGGTACTGGGAAAACTGGATGGCTACACGTAAAAGAATGAAATTAGAACACTCTCTAACACCATACACAGAAAGAAACTCAAAATGGATGAAAGACTAAATGTAAGGCCAGACACCATAAAACTTAGAGGAAAACATAGGCAGAACACTCTTTGACATAAATCACAGCAATATCTTTTTTGATACACCTCCTAGAGTAACGAAAATCAAAACAAAAACAAATGGGACCTAATTAAACTTAAAAGCTTCTGCACAGCAAAGAAAACCATAAACAAAATGAAAAGACAACCCACAGAATGAGTTGAAATGGAGAAAATATTAGCAAACGAAGCGACTGACAAGGGATTAGTCTCCAAAATATATAAACAGCTCATGCAGCTCTATGTCAGAAAAACCCAAACAGCCCAATCAAATAATGGGCAGAAGATCTAAATAGACATTTCTCCAAAAAAGACATACAGATGGCCAAAAAGTACATGAAAAGATGCTCAACATCACTAATTATCAGAGAAATGCAAATCAAAACCACAATGAGGTAACACCTCAAACCGGTCAGAATGGCCATCATCAAAAAATCTACAAACAATACATACTGGAGAGGGTGTGGAGAAAAGGGAACCATCCTACTCTGTTGGTGGAAATGTAAACAGGTACAACCACTATGGAGAACAGTATGGAGGTTCCTTAAAAAACTAGAAATAGAGCTACTGTATGATCCAGCAATCCCACTCCTGGGCATATATCCAGAGAAAAACATAATTTGAAAAGATACATGCACCCCAATGTTCACTGCAGCACTGTTTACAATAGCCAGGATATGGGAGCAACCTAAATGTCCATCGACAGATGAATGGATAAAGAAGATGTGGTACATATATACAATGGAATATTACTCAGCCATAAATAAGAATGAAATAATGCCATTTGCAGCAACATGGATGGACCTAGAGATTGTCATACTGAGTTAAGTAAGTCAGAGAAAGGCAAATTTCATATGATATCCCTTGTACATGGAATCTTTAAAAAAAAAGGGTACAAGTGAACTTATTTACAAAACAGAAGTAGAGTCACAGATGTAGAAAACAAACTTATGGTTACCAGGGGTAAAGGGGGGAGGGAAAATTTGGGAGATTGGGACTGACATATACACACTACTATATATAAAAAAGATAACTCATAAGAACCTACTGTATAGCACAGGGAACTCTACTCAATACTCTGTAATGGCCTATATGGGAAAAGAATCTAAAAAAAGATGGATATACGTATATGTATAACTGATTCACTTTGCTGTACACATGAAACTAACACAACATTGTAAGTCAACTATACTCCAATAAAAATTTTTTTAAAAAATAGAAATGCAATGTCCTCAGGAGAGAAATGTTACTCCTTCCTTTGTATGAGGCAGACCATATCTGCAGATATCACTTTTGAGTATCATACTTCGCAATGGTTATCGATTGTCATAACCAGAGAAATCTCACAAGTATATTAAAGTATCTAAAAATCATGTCAGAAAAAATTCATAAACTAGAAGGTAAATCTGAGAAAAATAAATCCAAGTCTGCCTCCTGGGAAACCCAACCCGTGACACCCTTTTCCTCATTCTCTCCTATGCAGTAGAGAAAATAGCCCTTCTCCTAAGGTTAATTTCTCTAGGAATTTTACCATCATCTCATCTCGGGATCCATACTGTAGTAGTATCTCCCCAGCCCTCCCTGTCCTACCTTGTTTGCAACCTTTCCCTTGGATTCATCCAATAAGCACTGAAATGTGTATAAATCTCCAGCTATTATTCTAGACTATCCTCCCCACAGCTAAGCTTCTCAAAAGATTTGTCTATACCCCACTCTCGGTTCCTAACTCCAGCTCACTCCTCAACCTACTCACTATCACTTCCCCATTGCTACAGCCCACAGGTCTCACTTTTCATCTTACTTGATAAAAATGAGCAATATTTGAGATTACTCATCATTCCCTCCTACTTGAAATTTTTTCCATTTTCAGCAACACTACACATTCTTGGTTTTCTTCCTTCTCAGTAGTTACTACTGGTTCATTCTTCTTACTAGACTTTTGAAATGTTTAAGTTTTATCAGTGGCATGCTGATAATCAGCTGGGAGGCAGGGAGAGACCTAAAACTTGAAGTTTTTGCCAATTTCTGTGGTGTACATACTTCCACCATTGCCCATTTCAAGTTACCAACATGACATCATGCAGAGTAAATTGGCTCATGGAGCAGTACCGACCAGCTCCAGCCCACCACTAACACTGTACCTACCATCCATGGGTAATCTCAACAATTGTCCACAGTGTCAGTGACCCATACCTAATCCAGATCAATATGTTTCACAGGCACCTCAAACTTCTAGCTGGTCTGAACTAATGACCTTCCCCCCAAATCTTGGCCTCCTCCAATATGCACCAACTTAGTAAATGTGCCATAATCCATCCAGTGATATAAACCAGCATTTTAGGGGTCATCCTTGACATCTCATTCCTTCTCCCTGTTCAATCCATCATAAGGTCCAGTCAATTTTACCTCCTAAATTTTGCTCAGATCTTCACAGCCATCATCTTAGTCCAAGATACCATAAATTCTTTTTTTTAATTGGAAAAAAAATGGTAAAAGTCTCAAGAGTAAAGTAAATGGGAATAAAAGACTAAAAACATTACAGTGAATTTAATCGTCTTTCCCTAGTTGGATGTATTTCCATTGAAAACATACAGATAGTTTGGAATCTTAATCTGTAAATGATCCCTTTCAGTTGCCCTCTTAGAAAAAGCACACATAAGTTTTAAGAGGTCTTGATCTGCTAATATCAAGAAATGAACAGAGCAGCTTATGGGTCATCTGCAACCTGACAAGTGAAACCTGGGACACAGAAGATGAGAGAAAACGGATAAAGATTTCCAAAGGAGGAGATAATGAAAGGTCTGGGATTTGAAATCCTATGGCCCAAGTCTATGTATGAGACTAGGACAGGAACCCCCCACTCTGAGATGTCTTCAGCTAAGCGTGTGAGCACCTTCTTTGAAGCAAGCTCTTACTAGAAAACTGTAGAGATTCTGCTGTGATATCCTCCTGCCCATCCTCCTCGACCTAGTGAACTTCTGCCCTTATTCCAGAGCTCAGTTCAAACATTACTTCCTTTCTTGACTTTTCAGACCATATCCCAACCCCCAATTATTTGATGTCATAGAAACCTCTTCTTCTCCTGCTTAGGATTTATCATAATTCATCCCAACCCAAATGAAGTGGTAAACTATATGAGACTCAGCTACAGGAGATCTTGGACAAGTCATTTAACTTCTCTTGTCCAGGAGATCTTGGCCTCATTTTTCCCAGCTATAAAACTGAAAGTTTGAATTAAAGCCCTACCTTTTCTACATAGCTCTGATTTCTGTGATTCCAAGTAAAGGTTATTCCATGAGGTACTATAATGTAGATATTAAGAAAGTAGGCTGTGGAGTCACACTTGGTTCCAATACCCCCTCTTCTACTTACTAGTTGTGATACCTTGAGCAATTATTTAATCTCTCAATTCCAGGTGAAAACATGAGTGATCATGGAACTTTACTTGAAAGTTTCTTATCAGCACGTAGTACAGGGCCAGGCACATGGTATGTGCTCAGTAAATCTATCATTGTTATGAGTGCTACTGCCACTATAATATGTAGGCGCTAGAGAAGTGCTACCCCCAAAAATGTAACACAAGCCACCTATATAATTTTAAACTTTCTAGTATCCTCATTAAGAAAAGTAAAAATAAATAGGTGAGGGCTTCCCTGGTGGCGCAGTGGTTGAGAGTCCGCCTGCTGATGCAGGGGACACGGGTTCGTGCCCCGGTCCGGGAAGATCCCACATGCCGCAGAGAGGCTGGGCCCGTGAGCCATGGCCGCTGAGCCTGCGCGTCCAGAGCCTGTGCCCCGCAACGGGAGAGGCCCGCGTACCGCAAAAAAAAAAAAATAGGTGAAATCAATTTAAATAATTTATTTTATTTACCTAATATAAAGAAAACATAAATTCTACATGTAATCCATATAAAAATATTAATAAAATATTGTAAGATTTTTTTTTGTATTAATCCTTCAAAATCCTGTGCGTATTCTACTCTTGTAGCACAGCTCAATTCATACTATCTGCATTTCAAGTGCTCAGTAACCGTATGTGGCCAGTGGCTATCATATTGCACAATGCAGCCTTGGAGAGGTCTTGCAGCTCTTCCCCTTTTCCCCCAGGTTGTTTGTTATTATTATTATTATTTTGCGGTATGTGGGCCTCTCACTGTTGTGGCCTCTCCCGTTGCGGAGCACAGGTTCCGGACGCGCAGGCTCAACGGCCATGGCTCACGGGCCCAGCCATTCCGCGACATGTGGGATCTTCCCAGACCAGTGCAGGAACCCATGTCCCCTGCATCGGCAGGCGGACTCTCAACCACTGCGCCACCAGGGAAGCCCCCCCAGGTTGTTTAATGTGAACTATTCTAGCTTCCTCAACCAATTATTCATCCATTGGGTACTATTTTAAATACTAAAGGTAATAGCTTAATTTCATGTTTCATTCAATATAATGGAAAATTCCCTTATGAGACTGATTAAAGGAACAAACTATCAAGGGAGACTGTTAAGTCTCCTGTATATAACATTAAAATTGCATACTTTATATATTATGATGTAAGTATGATGTCCTGAAAGAAAATAAATTAGAAACCATATGCATTCCCTTTCTAATCAATTTTTTAATGCCCCACATCAAAATTTTAAAACTTACAGATTGATCTTCTGCATTGAACACAGCCAGGCAGAAAAAATCAGAGTAAACATTCTCATGATAATCAATTAAACTAAAACAAACTTTGTCTTTATTATGCCTAATCTTCAGGTTTTTGACGTAGCTCAATCCAATAAGGATGTATTTGCACTAAATTAAAACGAAACTTGTCTTTCCTGAAGGTGGCACTGTGAACAAGAAAAAGTCATTAATTCACTAAATTCTTCAGGAAATACAGGACTATCTTATTAGGTTAAAAAAAAAAAGGCAACGTAATATGCATCCTCGTGCCTTTGATTTCTTTTTTTTTTTTTTTTTTTTAATGTAGGTACTTATTTTGGGCTGTGTTAGGTCTTAGTTACTGCGCGCGGGCTTTCTCTAGTTGCGGCGAGGGGGGCTACTCTTCGTTGTGCTGCGTGGGCTTCATTTTGTTGCGGAGCACGGGTTCTAGGCGCGCGGGCTTAAGTAGTTGTGGCGTGCAGGCTCTACAGCACAAGCTCAGTAGTTGTGATGCACGGGCTTAGTTGCTCCACAGAATGTGGGATCTTCCCAGACCGGGGCTCGAACCCGTGTCCCCTGAATTGGCAGGCAGATTCTCAACCACTGCGCCACCAGGGAAGTCTCTGCCTTGCATTTCTTAATTGCCATTTTCCTTTCACTTTGATTCCTCAAATTTATTGTCTATTGTAGCTGCACCCATTAACTTTTTGAGTAAGTTTTTAGATTAAGACATTGTTTTCTTGAAAAAAACTAATAGCTAGAATTTATTGAATGCTATGTTCAGCCACTGTGCTACAAACTTCAGCAGTGGACTAAAGAAAGGAGCTATTTTAAAAGAATATTTACCTCCCACAACTCCAAATTACTTGGTTTTGCTAGTGAATCGAAGCGTTTATAAACTTGTTTCTCTGGGGTTTTTTTGTTTTTGTTTTTTCTCTGGGACAACATGTAAGGAGTCAAGGTGTGATGTTTGCCTTTATTAACTGTAGACTTGACTAAATACGAGCCTTTATTTTGTTACCTGCTACCAAACAAAAACAAATATCTCATCAAGGATGTTTTCTATTTCCTGTTAATAAACACCAACCAACTCACACCAGAATCAGACCTACTTTAGCAAGGTTCAAGCCATCTAAATTATTTTGTCATCAAATGTAGGAAGTTGTGATTCAAACAACCTAAACGTTTACAGTTACCTTACTGCTCAAGAAGCTGGTAAAATTTACAACCACCCTCAAAGTTGGAGAGCATAGTTTGACGACATGAATTGGCTGTGTGCCATTCTTAATTTTTCTTCAGATTTCACAGCTTTATCTCCTAGGTATTTCATTTTTAAAATACCCAGAAAACTTGAATTGTATCACTATGATGGAAAACTTGCCCCTCAGCTGCAGCACAAGAGGGTCAGATCATCACACTTAAATGAAACACTTCCAACTATGCTTATCCAATAAGTAAATATACCTGTGTAAATACAGAAGCATTTAGTTAACATTTCGTACAGTTCAAATTAGCAAGTGGGTCATAATTTCAACACAATTGTGTTTACATTTCAGTAATATTATACACAAGGACCTGATTTACTAGAGTAAGGCAGCAAGGAAAAGCTTAAATTATTCTTCATGGGAATAAGAAACACACAGTAGCATACTAGCAATATTTACAGTCACATGGCTGGCAATTCCTTCAGAAGCTTATGAAGATTAGCATAGTGACTGTAAGCAGGACTAGTGCTTACTAATGAGATGTCATCATTATGTTCAAATCGTGTTCAATAGACAGCACACACTACAGGTTAAACAGAGAAATGAGATCATTTCTGCCCTCTGAAAGCTCTCAGACTAAAAGTAAAGAGGAGACATGGACAATAATAATTCTAATATTGACAGACTATGAGAGTGGCATAGGAAAATACAAGGTGGTGTGGGATATTTTTTATATAAATAAATATATAGTCATCTGTAAGTTTCCTCTTCTTAAGGTTAAATAATTTCAATTCCTATTTCTCAATGCTTTGTTTACTGACTTCTTCTGAATCCTCAGGTTTCAATATTTATCTTAGATTATAGAACTCAAAACTGTACCACCATTATAAAGGCCTGAAAGGCTGAATTTTGGAAGAAATGCCTTACTTTCCTTAATTTCCTAGCATTTTGTTCGCTTTTGAGATAATTGTAGAAATGTGCATGATCCCATGCAGATTTGTTAAATATCCAGCCACAGGGTGTTGGTTAAATAAATTACTCCACATCTGTATAATGAAGTGAAGTCATTAAAATATTTCAGATATAAAAATCATAAAAGAATCATCACTACAACCACAATGTTCATTGCAGCTCTATTTACAATAGCCAGGACATGGAAGCAACCTAAGTGTCCATCGACAGATGAATGGATAAAGAAGATGTGGCACATATATACAATGGAATATTACTCAGCCATAAAAAGAAACGAAATTGAGTTACTTGTAGTGAGGTGGATGGACCTAGAGACTGTCATACAGAGTGAAGTAAGTCAGAAAGAGAAAAACACATACCATATGCTAACACACATATATGGAATCTTAAAAAAAAAAAAAAGGTTCTGAAGAACTTAGGGGCAGGACAGTAATAAAGACACAGACATAGAGAATGGACTTGAAGACACGGGGAGGGGGAAAGGTAAGCTGGGACGAAGTGAGAGAGTGGCATGGACATATATACACTACCAAATGTAAAATAGATAGCTAGTGGGAAGCAGCTGCATAGCACAGGGAGATCAGCTCGGTGCTTTGTGACCACCTAGAGGGGTGGGATAGGGAGGGTGAGAGAGAGAGGGTGGGAGGGAGATGCAAGAGGGAGGAGATATGGGGATATATGTACATGTATGGCTGATTCACTTTGTTACAAAGCAGAAACTAACACACCATTGTAGAGCAATTATACTCCAATAAAGATGTTTAAAAAATTAAAAAATAAAATTAAAAACAAAAAAGAATCATCACTACTGTTAGGTAGGAGAAAGAACAGGTGTACAATGGGATGATTCCTGTTCTTTTAAGTATATATTTGTATGTATATATGTAACAAAAATGTCTGAAGTCTCCATCAAAGTGGAGAAATATGAGTGCTTTACGTTACTCTTTTCGCTTGCAGTCATTGATTTTGTAACAAGAAAAATAATAAAATACTTCAATTTGTAATAAAATTCTCAGAATTAAAACAGATTTTAAATCTTGGTTTATTAGCATGAGGCCTAACAAATCTAAAGAAAAGAAGTGTAAATTGCTTTTTATGAGAAAATTCTTAGTCTTTTAGGACTTTTAAGCTACCTTTAGAATAGGCACAATATACATGCTAAATCATAATAAAAATCAGAACCCTACTGAGGAGTGGGCAGATCAGGCTGCCTCAGTAATGCTGTGAAATGGCAAAAGAAAAAGATACTATTGTAGAGTTGCCTTTCCTTTGGATTCCACAAGCTTTCTTTGGTTTTTAAGATTTCTCTTTTAACATGGAAATTTTCTTGGCTGGGTCACATTATTCAGTGTTATTTATTGACATCTTAGCAGAAATTAGGTAAAAGTAAGAATCAAATAGGGTTAAACAGGGATGAGACAGAGTGACAGATACCAGGAGAGTTTCGAGTGCCAAAAACAAGCTGCTCAAAATTTTACTGAGGCAGAAAGAATGTAAATGTCCCGAGTACTTGTGTTATCAAGTGAGAAAATGTACGTAGGGTACTTTAAAAATGTTAGAGCTCTCTACCAATAATAGCTAACATTTACTGAGCTTTCACATAAGCTCTGTAACTTGTTCCGGTTGTACCATTCGGTTTCGCATAAAACCTGTGTACTCCGCCGGTGAGTGAAGCAGCCCTGCCAGTATCTCCATTTTCCAGCTAGGAAACTGAGGCATGGAGAGGTTAAATAACATGCTAGATTCCACAGCTAGAAATGGTCAAGCCAGGATTAAAACCCAAGGGCTCTGTATGACAGACTCAAACAACCTAAACGTTTACAGTTACCTTACTGCTCAAGAAGCTGGTAAACTTTACAGCCACCCTCAAAGTTGGAGAGCATAATTTGACGACATGTAAGATTTCTGTGTGGACACGTTTTCATTTCTCTTAGGTAGATACCGAAGAGTGAATTTCTTGGGTTATATGGTTACTCTATGTTTAACTTTTAATGAATTGCCAAACTGTTTTCCAAAGTGGCTGCACCATTTTACATTCCCACCAGTAATACATGAGGACTCCAGTTTCTCCATAGCCTCACCAACACTTTTTATCTGTCTTTTTTTTTTTTTAATCATAGCCTTCCAGTGAGTATAACGTGGTATCTCATTGTGGTTTTGATATGCATTTCCCTGATGGCCATGTTTGGATTATTTCTAAAACTTAAAAAATCAAGCCTTCAACCAACAGTAACATGGGAAAGACTCTAACAAGGAAAGGTCACACTTAGACAATAGGATCCTGGTCTCATTCATCTTGGAGACTTTCTCAGCACAAAGCACCATTCTTTACACAGCAGAGGTGTTCCATGACTGCTGAGTTGCACGCCCCATGTTCTTTTGTAAGTCAATTGCACTTTCCTACAGAATTAATTTTAAATGGTATTTAACTTCCAAAATTAATCCACAAAACCTTTTAAACCTATAATGTAGCAGAACCACTGTATTAATAATACAAGTCTGAGTCCTGGGTCCTGACAGAGCGACGTAGTACAGCAGAGAGTGAGACTTTCTTAAACCTCTCCTCCTGTGGTCAGAGGGCCAGACCTACAGGGAAAAGCTTTTACTTTTTTACTGATACACACATAAAGGGCACTAATCATAAGTGTATAGTTTGATGATTTATTTCTCACGAATACAGCTGTGTAACCATCACTCAGATAAAGACATATTTCCACCACACCAGGAGTTTTCCTCATTCTCTTTCGCCAGTCAATACCCCTCACCAGAGGGAACCACTACTCTGACTTCAAAACCTGCAATTAGTTTTATCTAGAAAAACTTTTTATTTTGAATTTATCTTTGCCACCCTCCCACCTCCATTTCTGGACCACTTTCTCTGGTACTTTGTGGGAGAGAATGGTCATGCTTTTCACAGCTCTGCCCTGACCTGTCCTGGGTCCAAAGTACTCCTGGATCCAAGTAACCTGTCTCCCTCCTCTTCAGTCAAACTGCTCATTCTTTCGTTGATACAGCTTTTCCCCAGTAGACTGTGAGCTCCTCAGGGAGAGGGGCTCTACCTTCCTAGCCTTTCAGCACATAGGAGATGTTCAATGTACCGGCCAAATAAATAAATGCATATGAGCTTGGTAGGAAGGAGAGGGAAAACAACCCAGCACAGCAAAATTGCACTAACTCATGAATGCCAAACAGCCCCATATTCCTCCCAGAGAAAGTTAAAGAAGCTGTTTACTCATGATGGGGGGTGAAACTAGAGATAATTTCTCATTACTTTCTCTATTTTCTCATTACTTTCTCTATTTCCTACAACTTCATTAATGAACACATACTACTATGATAATGGAAAAAATCATATTTTTAAGTGAGACTATTTATTAACCCCAATTAATCTTTAATCAGAGGAAAGTTGGACCACGTATCTAAGTGAAATGAGAAGATTCGGAGGAGAGAGATGTACTGGGGAGAGCAGGAGGCCTTCCTTGGCTTGGCGTCAGTACTCCTGAATGAACCCTACTTCTTGTAGTTCTTTCCCCAACTCTATTTCTGAATCTGAAAATGTTTCCTAAAATGCCCACCTGTTTCTACACATAAAAGCATTTTACTAGCAGAAGAGTCCCTGGTTTATAATAATAACATGGAGATTTCCTATATTTTTATTTAAAAGCTAAAATTAGAATAAATAAATTAAAATCCATTACAAAATACCTTAGGTGTTTTCTTTGTATAGAGAGTAAGATGGATCAGTGAAGCAATTTTCAAAGTTTTGCAAGTCAAAAATTGCTTTTTCTGAAAACATCCGGAAAACCAGTTGCCTCAATTCTCAATTTCACTTTGGATATACAGGAATAACTTTAGTCTCTTCTACTTTACGTTTAAATTCTTCTGTATTGATAAATAAAAGTGGATTTTCAAGAACCAGGCATCTGCAGTTTCTTCATTTGTTGACCACATAAACTTCATTCTGCACAACGTACTTGTCTTGACACAAAAGTAGCTTTAAATCCAAAATACAACTCAACTTCTCAGTTTTTTCCTTTGTCTTAAATCTTCATTTGTTTCTGTCAGTAGTTCTAGCACATAAAAATAAAATGCTCAACATTTACATTGGCAATAGTAAACACTCTTAAGATAAAACCAAGATAAACAAGTGTTTTCAAATGTCTTTCTATTTACTTAGTAATCAATAGTTTGATTCAAAGGAAAAAGGAAATGTTTTCTGCTCCCTAACAACCATAGAAGTTTTAAGTCTATCAGGCAGGCACCAGGCTCTTTTTATCTTTTCAGATGAGGAAACAAACCCAAATGAGTTTACCCAAGTACATGATCTCCTAAATAATAAAAAAGAATATTTTGAGCCTATGTTTGAGGTAATGTTTGAGTCTGGAAGATTTTTTTATTTCTCTGTTAAAGCCAAGGCTATTTATAAAACCTCTTCTCATGCAGCAAGTGATAATATACTAGGAATCATTTCATAGACAGTATGCACAAGTATTAATAAGCCTTTCCAGGTAGAATATATTTAAGTTAAAGGCATCACCCTACTTAAATTTCCTACGTCACATCAGTTTGCCTAATAAGAAATGAGAACACTTATGGGACTTCCCTGGTGGTGCAGTGTTTAAGAATCCACCTGCCAACGCAGGGAACACAGGTTCCAGCCCTGGTCCGGAAAGATCCCACATGCCACGGAGCAACTAAGCCCATGCACCACAACTACTGAGCCTGTGCTCTAGAGCCCGCAAGCCACAACTACTGAGCCTGCATGCCACAACTACTGAAGTCTGTGTGCCTGGAGCTTGTGCTCCGCAACAAGAGAAGCCACCGCAATGAGAAGCCCGTGCACCACAACGAAGAGCAGCTCCTGCTTGACGCAACTAGAGAAAGCCCGCGCACAGCAACGAAGACCCAACGCAGTCAAAAATAAATAAGTAACTTAATTAATTTTTTTAAAAAACCTTCAAAAAAAAGAAATGAGAACATTTAAGGTCCATCTGGACTCCTTGGGAGCCAGGACAATGGAGCCTTCAGCCAACTTTCACAGAAACCATTTTAAATACAGCTTATACAGTTGACCCTCGAACAACATGGGTTTGAACTGCACAGGTCTACTTATATGTGGATTTTTTTCAATCGTAAATACTACAGCATTAAAAGATCCACGATTGGTTGAATAAGATGCAGAATCACACATACAGAAGAACCACTGATAGGGAGGGCCTACAATAAGTTATAGGTGGATTTTCCACTTTGCAGAGGATTGGCACCCCTCACCCCTATTTTGTTCAAGGTCACCATATAGAGGAGATAAACGTTTCCTCCTACATCACAAATGCAACCACAGCTTGGCACTTCCCATGGGAAGCAGCCCTTTATCTCCTCCTTGTATGCTCTGCCCATAAGCACTGAGAGATGAACATATTTCTAGACACCTTGTAACTGGGATTCCCTCCACTGTGTTGAGCGTTGATCAATCAGAAAGATAAATATTCAGTATTACATGGACCAGATTCTGTTGCCACCGAATGGCCATCCCACCCTCCACCTTCCTTGCTAACATACCTGATTTTATTCACCTCCTTCAGAGCAGCTTCATCCTTCAGGAGAAACCAAAGTTATCCCGAGTATGACTCTTTTTCAGTCAAAGGCAATCCTGGTATCTCCATTGCCATTACCAATAAATGGTTTAGAAATGGATATGAGATGCAATGCCAGCCAGGGGGACGTGAAGGGGCATGTGGAAAATATGTCTTTGCTCATGAAAAGAGACATGTGTAGTGGATGCTGGGTGCACCACCCAGACCCCTCTTCAGGACAGAAGCTCTCACTCCTGCAACTTCCAAGAGGTCTATGGTCAAGGTTAAGCCCACATCCAGTGACTGGTCCACGTAGAGGCACATAGGTCCAGCCTCTTGTCTCAACTTGGGAAACTCAGGATTCAAGCAGCTCTAATGTGCCCTGTGGAGTCAGCTGAGGTCTCTGCTGCAGCTGCATCTTGGCTCAATTTTCTCTTGCTGGCCAGTCCTGTCTGTCATCCCTATCAGGTCCTGTTCCTGACAGCAATCACCCATAACCTCCCTGAATGCAAATTTCCATCTCAGGAACTGCTCTAGGTCAACGTGGAGAAGAAAATTCCCTTTTCACTAGAAGATGTTGTTTTCTGCACATGGAACTACAGAGCTCCGAGGGGACCATGAATGGAACCATCTTAAGAAGACAAGTCAACAACCTGAGGATGATGAAGCAAAAAGGTGGACGAACGAGAAGGCAGCTGTCTATAAGCCAGGAAGTGGGGCCTTACTAGACATCAGATCTGCTAGCGTCTTAATCCTGGACTTCCCAGCCTCCAAAACTGTGAGAAATAAATATTTATTATTTAAAAAAAAAAGAAAGAAATGAGAACAGAAACAGCCAGCACGACAGAGTTTAATTAATGGAGTCTCTCTAGTTGAGGTAGAAAGTTCATATTTGAAAGACTGAACTTTAGGTCACTGTGAATAGATTGCAAATTCTGCAGTTAGCATATCACTTCAGAAACAAAGAAGTAATCAATTTCACATGGACTGGTGTAGACAGGGAATATAGAAATGGGCCAAGGAATGATACAAAAGAGGGAGATTTTAAAAAGAAGAGTCTGGGTCAGGGACAAGTTACATGAAGCAGTCTGGCCCAGGGCTTCGTCATCACCCTGCTGAGAAATGACTAATTCTTCTTCAACCTTTAAAATTTTAATATGTCTGTGTTTTAACTTTTTGTTTGACATAATTTCAAACTTACATAAAATTTACAAGAATAATAAGAACTCTTGGGCTTCCCTGGTGGTGCAGTGGTTGAGAGTCCGCCTGCCAATGCAGGGGACACGGGTTCGTGCCCCGGTCCTGGAGGATCCCACATGCCGCGGAGCAGCTGGGCCCGTGAGCCATGGCCGCTGGGCCTGTGCATCCGGGGCCTGTGCGTCCAGGGCCTGTGCTCCGCAACGGGAGAGGCCACAGCAGTAAGAGGCCCACGTACCAAAAAAATAAAAGAATAATAAGAACTCTTATTTAACTTTTATCCTAATTCACCAAATTTAACATTTTGCCCTATTTTCTTTATCATTCTGGATAGATACATAGATGATACATAGATAGATAGATAGATAATAGATAAGTGTATAAATATAGGTATGTGTATAGTTTACTTTTCTAAACCATTTGAAAGTGGTGCATACCTCATGTCCCTTTTCACCCTTCATATTTAAACATGTATTTCTTAAAAACAAAGAAATTAACCTACATAATCAGGGTATGGTTATCAAATTCAGGAAATTTAACATTGATACAATACTTTTATCTAATATGCACCCCTTACTCCACTTTTATCCATCGACCCAACAGTGTAATTTATAGTACGTTTTTCCTCCAGTACAGGATCTGGCCCAGGATCACATATCGAATCAGTTGTCATGAATCTTTAGGTTCGAGAAATGAGTAATTCTTTTTTTTTAATATTTATGTAATTTATTTATTTTCTTTAGTTTTCTGGCTGTGTCGGATCTTAGTGGCAGCATGCGAGATCTTTCATTGCGGCGCGGGCTCTTCATCGTGGTGCGCAGGCTTCTCTCCAGTTGTGGTGTGCAGATTTTCTTTTTCTAGTTGTGGCACTCGGGCTCCAGGACACATGGACTCTGTAGTTGTGTTGCGTGTAGTTGTGGTGCCCAGGCTTAATTGCCCTGTGGCATGTGGGATCTTAGTTCCCCGATCAGAAATCGAACACCTGTCCCCTATATTCGAAGGCGGATTCTTTACCACTGGACCACCAGGGAAGTCCGGAGTAATTCTTAACTGCAAACACACTCTGCGTCTGTAGGCCCTTCATCATCTGATAGCTGTGCATATACTTGTTTGCAAATGATATCTGATTCATTTCATAGACTGTGGAGTCTCTTCAATCGGTCTTCTTTATAACTTCTCAAGGTAAAACAATCTCTTCAGTTATTTTTAAGGAGAAGCACTCTGAATGAGTAGAGCCAACAAATATTCATAGATACCATCCTGGGCAAGATCTTATGTTCAGTCAAAATCTCCTCACTGTAACTGTGCCCCCCAAAATTTATTAACTAAAAACAAGCCTAAGCTAAGAGACAGTAAGACCTTTTAATAAGCCACTATTTACCTGATTAACTGATAAATCTCCTGTCAATATTACATACTGTATTAGAGTCCATAAGCTGGTCTGATAAAAATGTGTTACCAATAAATATAATACATTTCATAGAATAAGGACACATTCTATTACATTTTGACATTCTTAGTTTTAATTTGTCATTCTGAATTGACCTAGTAATTCCATTTAATTGATAGGTTTCCAATCTAGGTATAAAAATTCTCCCTCCCGTATAAATCTATTAAACATTTTTGTGCCACCATGTAGCTAGCTTTAGGGTGCTTTAAGTACTTAGTGCAGAAGATAAAATAACTTCTTGAGTAAATCATTTTCTACACTAAACCCAGATACAAATGCCATTCTCCTGTTATAGGTGTGGTTTTAGATGCTCGAATTTCTTTATGTTACAACTATACAAAGTTTTTTTCTACAATATAACTGTTTCTGTTATTCATTTAACAACTTTGAATTCATTTAAAAATTTCCATAAAAGTAAGTTTAACACATAACTCCATTTCCTCAACCTCGTTCTTCATGCCAAGCTCCCCCTCCGCCACTCATCCTCTTCTCTCCATTCTCTCCGAGTAGCAGAGCTCTCCATTCCTGGTATACATGCATCATGATTGAGCCACTCACTGTGGAGTGTTTACTTTTAA
Organism: Tursiops truncatus; assembly: GCF_011762595.2. Taxonomy (NCBI): domain Eukaryota; kingdom Metazoa; phylum Chordata; class Mammalia; order Artiodactyla; family Delphinidae; genus Tursiops; species Tursiops truncatus. The sequence goes on from NC_047036.1 coordinate 42,216,906, forward strand.
GAATAAGTATCGCCAAAACTTTCTAAATTTAAATGCAAACATGTCTTGCTTTCAATACAGAAACAAGAGAAACTAAAGGTAATGTTTCTCTAAGTAGTAACACCTGTAAGTTCTTTATTTGTTGCTGGATTTGCAGTTTACATTTTGTTTGTGCAATACTGGTTCATCATGCTTTCAAAGTGATATTCTGATTTTTCTTTCTAGTTTTTGCTAAGTGGTGGTTTCCAAAGCATTGCAGAAAAATCTAGCTTTAATTTCTTCCCTCCAGACAGAAGTGTGTTTAAAGTTCACTATTCAAAGAAGGGGAAAGTTAAACTAGAGGACCAAAAGCAAGAAACAAATGAAAAAGATTCTTTTTCTTAAAAGTCTTACAATTTACAAAGAGATAAACCTAACAAGGCCCAGTGATGTGAGGGCAAAGCTAGGAGTCAACTGTAGAGGCAGCTCATTCATTGGTTTGCTCTGAGAACTTAGTAATGGCATTTAACTATTTTGTTCCTTCATCTCTAAAATAAAGTTAATAGTGGCAGCATGTAGACTAAATCATTGCAAAAATAAATATAAAAAGTTATAGAGAATCTTATTGTCAAGTTTTAGGTAAAAGCCAAATGTTAGTCAAAATGAAAGCAAATATAATGAACATTATTCCACTCAGATAAAGAAAAGACTTGTCAATTTAGATTTAGAAATAATACTGAGTCTTTTAGAGCAAGATAATTTTTATTAATTTTGTTTGTTTAACTTGAAAAGAGCTGATAGATGATTGAATGGGTAAATAGGTAGATAGATGATATATAGATAGATAGCATTGATATAAATAATATTGAGGAAAAGAGACAAATTTCTCATGCAGAAAAACTCCAAATAATTTAAGTAGATATTCCACCCCAAAGGAAGGGAAGCATAACTCGCAATTTCTTAAGCATGGGATACACACAGTGGCTTTCATAGTGAGAAGAAGAAAGAGTGATTTTATAGTGGAGAAACCTGACAAACACTCCATCAGCCAGGTGATAAAGTGAACATCAATAGTCATAGATCATATTGATAGAATGTACCCTTGATATGATAGGATGAAAATGGCACTTTGTATTATCTTCCTCCAAAAAACACAACCCTCCCCCCGCCCATCACGAGAAAAACATTAGATAAATTCCAGTAGTAGAGGGGCATGCTAAAGAATACCTGATCAGTACTCCTCAAAACTGCCCAGGATATCAAATGCAAGAAAAAGTGTTAGAAACTATCACAGCCAAGATAACATGGTAATTACCACAACAACATCAGCCACCTTAATTGACATTTAAAGAAGACTACACCCAATAAATTCAGAATACACATTCTTTTTAATGCATATGGTACATTCACCAATTTAAACCATAAGCCAGGCCATTAAACAAATATCAGTGGATTTCAAAAGATCAAAATCTTACAAAGCATGTTCTCTAACCAAAGCAGAATATTGACATCATCACAACTAGATAAAGTAGAATCTTTGAAGGTGAGGCCCACATATTTGGTACTTTTTTCAACCACCCCAGGTGATTCTAATGAGAGGCAGTGTTGAAAACCAGCGATTTAGAAATGGCAGCAACTAGCACGGGAAACAGCCAAACGAGATAAAAATGGCTGTATCTGGTGAGTAGGGTGGGAATGGGAAGGTGAGGAGAGGCAGATCATCATTTTTCGTATAAGTTCTTCTCTATTATTTAATTTTTTTAATCATGTGTATGTTTGGCTTTGATAAAATTTCAAATTTAATACTTATAATTTCTTCCTCAGAGATGCATTCCCTGAGCTCCCTCATGTAAGTGGATTCTCTGTTATTATTCTCTATCTCTGGACTCTCTCTTCAAGGTACCTATTCCAATTTTAAATTACTTTTTTTGTGTGTTTACTGTTTATTGAATATCTCATTCTCTAGCTTCTGAGCTCCACAGGGAGGAGATCCACACCTGTTTTATTCATCAATATATACCCAATTACTTAGCACACAGTAGGTTTCAGCATATATTAGTTAAATTAATGAATTATTAAATGGCTGGATTTTTCTTTTTTACAATAAACATGTATTATTGTCATAAGAAGAAAACTAATGCATTTTTAATATAAATAGTTATATAAATCAGAATGAATGTGGTAAGCACATTCATACTTAAATTCCTTTCCTAGTTTAGTCAGTTAAAGATGAAAAGAGATTCTCACAAAAAAAAAAAAAAGATAAATTTATGAAGTGTTAGATGTGTTAATTAGCTCAGTGGGGAAGAATCCGCACACAACGTGTAGCCACGTATATCAAATCACCACAACGTGCACTTTAAATGTCTTACAACTTTGTCAATTATACCTCAATAAAGCAAAAAAAAGAAATTTTTTTTTAATGAAAGAAGAAATACAATGCATTTTCAAGGCTCATTTTACGTTTTCTAAGGTCCTTATGCTTTTGTTTTATGATCTCTTACTCAAATATTTTTATAAAATCTAAAGATTTGCGGGGAAGATGGAGACACTTAGATTAAATGTTCATGTTTAGAAGTAATTCTATATATGTGTTCCTTTTGAATAGTAGATAGTTTGCTATTTTTCTACTTTTAGGGAAAGATTAATTTATGGTTTGTCCAAAAAAAAAACACATTTCTCTCACTCATTTCTCTTTTATGCTCTATGTACGTAATCTCTAGGGACACTAAACTGACCTAGGTTCATGGGAAGGATGACAGCTGTTTCAACCTAGTGACCTTTGGAAGACATTTCTCTCCCTCCTACCCATTCCTCCTGCAAATGTAGTAAATGGTGAAAGCCAGTCAACAGTAAATTTTTTAGATTATTATGTTTCTTCAAATATTATTAATATTCACAAGAAGAGGATGCCTTAATTTTGGTCACAGCTTTGTAAATGTCCTTTTATTTACACCAAACTGTGAGTAGGAGGCATCAAAGTACAAGATGGATTGGTTTTGGGTTTTTTTTTTTATTATCTTTATTTATTATTTTATTTTATTTTATTTTTTTTAATTTTTGGCTCTGTTGGGTGTTCGTTGCTGCGCGTGGGCTTTTCTCTGGTTGAGGCGAGTGGGGTCTACTCTTCGTTGTGGTGCGCAGGCTTCTCATTGCGGTGGCTTCTCTTGTTGTGGAGCACGGGCTCTAGGCGTGCAGGCTTCAGTAGTTGTGGCTCACGGGCTGTAGAGCGCAGGCTCAGTAGTTGTGGTGCACGGGCTTAGTTGCTCCGCAGCATGTAGGATCTTCCTGGACCAGGGCTCGAACCCATGTCCCCTGCATTGGCAGGCGGATTCTTAAATCACTGATGGGTTGGTTTTTGTTTTGCACCAAGTATGCAAGTCCCCTCCAGTGGGATGATGAGCAAGCATGTTTACCATCCACACTGTGTCTCAAACCAAATGCAAATGCATATTCGTCTGTCAACAAAAGCCACATTTTGTATTTTGTGTTTTAAAAGTTGAGCAATATATTATACCCTTTGGAATTAATTGAAATCTAAGATTTACAATAGGCTGAGAAGATTCAATTGCATAAAGATAATATTTCACAAAGATCAATAACAATTAAAGCTGTGGTCGTTTTAAAAATTTATCATTTTCTTAAAAAACAAACTCTAAGAAAAGCAAAAAATATTTTAAGTTATAGAAACAATATAGTTAATAATATCATAAGGTTTCTGACTATTATAATTTTTTTAAGAGGACTTTATACTGCAAGTGTTCCTGACTTCAGTGTAAGTAGGAATATCAGTTGGTTTCCCCCCAGAGCCTTGAGATCACCAAGGAAGAATTGTTTTATCCAGGTATCAACAATTCCTTGACACTCAGCCCTAATCCAAAGGTCTCCCTCTTCTTTGTACTCAGAAGAAGGAGGGGGGTTGTCCGCTCCTTAGCTGTCAGTGTCTTTCTGCCCTATACCCTTCCCCACCCCCCAAAGTGGCCGCTTTTTTACATGAAGAGTTTAGCCAGCTTCTCTTAGACAGGGCATCTCCTCCAAGAATCAGAACTCACTTCACTGATGGTCACCACCTGGAATGCTCCACTATGGACCTCTTCCCTGAATGGTGCCTACCCCCAAAGTTTTGATGTTACCAAGTTTTGGATCTCCTCCCCAGCATTTTGCCATTAAAATGACTACTAGTCTCTAAACCTAAGTTCCAAGGTTGAGTTTTCCCAGGAAAGGGAATTCTGATTGGCTTATTGTACATCAAGAATCTCTTGGGTCCAAATATCAAGGTAATAAAACATTTTAATAGCATAAAGGGCAAAACCCACATAAATTATATTTCAATAAATACCCCAGAAAAGCATTTGACAAAATCCAATACCCATTTATTAAAAATGTTTAGGGAGCTTCCCTGGCGATGCAGTGGTTAAGAATCTGCCTGCCAATGCAGGGGACACGGGTTCGAGCCCTGGTCTGGGAAGATCCCACATGCTGTGGAGCAACTAGGCCCGTGAGCCACAAATACTGAGCCTGCGTGTCTGGAGCCTGTGCTCCGAAATGGGAGAGGCCACAACAGTGAGAGGCCCGTGCACCACAGTAAAGAGTGGCCCCCACTCGCCACAGCTGGAGAAAGCCCTCGCACAGAAACGAAGACCCAACACAGCCAAAAATAAATAACTAAATAAATAAATTTATTTTTTTTAAATGTTCAGTAAAGTAAGAATAAAGGAAACCTCCTTAACCTGATAAAGGGCATCTATGAAAAATCCAGATTAAACATCATACTTAATGGGGAAAGACTAAATATTTCCCTCTAAAATCAGGAAAAGCAAAAAGATGTCTGCTTACCCCACGTCTATTCAACTTTGTACTAGAGGTACTAGTGAGGGCAATTAGGCAAGAAAAAGAAATAAAAGATATTCAGATTGGAAAGGAAGAAGTAAAACTATCCTTATTTGCAGGTGACATGACATGATCTTGTATATAGAAAATCCTAAGGAATCTATTTTTTAAAAAACTATTAGAATTAATAAACTAATTTAACAATGTTATAGGATACAAGAACAATACACAAAAATTAGTTATATTTCTATACATTGGCAATGAAACTATTTGAAAATGAAACTAAGAAACCAATACCACTTACAATAGCAATATGCTGTTACAAAAATAAAATGCTTAGATAAAAATTTTGCAAAAGTTGTATAAGACGTACACTGAGAACTACAAAATTTTTTTTTTTTTTTTTTGCGGTACGTGGGCCTCTCACTGTTGTGGCCTCTCCCGTTGTGGAGCACAGGCTCCGGACGCGCAGGCTCAGCAGCCATGGCTCACGGGCCCAGCCGCTCCGTGGCATGTGGGATGTTCCCGAACCGGGGCACGAACCCATGTCCCCTGCATCGGCAGGCGGACTCTCAACCACTGCGCCACCAGGGAAGCCCGACAAAACATTATTGAAAGAAGTTAGCAAATATCTAAACAAAGGGGAAATATCCATGTATCAGAAAATTTAATATTGTTAAGATGGCAATATTCTCAAATGGATCTATAAGTTCAACACAATCCCATCAAAACCACAGCTAGCTGGGGGTTTTGCAGAAAATAATAAGGTAGTGCTAAAATTCATTTGGAAATGCAAGAGATCCAGAACTGACAAATCCATCTTGAAAAAGAACAAAGTTGGAAGACCTCACACTTCCTGATTTCAAATTTATGTCCAACTGACTTTAAACACCCTGATTTTACTACCCTAACTATGCTGATTTCCTTACATTTAATGGTACTCAACTTTAGCAGCCCTATTTCATGTAAGTTTTCATTACAAACGGTCTCAGATCAATTTTGGATGTAAGTGGCAATAAAATATAAATAACTAGATGAAAATAATATATAGAACCTCAATAAATTAGTGAATTAAACTTCACTCCAGACAGAGAGAGGTACTGGATGAAGATGGCATTCTTTAATATGAAAATGGAATTTCTCAGAAAAAGATCTGTTAGGTACTTGGGATGGCAAGAAAGATTCTGTTAACCCAATGAATTAGAAAAAAATGTAGAACTTTTAAATAGCATTTTTAACAGGATAGTGGTCACATTATAAGGATGCATTTTTAGGCTTGGGCAGAGTTGCAGGACATTGAGATGTGCATGAAATGCTCTCTTCTCAAATCAGTGCATCTTTTCCCAATGGGAAATTTTTGCACAGCATCAGGACAAAGATGCCTCCAGGACCCTGGCAACTTTCCTTCTATAACTCAGTCTGAGGTACCTTGAGGCAGGGAATTCCACTGGGAAGCAAGAACTGGATTTATTTCCGTTTCTTGATTTCCTCCCCACGATTGCCTAGAAGGGTTAAGCAACTGTTGTGAATGTCTTCAGCACTCATTAATAAAGCTGCTCTCTAGCTTCCTCCATTTGACAAATAGGCTCCAGAATTCAGCCATGAGCAAGGGCACCATTTTTGCTCTCCAGGTAACCCATGCCCACACTTTTGCTCAGCCATGAGCAAGGGCACCATTTTTGCTCTCCAGATAACCCATGCCCACACTTTTGACATCTAACTCATGCCTGTATTTTTACTTCTTGGGCAATTTTCTCCAGTTGGAAGCAAGAGAGATACAGCAGAAGGGAAAGTCAGAGAGCTTCCAGTGAGAAGGACTTGACACACGTTGCTGGCTTTGATACATAGGAGTCCAAATGCAAGGAACAGAGTGACATCTCTAGGAGCAAAGACAAGTCCCTGGCTTGCAGCAAGCCAGGAAATGGGAAGTTCCTTCCTGCAATCATAAGGAACTAGATTCTTCCAACAATCAGACTGAGTTTGGAAATGGAGTCCTCCCAGAGCCTCTAAATAAGAACCCGGCCAACATCTTGATTTCCTAGAAATCCAGAGCAGAGAACCCAGCTTAACCATCTCTGACCTACAGAATTGTGATAATAAATTTGTGTTGTCTTAAGCACTAAGTTTATGGTAATTTGTTATAGCCGCGATAGAAAACTAATACAAACAGATAACTATAGTGTTCATCATGTAACAGGTACTGTGTCAAGCATTTGAGATGCATCACCTCAATCAATCGCACAACTTCTATTGTCCCAGTTTCAAAACTGAGGAATGCAGCCTGCTCGCAGACTCAAGTCACCCAGCTGGCCCATCCCAGCAGGGCCAGGAGAGCAACTATCCATCTGTATGTGACTCCAGAACCCTTGACCATTTCTATACAATGGTCAATTGTTGCTATTCAATAATGATATGTAGGGACTTCCCTGGTGATGCAGTGGTTAAGAATCCACCCGCCGGACTCCCCTGGTGGCACAGTGGTTAAGAATCTACCTGCCAATGCAGGGGACACGGGTTCAAGCCCTGGTCCGGGAAGATCCCACATGCTGCAGAGCAACTAAGCCCATGCACCACAACTACTGAGCCTGTGCTCTAGAGCCCACAAGCCACAACTACTGAAGCCTGCGTGCCTAGAGCCTGTGCTCCACAACAAAGAGAAGCCACCACAATGAGAAAGCCGTGCACTGCAATGAAAAGTAGCCCTGCTCGCTGCAACTAGAGAAAGCCCAAGCACAGCAACAAAGACCCAATGCAGCCAAAAATAAATAAATAAATAATAAACAAATAAATAAATTTATTTTAAAAATAATATGTCTAGAGGATCCAAGTTTTAAATACACACAAACATACTTATGCACTCACCTATGTATATACATTAAAAATTTCTGAAAGGAAATACACCAAAATATTCAGAACAGTATCTTTAGTTGTTAGGATTACCACTTGTTACTTCACTGTACTTTCATTACCACTTGTTACTTCATTGTATTTACAATGAGTATATTTTCCTTGCATAAAATTTTTATTTCCATTTTTTTAGTTAAAAGGTGAAATTTATTAAGGAGAATCCAACCAGAGCACCAATCACTTCCTTCGTCTTATTCCCAGAGGCTCGCACACTCAAAGACTCTCATCACATACCCAGGCCTCAGGCTCCAGCTGCAGCACCAGTTTGAGTGCTTCCTTCCCTTTCAGGCTCCCAGGTCCCCAAGGGAGGCCAAGAACTATCCTGGGCCCTCTCTCAGGATGGAAGCCCACCTCACTCCCTGCTGGGGAGGCCAAGCTGTGGTGTCAGAGTCTGAGGGACACATTCCTCCTGTATTTTCTCTTTAGGCTTCCCTATATCACTGAGACCATTAAACCTCTGTGGCAGATACTGTTAGTTAGATAGGGTAAGAGCTTTTCCCAACTCCCTTCTCTCTTGCCTACCTCTTGCTGTAGTGGCTAGAAGAGTGAGAAACTAGATTCCCAGCCTCCCTTGCAAGTAGGGGTAACTGTGTGGTTCAGGTCTGATTATGAGACTTGAGTGAAAGTCCACTGCGGGTTTTCTGGCAGAGTTTTTGTATTTCCTTTCAATTTGTGAAACCTTGTACTCTTTATTTTTATCTTGAATGCAGACATGATGTCTGGAGCTACAGCAGTAACCTTATGGTCATGAAACATTGAGCATGAGGACAAACTGCTAACAAGTTAGGGGGGCATAAAGCAGAAAGATAAAGTCTGGTTCATTGATAGCATCATTAGCAGCTGAAACAAATGTTAGCAACTCCTGTCTCAACTTATTATGTGTTAAAAATAAACCCTTATCTTAAAAATCGAGTAAACTCCATTCCTATCTCAACTGCCTGGCACAGATTTTATAGTACTGGTGCTCTTTTCTGTGAGACGCAAAGATCAGAGAGAGAGAACAAGGGAGAGGGGAGAAGGAAGAACGAATTTGGGGAAATCTGTTTGTGAGTGTTTTCAACATGTAGGTGGCTTCAAGCCCCTAATTTTGTCATGTCCCATAAATCCCTATGCTGAAACCAAGACATCATGCTTATCGCTTATGACACAGATTTCAGCCCACAGCGTCTACTTCAAGGAGGACACAGTAAGATTAACAGATTAGATTCAGTCATGTGACCTACAGGATCACGCAGCCGATGATTCTTGCTCCAAATAATTTTTTTCATGAATAACTAATAAAATGGAACGCCGCAACTTATCCCTGTGGCATACTAAGGGCCACCTGGAGCAGTCTGTCTACTCCAAGTGCCAGCACTAAGAGGATACATTGTCTGGAGACTTTAACAAAACAGTAAAAAAAACCAACTACATGTCTTTTATGTAGGATGGGCAACTCTAAATATCTGGGATAAAATTTTCCTATCTGAAGAAATCTTTTGTTGGCTGGTCTAAGTTCTAAATACTGTGGTCCTTGTTGAATTTTAATACTATAGGTGGAAGCTTCAAATTAACACACTTTCATTTCCTGTCCTCTTATAAACATTGACAGTTAATCGGGAAAATCCCCATCATACAGTCATTGCTCAAAAACAGGGACTCAATTACATGTCTTCAAGAGAGAGAGTTCCTAATGTTTTGAGCTCTGTGAGCTTGCTGTAGTCAAAGCTCATGTCATTCATCCCTGTGGTATTGCATTTTCTTGCATTTAAACAGGAGATTAAAATTGAACATTGCTGGCACAGTGAGTGACTAAGCAAAGAAACATAACTTGAGTTATTTCAATTCTCTCATTTTAAGTGAACGGTTGGAATTTTCATATGTATGTAAATTTTTAAATAGTGACAACCAGTGTAGAGGGGGCGGAGTCAAGATGGCGGTGTGGGAAGACAACGAGTTAGCATCTCCCCACAACTAGGGCGCCTGCTGGCCACTGGTAGGGGACCCTGATGCCCAAGGAGATGGGAGAAACCCCCAAGTGAACCGGTAGGATGTGTGGGGACAGAGAGGGGAGGAGAAGTGGAGGCCAGACAGGATCGGTGCCCCTGAGGCTGGGGAGATCAGGAGAGGTAGGCAGGAGGGGCCCTCCAGGAGGAGCAGGAGAGGAGCAGAGGGCGATCGCCTGGGCCACTTGGCCTGCAGAGCGTGCTGAGCTCCCAGGCCAGTACCCCCACTCCAAAGCCCCCTCCAGACCATGTGGGTCCTGGGGACATAGGAGGAAGGTGGGGGAGATCAGGAGAGGCAGGTGGGATGGGTCCTCCAGGAGAAGCAGGAGAGGAGCAGAGGGCGTTTACCGTGCTCACTTGAACCCATGAAGCCTGCTGGGCTCCCAGGTGAGGTCCCCTGCCCTCTGAGACCAGAGATGGGGGGCATGTCTGGGCCCCTTCTGTTCCTTGAGCCTAAGCCCCACCACCACAGCCCCCAGGGTCTTTTCCAGCCCTGTGGGTCCTAACCATAGGCCCCGCCCACTGCCCAAACCTTGCCCTTGCTTAGGCCCCACCCTCCACAGCCAAAGCCTTTTGCCCCCACTTTTTTTTTTCTCTCTTTTCCCTCCTCCTTTTTTTTACTATTATGGTACTGTTGTACCTTCTGGTTGTTGATTCATCTATATTTTTATTTTTATATTCTTATCTAGCATATCTGTTAGTTTCCTAGTCTAATTTTATTTTTTACTTTGTTATTTTCTCTCTCTCTCTCTCTCTCTCTTTTTTTTTACACCCCATGCAGTTTGCGGGATCTTCATGGGCCAGGGGACAGGCTGAAGCTCCTGTAGTGGGAGCTCCATGTCAGAACCACTGGGCTAACAGAGAACCTCAGATCCCAGGGAATATTCATCAGAATGAGGTCTCACAGAGGTCTTCATCTCAGCATCAAGACCCAGCTCTACCCAACAGCCTACAAACTCCAGTGTTGGAAGCCTCAGGCCAAACAACCAGTAAGACAGGAACACAATCCCACTCATAAAAAAAAAAAAAAATGAGATGGCAAAAAAATATGTCACAGATGAAGCAACAAGGTAAAAACCTACAAGACCAAATAAAAGAAGAGGAAATAGGCAATCTACCTGAAAAAGAATTCAGAGTAATGATAGTAAAGATGATCCAGAATCTCAGAAATAGAATGCAGGCAAGGATTGAGAAAATACAAGAAATGTTTAACAAAGGTCTAAAAGAACTAAATAACAAACAAACAGAGATGAACAACACAATAACTGAAATGAAAAATACACTAGAAGGAATCAATAACAGAATAACTGAGGCAGAAGAACGAATAAGTGAGCTGGAAGACAAAATGGTGGAAATAACTGCCGAGGAGCAGAATAAAGAAAAAGAATGAAAAGAATTGAAGACAATCTCAGAGACCTCTGGGACAACAGTAAATGCACCAACATTCAAATTATAGGGGTCCCAGAAGACGAAGAGAAAAAGAAAAGGTCTGAGAAAATATTTGAAGAGATTATAGTCGAAAACTTCCCTAACATGGGAAAGGAAATAGTCAATCAAGTCCAGGAAGCAAAGAGAGTCCCATACAGGATAAACCCTAGGAAAAACACACCAAGATACATATTAATCAAACTAACAAAAATTAAATTCAAAGAAAAAATATTAAAATCAGCAAGGGAAAAACAAAAAAATAACATACAAAGTAATCCCCATAAGGTTATCAGCTGATTTTTCAGCAGAAACTCTGCAGGCCAGAAGGGAGTAGCAGGATACACTTAAAGTGATGAAAGAGAAAAACCTACAACCAAGATTACTCTACCCAGCAAGGATCTCATTCAGATTTGATGGATTTCAGATTTCAGCCAAGCAAAAGCTAAGAGAATTCAACACCACCGAACCAGCTTTACAACAAATGCTAAAAAAACTTTCTAGGTAGGAAAAACAAGAGAAGAAAAAGACCCACAAAAACAAACCCAAAACAATTAAGAAAATGGTAATAGGAACATACATATCTATAATAACCTTGAAGGTAAATGGATTAAATGCCCCAACCAAAAGACACAGACTGACTGAATGGATACAAAAACAAGACCCATATGTATGCTGTCTACAAGAGACCCACTTCAGACATAGGGACACATACAGACTGAAGGTGAAGGGATGGAAAAAGATATTCCATGCAAATGGAAATCAAAAGAAAGCTGGAGTAGCAATACTCGTATTAGATAAAATAGACTTTAAAATAAAGACTGTTACAAGAGATAAAGAGGAACACTACATAATGATCAAAGGATTAATCCAAGAAGATGATATAACAATTATAAATATATATGCACCCAACACAGGAGCACCTCAATACCTAAGGCAAATGCTAACAACCATGAAAGGAGAAATTCACTGTAACACAATAATAGTAGGGGACTTTAACACGCCACTTACAACAATGGACAGATCATCCAAACAGCAAATAAATAAGGAAACACAAGCTTTAAATGACACAATAGACCAGATAGATTTAATTGATATTTATAGACCATTCCACCCAAAAGTGGCAGAATACACTTTCTTCTCAAGTGAGCACGGAACAGTTTCCAAGATAGATCACATCTTGGGACACAAATCAAGCCTTGGAAAATTTAAGAAAATTGAAATCATATCAAGTACCTTTTCTGACCACAATGCTATGAGATTGGAAATCAATTACAGGAAAAAAACTGTAAAAAAACCCAAATACATGGAGGCTAAACAGTGCACTACTAAATAACCAAGAGATCACTGAATAAATCAAAGACGAAATTAAAAAATACATAGAAAAAAATGACAATGAAAACACGATGACCCAAAACCTACTGGACGCAGCAAAAGCAGTTCTAAGAGGGAAGTGTATAGCAATTCAATCTCACCTCAAGAAACAAGAAAAATCTCAAATAAACAATCTAAACCTACACTTAAAACATCTAGAGAAAGAAGAACAAAGAAAATCCAAAGTAAGTAGAAGGAAAGAAATCATAAAAATCAGAGCAGAAATAAATGAAATAGAAAAGAAGAAAACAATAGCAAAGATCAGTAAAACTAAAAGCTGGTTCTTTGAGAAGATAAACAAAATTGATAAACCCTTAGACTCATCAGAAAAATAGGGAGAGGATGCAAATCAATAAAATTAGAAAAGAAAAAGGAAAAATCACAACTGATACTGCAGAAATGCAAAGGATTATAAGAGACTACTACAAACAACTATGTGCCAATAAAATGACAACCACGAAGAAATGGACAAATTCTTTGAAAAGGTACAATCTTCCAAGACTGAACCAGGAAGAATTAGAAAATATAAACAGACCTATCACAAGTAATGAAACTGAAACCATAATTTAAAATATTCCAACAAACAAAAGTCCAGGACCAGATGGCTTCACAGGTGAATTCTATCAAACATTTAGAGAAGAGCTGACACCGATCCTTCTCAAACTCTTCCAAAAGATTGCAGAGGGAGAAGCATTCCCAAATTCATTTTATGAAGCCACCATCACCCTGATACCAAAACCAGAAAAATATATCACAAAAAAAGAAAATTATAGACCAACATCACTGATGAACATACATGCAAATATCCAGAACAAAATACTAGCAAACAGAATCCAACAGCACATTAAAAGGATCATACACCATGATCAGGTGGGATTTATCCCAAGAATGCAAGAATTCTTCAATATATGCAAATCAATCAATGTGATACACCAGATTAGCAAATTAAGGAATAAAAACCATATGATCATCTCAATAGATGCATAAAAAGCTTTTGACAAAATTCAACACCCATTTGTGATAAAAAAACTCTCCAGAAAATGGGCATAGAGGGAACGTACCTCAACATAATAAAGGTCATATATGGCAAACCCACAGCAAGCATCATACTCAATGGTGAAAAACTGAAAGCATTTCCACGAAAATCAGGAAGAAGACAGGGATGTCCTCTCTCGCCACTCTTATTCAGCATAGTTTTGGAAGTCCTAGCCATGGCAATCAGAGAAGAAAAAGAATAAAAGGAATACAAATTGGAAAAGAAATAAAACGGTCACTGTTTGTGGATGACACGGTACTATACATAGAAAATCCTAAAGATGCTACCAGAAAACTACTAGAGCTAATCAATGAATTTGGTACGGTTGCCAGAGACAAAAATAATGCACAGAAATCTCTGGCATTCCAATACACCAACAACAAAAAATCAGAAAGAGAAATTAAGGAAACAATGCCATTTACCATTGCAACAAAAAGAATAAAATACCTAGGAATAAACCTGCCTAAGAAGGCAAAAGACTTGTACTCAGAAAACTATAAAACACTGATGAAAGAAATCAAAGATGACATAAACAGATGGAGAAATATACCATGTTCTTGGATTGGAAGAATCAACATTGTGAAAATGACTATACTACCCAAAGCAATCTACAGATTCAATGCAATCCCTATAAAACTACCAATGGCGTTCTTCACAAAATTAGAACAAAAAATTTTACAATTCGTATGGAAACACAAAAGACCCCAAATAGCCAAAGCAATCTTGAGAAAGAAAAACGGAGTTGGAAGAATCAGGCTCCCTAACTTCAAACTATACCACAAAGCTACAGTAATCAAGACAGTTTGGTACTGGCACAAAAACAGAAATGTAGATCAATGGTACAGGATAGAATGCCCAGAGATAAACCCATGCACATATGGTCACCTAATTCATGACAAAAGAGGCAAGAACATACAATGGAGAATAGACAGCCCCTTCAATAAGTGGTGTTGGGGAAAGTGGACAGCTACATGTAAAAGAATGAAATTAGAACACTCCCTAACACCATACACAAAAATAAACTCCAAATGGATTAAAGACCTAAATGTAAGACCAGACATTATAAAACTCTTAGAGGAAAACATAGGAAAAACACTCTTTGACATAAACCACAGCAAGATCTTTTTTGACCCATCTCCTAGAGTAATGGAAATAAAAACAAAAATAAACAAATGTGACTTAATTAAACTTAAAAGCTTTTGCACAGCAAAGGAAACCATAAACAAGACCAAAAGACAACCCTCAGAATGGGAGAAAATATTTGTAAATGAAACAACAAAGGATTAATCTCCAAAATATACAAACAGCTCATGGAGCTCAATATCAAAAAAAAAAAAAACAATCGAATTAAAAAATGGATGGAAGACCTAAATAGACATTTCACCAAGGAAGACATACCGATGGCCAAGAGACACATGAAAAGATGCTCGACATCATTAATTATTAGAGAAATGCAAATCAAAACTGCAATGAGGTATCACCTCACACTGGTCAGAATGGCTATTATCAAAAAATCTAGAAACAATAAATGCTGGAAAGGGTGTGGTGAAAAGGGAACCCTCCTGCCCTGTTGGTGGGAATGTAAATTGATACAACCACTATGGAAAACAGTATGGAGGTTCCTTATAAAACTAAAAATAGAGCTACCATACGACCCAGCAATCCCACTACTGGGCATATACCCTGAGAAAACCATAATTCAAAACGATACATGTACCACAATGTTCACTGCAGCACTATTTACAGTAGCCAGGACACGGAACCAACCTAAATGTCCATCAACAGATGAATGGATAAAGAAGATGTGGCACATATATACAATGGAATATTACTCAGCTATAAATAGAAATGAAATTGAGTTATTTGTAGTGAGGTGGATGGATATAGAGTCTGTCATACAGAGTGGAGTAAGTCAGAAAGAGAAAAACAAATACCATATTCTAACGCATATACATGGAATCTAGAAAAAAAAAGTGGTACTGATGAACCTAGTGACAGGGCAGGAATAAAGACGTAGACGTAGAGAATGGACTTGAGGACATGGGGTGGGAGGAGGACGCTGGGGCAAAGTGAGAGTAGCATCGACATATATACACTACTGAATGTAAAATAGTTAGCTAGTGGGAAGCAGCAGCGTAGAACAGGGAGATAAGCTTGGTGCTTTGCCATGACCTAAAGGGATGCGATAGGGAGGATGGAAGGGAGGCTCAAGAGGGAGAGGATATGGGGACATATGTATGCATATGGCTGATTCACTTTGGTGTACAACAGAAACTAACACAGTATTGTGAAGCAATTATACTCCAATAAAGATCTATTTATAAAAAAATTAGAGACAACCAGTATAAACTGCAAACTATCGATATAATGATTTTCTTTTGTTAAGTGAACATTTTGGCTTGTGCATGAACTATTTTTATGAATTTGAATATTATCAAAATTTAGTGTCTTTTAAAAAATTCTTTTATTTTTATATAATTTTTAAAACTTACTTTCCACTTACAGTTATTACAGAATATTGGCTTTACTCCCTGTGCTGTACAATACATCCTTGAGCCTATCTTACACCCAATAGTTTGTAGCTCCCACTCCCCCACCCCTATATTCCCCCTTTCTCCCTCCCCACTGGTAACTACTAGTTTGTTCTCTATACCTATGAGTCTGCTTCTTTTTTGTTGTATTCACTAGTTTGTTGTATTTTTTAGATTCCACATATAAGTGATATCATGCAGTGTTTGCCTTTCTCTGTCTGACTTACTTCACTTAGCATAATGCCCTCCAAGTCCATCCATGTTGTTGCAAATGGCAAAATTTCATTGTTTTTAATGGCTGAGTAATATTCCATTGTATATATACCCCCACATCTTCTTTATCCATTCATCTGTTGATGGACATTTAAATTGTTTCCATGTCTTGGCAATTGTAGATAATGCTGCTGTGAAAATTGGGGTACATGTATCTTTTTGAGTTAGTGTTTTGGAGATTTTTAAGTATATACTCAGGAGCAGAATTGCTGGGTCATATGGTAGTTCTATTTTTAGTTTTTTGAGAAACCTCCATACTGTTTTCCACAGTGGCTGCAACAATTTACATTCCCACCAACAGTGCACAAGGATTCTCTTTTCTCCACATCCTCGCCAAATTTGTTATTTTTGTTCTTTTTGAAGATAGCCATTCTGAGAGGTGTGAGGTGATATCTCATTGTGGTTGTGATTTGCATTTCTCTGTTGATTAGCAATGCTGATAATCTTTTCATGTGTCTGTTGGCCATCTACATTTCCTCTTTGGCAAAATGTATATTCAATTCTTCTGCCCATTTTTTAATTGGGTTGTTTGTTTTTATGATGTTGAGTTGTATGAGCTGTTTATATATGTTGGATATTAATCCCTTATTGGTCATATCATTTCTCCAAATAATTTTAAATTCTTTAAATATCATTGTACTGCCTAGTTCTCCTTTAGGTTAAACATAGACACAAAAATATCATTAGCTAATATTATAAATTAATGATACCATAATTCTTCTAAGTGACCTTTGAGTTAATTAGAAGAATTAGGACTAGGTCCTGATCTCTCTGCCCACATTAGGGGCCAACTGAATTGAGCTTCTTTAACACATTTCATAAGTAATATTATTCAGACTCTTCACACTTATCTTCAACATCAAGTCCTTCATTGAAGGTATTCATTTCATCATTGAAGCTACCTTCTGGGTCATCTAACATCATTTTTCAAAGCACATTACTGTCACTTCCAACTTTTTGAAATATAGCTCTTGTTTGAATGTAGTATGGTTTGTGTCATTAAAAACTTAATCCTAAATCACAAGAATTATTTGCATAACATCAGGTAAATTGGTTTTTGTTTGTTTTAACTTTTTTAAAGTGATCTTTAAAAAATTTCTTTACAACAGTGGTCTCAAAAGTGGCCCTAGACCCAGGCATCAACATCACCTGGCACCTTGTTAGAAATTCACATTCTCAGGCTTTACCCAGACTCACTGAATCAGAAACTCTGGTGATGGGGCCCAGCAAGATGGGTTTTAATAAGCCCTATAGATGATTCTGATACATGCTACAATTTAAGAACCACTACTTTAGAACAACATCTAAGTGTTGCAATTATGAGGTCATTTCCTTAAAAAATAATTCAGTTAAAGTGTGTGTGCCTCTTTTTTTAAACTGATTTTGCTGCTATAGAAACTGTTTAGAAACACTCCAACCATGTTATCTAAAATAATAATTCCTGTCACATACTATCCCGAGACCCTGCTTTATTTCCTATATAACATGTTAATTATCAGACATTATATACTGTTTGTTCAGTATCTGTCTCCCCCACTAGAATGCACACTTCATGACAGCAAGGACTTCGTTTTGTTCATGACTATCTCCTGAACACCTTGAACAGTGCCTGGTCCTATTGGAAATGAAGGAATTATTGGGATAATTTCAGGCTAACATGTCTTCTTGAGCTACAATAGATCACATAGCTGAATACAGGCTAAAAGAATCATGGAGAAAACGGCTAAGATTTGGTTTAAAGTTGCTCTCACTGAGGTTTCCTACTAAATCAGCAACAAGCAGTACAAAGAATTCGCATCATGTAAGGACATAAATTAGTGGGCACAGCTCCCTTCATTGCTAGTATAAGCACTCAGTCATTGGGTGGTTAGCTTCCCAAAGAAGTGAGGAAAACACCAGGTCAAAGAAGCTCTGGTTTGTGGGCTCATTCAGCATGGGGAAGGCCATAAAACCACCTACTACCACACACAGAAGTCTTGAAAGCTCTTGTCATTTTTTAAATTCCAGGCGTAAGACAAATAGAAAAATACATATAGATAATTTAAGTTTTCTGTCATTGAAGCTAATGCATTATGAAGATACTGAGGAGTGGAGAGGAAAAGAACTTTTCACAAGCTGATTGTTTCTTGAAACAAGTTAAGGGGTTTTGTTTTTATTTTCTGTTTCTTCTGATGCTGAACTGTAGTAACTTTATATTCACACTGATGAAAAGAATTCTCGGGGCTTCCTTGGTGGCAAAGTGGTTGGGAATCCGCCTGCCAATGCAGGGAACACAGGTTTGAGCCCTGGTCCGGGAGGATCCCACATGCCGTGAAGCGACTAAGCCCGTGCGCCACGACTACTGAGCCTGTGCTCTGGAGCCCGTGAGCCACAGCTGCTGAGGCCCATTTAAGAGTCCATTTGTTAGACAAAGTACGAGGAAATGTGATCTATTTTATCACTTTCTTGTTTGTTTTCAAAATGGCCATTTAAATACAGATAACAGTTACACAGGACAAACTGGGGAAGCAGGTTCCACCAGCCTGCCCAGCTCACCTGTAACCTGATCTCTCCATTCAGATGGCATTCGGATGGCAGAACCAGCAATGTGGTGTAACAGGGTTGGACACTTGCCCATGCTGAGCCCCCAAACGCGAGAAGCAGCCCTCCTGTTGAGAACTGTGGAGGTTAGGACAAATCACGACTTGACATACTCTACTCACAAAACTTCACAACAGAGTAGAAAAAGGAAGCCCATGCAAAAGGGGATAAAGAAAAGGCAAAGAGAAGGCACCATATAACACCTAAGTTTTTCTTAGAAGATGAAGCCAAGAAATATAAAACATGAATGTGTACCCCAGTTTTATCCATGGAATTCAAATAGATAGTTTTACTTTTACCAAGGTTTCCACACTTGGTTTCTGCGCCCCAAAAACATGAACACCCTAAAATATGCACATTCTTTTTCATGTGGGATGTACCATTTTCTTAAAACAATGTGTTTCTTACTAAGTTTGCTTTTCTTGTGGTTATTCTGTCTAGACAAATAAAACTATATATAATTAATATAAACATTTATCATAAATCTTACAAAATTATGTAAATGATCATTACAAACAAACGTGTTTAGCACCTATTTTGTCAATAATCCGTCGACTCTGAGAATCTTCACTTTCCTCTGTTTTTTTGCCTGCCCTAAGACATGGGTTTAGGAATTCCTAACCCTAACCTCTCCTAATTTTTTATTCTGGCAGCTAAAATGAAAGATTCCAATAGTAACAAAATTAAGTGATCAGGGGAAGTGAGTGACGTATTGAAACGTTCACCCAGAGACCTGGCCTCTGGACCTACAATCTTTAAAAGACTAGCGAGAGCACTCGGAAGGTGCCCATGACGCTTCTTTTTGTAGAAAATTGCTTAACTTCTTAGAGCCCCCTTTTGCTTCGTATGAAAATAGGGCATTATTACAATTATAAAATACCTAAGTGGTTTTTAGGTCCCTTCCAGCTCTAAAAAGTACGTAATTCAAAGCTGCTAAAAATAAATACTTTAAAAATTGACTGTGATATATAAGCGTATGTATACACATACATATGCACGCACACACACACACACACACACACACACACACACACACGGTTTCGCTGTGAAAAGGGGAGGGACTACACAGTATTTTATACCAGAATTTTACAGTGCATCAGTATCAAAACGTTTTTGTTCCTGAAAAAAAAGTTTCAGGCTGGCGTCGGCTCTGCAAGTGGAGTTCTTCTGAGAAACCAGGTTTCAGCTACTCCCGTTTAGCCTCCAGGCGCTTCAGTTTGGATAAAGGGCAGTGTTTCGGAGGACCACATCTCAGCTCAACTGGGGACCCAGCGGAATTTGTAACCCCCGTTGGCTGTCCGGATGGTGAAGGCATTTCCCTGGGGGAAAGCGAGGGTACGGATGGTGCTGTGGCTGCGGATGGAGGTGCTGAAGGAGCCGCCCTCCTCCAGCTCACTGTGGCTCAGGTTCAGCGCGCTCCGGCTGCAGTCTGTGCGCAGCCCCCGGAAGGCGCCGTGCAGGTTCCCAGGCCTGCCGTCCGTGCTCGGGAGCTCGGGCTGCAGCCGGAGCCGCTTGGGATCGCGGCTCTGCAGCGCTTCATCGCAGCGCTCGGAAATCTCCCTCAGGATGGCGTCCACTTCCGCGCAATCCTGCCCCGCGCTGAACAACTCCTCCAGGCTCCTTTTGGAAGTCGCCTTGAGTGGGATGGGCTCAGCTGCCGCCCCGAAATCCCGGGACTGTGTGATCATCAGCTTCTACAAAAAGATGGGGAGGAGCGCCGCCCTGGGGCCAGCCGGACTCGCCTCGTGCTGGGCGCTCAAAGGAGACCTGGGCGTACTTAGAACTGCGCGACTCGGCCGACTTAGGCAACGCCTGCAAGTGACTCAGCGAGCTCCCAGCGGTCCCCTCCGTTCCCCGACCCCCGCCGGCTCCCAACACCGAGAGCTGGGTGGGAGGTGCACAGAACATTTCCGAGTTTCTGCAGTGTTCTACACGCGCGCGCCCCACTTACATCCAGCACCGAGGCCAGGTGCCGTGTCCGACTGGCGAGTTCCTTCAGTTGCACGTTCCGCTCCTTCAGTGAGGCGATCTCCTCCTGTTTCTGGGTCAACGTCACGTGCAGCTGCAGGAGGAGACCCAAACATTCAGGGATAGTCTACCGTGCTCGGTCTCGTCTGTAAACTCTGCATAAATTGAACGCAGATCCTAACGTCTAATTAGAAACTGGGGCCCCAAGGACGTTTACACTGGTGAGAATAATTTATTTATTTATTTATTTATTTATTTATTTATTTATTTATTTATTTATTTTTACAGAGCACTTAGACAAAATGTTTCTCAGTTAATCCTCAGTGTAGCGGTGAGGAGTGCTGACTTGGGCAACAGGCAGATATAGAAGTTCAACCTTCCTATAACTCAGTTTCCTTATCTGTAAAATGGGGCTGGTAAAAGTATCTAGCTCAATGGTTGTGAGTGATTAATGAGGAAAGTAAACTGGTAAGCACAATACCAGGCATATAGAAAGCCTTCAATAAGTATTGGTGGCCCTATTAAAAATCTGGTGGATGAAAAAAAAATCTGGTGGATGGGGCTTCTCTGGTGGCGCAGTGGTTGAGAGTCCTCCTGCCGATGCAGGGGACACGGGTTCGTGCCCCGGTCCAGGAAGATCCCACATGCCGCGGAGCGGCTGGGCCCGTGAGCCATGGCCGCTGAGCCTGCGCGTCCGGAGCCTGTGCTCCGCAACGGGAGACGCCACAACAGTGAGAGGTGAGAGGTCCACAACAGTGAGAGGTCCGCGTACCGCAAAAAAAAAAAAAAAAAAAAAAAAAAAAAATCTGGTGGGTAAGATTATTCCCATTTAGTGACGTTGTAAACTGAGGTAGAGCCAGTGGAGCAACAGCAGCTACGTAAACTCGTCCACTGGTTCTAATGTCCAAGGGGGCTCATTCCCGCTCCTGCAACCCCACTTCCTCCCGGAGCCCTATACCCTGCCCCCGCCCCAAGGACTCCTGGACGCCAGCCCAGTGTCCCTACTTGGTTATTCTCCACGAGTGCGTCCCCCAACGCCCTCTGGTTCTGGTCGGCCACCTCCTTCCAGTACTGCTCTGGTGGGGGCACGTCGGGAGGGCGCAGCGGCGGTGACTGCAAGGCTTGTGGGGAGAGACAGGGACCAAACGGCAGTACGTCGCAAGGAGAGAAGGGGAAGTCTCCGCCCGCCAGGGGAGGCGACATCATAGAGGATGAGTCTGATGAAGAGGAAGAGAGGGAGCTGGGTTTGCAGCCTCAGACTCGTGCCCAGCTAACTGCAGGGACAAAATATCACGCGGGTATAGGGTTTACGTGATTTTTCTTTATTAATAAAGCACCCCTCACTCTGCAATCCCTACGATCCCCAGGCTCTACCTGATATCCTGTACATACACAGCAGGCGCTCAATAAATGCCTGTTGAGATGATCTGAACTGGATTTCCACGGTGGCCAGGGTAAACTTGCCTGAAGTCACACAAATGCACTACTCTGCACACTCCTGTCACTCAGCGTCTTCCAGACCACGTCACAGCGTAGGGTTCTCTCTCCCAGAACTCACACGGGCAAACTGAGAAAGCGCTATAGATCCAGCGACTCATCTTCTCCATTAGGAAAAGGGGGGAAGAGCTAAATTTGGATGAGCCAAACACTTTGATGAGTTGCTGGCGAGTCGTTGACAGGTACAGGGTTTACCACTTTCAGGACCACGAAATCCGAACTAGTCAGATTTGAGGGGTAGAGGACACCCCCGACGTTACTGAACTGCAAAGCGATTGCACTTGCCTGCAATGAGATCATCCACGGTGTCTCTGAAATCCTGCAGATCGAAGTCCGCTGCCGTTTGCAGGGAGTGGTTCTGAAACAAACCAGAGGTACAAACTAGTTAATGTTGAGTCTGGCGGGTCTGGAACACTTCCTAGACCGACAGTTAACCTCCCGGGCTCGATGGCAGGTCTGCATGCACTCGCGCCCGCAGCGGAAACTTGTACCTGAAAATCAAAGCCCTGCCCGAGACACGGAATCCAGCAGGCTTGCACTGCCATGGTGGGGAGAGAGACGCACGAAGCGGGGACCCGGTCGGGAGGGTCCTGCCGGGCGCTGAAAATGCGCGCTGCTGCGTCGCGCGTCGCTCCTTCTGCGCGCAGCACAGCCGCCCCGCGCCCGGCCTCTGGCAGCCGGCACAGTCCGGCGCCGCCTCATTGGCCAGTCACCAGCCAACCAGGCGCGTTGCTAGTGCGCCCGCTTAGACCTTCAGCTCCGACTTACCTCCCACAGGCCAAGGAGCCACAGCTCTAAGAGCTGGGAGCATGGCGTACGAACACACCGTCCTTCCTCCCAAGACCCGCCAGCGTGCGCAGGCATCCAAAGCAGTGGCTCGAGTCCACACATCCCGCCAAGGCTCAGTCACAACTAAACCACCTCTCCCCACACAGAAAGAGAAAAGGGAGGCTAAGAGATGGGCCAGGGATGCTATGGAAAGTGCTTCTGTTCAGCACGCAGCAGGCGTGGCCCCTCTTGCTCTTCTGTTTCTCGAAAAGTTGGAGTTGACTTTTCCCGTAGGGCGTGATGCATCTCCAGCATCTTGGACTGGACACTCTCCTGGGCTCCTGCAATGTGCCTGGGTGCGTGAGACGGAAGGAGACTGCAAAAGGCTAGTGACCAGGAAACTTCTTATTCCCTTAATTCGTGGACAGAGTTGACACAGACTTTTACATCGAGTCTCTCTGTTCATTCTCACACCGATGTAGGAAGTAGGCAGGGCCCAGGAAGTGACTCCTCCCATGATGGAGAAGCTGAAGCTCAGAGAAATCGCGTTGTCGAAAGCCACCCAGCTCTGAAATAGTGAAACTGGAGCTTCTGCCCCAGAATGCTGGTGCCTATTTCAGTCCTCTTTCCTCTATACCTCATTGCCTCTAGCTTTTATTTCTCTTTTAGGACAGCCTGGCTTCCAATGAAGCCAGTTCTGGGAAGGGGAAAGAAGCCTCTCAAGGAGCATGGTGTGGGGGTGCATCCAGTGTGCCCATCAGAAATATCTATTCTACTGATTCCACTATTATCAATTTTTTTATTCCTTTGGGTTAATCATATTCTTCTCCCAAACACCCTTCTTTACTATTCAAATACTTCTGAGAAGAGGAACTTATTCTGACTCTAACTTCAAAGAATGTACAAGTATCAGTTTCCTTCAGGGAGGAGAGCTTCAACCAGGGAAACCTCTAGCACCAGTTGAGAACTGAGTCTGTAAGGGGAAGGGAGCTTAGAAAGGAAAGACTGAGGGCCCCAGACAAATCCTGAAGCACAAGTTCTTCCCTGGTTGAAGGAGTCAGAAATGAGACATTTCCCAAGGGCTCAAAGGTCTCCCTCTCAGTAGAGAAAAGCCCTTACCATGAGACTAGAGGCCAACTCTCAGGGACAGCCACCCAGGAAATGCTTCCTCCTGTGCTATCCCAGGTCTTGGCCCATTCTGGACCTCAAACACTTCTAGAGCACTTCCTCTCTCTGTCCACTTTCCCCAACAGGAAAGAGAAATATAACCAGAGTGTGCACTGGCCAGGGGGTTCCCCCACAGAATCTTCCCCTAGGGATATATCTCCTTCTGTACCAGTTCTGCCTTCCAGCGGGAAAAACCCTGGACCTCTTGCTTGGGCCATCGGGCATGAGCTCTGTCCTTGAAACTGTGAATCTTATCTTCCCAATTAGGTAAAAACCTGGCATTTCTCCAACACAAACAGCAGCCAAAAAACAAAAACAAAACAAAACCAAAAAACTTAACGCAGAGCATGATGTCAAATTTAAGTTCTGTATACATAAGCAAAAATTCAGCAAGAGCCTGCTTGGTTCTGTTGTTGTTGTTTGGTTTGGTTTGGTTTGGCTTTTTTCTTGCAAAATAAACATGTTGGAGTAAGGGCGTGATGTAGCCCTCTGGGTCCGTTGAAAGATGCTCATGTATTGCCTTTTTTCATTTGAGCATCCAAACCCTAAAAGAACAGGAGAATGGCCTTTGCAGGGCAATTCTCACTCTTACCTGTTGCCTTCACAATCTCTGCTCTCAGTTGTCACCTACCCTGAGTCTCCCTAGGCTCTATCCCAATTCTAAGAGGCACTTGGAGAGGCCCTGGGAAGCTTTGCTCCACCACCCCAACCCCAGTTCTAGGAGGTGGTCATTTCCTCTGGAGAGTTCTGTACTTGGTCTGTTCCCGTGAAACCTCATATCCCAAGCACCTGCTGCCAGGAACCTGGAACTGGCACCCGTCCTGGAGGTTGCATCTAGCTATTCATATCCATTCATATGCATCGATGGATGCATTCATATCCATCGATGAGGCAGGCTTCTGACCTCCCAGACACCAGTGCTGGGAGATGCCATCATCTGGCTGGGGAGTCTCAGCCCTGGCAAGTGGTAGAAGTGGGATGCAAGTAAGAAGATAGGTTTTGGGGGGAAATGCCTCTTTGCTCCATGGGAGTAAGTGGCAGCAGCCTTTGCAGGGGGCGAAAAGGACTTTTATAAAGTGCCCAACTGCTGAAGGGCCATCTCTGTAGAGAGCAACGTTTTCAGTCAGATTTCTTCGAGTCCTTTGTCACTCTTCCCACTTCCTCCAAATGTAAATTCTCTTCGTTTTTTCCAGTCTTGATCGAGAAGTTATTCTCCAATCTCCACACTCCTTAGACATCCAAGGAATGAAAATGGTTAATGAATGGCCGGGAAAGGCATGTTGGGAGAACAGATAGGTGCCCAGAGAGCAACTTTGCTCCCATTTACCCACCTCGTCCCTCAGTGCGCAACCACCACGTTGCTTTATCGCAGCTCCAAGGAATAGATGGGGAGGGGAATGGGAGACCCGTCTGGCAGGGGAGCCCTCCAGATGAGCTTCCCTGTCCAGAGTTGGTCACAACAGTTCTGAGAATGCGGCCACCGTTAACATACTAGGAGGGAGGAGGAAGTTCTAATCCTCGAGGCTTGGATTTCTGCAGGACATCTCCCCCCCTAGCCAGATGTGCCTGCGCTCCCCACCCAAAAGGATTCTTTGAGGAAACTCAGAGAACTGACTCCCGAATCGAAGTTTGGGTTTCGATAGGCCGCGAGTTTCCACCAGGAGAGGTACCTGTGAGGCGGCCGAATTACCACTAGGCGGCGCGTCGGACCCGAGTAACGAGGAGCAGTCAGCGAGGTCCTGCAGGTCTATGGTGGTGAGGGCTGCGTAGGGAGAACCGGAGACACGCGCCGGGCGGACCCTAAGCCTCCCCGCAAGGGCTCGCCGCTGGCATCGCCGCCAGGACTCCGAAACCCCAGGGAGAAAAGCTCTTCTGAGGCCCGCGCGCCCCACCCACCTGGCGCGGGGAACCCGAGGGGTCGCGCAGGGACCACCGGTATCACCTGGCAGCGCAGCGAGCTCGGCGTCTGGGGGATCCTCGTACACCGACACCGGGCTGCTGCCGCTGCTACCGAGAAAGAGCTTCCGCGCAGGGGCGAACTAGCCGGGCACAGAAACGGTGAGCGCGGGTCAGCCCTCACTGCCGGGAGCGTGAGGACCCTGCCCGGCTCCGTCCTGCGGCCCCACCTTCCTCTCCAGCTTCCCGGGCTTGCCGAACGGCCGGCCTCGCAGATCCAGCATCCTATTGGGGCAAATGCTGTCGAAGGCCCGGCGACCCGCCGCGGTGCCCCCGCACGCCTGCATCCTGTCTCCCCGCCCGCTTCAGGCCTGGAGCCCCGCGTCGACTGCTTGGAGGCGGCGGCCGGGCCGGGATGGCGACCCGACACCCAGCGCTCCCGAGGCTCTGAAGCCGGCCGGAAGTCGGGGAGGCGCGTGGCCGGGGTGGGGTTAAGGGGCGACTGTGAAGGTGAGGAGGGAAGGCGGGGTGGAGTAGGAGGACCGCCGCGCGGGAGGGGCGGCTCGCGCCTGAGCGCCAGTGGTGGCGCCTTCAGCCCCGGACAATCTGTGCGCGGGCGGAGGCGTTAAAACCCAACCTGGCAACGCGGCTTCCCCCGGGAGCCGCGAGCGCGGGGCCCGGGCCCGCGAGCGCTCTTTTGGCTAGCGTTGGCGCCGCGGCCTCTCGACCACGCCATAGGAGGGGAGGACAACCCCTACTGGTCCCTAACGCTGGGTACCGCCTTTCCGCGTACGGACAGCGGGAATATGGAAAAGTTAACGATTCTTATTTCATTTTCTTCCCACGCCAGCCACAAGGCACGAAACAAACTTGGAGTGTCAACTGCCAAAGTCAGACCCCGGCATTTGCCCCGCCATGTAGGATTTGCTGGGGATGTATTGTAGGAGTCCAGCAGGGACTCCCCAGAACAGCCCCAGATTACGGAAGTCCCCATACCCAAGGCTAGGGAGACCTCCTGGTTTTGACATCCACTTGGTCTGATGCCTAGAGCCCCGCTCCGTACCCCTACCCCTACCCCGCACTTTCTCAGGCAGCAGCACCTGAGCACAGCCTTTAAAAGAGAGGGTCACACATGTCCACAGTGGACAGCCCCAAATCCCCTAAAACCGGTCTCTTCCCCGGAAGCCTCAGCTACCGCTCGAGGCATTTGGTCACTCTCTGTACAACCGGCCTTGTTGACTCAGCCGGAGTCTTCGCTCCTCTTCCCAAGCCGGAAGCCTCTCCCAGGAAGGGGCATCTCTAGATCCTTGGGTGAGGGGTCTCTTTCAGGACCACTCTTATATCCATACAGTTTGAACAATCATCTGAAATTGAAATCTTTGTGACCACCCTATTGGGCACCTTAAATTGGTGCCTTACACCTCATAGGAGTAGTGAAAGATCCTCTTTTATTTGCACTTATTATCTGGATTAATAAACAAGATCCCCCTGACAGAGATGGAAAGCAATCCAATGATATAGTTAGAATAGACTTAGAGACTCTCTGAGGCATCTATAGATGCAGGAACCAGTGAGGTCAGCCAGCTAGAGTTGGTGTGGTGTCGCTGATGGTGAGGAAGAAGCTCTGGCTTTAGGGTCGGAACCCAGGATCCACCAGATAACTGAACCCCAGTTCTTTTGGAAAAACATAACACTAACTTCAGAGGAGTTGCTGTGAAGATGAGATTGTTTTTGTAATGCGACTGGTGCTTGGTGTGGATAAATTAATGTTGCTGTTTTGAAGTGCCTTTTCAGCTGCACCTGCAGCCTCCCACAGCCTCTTGCTGGCTTTGTCTCTTACTTCCTCCGGTTCCTGAGTAGCCTTAGCCACTAGTCAGTCCATTCCCCATCCCTATCCTTAATGGCTTCCCAGTCTGCAAAAGGAGTGGGGAAGCTCTTAGCTGAGTTTTGGGGAGATCTCTACACATGGCAAGATCCAAAACAGGCCCATTTTCCATCAATGAGTTCCACACTGGAGTAGAAAAATATGGGCATTGTGCATAAAAATGTACAGTAGATTGTCTGTGGCAACAGGAGCTGGAATAGCATGATTACATGATTCCTGGTCTGGATGATTCTGGAACCAAATCCCCCATATCAATCTTAGCTGAGTAAATGCTGGTGAAGACAACTCCCCCCAAAATCACTTTTGCAGAGGTACCCCATCCCCTAATAGCCAGGCTGAGAGCTCCAGATATTTTGGCACTTGGAACAGGTGATATGATTTTCCTCCTCCTTTTCACCATCACAGACCAGCTTTTCCTCAAACAGCTCGGGGATCACCACTTCCCCCTCCTTGAGCCAAGGAGGAGAAAGTTCCTGGAGAGCTTAGCATATCAACATATCAGGAGAGAAGCGTTCGTAAGGCGCTCCTGTCTCTGGAGAGTACTTGGGTGCACAAGAAGTGCAAGGAAATTTCTCTAAGTATGTTTTGAGTTTGCTTTTTATTTGTGCCATTTGTAATACATTTAGATTTATTCTAAATGCAGTAGAACATGACTGAGTTTATTCTGCCAAAACTTTATTTTTTCAACCATACAGAAAATTTGAAAAAAACAGTACAATGATCAACAGTAGCATTAACATTTTCCTGTATTTGCTTTATCTCTATTTTTTCACCAAGTTTTTTTTTCTGTGTAACTCCTCCCCCACACCCCATCATTATGCAGGCTGCCACCAGCCTTTTTTTTTTTTTTGGCTGCGTTGGGTCTTTGTTGCTGCCCGCAGGCTTTTCGCTAGTTGCCACAAGCAGGGGCTATTCTTTGTTGGTGCCCAGGCTTCTCATTGGGTAGCTTCTCTTGTTTCAGAGCACGGGCTCTAGAGCGCAGGCTCAGTAGTTGTGGCGCATGGGCTTAGTTGCTCCACAGCATGTGGGATCTTCCTGGACCAGGGCTCGAACCCGTGTCCCCTGCACTGGCAGGTGGATTCTTAACCACTGCGCCACCAGGGAAGCCCCTAGGCTTCTTGAAGACTTGCTATGTGCCAGGCAGGACCTGTGCTGAGGGGTTTGTAGAGAACATCTCATTAAATCCATACCTCAACACTACCAGGTAAATGCTACTGTTACTCTCATGTTTACAGGAAAGACTTAAGCATAGATATGTGACTTGCTTAAGGTCACACAGCAAATTGACTCCAGAGTCCAAGTGTTTAAGCACTACTTTATACTACCTCATAGCAATCTCATTTAAGCTTCATAATAGCCCCGCTATCAGCGATTGGGCTCAGAGAGGTTAATTTGCTGGAGGTTATAGATTCAGGGTCTACAGCAGATTCACAACAGTGAGAATGAAGATGATGGGACAGCTGTGGAGTCACAGAACTCCAGCAAGCCTCTGTCGCATTTCTTGACTCACTTTTCCCATCTGTAAAATGACTCCTGTGACATGACTAGAGGCAAGGACTCTACTGGCTCTCCAAATATGTTCTCCATAGTCCCTATTAAATGGAGGGCACTGAACAGATCACTTGTCCCACACCTACCTTGGGAAAAGGCGTTTTTGTTTTTTTTTTTTAGCATTTCCAGAAACCTGTAAGTGGAGGAAATTGAGCATGTGGCAAAGGGTGGAACTCTGCACTCAGATCACCTGCCTTCAAATCCTGGCTGCTCCACTATTGTTTAACCTCTCTGCGGCCCAGTGTCCTTCTCTGAAAAATGGGATAATAGACTCTGCCTCATAGAACTGCTGAAGGAATGAAATAATGAATGCTGAACACTGTGCCTGGTACATGTAAGCACTCAATGATAGCCATGATTACTATTGCACCATTGTTACCATGGGCTCACACATAGTAGGTGTAAGACAAGAGAGAACTGTTCAACATGTGATTGCAGGATAAATGGACTCAATTTGGAATGGCCATAACTGCCTGCACAGCCTTCATTTTCCCACATCTGGCAGTTGTCAGGGTAACTCTTGGCTGCCCTAGCTAGTGGGACTGCAGTCCCCAAAGCTTCTCAGCCTGGGATCTTCTGCACCAGCAGTGTGCCCCCTGGCCCCGCTAGACAACATGGACTGCTGTGGGTTCTTTTCAGTCTCACACCCCACCTCGCCCTTTGAACCTCTAGGAGTGAGCAGTCCTCAGCCTAACAAGGTCACCATTTACAGGCCAACAAGTGACCCTGACTTGCCTTGTAACTGGAACCTCGGTCTACAGGAACCTCTCCAAACCTGGTGTTCCCAAACAGAGATGCCTGGGGGGAGGGAGGAACCCTCCATGGTTACTGATCACCTCTATTCCCAGATTGCCTTCACCTTCCCTCTTTGTGGACACTCGCATTGGTAGCATTCAGACAAACCACCACAGACAGCCTGTTTATTGGGGAAAGACTCGTCTCTTCTCTCGTGCGATGTTAGCAAAATAAATAAACAATGAAACCCCACAATCGTACACTATTTACAACCTGCAGGATGACCTGGTGACCAAGTGGGAGGACTGAACCCTTCTCTGTAGGCCAATACTGCACTCTTTCAAAGCAATGGGAGAGGTCCAGCAGCCAGGCCAGGGGATCAAAGGAGACCAAGGGTCTACTTCATTTCAAGCTCGGGGACAGGCTGCACTTCTCGCAGATCTGGAGGGGCAGCATGTGAGTCAGGGACGTTCTGTTTATGGCCACCAGTAGCTGCAGCTTGCTCAGGCAGTCCTGCAGCGCCGCCTCGGGGTGCCCGCCCAGGCGCAAGTCCATCGGGCGAGGGAGCTGCAGCATACGGTCTGCCAGCGCCAGGCAACAGACGGCCAGCAGGGAGGGGGTGTAGCTGGTGAAAGCGTAGTCAGCCAGGCTCAGCTCCGCCACCCCGCGCGCCAGGGCTTGCGCTTCCAGGGCTTCGGACACCTCTGCCTGCCCGGCCTCCACGCGTGCGTGCGTGAAATGCTCCAGGAAGAAGCTGATGGTCGGCGCGCCCAGGCTGAAGTGCAGTTTGTGCAGCACGATGCACTCGAGGTTGCAGAGCTGCTGCCGGGAGAAGGCGCCGCAGCACAGGGCCAGGAGCTGCTTCACGAGCGGCGGGTGCACCTCCACCTGTAACACAGGGGCGCTCATCCCTCGCTGCGCAGCATCCAGGGCCGGAGGCCCACCCAGTCTCACACCCGGGAGAAAACCAGGACTTCCCCCATCCCTTCCAGCGAGATATTTGGGGCTTCGCCTCTCCATACTTCCACTGTAATCAAATGGGGTGTACTTCCAGCGCAACGCTGAAAACAGGTTTGAGAAATTTTGAAGTTTTTTTTTTCTTTTTCGGAGACTAGAATAGAGGGGCTAGAGAGAGCTGTTGACACGCGGCCTATTTCTTTGCGGGCTGGGTGAAAGGATTGTTCGTTTTGGGGAGAATTCTGTAGTTAAGGCTGTGGGGTATGTAAGCTTGCAAAATGAGTTCAGGGAACCCTGCACTCAGCCGTGTGCACTGAAGAGCCGCGCGGCCAGAGAGCGGCTGGGAGTCTGGCTCCCCCGCCCCCCAGACCCCGCGTGGAGGTACCTGTTTGCAAGCGATGAGCAGGGACGTGACCCCGAGCAGCTGGAAGCAGTCTGCAGCCACAGGCGTGGTGATAAGGAAGCGGTCCAGAGTGTTCACCGTCAGGCACAGCGACTCGAAGGAGAGGCCGAACCGGCGGTGCACGGGGATTAGCCAGCTGAGCAGCTTACAGCGGGATTCCGCCGTTACCTGCCGGAGGGAGGAGGGAGGCGGGCCAGTTGAGCCTAGGGCTGAGAGCGGCTGTGGAAGGGACAGGGCACGAAGACCTAGGGAGCGTCCCCGGAGGGAGGCAGGAAACAGAGGAAAAACCTAAAGGCGCTGGAAACGGAAAGAGGTGGGCAGCGCTGCTGTGGAAAGAGCACAGGCAGGGCTAGGAGCCAGGTCGCCGGGATTCGTGCCTGGCGCCGTGCCGACCGGGGATACACGTTACCTCGTGTAATACTCTCAGCAATCAGTGGGGGCAGGGAGGTCACCACTTCGCAAATGAAGAAACAAGTTTAGGACTGTGAAGTAACTTGCTGGGGTCGGTAGGAGTCTGGACTCGAACCTAGAAACTGTCTTAACTAATCTGCATTCTACCGCGTCCCTGCTAAACAGTTTGGAGACTTCGGGCAGGTCACTTAAGCCGTCCAGGCCCCGATTTTCTCCATCTGTAAAATGAGGCTGGTGGCCCGACCCTCCAAAGCCCCTTCCCGCTCGGACCGGGGGCAGAAGTCGGGCTGGCGAGGGCCGGGGCGCCGCGGAGGGCTGACAGAGCAGAAAAGGAGAGAGCCCGGGAGAGGAAGAGGAGCGGCGGTGGAGAGCTGGCTCTACCAGCGCCTCACTTGTGGCTGCCGCGCCAATGACTCCCGCGGGTGGTAGTGGCTTTCCCGCGCCTTGCGGAAGGCGTAGCAGCTCTGACCGTAGTCGCGGAAGGTCTGTAGATCAAGCTGCACCAGCTGCTGGGCAGGACCGGGTAAGGGGCTGCAGCCTCGCGCCGCGGGGCTGTCTGCACCATCCGAGCCGGAGCTGGGGGACTCGAACAGGTCGCAGACGCCAGAGTCTCCGGGTAGCGGGCACGGGTTCAGCGGCTGCAGCGGCTGCTTCCTCCGGAGGCGTGGGCGCCTGCTCTTCTTCACCGGGGCACGGAGGTTCTGGTCGTCCCGCCTCCCAGCCCGGGCGGCGGGACTCACGGGGCTGGTGGAGCAGGGGGTCACCATGATAAAGCCCGGTGGCCGTTCTACGACTCCCCGGCTGCGGTGAGGGTGGGCACGCGTGCGCGAGAGTGCGGAAGAGGCCAGGCCTGACCCGCGGCGAGCCCATAAGTACTCTGCCTGCAGGTTCCCTCAGCCACACCCCCGGCTTCTCACTGGCTGAGCCCAGAGCGGCACAAGAACCGCGTTTTCCCGGCTAAAGACCCGCTCCCGAGCGCGCTGCTGGCACACTCAGCCGCCGGGGTCTGCAAGTGGGAGGAGGAGCTACAGCGCGCAGGGCGCACTCGCGTTGAGCGGCCCGCTCCGTGTGCATCCCTTGTTACCCGGGCAACTGAGCTCGGGTTGCAGCAGGAGCTGAGCGCGCGCGGCGTGGGGTAGCGGTGGGGTGGGGCGGCAGCTAGGCCAGGTGGACGCCGTATCCAGATGAGGAGATCTAACCGCGCCCGGGAAAGAGATTCCCCTGGGGGACATCTCCTCGTCCTTGGCCAGATGGTTTTGACAACTGCGAGAACCTTCTATGCCGGCTGTAACCAGGTCGGTAATTTTGTAAAGGTCCGCTTCCGAGCTCCAGACGAAGGCTCCAGCTAGAATTCTGTCAGCACAGACGTTTTCTTCAGTGACCCATACAAACAATAATTATAATTCAGTTGCGTTTGTGATTTTCGTTTTAGGCAGGACCTGAGGAGCCAGTATCCTTCCTTCCGCCGGGCTGGGGAGCACAGCCTCCGCAGGTTCCTCGATGCTGCTGCATATCTAGGGGCCAGTCCAGCCAGCCAGCCGGTATTCGTGCTCCAAACAGAAGGCTGCCCGAGGAACCTCCAACAGCAGGTCTGCAGTCCTGTGATATTTTCTCCGCACTTTCCCCCCAAACCAAGTAAGCTGCAGCCGTTTAAGAACTTATCATTGTTGGAGGGTTGCATTTCTAGCTTTATTAAATTGCTCACCGCCTGCTATGTTCTAGGTCATTAGCTTCTGACTCCCTGCTCCGCGCGGCTCAATCTTTCTCGGTTATTCCCTGCTTCCTGTTTCCGCTGCTTCAAAGTGGAAGTTTCCTTTGAGGAAGCTTCCTTCAGAAGCCTACGGAAGTAGAGCTGGAGCGGGGGAGGTGAGAGAGACTGGACTAGACGTGGCAGCTTCCTGTTCTAGTAGAAGCGGCAGTCCTTCTCCGGCCTGAGTGAATCTCCCTCGGGCTCAGACCCCTTAGAAGAGAAGGGGCACAAGTAGCATCTAGTCAGCCTTACAGGCATCTCCCAGTGGCAGAAAGCCCACATACCCTCCAGCTGATGAATTTTGCAGAGGTGCTCGAAGAGGTGAGTTACTAGGTGCTGTTTGGCGAGCAGGTTCAGCCATTTTTCATTCCAGAAGAAAATTGACAAATATATGTAATCAAAATGTAAATCCTTGTCCCCAGAAATTTAGCGGAGTGTGGAGTGGTGTCTTCTAGAGATTCAGGTAAAAGAGAAGGGACAGATTTCGGGTTCCAGTCAGTGTTCCTCCTATTTTCCTGTAATTCTGAACAAGGTCTTTAGTCTTCAGACCTAAATAATGTCATTTATAACATGAGAGATGAGCTCAGACTTACCTGTATTTCAAAATACAGATGCCAGGCCTCCCTGTCTTCTCTCAGGCAATTGTTGGGGAACTTTTATAGGAGGAGCAATTAAATCTGTGGAGTGGAGTCAGGTATCAGACTTCTTTGAGAGGGTGTCTAGGTGAGGAGGAAGGACCTAAGAATTATGATTCTTTAAATTGGCCCAGATGGCCATGTGGTATGGTGGGAAGAGTGCACAGTCAGCTCCTCGGGTTAAAATGGTCGCTCTCTTTGATTGGTCATCTTGGGCAAGCTGCTTACCTTCTCTGAGCCTCTGTTTCCTCACCTGTTAGTTGTGGGTATTAATACTTGCCTTAAGAGTCAAGTGAAATAGGTGTGAAAACTCAAAGTCCTTTTTTGAATACAAAATAGTGGGGTCATCTTAAAACTGTCATTGGGGAGTCGATATTATCACACGAGATATTCTGAAAAGCAGTACCATCATTTTACCCACCTGTGGACAAGAGGCTAGCGGTACCTTGTTGAAAAGGCTTTGTCCTCCCAGAGAGTTTGCCTGCCGTTAGAGTTAACTCGTAATAGGGGGTGCCTGAGCTTTGGCCTGATGGCTCTATTCCTCGGTACTTGTGGAACGCCTGCCATGCCAGGTCTAAAACAGTTAGCATGGCTGCCTGGGCCCTGCCCTTGCACAGCTATCACTGTAGAGGGGGAAACAAAACCACTTGTCATACTTTTTAAATTACTGAAATGTAGTAAGGGTTATGATGGAGGATCTCCCGGGTGTGGGGTTGACAGATGACATACAGGACTCCAGTTAAATTCAAAAGTCAGATAAATAAGTGTTTAGTATCTCAAATATTGCATAGTACCTATTTATACTAAAAACTCATTCATTGTTTATCTGAAATCCAAATATTGCATGGGGCATACTTATGCTAGAAGAGTATTTATTGTTTATCTGACGTTCATATTTAACTGGACCTCCTAACCTCTGGCAGTCCTACCTGGGGCCGTAGAAGCCCATATTAGAAACAACTGGCCTGGACTGGAAAGACTTCCCAAAGCAAGTGGTGGTTAAGCAAAGATAGAAGGATGGGGGTGGAAAGAAGATAAGAGGGAGATTTGGCCGCAAGTATTTAAAATAGAGAAACAGGATGTGGGAAGGTCTGGAAGCATGATTCCTGGGACATTCTAGGGCCTATCTGATGCAGAATGGCTGGAACACAGAGTTGGGGGGAAGGGAGGAGAAGAAACAGGGGAGATAAGAGATAGTAGCTAATATATAAAACTTCTCATGTGCCAGGGATTGTGTTGTGCTTTTTATATGTATATATTATACTCACTTTATCTTCACAACTCTATGAGATGGATTCTATTATTATCCCCATTTTACAGAGAAGAAAAACTGAGGCATAGACAGGAAAAGTAATTTACCCAAGGTCATGCAGCTGGTAAATGGCAGAACTGGATTCAAATGGAGACAGCCTAGCTCTTTGCTCCATAATCACCATGCTCTACTCCTTCAATAGCAAGATCGTGCAGTTCCTTGTAGGCTACGTTAAAGGTTTAGACTTTACCTGAAGCGGCTGAAGATGCTTGACCAAGGGAGAAACACGATCTGTCTTTTGTTTTAAAAAAATTACTCTGATACGTGGAAAATGGATTGGAGGAAAAGAAACTGGAGGCCTTTAGGTACAGTATTTGTGGTTCAAGCTAAGGGCATTTTATTTTCCCTATGAAGGGTCTTTAAAATTAATTTCTGTTTTTTAATCTTTCTGGGACCAGGGCCCAATGCACCTTAAAGGCACTAGGCAAACCTAAAATACTTTAAAAATGTAAAACCTAATTAAACCCAGGCTGCTATGATGAAAGCTGCTTAGCCACGATTTGACACTGCTTATTTTCAGGTGTTGTTTATGAAATCTGCAAGTGAGTATTAATATAAGGGAACCAACCTCGTCTTTTTTTTTTTTTTCTTCCAGTTTAGCACTTTAGCTTCTGTCAAAGCCCCTACCCTCATGCTGCCCCATGTCTATGATTGGGGGACTGAAGTAGGAAGATCGCATTTCCTCACAGTACCTTGTTTCAGCAAACAAAGCAAGTGGGTTGCTACTTAGATATGGACAACTTTGTTGGTACCTCACATGATCTTTAAACTCGGTTTTGATGTCACTAAAAATACTTGCTTAAGACTCTATTTTCTGTTAATGTATTTAAGTGCCCAAATTGAGAAGTATTTAAGGTACTTAAAATCAGACAAGTTTTGCTGGTATTTGGTAAACAAAGGGCAGGAATTTTCAGCACATTTTAAAAAGCCAGACATCTTACTTACACGTCTAAATGTCCACAGGCATCCACACCTGGGGAAAAGGCCATCTCTTTGTTACCTGCCTTCCTGGTGCTTTGCCAATTACCAGTTCATTAAGGGTTCAGTACACATGCTCAAGTGCATTGCTTCTCCCTTAGAGCATACGTGTACTTTTTCTCCCAGCTCACATCCACCTGTGGCAATCTGCCTGGCACAGGTGGTAGCATGTAATAGTTAAGAGCTTTGGCTCTGGAGTCAAACTCCTTGGGTTTTAAGCCTGGGTATGCAGTGCACAAGCTCCGTAAACATGGGCAAGTTACTCAACCTTTTTATTCCTCAGTTTCCCCAGCTGTTAAACAAAAAAATAAGGTAGTAAGAGTATCCCATAAAATTGTTGTGTGGATTAGAAAAAGCATATAATGTGCCCGCATAGTACTCAATATGAGTTACGTGCTGCTATAATTATTGAGTTTTTCCAGCTGAGGTATGTGGGTTATTTTGCCATCCAGGGTGGCTAAGGATAATAATACCTGTCATCCAGTTTGTTGATATGTATAATATATGTATTACATATATATAATATCTCATATGTATCTGACTTATATGTTGATAAATGTTTATAGCTGTAAGGAGCAAGGAGGCTGCTATTCATATTACAGTTCCACTGGACTTCATTTGAGATCTGAGGTGGGTCTTTGGAGTGTTGAACTAAAGATATAGCCCTCCAAATAAGCATTACCTGGGCTAACATTTAAGAAATTTTACTTCTGTAAAGTGTATGTCTTTTTGCCACATTCAGATGCTGAATTCCAGCTATGAGAAGGAAGATGTAATATTGGGTTGGGAGGTCTCCAGCAGCAGCCTGTCCTTCCAGGGCCTGGATCAGAAAAACTAAAAGAGTAGTAAGCACAGTAGCATAATTATGCTCGAGGCCAACCCAGGCCCCAGCTCTCTTGAAATCTAGGAGACTAAGTGACTTGCTTCAGTGAGCCTTCAAAGCATTTCCTCAAACTGTGATTGTAGTCTGATACTCACTCTGCTGTTTTCCTTTTAGATGGTGGGGTTGCCCATGTAGACTCAGGGGTATCAGGAGGGAACAGCCCTTCTAGCACTGTGGATATAACATTTAGGGTGTTGACATTTACTTATGAAACAGTCAAGATGTTGTTTTACTATCAGACTTGTTTTAGGAATGTATTATATAGCTTTATTGAGCTACTACCGGTGTATAGAGAGCAGAGTCTTACCTGAAGACTGAGGTCACTCCTGGTGTTGTTTGCTTGGAGAAAAGGTGTGCCTTCCCCAAAAGAAAACACAATAAGGGGGAAATTTTTGGTAATCTGCGAGAAGGAAATGTTTCTCTCTTGTGCTTGTCCCCCCAGGTAGTGAGGTATCTAAGGAGATTTGCTCATGATGGTAGATGTTAAAGTGGCGTGCCTCCGATTTTGTGATATTCTCAGAATGGGTAATTATGACACAAAACCAAGAGACTATAAAAGAAAAGATTGATAAATTTGATTATGTAAAAGTAAAAAAAATGTTTTTACAGGGAAAGATGTATTTTCAGTCAAAACTGGAAAAATACTTGTAACTTATGTCACAGACTTGAGCCTAATTTTCTTTTTTTCATGTTTTATCTGTGTTAGCTGTTTATTTCCTTTTTTCTTAAGCCCAATTTTCTTAAGATCTAAAGAACTTCTATAAAATCAGTAAGAAAGAGTGGCAATCTAATAGAAAAATGAGCAAATATTTGAATAGATAGTCCACAGGAAAATGTGTCTCATATAAAAAGATGCTCAGATTCACTCATAATAAGAAAAAATGCAAATTAAAACTATCATGAGATATTATTTTGCACTTAATCTGATTGATGAAAGTCCAAACCTTTGATAAGAGGATATAGGGAAATAGGGCCTCAATATATTGTTGGTGAGAGTGTAAATTGGTAAAACCATTTTGGAAGACAATTTGGCAAGATTTGTAAACATTTATAAAAGGAGACTTATTGCAGTATCCTTGTTAAAAGCAAAATATTAATTGTCTTCAGTAAAGGACATCTAAAAAACAGAATATTGTGTAGCCATTAAAAAGAATGATGATGAAGCAACATGGATGCAGCTAGAGATTATCATACTAAGTGAAATAAGTCAGAAAGAGAAAGATAAATACCGTATGATATCACTTATATGTGGAATCTAAAATATGACCCAAATGAACCTATCTATGAAACAGAAACAGAATCACAGACATAGAGAACAGACTGGTGGTTGCCAAGGGGGAGGGTATTGGGGGAGGGTATTGGGGGAGGGATGGAGAATGGGAGGTTGGGGTTAGCATATATAAGCTTTTATATATAGAATGGCTAAACAACAAGGTCCTACTGTATAGCACAGAGAACTATGTTCAGTATCCTATGATAAACCATCATGGAAAAGAATTTTTTAAAAGAATATATATATATATGTATAACTGAATCACTTTGCTGTACAGCAGGAATTAACACAACATTGTAAATCAACTATACTTCAATTTAAAAGAAAGAGTGAGGAAGATGTTTATGGACTGATATAGAAGATTTTCAAAATAGAGTGTTAAATAAAACAAGGAGAGGGAGAGGGACTCTTTATACCTTTATCCAACATCTGAATTTTGAACTATGCATATGTGTTATCTGTTTTTAAATGCCATTTTTCATATGCAGATGAGCTGAAAGTTAGAAAGCAGGGCCCCTAGGAGAGGCCTGAAAAGTGGCAACAGCTCTCATGTGGACATTAGAAAAGAGTGTGTAGAATAAAACAGGGCCTGTGGACTCTGGGAGCAAAGTTGTATTGCTTCATATGTGAGACTTTTGTTTTGGAACTTGGTTTATTTCAGGGAACAGAACTGACAAACATCCCTGCCTTCAAGGAGCATATATAGGGTGGTGGTACAGGGAGAAACAAGCCATATAGGGACTGGGGCATTAAGAGTGCTGGCACGCAGGTTGCAGGATTAAATAAGTTGGTCAGATAAAGCTCACTGGGCAGTTTTGAGCAGAGACCTCTAGGGAGTGGGGGAGTTGGCCAGGTGGGCATCTGGGGGAAAAGCATCCTAGCCAGATAAAATAGCCAGTACAAAGGCCCTGAGGCACGAGCAAACCTAGCGTGAGGAGGAACAGTGAGGAGCCCAGTGTAAGGAGTTGGAGTGAGGGGATTAGCAGGTGAGGTAAAAAAGGTAATAGAGGCACATCTTGTAGGACCCTGTTATTGCCAGCATTCGCTGAGTTATTATGCTTTGATAGGCTGCACTTTTATTTGTTGTAGCATTTAATCATCACCTGAACCATATGAGCTACATACAGTTATTGTCCCCATTTTACAGATGAGAGACTCTTTAGAGAGGTTAAGGAACTTGCTTGAAGATTCACAGCTAGTAAGTGGAATACCAGGCCTTAAACCCGAGTCTGTGATTCTAGTCTGGACCTTTATCCTGATGCTGTTCTGTGTCTATTAAGTGCTGAGGGAGAACTAAGGGAAGGCTCTGAGTGCACGCTTGGGCCACTGCGTTGAAGGAGGAGAAAGCTGAGGGGATAGAGCCCCCAGAAGAAGGAGGAGCCCACATGGTTAGAGCTAGTTGCACTTTCTCATGATAAACCTTGGAGGCTCTGCAGTCTGGTTTAGCAGGCCAGCCAGAATTGTCTTGCCCAAGTATGTGCCTAGAGGTTCAAGCTGAGCTAGAATTGAGAGCTTGGGAAAGGAAGCAAGGCTTTGAGGCCAAAGGAAGTGTGAAGCCATTTGGAGTGTGATGAGCACAGACTGTGTCTAATTTCTGTGACTCAGCCACCTCTTAGGAGGTGATCGTGTAACGAAGTGACAGTTCACTTAGCTTCTCAGAGAAAGCACGGGTACTGAAAAGATGAGTTTAAATTGTCTGGAGAGGGAATTCCCTGACAGTCCAGTAGTTAGGACTCCTTGCTTTCACTGCCCAAGGCCTGGGTTCAACCCCTCATCAGGTAACTAAGATACTGCAAGCCATAGCGTGGCCAATAATTAATAAATAAATAAATACATAAGTTAATTGTCTGGAGAGTGTAAGTTCTGCTATCTAGTGGCCTTGCTAGGAGTAGGAGGTCTCAGAAAGCAGGCTGACCTGAGGAGTGAGGGAGGTTAGCGCCTTTGTTCTTTAGCCGAGACTTATGGCCTGTTCAAAAGTGCAGCTTTCTTCCCACCTTCCATTCCTGGTGCAAACAGTGTTTCACATGAAGCAGCAGATCAAAGACAATCACTAAAGGAAGCTTTTACTTTTTTATTTTATTTTTTTAAATATTTATTTATTTATTTGGCTTTACCGGGTCTTAGTTGCAGCATGTGGGATCTTTGTTGTGGCATG
The DNA here is from genome assembly GCF_011762595.2 of Tursiops truncatus. Classification (NCBI taxonomy): domain Eukaryota; kingdom Metazoa; phylum Chordata; class Mammalia; order Artiodactyla; family Delphinidae; genus Tursiops; species Tursiops truncatus. The sequence continues at coordinate 42,258,029 of NC_047036.1, forward strand.
TGGGATCTTTAGTTGCAGCATGTGGGATCTAATTCCCTGACCAGGGATCGAACCCCAGCCCCCTGCATTGGGAGTGTGGAGTCTTAGCCACTGGACCACCAGGGAAGACCCTAAAGGAAGCTTTTTTTTTTTTTTTGCGTTACGCAGGCCTCTCACTGTTGTGGCCTCTCCCGTTGTGGAGCACAGGCTTCGGACGCACAGGCTCAGCGGCCATGGCTCACGGGCCTAGCCGCTCCGCGGCATGTGGGATCTTCCCGGCGGGGCATGAACCCATGTCCCCTGCATCGGCAGGTGGACTCTTAACGACTGCGCCACCAGGGAAGCCCCCTAAAGGAAGCTTTTAAGGAGTTGTCTTGTTACTTGAATATAACTGTACCTGAACACTGTAGTTGTCTGTCTCTGCTCCTCCACAATCATTATTTAATGAATACCTACTAAGTGCTGGGCATTGCTCTAGATCTGCAGCAGTGGTAAGACACACAAGGTCATATAGAGGGAGGAGAGGGGAGATTGAAAGTAAAACAATAAAATATAAACGATACCAGGCCATGGTAAGTTCTCTGCAGAGATTTTAAAGCGTGCTGGCCTAGAGTGTGAATGGGTGGCCACTTTAAACTGGATGGTCTGGAATGCCTCTTCGAAGAGAGTTCTCACTTCATGTGTTGCTAAAGTCAGGATATCAGTCTTTTTCTTTTAATGTTGTGCAAATCCGGTCCCTAAGTGAGGTTTCTCATAATGTTGCTTAAATTGCTATGCCATTGTTTGGCAGCAGTGTTTTCTTGGGGAGGGGTGGAGGTCCTACAAATGTTTAGATAATGATATTTAAATCTTCCTAGAGTAGTTATGTTGAGGTGAACTGCAAAGGAGTGAGAGTGTGAAGTAGACTTACTGTATACAATGGATTTTTCCCAACCAAGTGCAAGATAAAGCTAGTACATCTCTGTGTTTATTATTATTGTTATTTTAAATGATGAAGGTCTAGCTTGCAGAAGGCTCTTCTTCTGCCGGGTGGGGCATTCTATGTTACCATAACGTCAGGCTTCTCTCTTAGATAGGGGCAGATCTATCATATCTTTTCTTTCTCTACCACATAGAAAACAAAGAAGGCAGCAATTAGTATCTTCAGTCCATGGTAAAACAACCCCCTGTCCCAAACATAAAGCAAAGCTGGTCCTATTGAAAAATAACAAGGGGGAAGGCTGAAGGGCACAATATGTAATGCGCCTACTTGGATGTCAAATCACAGGGTGCAGATCAAAACAGAGCAGCTGGTGAGGGACGCCTGATCATATATTTCTTAGAATTTATGAGAAAAGGCACCAAGGGCCTGCAGTTAACAAAGGCACTCAGCATGGAGCAGGTTAGGCTGCCCTATTGGGAGGCACCAGCCTGTCTCTGAGTGTGTTCAACTATGCGGATTTGAAATGAATGGACGGAGTGGTTGGATTTTCTCCCCATGTGGCAAGTCTGGGTGTTAAAGTTATATCCTTCAGGAACAATATTTCCTAGTACTTTTGGAGAGACTGACAAATTTTCATTTTTCTTCAGCATTATAACCTGCATTTCTGTATGTTGATTATGTCTGCTCTTTCTGCATCGGCTTGGAGGTACATGTGTGTGAACCATTTGTGGAGAATCTGTTTTTTGTTCCAGACATCGCGCTCTCCTGTATTTTATGTTGTACCATCAATTTGAAATTCAAAGACCAATTGGAGGTTGTCTTTTTGGTGATATTCACAATACAAGTTTAACATAGAAATATGGAAACTGTAAGTAACCAAAGTAACATGTTTAGAGAATGCACCTGACTTATTTTGGAGATGTACAGTCACTCTAAAATATCTAGGCATTCCAGGAAGAGCAGTGACAGTAGCATGCACCCCTTCCTCCAATATGGCAATTAGATACTCACTGGAATACTTTTCAGTTCATCTACCAATGTTCATTCAGTGTCTGCACTCAGCCTGGCCTCGTGCTTTTTCATTAATAACATTTGTTGTATACTCCTGACAAGAAAAGTAATGTCTGTTTATTGCAATAAAATTAGAAAAATCTCATAATGAATAGAGAATTTAACAGTTACAGTTTTATAACAGAAAGCACTGACATTTCAGTATGTATCTTTCAGTTACCTGTGTGTATATATCCAAACACATACATGTAATACATACATATATATGTTTTTGTATATACTTTTTATTAACAAAATTAAGCTCTTCATATATATAGTTTGGTATCCTAGTGTATTCGTTGCTCTAACAACTAAATCTAATCTTAATGGCTTAACAGAACGAAGGTTAGTTTCTTGTTTTTAGCACAGTCCTTGCAGGTCAGGCAGCTCTCCTGGTCAGCTTTCCTCTAACAGCGAGTTGGAGATAGATTGATCAGAGCTGCTTCTGGTTTGCAAATCACCATCTTTGGAGCTCTGTGCTTCCAGCCCTGTGTTTAGGAGAGTGAGCTTGGCAAATTTGCAGTGGTTCTTTACTGCCTAAGACTAGAATGTGATTCATCAGTTTTGCTCACATTTCCATTGATGAGAAATCCAATCACATGATCCCTGCATAACCCAAGGGAGGCTGGGCTGTAGTCTCCTCGTAAGCTCAGAAAGAGGAAAGATATCTATCACACTGTCAATATGTGATATGACATATCATAATATGATATGCCAACATATCACACTGTTTCTGTCCCATCTGCTTTATCTCACTTAACATTGTATTATGGCATTTTCCCCAAATCATTAAATATTCATCAAGATCATGATTTTTAATAGCCTCAGAGTTTCCCATCAAATGCATATGCCATTCTTAGTTAAAATATTCCAGGAAGTTTTGTGTACAGTGACATACAACCCTCACTCCAAAGTGATTTCCTGAAGCCAGCTAATCTAAGGTTTTGGACATTTAGTTTTTTGGCATTTATTTAGAAATGTTAGGATACTAATGTTAAAGATGCAAAGGAAAAATTTCTCTCTACATTAGCACAAACTTTTATGGCCCAAAACTATAAACAGAAGGGCAAAGCTATCTCCTATATCCTCAAATGCCCCATCTTTTCTGTAAGTAGAGTGTTTCCCTGCACCCTCCCATTTCTCCTTACTATTGTCTCTCTTCATTCACATCCTTTTACTTTCTTCTTTCCTAGGCAGATTACCGCCCCCCACCCCCCCACCCCTGCCGCCACCAAAACCAACTAATCTTAAGTTTACACCGCTCAGTTTTTCGCCTTTTGCGCTATATTTCAGCTCCCTCCTCAACCCCTCTCAACACTCTCCCTCCTCCAGAGGTGCTGGGCTTGCCAGCCAGTGTTACCACTCCCCTTCGGCCTTTCTCCATGGGCAGTGGTCCCCAACCTTTTTGGCACCCGGTTTTTGGACAGGTTTTGTGGAAGACAAGTTTTCCAGGACAGGGTTGGGGAGTGAGGTGTGGGGGCGGGGAATGGCTCAGGCGGTAATGCCAGCGATGGAGCAGCAGATGAAGCTTCACTAGCTTGCCCACCTCCTGCTCTGCGGCCCAGGGTTGGGGACCCCTGTCCATAGGGACCTAGGATGAATAGAGATAATGTTCAACCAGCTGAGAAAGAGAAGGGGCTTGTGTAACCAAGCAACATAGGACTTGCTTATTAATAGCTCTCAACAGACTGTGGTTTGAGGTAAATTAATAATTCTATTTTACAACTAAATGTGAAGTGTGTGTGTGTGTGTGTGTCTCCACCAGTCTCTAAATTCTGTCTTCTACATAGAAATGAAGTAGGTAATAAAAATAGCCCCACTGTGACCTTTTGGAAGGGTATAGGTCATTTGTTTTAGAATACTTTATCTCAAAATGACTGTCAGCCAAAATCAATATAGCTTTTGGATTTATCAAAATGGCTTAGTGAAAGGTGTCAACTGAAAAAAATGCACGAGCCAAAAGGTGAGAATTATGTTTTATTCAGGGATGTTCCAGAGGACTGAAGCCCAAAAACAGCCTCTCAGGTAGCTCCGAGGAACAGTTCCAAAGAGGTACAGGAAGAGCCAGGATATATATATAGGAGTTTTTGCTTCAAAGGAAAACATGTAGTCTAACATCAAAAGATGACTGCTAATCACAAAAAAACAGACTTCTCAAGTTAATGATTTTAGTGCTTTTCTATGTATGGGAAGATGCAAGAGTCTGGGCTCATTGAAAGTATTCCTTTGATATGCGTCTTAAGCCCGTATCCTGTTTTTCTCCGTCCTGAATTCCCCTCAGGGTGCACTGGAGGCGGGGCGGGGTCAGGGGGCTGGGGTGGCCCTGCAGCAGCTGATGGCTTGATGGTGCAACACTCCGTGTTTACTCAAATGGCAGGCAACATTTTTTTTTTTTGTCCACAAAGGAAAACCCAGTGGACTAACATGGGCAGACAACCCTGCTTCTGTGTGGCCTTTACTTCAGAGAGTCCAAATACTCCCATTGGACCACAGCTGCCTCACTCACCCGACCCTTTTCTGTTTGGTTTTCTAGAGGCTGAGGTAGAATCTTTTACAAACATATTGACTAGAAAACTGAGGGTAAAACTCTACTAACTAGTTGTATGACTTTGTCCTGATCTAGTTGTTTGGACTCCTGGCTAGAGAGAATTTTAGTTTGGTGCCATGATTTACTCTAGTCGAACTCCTATTTGCTCCTAGATTATATTTCCTAGTCAGTGTTTTCCAGGTGTGTGAGGTCTCTATGCTAGGTGGAATTTTACTTGTTAGACAGCTACCCTACTCATGAACACCATTATATAGCAATTTCCTTTCTATATGGCCTCAGAGATTCATAACCTGAGGGCCAGTCTGCCCAAACCTAACTTTAAAATCTCTTTCTTCATCTCTTTTAGTAGTTCTTTAAGACTATCACCCCATAAGCCCTGCCCTTATCCTGGACCTATTTTTCTTGGTCTTGTTTGGTTTGTCTAACTAATGCATACTTATCAGCTAGGTCTTAAGGCTGGTACTTTGGTGAGGTTGTCTTCTTTACCTATGACTCTAACCTGACACTGGGATTGGTCTCCCTTGTCTGAGTGGCATGGACTGAGTGGACAGGGCACTCTTCATTGGAATCTGCCTTTTGTATGAGTCAGCAGAAAATACTTTCTCTGTTTATGTTTCAAATTGTGTCCTCCCTAGTGGACCTGTCATCAGGGTCTGGTTTCTTGTCTAAGAAATACCTCCAATTTTTCTCACCCCAGAGCCCAGTGAATAATTACAAACAACACGTTTGATACAAAAGTATAGCCTAACAGTCCAAAAAGTCTAACATACATGACATGGGGGCTCCAGAAGGAGAGAAGAGAGGGAATAGTTCAGAAGCAATAGTTGAAGAGATGATGCTTGAGAAGTTACCAAAACTGGTAAAAGAAATCAGTAGATTCAGGAAGCTCAGTGAATCCCCAGCAGGATGTATGTATATGCATCCTAGCACTTCATAGTCAAATTGGTGATAACCAACAGTAAAGAGAAAATTTTCACGAGCTAGATAATATGGTTGGGGTGAGGGTGGGAAGACGCATTAACTTTCAAAAAAACAACAATAATATTAATCGATGTCTTTTCAGTAGAACTCATGAAAGTCAAAATACAATGGAATAACATATTTAAAGTGCTGAAAGGAAAAAACAAAAACTGCTAACCTAGAATTCTGTATTCTGTGAAGATATCCATTAAAAAAAGGTGAAAAAAATGAAGGTGAAATAAAGACGTTTTCAGGCAAACAAAAGCTGAAGGAATTCATTACCAGAAGATCTATACCATAAAAAATACTAGCAATAGTAATAATAATCTTTCGGTGTTTAGAATACCTGTGGAAGTAAAATATGTGATAACAGTAGCACAAATGGTGGGAGAGTTAAATGAAGTCAAATGTTGTAATCGTAATTGTTTTATTTATAACTGTGGGATTTTAATTTATGGAGTTGAACAACATGGAGGAGCCAATGCCATTGAAAAAAAAATTTATTACTTACATTTCCTGAGAGAAGGGGGCCTGTCATGCCATGCAGGGCCACATGAGGAGCACCAGGAGGTAGAACTAGGAGTGAGGGAAAAGCCTAGGTCAGAGTCTTTACTGGGGTTTCTGTGGGAAAGGCAACCCTCAGAGTAAACAGCATAGCGTTGGCTAGTTTGAATAATTGCAGTTAGCTGTGGGCTACAGGGATGATCTGTCATTGCCTACTACCTGGTCCTGGGATGATTTAGTTCAGGGGAAATACTAGCTTGGTCTGTGAGAGTTAGGTAAAGGGGGTCATTGGGAATATAAACTCAGGATTGGTTGGCTTGCCCATGAAGGGCGTGCTCCTACCCAAGGTCTTTGCTGTCTCTAAGAATTGGCTAGCCCCGGAAAGGGCAGTTTTTCCCTGGTCAGCAAGATTTTTAAAATGTCAAAACATTATAAGATACAGAAATAAAAAACATGATTAATACAATCATGCATTGTTCAGGAAGTGGTAAATGTAGTGATTTAGGGTAGACTGTAAGAGGCAAGGATGCATGTTTAATGTCTAGAGGTGTGCTCTCCAATACAGTAGCTACTAGTCACATGTGGCTAGTTATATTTAAAGTTAAAGTAAAAATCTAGTTCCTTAGTCATACAACCACATTCAAGTGCTCCATAACCACACGTGGCTAGTGGCTACCACAGTGGAGAGTGTAGTTACGGAACAATTCTATCAAGCTAGAAATTTTTATTGCATTATGCTGCTCTAAGGTAATCACTAAAAGGCTAATACAAAACACAAGTTAATAGAGTTGAAAAATAGAATAACAAAAATACTTGATTAATCCAAGTGAAATCAGAAAAGAATGGAAAAAGAAACAAAGAACTGATATGACAAATAGAAAACAAAAAGCAAGATGATAGACCTAACCCCAAATGTAAGTCAACGTATACATTTCAGTTAAAAGGGAAAGCTAATAGTACATAAGTCAGAATAGTGGGTCCCCCAGAGCTGTGGGAGGCATTGACGAGGAAGGAGCAATACAGTACAGTAATGCATTAAAGGACATGTAAACCAGTGGCTTGGTGAAGGCAAATGGGAGGTTTACTTTCTCCAGTTTCCATCCTCTACTTTTTTTTTTTTTGCTGTACGCGGGCCTCTCACTGTTGTGGCCTCTCCCGTTGCGGAGCACAGGCTCTGGACACGCAGGCTCGCGGGCCCAGCTGCTCCACGGCATGTGGGATCTTCCCGGACCGGGGCACGAACCCGCGTCCCCTGCATCGGCAGGCGGACTCTCAACCACTGTGCCACCAGGGAAGCCCCTCCATCCTCTACTTTTTAATAGACTTTTACTACTGTTTATTTTTCATTAAATGTTCTATGAAAAAGTATCACTACACCTTTTCCTTTTGGGAGTATTAACAGAAGACTGAGGTTATAGAAAAAATTTTCTGTGATTTATTTCTTATAAACACATGCTTCTTGTTGGCTCTGGAGAATTTAGGTGGATGACTCTGAGACTGGATGGTCAGTCAGTGCCCTCAGCTTTTTCAGACAGTCTTATATGGCTTCATTCTTAGTGGGATAGCATTCTACTGCCGTGTGAGGACGAAAGGTAACCTGTGATCACTCAGAATTAGACGCTGCTCTGACAATATTTTGTAAATTCATACTAACCTTTCCATGTTCCTAATGTATTTCTAGCCTTCTTCTCAACGTACTGTTTCTCTTCCAGCTTATCTCCGCCTTTTCCCAAATCTGATTCATTCCTTGAGCTTTTTGCTGTATCCTTTTTGGACCTTTGATTCTACTGAGAGTAACAGTCCAGTGCCAGGACTGCAGATCTTCATTCCCAAAACTGCTCTATCCACGATCATCCTTAAAATTTTTCTTTGTTTAACACCTCACACCCAAGCCATCAGCAAATCCTACCAGCTGTATCTTCTAGAATCACTGTTTTTTACCCATATCCAGGGTTACCGCCCTGGTCCCAGCCACCATTGTTTCTTATTGCAGTAGCCTCCTAAAGAGTCTCTCAGTTTCCCTCTTGTCCCTTGCCATTTATTTTCTATACAGCAGACTGTATGATCATTCTAAAATCCAAGTCAAGACTATTTTACTCATTTGTTCAGAACCTGCCAGTTTCTCCTCATTTCACTTAAAATAGAAGCCAAAGTCCTGTATATCTTTTTTTTTAACATCTCTATTGGAGTATAATTGCTGTACAATGGTGTGTTAGTTTCTGCTTTATAACAAAGTGAATCAGCTATACATATATCCCCATATCTCCTCCCTCTTGCGTCTCCCTCCCACCCTCCCTATCCCACCCCTCTAGGTGGTCACAAAGCACCGAGCTGATCTCCCTGTGCTATGCGGCTGCTTCCCACTAGCTATCTATTTTACATTTGGTAGTATATATATGTCCATGCCACTCTCTCACTTCGTCCCAGCTTACCCTTCCCCCTCCCCGTGTCTTCAAGTCCATTCTCTATGTCTGCGTCTTTATTCCTGTCCTGCCCCTAGGTTCTGCAGAACTTTTTTTTTTTTTAGATTCCATATATATGTGTTAGCATACAGTATTTGTTTTTCTCTTTCTGACTTACTTCACTCTGTATGACAAGACTCTAGGTCCATCCACCTAACTACAAATAACTTAATTTCATTTCTTTTATGGCTGAGTAATATTCCATTGTATATATGTGCCACATCTTCTTTATCCTTTCATCTGTCGATGGACACTTAGGTTGCTTCCGTGTCCTGGCTAAATAGTGCTGCAATGAACATTGTGGTACTTGTCTCTTTCTGAATTATAGTCCTATATATAGTCCTATATATATATAGGACTATATATAGTCCTATATATCTTATTTTAATTTTTATTCTGTAGTAGAATATACTTGATTTACAATGTTGTGTTAGTTTCAGGTGTATAGCAAAGTAATTTAGTTATACATATACATATATCTATTTCTTTTCAGATTCTTTTCCCATATAGATTACTACAGAGTATTGAGTAGAGCTTCCTGTGCTAATTATCTATTTTATATATAGTAGTGTTTATATGTAAATCCCAACCTCCTAATTTATCCCTCCCCCCAACCTTTCCCCTTTGGTAACCATAAGTTTGTTTTCAAAGTCTGTAAGTCTGCTTCTGTTTTGTAAATAAGTTCATTTGTATCATTTTTTAGATCCTACACATGAGTGATATCATATGCTATTTGTCTTTCTCTGTCTGACTTACTTCAATTAGTATGATAATCTGTAGGTCCATCCATGTTGCTGCAAATGGCATTATTTCATTCTTTTTTTTTTTTTTTTTTTTTTTTTTGTGGTACACGGGCCTCTCACTGTTGCGGCCTCTCCCGTTGCGGAGCACAGGCTCCAGACGCGCAGGCTCAGCAGCCATGGCTCACGAGCCTAGCTGCTCCGCGGCATGTGGGATCTTCCCAGACCGGGGCATGAACCCGTGTCCCCTGCATCGGCAGGCGGACTCTCAACCACTGCGCCACCAGGGAAGCCCTATTTCATTCTTTTTTATGGCTAATACTCCATTGTATATATGTACCTCATCTTCTTTATCCATTCATCTGTCAGTGGACACTTAGGTTGCTTCCATGTCCTGGCTGTTGTAAATAGCGCTGCAGTGAACATTGGGGTGCATGTATCTTTTCAAAGTACGGTTTTCTCCAGATATATGCCCAGGAGTGGCATTGCTGGATCATATGGTACCTCTGTTTTTAGTTTTTTAAGGAACCTCCATACTGTTTTTGATAGTGGCTGTACCAATTTACATTCCCACC